>NC_058383.1:40776550-41437797 GCF_018350175.1 Felis catus
ATAAGGAAATAGGAAGTGCAGGGAGGGGGGGCAGGGCTGGGGAGGAAGCGTGCACCCCCATCGGGGTGGGCAGCAGGGCAGGGGATGTCTTGTTTGCTCATGGCTCTCTGGGCACTGGAGATTCTATCATGTGGATAAACACTCATTTGGAAAGGTGCCCCGTGCCACAGAAACTTCCACACAGTGGGTGAGAAGCTCAAGAGGGCTGCCTGGGAGCCGAATTCCACCTCAGGACACAAAACCTCAGGAGGCCCCACGGAGCACAGGCCATGGGGTGGGGCGGCGGGGGATGATGTGGGAACCAAAGGCAAAGGAAAAATGAAATTTCCTTACAATTTACAGCCCATTGACAAGTCCTTGAAACTGGCAGAGTGACCTTCCTCTGGGAGCTCAGCTGCCTCCATGATGACGCTTTGCTAAGGGCAAAAGGCAACCTTAGCCTGACACCCCCGATGCTATAAGTCTACTTTAACATGTAAAAATTCCTTTGGAAACTTCCCTTGTCTTTTCCTGCCCACGATACATGTTGGCAACCACACTCCAAGCTTATGGCCTGCTGATCTACACCTGAAGGGTTTCATGACTAGGATTTATTGGACAGTAGTAATGACCCTTTCCTAACAACAGCTGGCCCCCTCGAGGGCCTGGAAACCTTGCTTCCAAAATTTCTTAGAGACTTCTACTATCTCTAAGCCCCTCCCAACTTGAAAGTACATAATCCATCGCTCCTCACGACCCCAGTGCAGCTCTTTGTGCCCACATTTCCTATTCCCGTGTTTTAATAAAACCACCTTTTTGCACCAAAACACATCTCAAGAATTCCTTCTTGACTGTCAGTGCCGAACCGCAACATTTTCTACGTCAGGGGACACTTCCAGGGGTCCACCGTTCAGCATTTGCTGGGGGGCCTGGATCCTCCCAGAGTCACATCCACGTGACACACATCCATGACTTTCCAGAAAGTGTGCGTTCACAAGTGTGCACACCAGCCTTCACAGGCATGTGCACGTGTTCACCCACACAACGCAGGAAAGGCTGCAGGTCTGCCTTCTCCAGGTCAGAGCCTGGTGAGCGCCCAGTGCAGGGGGTAGCTCACATGGCGTCCAGCCCGGAATGACAAATATGGCAGGCGGGTATCAACCTAAGGTCAAGTACTGTTGAAAGGAAGACTTTGCTGGGCATTTGGACAGCTTCTGAAGCAGGGCCATAGGGCATGGAGGAAGCAGGGACACCGGTCAGTCAGGTTCCCCGTCCCAAGAGAACATCTGGTGTAAAAGAAAGCAACGTTTTCTGCACTTTGAACACTTTAGACACCAAGTGTGTGGGTTTTCCTCGCCAAGCAGTTCTCTGCAGACGTCGACCGGGTGTCCTACAACTTAACTCAATTCTGACACTCTTATCCGGCATTATGCAGACCCCCGGGGCTGAGGGCCCAGTCCCACGAGACCACCCCCTCTTCCGGTGCCAGTCACAAATCCAGGTTGTAACCTGTGCCTCTGATCCATCAACTCTAACTCCGGTCAGGGTTCTCACCCCCCCCCCCCTTCTCAGCCTCCATAATTTGCTAGAATGGCTCACAGAACTCAGGGAAACCGTCACTCATGTTTACTGGTCCATCGTCAAGGATAGGACTCTTGGGAACAGGGATGGAAGAGACACACAGGGCAAGGGGTGGGGAGGAGGCTGGGAGCCTCCAGGCCCTGCGGGGGCGCGCCACCCTCCCGGCAACTCCGTGTGTCTGTTGACCTGCCTGGAGGCTCCCGAGCCCCTTTCCTTGGGGTCTTTGTGGAGACCCCGTGACACAGGTGTGGTTGATGAGATCATCGGTCCTGGGTGATCAGCTCGGTCTCCCACCTGCTAATCACAGGTTGGGTCCTCCGAACACCAGCCCCCAAGGCCCAAGGGTCACCTGCTTGGTGGGAACCCAGGTAAGGTTGAAAGGGGCTTGTCATGCACAAACAGCAGTCTCCTCTCCGCGCCCACACATGGAAGGACAAGGAAAATGCAGAGTACACCCAACGTGGCTGGAGGCAAAAGCGCATTCAGGAAAGGAAAGCCGGGGCTGTGAAATGGTGGTCACGTGCAGAATGCCAGCAGAGCTGCCTGGCCCAGGGGGCCTGTCCAGAATGGCCAGCCCCACACCACTTCCCCAGCCTAAGCTGCAAGACTGCCATCCTCCCCTGACGAAACCCACATCTCGGCCCCTCCACGACAATCCCAGGTTAAAGCCCGGGTCAGGGCCACCATCTGAGCTCTGGCCAGAGTGACGTCGGGTTTGGGGATCTCACTCGTGAGAAGCTGCCCACCAAAGATAAAATGGCCGGCTGCAGAACAGGGTCCCTAGGAGACACGGGCCCCAAGCCGTCAACGGGGAAAACACCTTGGACACAACAAATAGGGCTCCGACCCCCTCACAACGTCCGGGGACCCTGGACTAGCGCTGCTCAGGTCAGCCTCACCGGAAAAGCCCCGAGCAGCACAGGACCGCGGGGCCGGCGGCTAGGACCGCCCCGCTCGCCCGCGGCCCCGCCCGCAGGGAGCCCCGCCCACGAGGAGCCCCGCCCCGGCCCCGCCCCACCGAACGCCCGCGGTTGCCATGGTTTCCACGGCGCCGGCGCGAATCCGGGCCTCAAGCCAGCCTCCCTTAGGCCCCTCGTTCCTCTCTAGCGCTGGGCGCCCAAGCGACGCCGCGAGATCCCCCAGCACGCGGACCCCGCCAAGATCGGTGCTCCCACCGCGGCTGCCGGCTGCAGTGCGCAGGGGCCGGCCTCCCCCGAGGCACCGCGCATGCACCGTAGTACTTCTGCGCGAGGAGAGGGTGCGTCACCATCTCTTAAGACTCGCGGGTAGAAAGCTTGACAACGGCGCCGCTGGTGTAGTGGTATCATGCAAGATTCCCATTCTTGCGACCCGGGTTCGATTCCCGGGCGGCGCAAGTGTTCGTTTTAGTTTTTCCCCTATCTCGACTAGACGGACTCGCTGACGACTGCAATTTCAAAAGAAAATCAGAACCGGGGAAGCACCAATTCTAGTGCAGCGCGAACGAGACGATTTCAGAGAACAAGAGCTTTGAAAATGCCAGAGCGGCCACGGACACCGGGGCGCTGAGCTGATGGTCACCTGTAAACCAGTGACCCCCAACTCAGTGCCCAGTCCCCTCTGCTTGACTGCCGCTCCCGGTGCGACTCCCGCGGCTGCGGGCCCCTTAACGCGCTGCGCGCCTCCTCCTGGGAATTGTAGTCTTTGGGGAGGCCGGACCACAGCTCCCGGCAGGGTTCGCGGCGACGGACTACGGCTCCCGGCGGGCCTCGCGGCGACGGACTACGGCGACCCGCGGGCCGGCTGAGCTGCTGCGATGCTGGTGGCTGCGGCCGCAGAGCGGAACAAGGAGCCTATCCTGCGTGTGCTGCGGCAGTACATGGACCCGGCCCAGCGCGGCGTTCGAGTGCTCGAGGTGGCCTCTGGCTCCGGCCAACACACGGCCCACTTCGCGCGGGCCTTCCCCCACGCCGAGTGGCAGCCGTCCGACGTGGACCAGCGCTGTCTGGACAGGTGCGGAAGGGCTCCCGGAAGGCCGGGTCCCGGCTGGTGAAAGTGGGCGGGAAGCAAGGGCAGGTGGAGCGGGACCTGTCCCGCTATCTAGACTCCTCACGCCATCCAGACCCCTCGAAGGTCCCCCAACCAGGTGCTGCCCTTCCACAGCATCTCGGCCACCACTCAGGCTCAGGGCCTGTCCAACGTGAAGGCCCCGCTGTACCTGGACGTGACCTGGGATTGGGAGCATTGGGGCGGGATCCTTCCCCAGTCGCTGGACCTGCTGCTCTGCATCAACATGATCCACATCAGCCCCCTCAACTGCACCGAGGTCTGTGGGAGGTCTGTGGGCCATGCAACACCCCTCCTAACCCTAACCCTAACCCTAACCCTAACCCTAACCCTAACCCTAACCCTAACCCGGTGCAGCAGGAGGGAGCAGGGCGGCGGTCTGCCCCACGTCTCAGATGGGGCACTGAGGACTCTTTCAGGTGTGTGGGGGAGAGAACGCTCTTCAGCGGTGCCCTGTTTTCTCACTCCCCAGGGGCTCTTCAGAGCAGCAGGACACCTGCTCAAACCCAAGGCGCTGCTGATCACCTATGGGGTTAGTGTCCCTGCCGGAGATGGTGGGCCTCACCTGGCAGGCCAGTCCTGACCCCGATCCCAGCCAGTCTATGCTGAGCTCTCCTTTCTGGACTCTCTCATTTTGGTTTCGGTATTTTCGGTTGCTTTCTCCCACCACTGCTTGTCACCGTTAAGCCCCACCCGGTGTCTTTTTTCTCGAACTCTCTCCTGGTCACCTGCCAGGCTCCCTGCAACCCCTTGGCTCACCAGCTGGTCCTCAGCTGTCCCCCATCTTGGGGGCAGGGAGGGCTGTGTTCTTTTCTTTGTCTGAGTGCCAGCATGCCAGCCTGCCTGTTTGCTGAGGAATGGCTGACCCTGTGTCTGTGGGTGGCTGGCAGAGCTGTCTTCCCGTCTCCACAGCCTTATGCCATCAATGGGAAGATCACTCCGCAGAGTAACGTGGACTTTGATCTCACTCTTAGATGCAGGTCAGAGCTGGATAGGTGGGGGGCCTGGCTGGGAGGGCAGGTGGGCTGGGTGACACCCCCTAGCCACAACTCCACCTTCTCCCCTACCTCCTTCCCACTGCAGGAACCCTGAGTGGGGGCTGCGGGACACAGCCCTTCTGGAGGACCTGGGCCAAGCCAGTGGCCTGCTTCTGGAGAGGATGGTAGGTGGGAAGGGCTGGGGGCACAGGTGACCTCCCTGGGGACCAGGGGCAGCTGCTCCAGCCGAAACATCTTCTCTAGGTGGACATGCCGGCCAACAATAAGTGCCTGATATTCCGGAAAGAGTAACTTTCTCCTGCATGTTTCTGTCTCCACCAAGACCCGTTCTGGAATAAACCCAGATGCCAGCCCCTGCCTCCCAGGGCTGGGCCCTGGGGGCTGCCCTTGCTTGGTCTGGGGGCTCTTGGCTGGTGGCCGCTGGGCTGCTTAGAACCTGGGAATAAAGTGTTTCTTGCTGCTCATTGCTGATGTTAGCCGCGCCTGCTCCTGGGAGCATTTCTGGCGGTGCTGGGTGGGCAGGCTGTTGTCTCCAGGGGCTCTGTACTAGGGGTAGGAGGGGTCTGGCCTGTGGAGTCAGGGCTCGGGGGCATCCCGGACCGTGTTGCTCTGCCCCGGCAGCAGAGGAAGGAGGGAGAGCTCAGGGACTGCCGAGGCGGGACTGAGCTGGCTGCCTGGCTCTGCTGCCAAGAGAGGAGGTGCCCATCTCGGGCTGGTCACGGCCTGTGCTCCTGCAGGGACATGGGAGGTTCCCGAGGAGCCAGCGCTCCCTCGGGCAGCGGGTTACCAGCCGGAAGGCAGGCTGAGTGGGGTGAGGGTCCCACCAGGAGGTCCGGCACCCGCAGGCCATGAGGTCAGGCTTTTATTCAGCAGGACAGGAAGGCAGGGTGGGCAGACACTGGGGCGGGGGGCGGGGGGCGGCTAGTCCTGGAAGCGGTTCAGCAGCTCACAGGCCTTCTTCTCGAGCAGCTCTGAGATCTTTTTGACACGCTTCTCGCTCGCCGTGCGGACGTAGCTGCCAGCGTCCAGCACGGCCACGCCGTCTCGCACCTCGCCCATGATGACCAGGGGGCCGTCGCCAGCTGTCACGTTGGGGCAGGGGCAGGTCCAGTCCATGCCACTCAGCGTCACCTCCAGGTACTTGGTGCCCAAGAACCTGAGGCCCATCTTGTCATCCTTGAGCACCTCGTCCAGGGCCACGCGGGCGATGCCGCCGCCCCCCACCTCGGGCTCCTCCAGCACCTCGGTGAGCCTCCCCACGATGGCGAAGTCACTGCGGCACAGACTCAGCGCCAGCTTGCTCCGCAGGCGGCAGGCCCGGCAGGGCGGCGTGCGCGGCACGGGGCAGGCGTCCTCACAGCTCGCACGGCTCTCGAAGTTGTTGCCGTTGCCCTCGCAGCCGCCGTAGACGAAGGGGTGGCACTGCCGCAGCAGCGGGCTGTAGGCCCAGCGGGGCTCCCAGCCCTGGCAGCGGCCCTGCACGGCCGGCAGCACGCAGGCGTCGCTGGGGCCGCGGGCGCAGGCCTGCTGGCACGCCTCGTAGGTCTCGAAGCCCCGGCCACCGCCCTCGCAGCCGCAGGCGGGGAAGGTCATGCAGCCCCCGCGCTGGGGGTCGTACTGCCAGAGGACCAGGCCGGAGGGGGCGCCGGTGCAGGCCTGCGCGGCGGGCAGGCACTCGGCCGGGTCAGGGGGGGTGGGCGCCGCGTCCCCGGCCGGCTCCCGCCGGACCACCGACAGTGGGAAGTCGGCCCGCAGCAGGCCCGCGGCGTTGCGTGCGGTGCACGTGTAGAGGCCGGCGTCCTCGGGCCGGGCGTTGTAGAGCACCAGCTGCCCGACGCTGGTGACCACCACGTTGCCGTACATCTGGTCGGGCCGCATGATGAGGGTCTCGCGCCGGTTGCTCTGCTTCTCCCAGGTCACGGCCGGTGGCGGGCGGCCGCTGACCTCGCAGTGGAGGCTGGCCGTGCCCCCCACGAACACGGCCTGCGGGGCGGGGCTGCTGTAGAGGGCGGGTGGCGTCGGGGCATCCCCGGGCGTGGGGCGGGCCGTGGTCTCGGGTGGGCCGGGGCTGCTGGGCGGCCAGCTGAGGACGTGCTTGCAGGGCACCACGTGCAGGCGGAGGCCGCGCAGGCAGGCCTCTGCGTCCATGTAGCAGCGGTTGTAGTAGGTGAGGCCGTCGGAGGCACAGGTGAAGCTGGGCTCCTTCTCGCAGCGGTCACGGCAGCGGCACACGGGCTGCCCGTCCCAGATGTCACAGTCGGAGCCCTGCTGTGCGCACGTGAAGCCCTCACAGGAGGCCGGCGGCGTGGGCACATCAGGGCCGCCGTCAGGGAAGCGGGCCGCCACGCAGCTCCGCAGCCCACACACGTTGGCGCAGCACTTCTCGGAGGCCTGGCAGTCCTGGGGGGCGGGGGGGGGGGCGGGGGCAGCTCAGCGGGGACCCTAGCTCTGCCTGGCAGCCTGTCCAGAGGGAGGGGGGCCGAGCTCCTGCTGCCCCTCCCAGACCTGTCTCCCCCGTGGGAAGCTGAGCGCGTCTGCGGAAGTTTCCCTCCTGTTCTCTAGAGTGAGCCACAGCTGCCCGCTGTCTAGGGGGCTGTCACAGGTGTTGTCTCCCTGAGCCTCACTGCATCCTCAGACATTCCCCCTACGAGGCAGGTTTCACCACAGAAACGAGGAAACCGAGGCCCAGGGCGGGGCGTGCACAACGTGCTCAAGGCCACTGCAGGGCTGCAGGGCAGAGGTCCCGCATGGCCCCCTGCCTTTCTGGCTTGCTGGTCCCAGGGTGCGGGCAGGTGGGTTCGGGGAGTGAGGAGGGGGCTCTTAATCTTCAGACACATGAAGGCGCAGACTGGGGGTGTTCCCTGGGACCCTCGTATGTGCAGCAGCCCAAAACCAGCAGCAGAGTGTGGGGAGCCTGAGGATTGGGGCCCAGGATTGGGAGGGGCCGCAGTGCAGCTGCTGGGTTCCCCCTCTGTGGGCAAGGCCTGGGTGCAGGGGTAGGGTCTGACCAAGCCGCCAAGATGCCCTGAGCCCCCCACCCCCACCCCCAACGAGGGCCGGCGGGGGTGGTGCCTCTGCTTACCTGGTCCCCGATGCACTCACGCTCACAGGTGCTCTGGGCATCCACCCACAGGTTGGGGCTGAGCTGGTTGGGGCACACGCCTGGGTGGCTCCGGGGTCCTGGCGGCAGGCTGGCCCCCAAGGTCAGCCCAACCACGAGGAGCGGCAGCAGGAGTGGCCTCGGGGCCAGCATGGGGACCGCCAGGACAGGGGGTGGGGGATGTGACCACCAGTCCCTCCTCAGGCCCTGCCCAGCCTCCTCCCTGAAGGCATCTGCCTCCCCAGGCCTGTGGTCGCTGCCCCTGCCCTCCAGCCCCCAGCTGATCCTGGGGCTCTCCCCTCACCCCCAAGGTCTAAGCCCACAGCAGATGCTTCGTCTCAACACCCCAGTTCGAGGGGCTGGGTAGGTTCCGGGCCTCTCCCAGCTCTGAGTCTGTGCGTGCGGCGCCAGCCCCTCCCCTGCCTGGCCCCTCTGTGGTCAGCGCAGGGCAGGGGGTGGGGAGGGGAGGAGAGCTGGGGAGGGGCCGAGGCCCAGGAGCACAGAAGACACTGGCCGCGAGGGTCACCAAGGGGCGGAGAAGGGCCAGAGAAGGGCTGGCTGCGGCGGGAGGGGAGGGGAGGGGACACTGTAACTGGAGCCCCTCCTCCCTCTGGGCGCTGGGCTTCGGATGGAAGGGCCCTGGGATCAAAGCTGCCTCTCAGACCCTCCCAGCCCAGGTCAGGGGAGGGGGCCAGGCTGGCCAACCCCCTCCGGCTCTCCAACCTGCCCCAGCTGTCCAGGGCCTGGGTCTCCCCCAAGCAGGCCCAGGCCAGCCCCTTCCTTAGATTTATTTCTTCTAGACAAGACAGAGGCACAGGGGTACCGTGTTCAGCCCAGCAATGAGTAAGCATTCTGTTCCTTCCCAGGAAAAACTCCACAACCTTCTCCTGGGAGAAGGGTCACGACCTGCCGACAGGTCTCGGGGTCAAATTGAAACCCTTTCTAAAGTTAGTGGTGAGGTCCCTGAAGCACAGGGGTGCACAGTGAGCTCGGCCTGGGCCTTTCCATGGTGACCCTCAGCAGATGAGGGTTGGGGGAGGCCAATGCAGGGCTGGACTTTGCCCCCGCCCCCAGGATGGCCCTGGTCCAGGCTCTTCCACAACTGGACAAGGCTCATGCCACCGAAGTGAGGTCCCGGGACGACCAGCAGGGAGGGAACTGTGTGCCTCCAGTATGGCCCCCAGTCGCACAGGCAGCAAACACTGCAAACATGGCTGGTGAGAGCGAGGCACTGAGTGTATCTACTTGGACGGACTTGAATTTCGGTGGTTGTGGCCCCATGTGGGGCCAGTCCCTAGAGGCCAAGGCCACCTAAAAAGCACCCTGGAAATGGGGGGGGGGGCGGTCTCCTGGGAGCTGCACAAGCGCCTGGGAGGAGGAGCCTTCCCTCAGACGGGTACGGAAGCCCCTCCCTGGCAGGGCTGGCAGGGAGAGCTAATGCAGCAAAACAGGACAAAGCCGCTGGAACCCGCCCTCCCAAACCCTTCCCCAGGGTCTGGGGCCCCACGAGCATCTGCTCTGAGATGGGATGGAAAACATCCCATGACCCCACGTCTGACCTTATGACCTAGGAGGCAGAGTAATAAAAGCCGTGTCTGGTCAGCGTGAGACCGGAAGATGGCCCAGATACGGAGAATGCATCCTGGGGGACTGTGGGCACGGGGTCCAGGATGGTCCCTCAGAGCTGCGGTCAGAGGCCTGGGTCCCCGAGCGTGGGGCTGCCAGGTTCAGAGTGATCGTTCCCAACCCACCAGTGCCCACCACAGCCCTGGACTGAGCCTCACGCACTGTCGCCTGGTGGCTTTCCCAGCGAGGGCGCCAACTCCAGGCCTGGGTAGTGCCGTGCTGAGCGCTGGCAGGTGGTGATCCCGAGTCATCCGCTGCATCCCTGGCTCTGTGCCCACCACCCTCGCAGGCAGCGGAGCGAACTCGGCAGTTAGGCCCTGGACCCACGGACATCGAGGGTGTTCCTACCCTCGGAGGCAGCGCGGCACAGAGCGTCTCTGTTGCACCCGTCCGGCCCACCAGGAAAGGCAGTGCAGCCACGCTCAGCCCTCACAGCCAGACGCGCACCAGCCGTCCAGGCCAGGCGTGGAGGGGGTGTCAACGAAGCGGCACCGGACCCACCCTGCCACGTCACACCCACCACTTGGCCAGTTAAAACCAGAGGCTTTAATTTCTATAAAACGCAGCCTGAAAATCAGAGCTGAATTAGGTTTACTGTACAAAGAAACAAAAACCGTCCAAAATGAGCACAGGAATGGTGTGTCAGCAGCGAAAAGTAGTGTTGATAAGGTGAACGTAGGACTGTCCACGTCCTCAAAACAGTCTGTGTGACGGGGTTCAAAGTCCGAAGAAAGGGGCCTGACAGGCAAGACAGGATGGGTGTGGCCTCCTCTGCCTGACCCTGCTGAGGCCAGGCCTCACACGGGGACCCTGGGTGCCCCTGCACACCCGGGCCACGGCCCCCACCCTGCCTCCCAGACACCCAGGACAGGAGAGTCCCAGAGCCCAGGATGGGGCCGTGAGTAGGAGGTAGAGCTGAGCACCAGTGTGACCCGGTGGCCGTGTCACCAACCAGGTGGCAGGAGGAGCCTGGCTGGCTGGCGGGTTCTCCAGGAGAGGCTCGGTGACTCTGCTGCCGGCACCACTCCAGGCAGCATCACTAAGAAAATCTGGGTCAGAACGGTTCTGGTGACGTGTGACCCCGAGGGGTGATGCCAGGCCAGGAGCAGCTGTGGGGTCACACCCGAGGCCAGCAGATGGAAGGTGGCAAGAGTGGAGGCCAGGTGCCCCAGGAGACAAACAGGCAGGTCTGTCCAGACCCGCAGAGCACCTGACAGCCCCCCTGAGGATCTCGGCGTCTTCACACGGGAGATGCTGAGCCGGTTTCATGGAGCAACAGACAGAGATATGACCGGAAGGGAAGGTGCAGAGTCAAGGGGGAGGCTGTTTGCCCCCACACGTGGAGGGACACGGGGGGAGTGCATCCCACTATCCCCTCTGAGAAGCCCCAACATTCCCCTGGGGAACCTAGGAAATTGCCCCCAGCTCTGAGCCCATCTGAGACGCGCAGGATGTCACCCAGGAAGGTGTGGCCGCACCATTCAGACCTCTGCCCAGCCCCTTGGGGGGGCACAAGGAGCCCCGTACTCAGGCTGGCGGAGGCAGCCACGGGGCCTAGAGCCCTGCCCAAAGCTCCCACCTGTACCCTATGGTCTCTGCACAGCCCACACCCCACGTGAAGTGTCTGAACTCAAAGGGTGAAGTCTTGGGGGTTCCTCCTCGTCTTTGCCTCAAATCCCCTCCCTCTCCCAAGGTCCCGAAGCTTGACCCCACAGCTGACAGGGGCTCACGTGTGGCTGCACCAAAGGCCTCCCTGCCCATCCTTTAAAAATGTACAGAAAGGTGAACATCTTCCACATAAATAAGAAAGGGAGCCAGGCCTCCTGGGTCCCCAAGGACCGCCCCGCCCCCTTGAGGCCGGGCCGGGCAGAGCTGCCTCCCGGGCACTTCCCAGCCGCATGGCACTGCAGGGTCCCGGGCTTGTTCCGCCAAGATCCCCGCAGCTCTCTCCGGTCCCGCGGAGCTTCTCTGGCCCAGACCACTGCCCGCGCAGTGAGCCCCCACGCTTCCCAGGAGGCGGTGAGGTCAAAGCCTTCCCTGCACACAGCGCCAGGCCCAGCGCCCGGCCAGAGACGCTCCCCAAGCGTGAGCCCTCCCGGAGCGAACTGGACGGGGTGGCACCCGGCCCGTCCTGCTAGGAGATCTTGCAGTTGCTCCTTGAGCAGTTCTGGGGCGGGCTCTGCGGGGGGCGGATGGACTTGGACCTCTTGAGACTGTTGCCCTTGCTGCTGCCCCCGCCTGCCCCACTGGCCAGCGAGTAGGAGCGCCCGTGCATCATGACGGCGTTCATGCCATTGGCCATCGAGAAGGACTTGAGATGGCTCTTGATGGTGACCGGCAGCGGGAGCTTGTCGATGAGGTGCACCGGGGTGCAGGAGACGATGGCCCGGCAGCACAGGTCCTGCAGGCTGAACACTACGGATGGGGGCGGGGGAGGGAAAGGTCAGGCGGTGGGGTGCAGAGGTCCGCAAAGCTCAGGCTTGCCCTGCTCGGGACCCTGGACGCCCACCACTCCACAGCCCAGCTGCCGGTGTCCCGTTCCCGACTTCTCCCTGGAGCCGCACGCAGAGAGGTGCCCTGGGAGACCCCGCTTCCAAGGGTCGCCAGCCCTGCCCTGGGGCCTAACGGGAGATGGAGGCCTCCAGCCAGCCCTGGCCCTTCTGGCAGCTGGGGTGGGACGGGGCTGAGGGACGGGGGAGCGCACAGCCAGGATCCTCATGGGTCAGCTCCAGGAGGGGAGGCTTCGAGCCAGTCTCCTGTTCGCTCCAGGGCACAGTCCACAGCACTCCCTCCCAGCACCGAGGCGCAGACCCTTGCACAGCGCCGGGACCCCACACAGAGCAGACACGGGGCGCAGGCTAACTTAGCTTCCAGGTGTCAGGGAAGCAGCGGGGACCTTGCTTCCCCTCCAACCCGGGGAGGCCGGCCCCTGAGTGGGCTGCCAGAGGCCCCCTCTGCCTCCGTTCTCCTGACCACAGCTGCGACACCACCTCACCTCGGTTGGGCCTCCAGATCTTCTCCATGCCGTGCCTCATAAGCACGATGCGGGACAGCTCCGTGAAGGACTCAATGACATTGAAGTTGCACAGAGGGCTGACCTCGAAGAAAGTCATGCCATTCTTCTCTGCGTAGGCGCGTGCCTGCTCTGTTGGAACTTGCCGCTTGAAGGCCAGGTGTAGCCGGTTCCCAACCAGGATCCGGGGGACCCCGGGTGCATGCTTGCGGTGGGGGGGGGGGGACGCACAGTACTCAGCAGAGGCACGAGCACAGGACACCCCCATGTTGGCACCGTCCCCCTGCCCCCAAAGCAGGCAGGGCCCTCACTGTCCATTCTGTGGCCACCGAGTATGTGGCAGTCAGTGTGCAAGACGACAGAGAGCCAGGGCAACGGGCAGAGGCGGGGGTAGGGACAGCCAACGGGGTCCCCCAGCTTCCTGCTGGGGATGGGAGTACACCCTGGGAAGGGACCGTGCGAGGGCTATCTATGGATGCACACCTACCTCATCAATCTCCTTGATCCACCGGTCGATGCCGTCAAAGGACCAGCGGTTGGTGATGTCATACACCAGGAGGATCCCCTGCAAGGGAGACACGGGCGTCGAGAGGCCGGGGGCCGCCTGGATGGAAGGGGTCCTATTCCAGGCACAGTGCCCTATGTGGCCAAGCACCACTCCTTTCCAGCATAGGCGGGGCCAGGGGCACTCGGCTCCAGCCAGACAGCTTTTATTTATTTTATTATTATTTTTTAATGTTTATTTTTGAGAGAGACAAGAGACACAATGTGAGTGGGTTAGGGGCGGAGAGAGAGGGAGACACAGAATCCGAAGCAGGCTCCAGGCTCTGAGCTGTCAGCACAGAGCCTGACATTGGGCTCAAACTCACGAGCTGTGAGATCATGACCGGAGCCGAAGTTGGACATCCAACTGACTGAGCCACCCAGGCGCCCCTTAAGGGGATTGTGTGGGTCACACGTTTTCCACGTGAAAAATGCCTGGCTTTGAGACTCTGTCACGCTTCAGAGGCATTGCTGGCATCAGCTCTGCACGCAGGCCTCAGCCAGCCCTGTCCCCATCTCCTCACCGAGGGCAGGCCCGTGTGGTCCTGGATACCCTCTGTGAGGGGTGATGGCAATAGGGGGATCTCGTGGGCTCAGTGCTGCCTCTTCCCTCCCTATCTTGAAGACTTGGCTGGGAAAACTGGTATTTTTTCAATTTCTTTCCTCCAAACACATTGTAAGCATTATCCTGTGATCATTTAAAAATGACTCAAGCTGAAGGGGCGCCTGGGTGGCTCGGTCGGTTAAGCATCCGACTCTTGATTTTGGCTCAGGTCACGATCCCAGGGTTGTGGGACTGAGCCCCGTGTCAGGCTCTGTGCTGACAGTGTGGAGCCTGCTTGGGATTCTCTTCCCATCCCCTCTCTGGCCCTCTCCTGCTCTCGAGTTCTCTCTCTCAAAATAAATAAATAAGCATTAAAAAAAAAAAAAAATCACCCAAGCTAAGACAGTCTACAAAGGTCTACAGACAGTGTGGACAGGCCCTGCGGACAACCCTGGCAGGCAGACAGGGGTGATGTCCCTGACACTGTCCAACGGAGCTCTGCTCAGGGGACCCGGGGGCCGAGCGGACGGATTCTTAGTTTTCCAACCCAAATTTGCAGGCAGGACGCCAGTCACTCTAGCAGCCCCCCGCCCCCCGAACTGGGCAGAGGATCTGCTGTGGGGATTTTGCCGCACGTCCCTTAGAGACCAAGCAGTCAGAGCTCAGCTCTGGGCTGTCTCCGCCTGCCTGGCTCGCCCATCGTCCCTGCCCGAGAGATCTCCATCACGAGCCGCAGAAAGGTGATTCCAGCAGAGAGTGTAGCTGCGGGCTCCCGCCTCTCTCTGCCCCTTCAGGCCACTCCGAAGCAGGCTCAGGAGCCGGAACCTCTCCGCAGACAGGATCCACCCCATCCTGCCCCATCAAGGCTCCATTCAGCCTGTGTCTGTCATACACGGGGACAATGCAGCTGAGATCAAAAGGACAGGGCACCCTCCACCTCCAAATGCGCCTTTCCCCTCAAAAAGTGTCCTTCAAATCCTGCAAGACTGAAGTGTAGCCCTCGATCTTGTCGACGTGGAGCTCAAAACCCCACTCTTGGGCCGGAAGGCCTCTGGCAGGGCAGAGCCACTTGCCGAGCCGGGAGGGACCCTGGCAGGGAAGGAAGAGCCAGGCCTGGAGCAACATTCTCTGGAGACAGATGTGCACAGACTCACTTCAAGTCAAGGGCGGAGACACCAGTCTGGCGGGGGCAGTGCCACGAGTGAGACTGGACAGGACCCGTGAGCAGCTGGGGTTAACCCTGTTGCCTGGGGCACAAGGAACAAAGCCTCTGTCTAGTGCTGCAGTGGGGGGCCCCTGACCCCCAACCCTGGAAACCCCCCTTCTTTGACATAACAGAGGGCGCATGTAGTGACCTCATCTCAGCCCTGTTCATACAGCTAAACGTGCCGTCCCAGGACTGGAGTAAGTCAAGGTATGGACGTACCAAGTGGGTATAAACGTAAGACACGGAGGTGCACAGCAGACTGCGAGAAGTACACAGATGTGCAGACCTTTTAAGTTTTGTTTTTTTTTTTTTGAGAGAATGAGCACAAGTGGAGGGGTGGGGGAGGGGCAGAAAGAAAGGGAGACAGAATCCCAAGCGGACTCCACTATCAGCTCAGAGCCCGACGTGGGGCTCGATCCCACAAAACCGTAAGTGAGATCATGACCTGAGCCGAAGGAAGAGGGGGACGCTTAACCGACTGAGCCCCCCAGGCGCTCCGTCCAGTTTTTAGAAACAGAAATACAAACACACCACAACCCACAGAGAACAGTTTCCATGCACAACCACGTGTTGGAGGCTCGACAGGGACTCACCTTCTTGCTCCTGCTCACCTGTGTGAGGCTGAAAAGCTCAAACAAGCAGGCAGAAGCTCATCTCTTGGGCTCAGGCTTCAGCCACGCCCCTAGGCGGTTGTGGAACCTCTGGCTGTCCCCTGGAGCCAACCTGCACCCACAACCATCTTCCTGGGGCTGCCCCAGTCGCGGTCCATCACAAGGAGGAAGGACACACGCTCAGAGTTTTTAAATGAGCGGGTACTCCAGGGTACAAACAGAAGCTCTCCCCATCGCTCCAGGGATACCCGCTTACTGTCTCATTCCTGACACAGACGGGGATGTGGTGCAAGCTGCCCAGCCCCCACCCGGGACCCCCGGCCCCACAGACGCCAGAGCCTCTCGCCAGGCTCAGCAGGTAGCGCGGCTGTTGGCACTTAGGTGACTTCACCTACTGTGTGGTTACCAACACCCGAGATGAAGGCCTGAGCACATACAACGGGATCCGGACCACAGGATTCCCAGAGGTGGGAGTGCGGGGCCCAGGTCCTCATTCTGTCCATTTCTGAGCTACCGCTTATCCCTCAGAAGATGCAGAGGGATTTTAAGGGTGAGCAGTTTGATGAGCTTGGACAAACGTACGTACCTGTGCCACCAGCACCCCAACCGAGGTGCAGAGGTGCACTTTTTATGAAGTCAGTTTTTGGCACGTGTGATACATGTTGTACGGTAAGGCTCCCAAGGAGCTCTGCCTACGCCCTCAACACGCACCCAGGCTTCTGCCCAGGAGCCAGACAAGCACTGAAAATGGGGAGCAGGTGTCTGTCAAACGGTCTCTGGCCCAAATGCCCCCCAACCTGGGCGGTGACAGGTGGCATGCTGGTACCCTCACCAGCAATCGTGTAATGGCGAATGTGAGCCCGAGACCATTTTTCACAGGAAACCCCTTTTCACGGGAATGAATTGAACCCTCTCTATCCAGACCAGCGCCTGGCCGTGCTCTCCCCAGTGCTAATCCAGGTGACCCCAAACCCTCAATTGAACAGAACGTTCCCTGCTCCTAGCCCCCAGTCCCCTCCCTGGGACTCCAGGGGACCCCAACGGGAGGCACTGGCCTCCCAGGGCCACCTCAGCACCCAGCAACAGCAAACACGGGCCACAGTCCAGTGGTCCAGGACAGAAAGGTACTCATGGCAAGAGCCACGAGACAGTACCGCTGTGGGGCATGTGACAACACACAGGGGCTGGCCAGGGGCTTCTGTGTTCTGGACCTTACGGGACCCGCAAGGCCTCTCTGACCTTAACGGGGGGTAGGAGAGTGACAGGAGAGAGGAAACTCCACTAGCGGTATCATCGGCTGCAAAGTCAGGTAGTGCCGACCATGCAGACCCCACCGTCCTCACTGCCACCACCAGACGGGACAGAAGCACGACAGGCAGAAGCACCCCAGACTCGGCGCCCGCTGCCGGCCACCCAGCCCCGAAACGACCAGCACCCCCAGAGCTAGCAAAGCAAAAGCAACAGCTGATACACAACTGACTGGGTTGGATGCTTTGGAGAGAACGTGGACGTGGTAACAGGATGTGCTTCCTCAGAACGTACAGTCTGGCGAATGTGCAGGCCTGGCTGCTGCTTTGGTCCTCAAGTGTCTACACAGAAACAGGTGTCTGTGGTCTGTCCCACGTTCACACTCACAGCAGGCAGGGCAGCCGAGGCCTCTCGGGTCTTTTCTCAGCATCTCCCAGGGGGCCTTTATTATCATACCCAACGTAACTCCTCCCATCTCTTCATTTTCCGTTTTATTACAAAAGTAGTATGCGTTTATTGTAGCAAAGTTAGGAAATAGTAAAATGCAGAAGAAACACGTCGGAACTCACCACTGACCCATGGTCCACTGACAATGAACACTAGCGGTCAGAAGACAACCTCTCGTCTCCTATGTATAAAACCACACGTGCCGTCCCACCTTGAAGCAAAAGCGGCCCGTGGACCACACGTGCGTGCCTGAACTCTCCCTGTGCTCACTCAAGCTGACAGGCCCCAAAGCTGGGACCCACACCCGGAGGTCCCTCTGTCTTTTCTTGCTTAGGCTCAGTTTAGGACCTGCCGGGTGCACACCACCTCTGCAGGGCCCCCCCAGGCATCGGGCACGCACTGGGGGTAGCCTGTGCACGGGTCACATCACCAAGCTGGCCGCTCCAGGGGCAGAGCTCCCAGGACAGGAGCTCCCAAGCCCAGCCTGGGGGTCCTCCACCCCAACCTCAGCAGAAAGCAGATGGGGGCCCCATTTGGGGTCTTCCTCCCGATCACCATGCCGGAGAGGCTCCCACTCAGGAGGCCCTGGAGGGAAGGCTGCGGCTGGGTGTTCCTGTTGACATCTACTCAGACTCCATCCGACTCTGTCACAGAAGAAATCTCCCTCTGGTTTCCCAGGTCCCACAGACCAGAAAGAGTAGCATGGGAGTGGCTGGGCATTCATCCCTGCTCACGAAGCAAAACAAATGCCCAGGGGACTCCCCTCAAGCCCGAGCCAGAGTGGGGGGCTGGTGACAGGCAGCGCCTGCTCCTGCTGAGTGCAGACCCACCCGTGGCCCGTGCCCCACAGCCAGAGGCCCGGCCACGTGCCCAAGCGCCAGGTCCCAGCACGAGTGTGTGGTGCTCCCGACGGGGGATCCTGCCTGGGGTGCAGGGCAGCTCTGACTCCAGGGGTCTCCTCTGCAGGGGGGTCACGGCCTGCCCTGAATCAAAGCCGACAAAGCCGACCCGGCAGTGAGAGTCCACAGCTCTGTTGGTGTGGCTACTTTCCCTTCGCCTAGCCTTGAACCACACAGACCCAGTCAGCACGCAAGCACGCTGGGGGAACCTGGGGTCGCAGACAGAAACGGGCAGGTGCCCCTGCCCCTAAGGGCCTGCAGCAGCCCCCTCCGCGGCAGCTCCGATGCTCGGTCCCTGAAGTCCTCAGCAGCGATCCCGGCCAGCCCGCCCGGGCAGCCCCCTCTTCCCAGTGAACCGGTGACTGAGCGGCTCCCCAAGGCTCCCAGCACACTCCCGTAGAGCTCGGGACGCCGACTGGAGCCACGGAGCTCTGACGGCCAAAGCTGCGTCACTCAGAGGACATCCTCGTTTGGGCTCCTAGTAGAAGCCGGGTGTTCAAACGCCAAGACTTGCTTAGAAAGAGTGACACACAGCAGCTGGGGAGGTTGTCCTGGAGAACAGCACCCGCACTGATGCTGGGCTTACCTGTGCGCCCCTGGAGTAGGACCTGAAGATGGTGCAGAACCTGCCCTGGCCCGATGTGTCCCTGCAACACAGGGGACGGGGGACGCAGCATGCACAGCGTGAATCCGGGGAGGCGCGTGCCCCCCGACCTCCCCCTCCCCCACAGCGTGCCCTGGCTGACCCCCATGGGCCTATGTTCCCTGGAACCCTGCCCCGCCGGGCTGGAGAACCCCCACTGTGGGATTTTACACCTCCACACTGAGGTTCTAGAAAATGCTCCTTAATGTGTAGCCCAGTAAAGGGCAAGGGGAGAGGGGCCATGGCCACTGTGGGAATGAGTCTCCACAGGAAAAGGGAGATGGGCTCGGACTTTTGGGTTCTGCGCCACGGAGCAAAGTCCATTCCACGCCGACACAGGGTCTGTGCAAATGGCTATGCATGTGGATGTAAACCAGGGCACCCCCCGGTCTCTTTAAGGGTTCCTGACTCACTTCAGGCACTGTGCAATGACACTGAGGTGCCACAGCCCCTGCCCCCAGGCACCTTGCCTGGCATGGCCTGACTCACCAGAGTTCCAGCTTGACCCGCCGTCCATCCAGCAGGATAGTGGTCGTCTTATAGTCGATGCCTGCAAGGAAGCAGAGGGCAGCTGTAGGCGACGCCTGGGAACGGGCCCGCCAGGGCCGAGAGGTGTGCCACCCCACCTGAGCCTTCCTGTGGCTCCAGCCCAGCAACCCGAGCTGGCCACCCCCGTGTTGCCCCAAGAGCCCCGGCTGCAGGGAGGGAGGCTGCAGGAGGATGGTTCATCTCCATGCTGACCTACTTCCTGTAGGTCCTGTCGTCGACCTCCCAAAGGCTCGGTGTGCTTCTGGGTCCTTGGGCTCACTACAGTCCCCAGGTACTGGCAACTGGAACGTGCTGGGAGCATTATTAAGGGTAAAGTAATTCCTAAAATGCCATTTCCCTGGAGAGCCTTCTGAAAGACCTATGCTTGCCATATCTTTAGTTTTTATTTTTTCACGCTTTCATGTAAAGAGAAGTCGGCAGGAGCAGGGACACTTAGCTTACATGTAACATCTTCTAGTGCTTTGTGGGCCATCTGGAAACTTTGCCCAAGCTCTGTCTTCCATCCACCTCTTTAACCCTTAAATATCTCACAGGTTTCTTGTCTTTTCCTAACACTTCCTCCAAGAGGGCTTGAAAATGGGCATTTTTAATGCAGGTGCTGTTCTCACACTGTGCATATGGCACACCCACTCCGGCACCGGTGCCTCTACCCTCGCTGTGCCTCTGCCTGGCGAACTCCCAAGTGTGCCCCTAAACCTGGCTCCCATGCGTCAAAAGACGTTCGACAGAATGAAGATGGAATCCACAAAATGGGAGAAAATATTTGCACGTCACGTATCTGATGAGGGGCTGATATCCAGAATAGAGAAGGAAACACGACAACGAAAAAAACAACAAAAAATCCAATTAAGAAATGGTCCAAAGACTTGGGTAGACATTTCTCCAAAGAAGATACAGAAATGACCAATAAGCACACGGAAACAGCACCCATCATCAGGAAAAATGCAAATCAAACCACAACGAGATGTCACTGCGCACCAGACAGTTACAGAAAAACAAACAAACAAACAAACAAACAGAAAATAACAGGCGCTGGTAAGGATGTGGAGAAACTGTACCGTCGTGCACGGCCAGGAGGAACAGAAAAGGGCGCAGACACACGGAAAACACTCAGGTGATGCCTCAAAAAATCAAACACAATTACTTTATGATGCAGAAATTCCACTTCTGGGTGCACAACCAAAAACGAAAGCAGGGAATCAAACACGGGTGTATTTCCACACCCACGCTCACTGCAGCACTATTCACAGCAGCCAAAAGGTGGGAGGAGCTCATGGGCCCATCGGCGGATGGGTAGAACGTGGTCTGTCCACGCAGCGGACTAGTCCTGTACCTTCAAGGGGAGGAGATTCCGACACGCGTTCGGACGCGGATGGACCTCGAGGATGCTGTGGTCAGTGACATAACTCCTGTCATGGGAATACAGTGCGGGTGCCCCTGGGGACAGGAGACGGTGGTCCCCAGGGGCAGGGGAGGGGTGGGCACAGAGCTTCCGTTTGGGGCCGTGGGAGAGCTGTGCGGATGGGCGGCGGTCGTGGTCCCAAACAGCGAGGATGTGCCTCCTGCCACTGAACTGTGCTTCTAGAAACTTCGACTACATACGCTTTACCACAACACACAGAAAAGGGAGAAGACTGTCTTGTACACATTCTCAATTGACAGAAACACTTCTCGGAAGAAGCAAACTCAGGCCTGTCCCACCATCTTTCCTCGACACCTGCCCTTCCCCTGACCCTCAGAGGAAGCTCCTGTAATTCAGTCAAAAAAGCAGCACAGATTTAACCCGAAACTCGCCTCCTTTTGGTTCTGGCTCTACAGCTGCTGTGAGATGGACCACAGGAGGATAATGTGGGAAACAGAGATGACCAGAAAGGTTGTTGGTGTGGATGCCCATCCTCTGGGCAACATCTCCTCCGGGTGGAGATCAGCCCGGCAGGCTTGGGCCTCGGGGACTGGACACCGCCCAGGACGTCTCTGAGGCTCCAGGAAAGGGGCCGCCCTGACGCCAAGTCCCCCTGAGGCAACTCCCGGAAGCCCAGCTGGGAGCTGCAGGGAGGAGGGCGCACCCAGGAAAGGCCCCGGAGACGACATCAACGCGGACCGCGCTGTGCGCAGCCCGGCACCCCGCCGACCTGTCCGCCTGCGCTCCACCCGACCCACTGCGGCAGCGCGTCCACGGCGGTCTCCAGTCTCTGCTCACCGGCAGCTCCACTGAAGGCCCGGCCGTGTGCACAGCGGGACCCGTGCAGATGGGCACTCGGAGCTGGGAGCCAGACCGAGGGAGGGTCCGGTCTGCTCCCGGCCCCTCCTGCTGCACAGCCCACCCAGCTTAGGTCAGAGGGCTCCCAGAGCACAGGGTTCTTGGGGAAGGCCACACAGGAGAGCCCGGGGACGGCTCGGAGCCATGCCCTCCCATCCCCGAGGAAGACCGGGCAGCCCGTGCGAGGGGCCTGCGGAAAGCAGACAGCTTAGTGACTGCCCTGCCCCACATCCCCACCTCCCAAATCCGGACAGAAACTTACAGTGTACTTTTTAGAGTCTTAGAAAACACAGACGAGAGTACAAAGAGAAAGGCAGTATCTCCCTGCCGTAAACCTGTGCCGGAACCAACCAGACGTCAGTGCTGAGTCGGCTCGGACATGTCTCAGGTCTCCAGATCTGTTGCTGGAGAATTTCAATCCTCCTCCCCCTACTTCAGCCCCTCAGTCCATAAATACCGAGCGTCTCTTGGAAAACATGATAACCAGAGGCTTCATTCAAAATGCTGAGTGGCTTGTACGGCACAGGCACAACCACTGAGAACAGAATCAGCTAGCGGGGGCAGGAACAGCTGCCCGAGGGCACTGGGGGCGACCGGGCCTCTCACGGGCTGGGTCCCAGCCACCCCAGTGCATGCGCTCAACGCACGAAGCTCAAACACAAGGAGGAGTCATCCTGGGCAGGTCTCAGGCCCAAGGACTTACGAACACTCTCTGGATGGACAACAGGGCACTGGGAGGCCAGGAGGGGCCAGGGGCAGGTGGCCAGAGGCACCCAGGGGAAACAGGTGCTGTTCTGATTCACGATCCCTCTTATTTATTTAGTTTATTTGTTTTGAGAGAGACACAGACAATGCAAGTGGGGAAGGGGCAGAGACAGAGACAGAGAGAATGAATCCCAAGCAGGCTCCGCAGTGTCAGCACAGAGCCCCATGCAGGGTTCAAACTCATCAAGAGCGAGATCATGACTCATATACCCCTTGGATAAACACCCAGTAGTGCAACTGCTGGGTCGTAGTTCAGTTCTGTTTTTAATTTTTTGAGGAGCCTCCATACTGTTTTCCAGAGTGGCTGCACCCGTTTGCTTTTCCATCTGCTGCTCTCTCTAGTTTAACTTCTAAACGCTCTTTCTGGCCCTCTGAACGCTCCTTTCGAATAACACCGTGTTCCTAGTTCTTGGAGCCAGTATCTCTGTACCTCAGGTAACACTGCTACTTAGTAGATTGTCTTCCCTCACAGTGGGGCAGCGCCTGGATGTCCACCCGAGAGACCCTGAGAAGCTGCAGGATGCTCGGCGACTCTACTGAAGCGGGGCTCCCGGCAGAGCTGCCTGGAGCCTCGGGGGGCGTGCAGGTCCTTCCTCCTGGACTTGGGACTGTCCCAGCAGAGAACTGGCTGCCGCCTCGGGGCAGCACGGGAACACCGCCTGAGCACCAGAGGCAGGGCTGGCCGGCCCTCCACCACGCCTGAGCCTCGCCGGGAGGAGACCTGCGGTGCCCCTGCCCAGCCGCCCCCAATTTTTAGCCCCGCCTTCCGGCGCTGAGCTCAGAGGGGCCCGGGGGCCCTGCCGGCGCCTCACAGCCTCTTTTGGGCTTCTGCACTTCATCCTGGCAGTGGTACCTGCTTCCCAACCTGTCAGCCTCTCTCACCTGACGGAGTCACAGGTTTTTAAGACTGTCTTTTCTATTGTTTTACTGGGGTCTCTGAGCGGAGTGGCAGTTCACCTGACACAAATTACCGTTTACATTCCTACTCTACACCAGGCATCGTTCCAGGAAGTAAAGGGGCTCACATCGCTGCCAGATGTACCACAGTTGCACCGGGAGAAAGAGCGACCGAGGGTCCCTCCAGGGAGACGTTTAGAGACCGTGGGGACATGTCTTGCTGTCACAAGCTCAGGAGGCAGAGGCCAGGGACTCCGGCTGAACTGCCATGCACGTGATCAGTGTGCAGCACAGGGAATCATCCCGAGTCCTGAAAACAGCTCCAACACCTGGCCAGGTGTTTGCACAGGTGAAGTTCCCGTGGCCCTCACTCTGAGCGGAGATCCTGACCTGTCCTGCGCAGCGTGTGTGTCCCACGTGCACACCACACTCGGCAGGGACGCCACCACCTTGTGAACCACGTGTGTTTCATTTGTGCGGAATTTTACCCAAAGTTCTTTACCATTTTGGGGGAAAAAATCACATCACCCGTCGTAACATGGGCGTTACGCGCACCAGGTACGTTTTCACCACCCCCGCCTCGGCATCTAGTACGACGGCGCACGAGCACAGATGGTGTAGGGGGCGAGCACTTCTCCACTTCACCTTGCAGCGCGCCTGCGCGTGCGGGATCTGGCTCTGCGTGCAGGCAGAGCCCGTGACCCGGAACCAGCCTCACTCCGCTCTGTTTCGGGGCAGTGGGGGCGTGTGCAAAGCCCTGGTCCAGCGAGGCCTGCCAGGGCCGAGGATGGTGCCGGCCACCGCCCCCGACACCATGTCCCTGCGTCACTGGCCTCGAGTCCCTGACCTTGACAACAGCCCGGACAGTGCGAGGTGAGCAGCTCCCGGCCCCAAGAAAAAACCAACAGAGGCTGGAGGGGCAGGAACACTGTAATCGCGGGCTGAGGACTGCGGCGTTCTTCGAAGAGACAGGTCGGAGAGGGGAGGTGGAAGGAGGAAGCAATGGTGCAGAAAAGGTCATGAGGTTTCAACTTTCGGGAACGCCAGGTTTTTGGGTTTTTTTTAACGTTTTATTTATTTTTTTTGAGACAGGGAGAGACAGAGCATGAACAGGGGAGGGTCAGAGAGAGGGAGACACAGAATCTGAAACAGGCTCCAGGCTCTGAGCTGTCAGCACAGAGCCCAACGCGGAGCTCGAACTCACAGACCGCGAGATCACGACCTGAGCCGAAGTCAGCTGCTTGACCGACTGAGCCACCCAGGCACCCCAGGAACGCCAGGTTTTGACAGTGTCCCCCTCCCGGGTGGTTTGGGGGACTCACCAAGGTACGCCCCCTCCCGCCGAGACCACCTCACCAGGTGCTGTGACCAGAGCTGCGGGCGTGCGCAGGATGAAGGCTGGCCACGGGCGGCACCGACCAGCAGGACATGACCCTCTGTCACCCCTGGCCTCTCACACTTGGGGGTGGGACGCCTGCCACCAGGTGGGGTGTCGGTGGCCACGTGGCCAGCCTGTCAAGACAAGGTGGCACAAGAGCCACGCCGCTGGCCCGAGTGGAGGCGTGATGTCCCGACAGGAGTCACCCGACAGAACAGGCCGCGGGTCACACGCTCTCCGCCTCGGCTCCCTCCTTCAGACCTTCACCAATGCCCACGCGCCTGTCAGCACCGACTCAGGACCACAGACCCCCCCCAAGAAGACCCCCGTCATCAGGAATTACATGGGACTCATGGTGAGAGGAACACACCAAAAAGAACCAAGTGACTTCGGCTGCCCGCCCGGTCAGCTTGACTTTGTGCGGAAACTGAGATTGTCGGCTCAGTTTTCCACTGTGGAGAGGGACCAGGGGCTGTTCAGAATGGAGACCCTGCACACAGCCTGGCTGACCTCTGGGCGTGGCCCTTTCCCACACGCCTGCCGGACCCGTCTGACGGGAGCGGGCAAGGAAGGGTGTCTCGTCACCTGCCCAGACAGCACGTGGGTCGCACCACCTCTCTGAGCTTCCAGACTTTTTTCTTTAATGTTTATTTATCTTGAGAGAGAGAGAGACAGAGCAGGAGCAGGAGCAGTGCAGAGAGAGAGAGGGAGACACAGAACCTGAAGCAGGCTCCAGGCTCCAAGCTGTCAGCACAGAGCCCGAGACCATGACCTGAGCCGAAGTCGGACGCTCAACCGACTGAGCCACCCGGGCGCCCCTCTGAGGGTCCAGTCTTTATGGAAAAAAGGCAACACTGAATGGGTAATTATCCAGCTACTGTACAACATGATTAAAAGCCACAGGAGGACTTTTTTTTTTTTTTAAGTCAGCTTTATGCTCAATGTGGCACTTGACCTCTCAACCCTGAGATCAACAGTCACATGCTCTACCAACTGAGCCAGCCAGGCACCCCACAGGAGGACTTTGTAAAAATTCCTCACAGTAAGGGGGGCCTGGCTGGCTCTGTTGGTTAAGCATCCAACTTTGGCTCAGGTCATGATCTTGTGATCTGTGAGTTCGAGCCCCGCGTCAAGCTCTGTGCTGACAGCTCAGAGCCTGGAACCTGCTTTGGATTCTCGATCTCTCTCTCTGTGCCCTGCCCCCCCACTCACACTGTCTCTCTCTCTCTCTCTCTCTCAAAAATAAATAGGGGCATCTGGGTGGCTCAGTTGGTTAAATGTCTGACTTTACCTCGGGTCATGATCTCATGGTTCATGGGTTCAAGCCCCACGTTCGACTCTTGTGCTGACAGCACAGAGCCTGCTTGGGATTCTCTGTCTCCTTCTCTCCGCCTCTCCCGCCCCCACCTCCTCAAAATAAATAAAGAAACTTAAAAAAATAATAATAATAAATAAAACATAAATTTTTTTTAAATGCCTCACAGTGAGAGGAAATTTATAAAAAGGAATTTAAAAAGGAACGAAACAGAACGAAACAAAATGCTAACTGATGTCTTCCTTTGAAACTCACGTGCCAGCGGTGTCCCGAGGGAGGGGAGGCCAACCCAGCAGGCTGTCCCCACCGCAGCGGCCCTCTGACGGGAGTGGGTCCCCGGCGCTCGGGGCGAGCACGCTCCCACAGCGACACCACCCACGGAGCTCCCGGACCGCGCCTCCCAGTGTGTTTCCAAGAGGACCGGGCGTCTAAACCCAGCACAGGCAGCTCTTGTTTCCTAAATGTTACTCCCCAGGGAAGGCAGGTGAGCTGTCCTCAAGTCCCCAAAGATAGCCAGGAAGCAGAAGAGGAATGCTGGTCTTCCAAGAACCGGAAAAAGCTTCCCGTAGTGCAGGTGGACACACAGAATGTCCTGGGACCCACACTCCGGCCTCAGGCCCAGGCGGCCCTCGGCATGTACGTGTGCAGCCTTCATGCCACCCCCCTCAGGGGAAGGCCACGGCACATGCCTGTGCTGAGGAGATGTGCCTCGCAGCACAGGGCACGCTTGGGGACCCACAAGGGAACTGCACACGTCCCCAGTGGACAGGAAACAATGGTGGGCAGCGTGGCAGGCACTCTCACATGGGCCCGGGGTCCCGCCCCTCGCCTCGAGGGTGGTGGGAACTAAGACTTGCTACTGACCTGTGGAGGGGGGCCACGGTGATGGACGTCCCTCCACGATCATGTTGCATGGGACCACCTTGCTGGCTCGATGGGGCAGGCCGCCCACGCGCAGCCCCACGCAGCTGGGAAGCGAGATGGTGAGCACTGCCGACCCGAGCCTCATGCCAACACGAACTTGAAAAGGATTCTTCCTGTCCCGGCCCACAGCTGACTGCAGCCCGAGAAAGACCCCGAGACCCAGTGAGCATCCAGCTACACTGTGACCAGACTTCTGACTCACAGAAACTATTTGCTGATAAAGTGGGTGATGTTTGTAGTAATTTCTTAGTCGGCTCGGGCTACTGTGACAAAATACAGAAACTGGGTGGTTTATAAACAACAGAGGTTTACTTCTCGCGGCTCTGGAGGCTGGAAGTTGGAGACAAGGCCCCAGCAGAGCCTGTATCTGGTGAGGGCCAGCTTCCTGGTTCATGGACAGCAGGAGGGGCCAGGCAGCCCTGGGTGGGGGGGGGGTGTCTCTTCTATAAGGGCACTGATCCCACTCCTGAGGCTCCACCCCCATGACTGAGTCACTTCCCAAAGGCACCGCCCCTGACCATTCCCTGGGGGGTCAGGAGACACAAACATCAGTCCACAGCAATAACTAAGACCACCAGTACCTACCAGAAATGCAGACCTGCATCCCTCTCACCAGCCTATAAAAATCTAACCAAACCAACAAGATACAGAGAACTTTTCATGACGGTATGGTGGGCAGAATAATGCCCTCGCCCTGTCCCTGGGGATGCCCTCCTCCTAATCCCTGGAGCCTGTGAACATGCATCCCACAAGGCGAGGGGACCCTGCAGGTGCACCTGGGTAGTTGTGGGCTTTGAGAGGGAGAGCGCCCTGGGTCATCCGGGTAGGCCTGAGGTCTGATGTGTCAGGAGCCCTAAAAGATGTGGACTCTTTCCTGGCGGAGTCAGAGATGAAACTGAAGGAGGAGAGACTCCACGTCTGAAAGGGACTTGACCCCGCTTTGAAGGCGGAGAAAAAGGAAGGTGGGCGAGGCATGTGGATGGTCTCTAGAAGCTGGGGCAGCTACTGGTTCACGGCCAGCAAAGACAGGGCCGGGACGGGCCCATGAGCAAGGAAACAGACCTCCCCTAAAGCCCACAGAAAGGAGAGCCCAACCCCCAGCGTCCTGCCTGCTGACTTGTGACCACATAACTAACTGTAAGATAATGTGTTACAGCACTAACAGGGCTCCAGTGCCTTGTGTAAAAGTAACTAAAGGTTAATTACTGCATTATTAACAAACTAAAGCCTACCCACTGGGGGGTGGTGAAGTAACAGAAGGTGATCCTTAGGACCCAGTGCTGCAAGGCTGTCACAAAGAAACAGGATAAAAGGAAGGCAGATGAACTGTCACCCCCGCCACCACGGGACCGCATGGAAAACAGTTTGGTGTCTTTTAAGGCTGGAGTAAACCCACTCACCAGTGTATCCCCGACAGAAACGTATACATACAGTCACCAGAAACAGGTATGAGAATGTTCCTAGGAACACCATTCAGAAAAACCCAAACACGGAAGCCATTCAAAAGTCCACTGCAGAAGAAGAGATAAACGCACTGCAGTCCTCACAAGTGGAATGCTACACAACAACAAAGGTGTGAGATGTGCGTCTACATCTCAAAGAAAATGGAGAAAGAGAAGGGCGCGGGGCGGGCGGGGGGGGGGGGGGGGGGGGGGCTCAGTCAGTTGAGCTTCAGCTCAGGTCATGATCTCACAATTCGTGAGTTCGAGCCCCGCGTCGGGCTCTGTGCTGACAGCTCAGAGCCTGGAGCTGCTTCAGATTCTGTGTCTCCCTCACTCTCTGCCCCTCCCCTGATCATGCTGTGTCTGCCTCTCTCAAAAATTAATAACTAACATTAAAAAAAATTTTTTTAAAGAAATGAAGACGGAGAAAGAGAATCCAGACACACAAGAGTGCTGTGTGATTCCACTTCTAGAAAAACCCCAGAAATACAAATGAGTCTGTAACATGAAAACCAGAGTTTGCCAGATCTGGCAGCAGACAGGCCGATGCAGAGGCCACGGGTGTCCGATGGTTTCTCAGGTGTGCACACCTGTCAACGCTCCCTGAACTGCAAATTTTAAATGGATCCAGGCTTTTGGTACACAGGTTATACCTCGTAGTTTGATTAACAAGAAAAAAAAATGCTGACAACAGCAAGCATTTGCCAAGATGTAAAGCAGTATTGGTGGTGGGAATTCAGAATGACAGAGGGCTTTGGACACAGTGTGGCAATTTCTTATGAATTGGGCAGACACGCGCACATGTGACCCAGCAACCCCACTCGCAGAGGCACATTCACACGAGGACGCGTGAGCTGGGAATGTTTCAAGCCACTAAATCACACACGTACAAACGGCCAACATAATATGCATATGTACCACAAAAACAAATGTTTAAAAAAACTTTAAGGAATTGTTCAAGAACGTTCGCTCATACTGGCATTATTCACAACAGCCCAAATCAGGAGATACTCTGAAGTGTATTGACAGGTAAAAGGATAAACGAATTGGGGTCTATGTGCTCAAAGGAACGGGGCTCGGGAACAGGAGAGACGGTTATGGTGTGCGCCCCAGCCGGTCTCACGTACGTCCTGCCAGGTGAAAAAACCAACAACGCGAAGGACCATCTTGCGTGACTCAATTTACGGGAAGTTCTGGAGAGGCAAAAGTAACCTTATAGTGACAGGAAGCAGACCCTCGGGGGCCGGGGCTGGAGGCTGGACTTCCAAGGGCCATGGCAGAATGTGTAGGCAAAGTGGAAACGTTCCCTACCCCAAGTAAGGCAGTGGTTATGTAGGTATGCGCACTGGTCAACTCCTTGAACTATACACTTGAAATGGGTACATCTCATCACGCATACATTAGATCTCAATAAACTTTATTGTAAAAAATGATAAACCCACAGGATAGGACCTGTATGGAATTTAGGTTAACAGGCCCTCTGACCGCCAGGGGCTGAACTACCCTACGAGATGGGTCTGAACACTGACCAGAGCTGGATGCCGAGGGCACAGACGTTCTGGAACAGGGACAGCCCACTAGCTCCTAGTGCCTGCCCTTCTACAGGCCAGGGTCTGCCACTATGGGCGCAAGTAAGTCTGTCGCTGGGGAAAGAAGGCAGGGGGCCGCCTGGGGAAGGACAGAAAAGGAAGCAGAAGTTACCTAATCAATTTCAAAATGCCTTTCTAGGCTACATGCTGGCTTTCAGGAGGGCTCTGGGCCACTTTGTGGACCGGTTTCCGTGAAAGAGCTTTTCCTTAATGCCTTAAAACCCACAGCAGAGCAAACCAAAGCAAAAGCTTTCATAAACAGCAAGCACCCCTTGCGTACAAAACTTGGCAAAATAAAGAACGCTTACAAAAAATACAAAAATTACTCATAAGCCCAAAATTCAGAGATAACACACCATAATGTTTTTTCGTATTTCATTGCCCAATTCTTTCATTTGACACACATTTATACACTACGTAATTAGACATACTTTGCCCACTCAACAAGATATCAAAGATTTCCTCATTTCGTTGAATATTCACTGGTCATTCCTCCAAACAAACATTGTTTGTTTTGTTTATGTGAGAGAGAGAGAGAGACAGAGAGAGAGGGAGGGAGGGAGGAGGGAGGCAGGCAAAGGGAGACACAGAATCCCAAACAGGCTGCACGCTCAGTGCAGAGCCCGACACGGGGCTGGATCTCACAACCCTGGGATCAAGACCAGGGAGCCAAAATCAGGAGTCAGACACTCAACTGACTGAGCCAGCCAGGCACCCCAAACCAGCATTTTTCTTTCTTTCTTTCTTTTTTAAAATTTTTTTTTTTGACGTTTATTTATTTTTGAGACAGAGAGAGACAGAACATGAACAGGGGAGGAGCAGAGAGAGAGGGAGACACAGATTTTGAAACAGGGTCCAGGCTCTGAGCTGTCAGCACAGAGCCCGATGCGGGGCTCGATCTCATGGACCGTGAGATCATGATCTGAGCCGAAGTCGGATGCTTAACCGACTGAGCCACCCAGGCGCCCCTCTTTCTTTCTTTTTTAAAAAATAAATAAATATAAATATATATATATATATATATATATATTTTTCCATGTTTATTTATTTGGGGAGGGGAGCAAGAGAGAAAGAGAGAAGATCCAAAGTGGGCTCTGTGCTGACACGAGAAAGCCTGATGCAGGGCTTGAACTCACAAACCATGAAATCATGACCTGAGCCAAAGTCAGACACTTAACCAAGTGAGCCACCCAGGTGCCCCCAAACCAGCGTTTTTAAAGGCTATGTAATATCTCACTCTATGAATATACCATATATCTACCGCTGGACCGTTAGAAAAAAAAAAAAAAAAAGCCTTGATTTTCTTCAGTTGTGTCCCCTATTATCCCTCAGGAAAGATTCCTAATTACTTAGGTCAAAAGGGAAGGCTCTTTAAGGCTCTGGATAACACATGTTGCTGACTCCCTTACGGCACAAAATACACACCCCGGCACATTTTTAATGTTGAGTGTCACCAGATTTTCTCTGTAATATACTTACACAATTACTTTGCAATATACTTACTTAATTTTAAAGTTAAACATCTTAGGGCGCCTGGGTGGCTCTGTCGGCTAAGTGTCTGACTTCGGCTCAAGTCATGATCTCACAGTTTGTGAGCTCAAGCCCCACCATGGGCTCTGTGCTGACAGCTCAGAGCCTGGAGCCTGCTTCTGCTTCTGTGTCTCCCTCTCCCTCTGCTCCTAACCCACTCGGGCTTTGTCTCGCTGTCTCTCTCTCTCTCTCAAATATAAAATAAAGAAAAAAAATTAAAAAAAATAAAGTTAAACTTCTTTCCATGCATTATTTTTCGTTAGAATCCCACCTCTGAGGACTCTGTGTGGCCCTGGCCAAGCGATTTAAAATGAGGGAGATCCTCCTACTGATGACACTACCACCAAGTTGTTCTCACTTATCCAGGAACCTGCTCACTGCCAGCCCCAGTGACCGCGAGAACTGTAAGTGTGCACGCGCACCCAGGACCTCTGGCTCCCGCGGGAGAGCCACGTCAGACACGAGTGCGGCAGCCTCCGCACGGTGATGCGAAGCCACGTGCCATACCTCGGCTGAAATCTGTGCTCAGGGACATAGCTGGTCCCTGTCCAAACTGCATCTATAAGGAAATCAGACTCCGCTCCCGACATCTTCCGGCACTCTGAAGACTGCCGACATCAGACCCAGGAAGGACTAAACCACCCTGTTCTTTCAGTTGCTCAAGGCCGTACGCAGTGTTTTCAAGTCCGGATACTGTCACCGAACCCACCAGCCGTCCCCCGAGCGAGGTGTTGCACAGACCTGATGACCAGGGGCTCACCCGAGCTCGGCCTGGGTGATGGGCACTGCTGCTCAGGAAGATCCAGGTTGGCAATGACCCAGCTCTTGACTGTCTGTACTCTGACACTTTCCAAGATCCGCAAAGCCAGCACTCGGGCCTTCTTCCGTTCTCTGTTCTTGCTGAGAGATGCCGGTACGTTCTCTTCCAGGGGGCTGGCCTCCTGACACCAGGCCCTCTGCATTCCTTCCTGGTTAGACCACTCCTGACCTTCCCTCCCTCCTCGCGATCCCGAAGCCCTGTCTTTCTGAGCACCGGCCGCTCACCCTGCACAAATCACTTCCCAAATCGCCTCCCCCTCACGCATTCCAGCCAAAGGGCCGTACCCCTCTGGACATAAACGCCTAGCACCATGAAGGGCCAAAGCTTGTCTGGTGGTACCCCACCGTCCCGCTCGTGTCCTGAGGTCCCCACCACATCCATCAGTGCCAGGCTTACCGGGTCACCTCTGTTCCCCTGGCCCCCCTCTACCCTCCGAAGGACACACATCCACAGTCGACGAGCTACCCAACGCTCCAGTCTTGGCAGGAGACAACTGCGCGCTGTGGCCACTTCACCACTTCTCCTTCACTACCAGGTCCACGTGAGCACAGTCACAACAAGCAAGCCTCGGGTGTTCCCTGGCTCAAAGGGCAAGTTCATTTTGTTCACTTGTATTTACTCTCACTCCCAAAAGACTTAAGGGGCCCACTTTCCCACCCTAAGGGCGCCCCAATACACCCAGCCTTGGCGCAGTCGGCCCCCTTCCGGGTCTCTGACATCTGCACTCACAGTCCCAGCCTCCTTCCCCTGAATGCCCAGGGCAGTAAACCCAGCCTCATGGGCCACCTTGTTCCAAGCCAGGGTGCCGGACACTGAGACCTTACTCCGTTTTCTCCAAATGCCTGACGGCGATGCCCTGACCCATGTGGCCCCAGGACCCACCAACACCCACACTAGGTGCTGCCCACTGCCGGGGGCCTGGCTACAACTCCACCCTCTCCCTTCTCCTCCTCACTGGCCACGGGCCCCAGACTAGGTATGTGGTCAACTTTTCAGGGACCAGCAAATGCGCACCTTACCAGTTACAAAAGGAAGTGACGTGGCTGAAAGACCCTTCCTGCCTGCGTCCTTTGCTCCCTGTCGCGGTCTCCTCCCTGAAACACACTTCGGTTTAGTTCATCATCCAAGCCACACGCTTGTTGGCGGGGACAATGACATTATGTGTACCCAACATGACAGGGCAATGTCACTGAGACACCTGTTCTGTTATCCGCTCGAGCTTATGGAAACTGCTGCAGGTTGGGGGGAAAAAAACCTGAAAATTTAAAATATTCTAGGGGGTGCCTGGGTGGCTCAGTCGGTTGAGTGTCCCACTGTGCCTCAGGTCATGATCTCACAGTTCGTGGGTTCAAGCCCCACAACAGGCTCTGTGCTGACAGCTCAGAGCCTGGAGCCTGCTTCTGACTCTGTGTCTCCCTCTCTCTCTGCCCCTCCCCTGCTCACTCTCTGTCTCTGTCTCTCTCTCTCAAAAAATAAACAATTAAAAAAAAAAAGTAAAATATTCTACCTACCCACTTTAAGAAAATTTAGGCAAGGCCATGCCAGTTCAAATTACAAATCAGCCTAGTCAGCTTGTCCGGAAGCAGAAACAGAACGCTGCCCCTCTCAGCCTGCCACCCTGTCCGGCTGGGGTAGGCTGATCTCTACATCACACACAGCGTAGGTGAGCGCCTCTGGCAAAGGGACAGGTAAGAAACCCAGCCCCACACAGATGAGTCGCATACACTGGAAACTGGTGGTTTGCTGCCCTGGTTAGCCACTGACCCTGGGAGCTGCTGGGGCTCTGCTCTGCTGGTCACAGCTAGGAGAGAGGCAGGCAGGGCAGGAGCAATGCAGTGAAGGCAGAACAAATAGGCCTCAATGACTGGGCTCAGGTCCCAGAGCAGCGGGGGAGGCAGCTCCAGGACCAGGGAGGGCACGTGGTGAGAAGAGGGCACCCACACCCATCAGCACCAGGTGCCCAGCGGCCACACTCTGGCCGACAAAGCCTGGAGAGAAGTGTCACCCAGGAACTCAGCAACCAGCTTCCTCAGGGCCCAGGAGAAGGGGGTCGGGCAGCCAGCGCCTAGGGAGACAACGGGTGCCAGGCCCCGTGCTGCCTGTGACAGCTGCAGAGTCTCGGCTTGTCTGAGTTTTAGCTCCTCATCTGCAAAACGGGACGATGGTGGTGCTTCCGTCACAGGGTGGCGGAGGGGACGAGATGACAGACAGCCAAGGGGGAGCCCAGCACTGTGACCATGCCGGGCACACCTCACACTCAGGGCCGATGCCCCTCTTGGAACCTGGCATCTGACAGAAGAAAGGTAAAGCCTAGTAAATCGCCCAGAAAGCGGACAGGACCCAGACACAAGCACCAACCACACACAGAGAAAGAAAAGAGACTACGAGGGGTTGTGCGGTGACCCAGCGACAACAGCGAGTTTCTGTCAACACAGACACGCTGCACACGGGCCGCTTGTTCACTCAGGACACGCAGCAGTCGATGTCTCCTGGGTACACATCTCACACCAACACTGGGGACAAAGCAGCGGGTGACGCACCACAGGCATACCGTCCGGGACCCGTCCTGACTCAGGAAAACAGCACAGCCTCTCCCCTGGGTTGGCGCTGAGGACACACACCAACTTCCAGCCAGGCGGGAAGAGATGTTCAGAACCGTCCAAGGAAGCACCATGGAGCTGGGGAAACGGTGAGCTCCAGCCTAGCCAGCGGGTGGCTGACAGGGGCTGTGGCCAACGCCCTGGACTGCTCCCCCCACGGACAGGGCACGCACTGTTCGTTCCCACGGACATCAACAACCAGCAGGCCCCAGAAGCTCACGCAGACATCACGCTTGCCTGGCTTTGTCCACACCCGTCACAAACGCCTCGCTCCTCCTACTAACCCGCCAGCCACGCCCGAGGCTCAAAGTACACTCAGCAGCTCCCAGCAACACTGACCGCGGGAGAGGCAGACAGGCCGGGATGGATTCGTGTCCCCTAGTGAGTCTCTCAGAACGTGGGCCTATCGACCACAGTGCACTTGCTCGTCGGCCCTCGAGCCTCACTGTGAAGACCTGTGGGCGCCAAGACGTTCGCCGCCCTCAGAAAGGTGGCAGCGGGCCCGTGCACCCACAGCAAGGGCGTCCCTGGGCTCCGGGGGCGGCCAGCACACACCCCCAGGGCAGACTCAGAGCCGGTGTGCACTCGGGAGTAGAAGTTGCTCATGAAACACCCGCACCTCCTTCCAGCCAGCTCTCACAACCAAGACCCCTTGACACATTGGTTCCCGAGCGTAACGTCCCAGCAGGTAGCCCGGCTGGACCTCTGTGCAGAGCACGCCTCTCCCCCAAAGACGGCGCCTGCCTCCTCTACAACCACTGCTGCGTATTTAGGGGAGACAGAGACCTCCTGCAGGGAACGGTTCCAGACCACGGAGACCTGCACACACAGAGCACACCGGCCCGGCCAGAGAGCAAGAGCCTGCTGCGGGCTCCCTGGGGCACAGGCACAGTGTCGCACACGGCTGTCCCCGCTCTGGGTGCCAGCATGAGGAAGGCCACCTGGATGACTCCCGTGTCTGCAAGGCCGAGGAGAACGACGCGCACTCACATACCTGCCTCAAGAACAAGCTAGGCGAGACTTCGATGCAGGTGAGGAATCAGGTCGGCCCAAGGAAGGGACTTTGATCACCCGTCCTCCACGAAGTGGGGATTTCCCTGCCATGGGGTATCCGCTCCTGGTCACAGGAACCATGCACGTTCAGGCAGAACACAAAGAAACCGGGAGAGACGCTGAAGGCTTTCAACGGTGAATAGGAAAAAGAAATGCACGTATATCCCTTGCAAGAGAATCAAAAATACAACAATTCCCCGGGAGCCTGGGTGGCTCAGTTGGTTAAGCTTCGTCCAGCTTCGGCTCAGGTCAGGATCTCGAAGTTCGTGAATTCAAGCCCCACATCAGGCTCTCTGTTGTCAGCACCGAGCCCGCTTTGGATCCTGTCCGTTCCGCCCCTCCACCCCGCTCATTCTCTCCCTCAAAAATAAACACTAAAAAAAAAAAATTCCTGAACGTTATTAACTCTTCCAAAAAGCGAATTTACGTTCTCACGGAAACCCGAGAACCAGCTGCTCCAGAGCTCCCCAAACCCTCAAGAGTCTCCCTTAAGAAGCCTTCAGAGAAGAAAGAGGCGCTCTCGGAACCACCAACTTCACTCTGCGAAAGAGCACTGGCCCCCGGGGGCCCGTGAGCTGGTGCCCTGACCACAAACACCCGCTCCCCTGTTGCACACGTCTTAACCCTGAGGATGCTATGCAGAGGCTGGCACTTCCTATTTTCTACTCGATGGGAACTGTGAGTGTGCCCTGGCCCTAACTGCACATGCGGCCTTTCCAAGGGTGGGCTTTCCTCACCACTTCTGGAAGACGGCCCTCCCCCTGGCCCAGCGCCCTGGCCTCAGGCAGGTCGCCATGCTCTACTCAATACTGGCCCTACCTCAGTCAATGTGCCACAGGAACTAGGGCAGCCACCGCCGCCACCCGACAGAGGGGACAGGAGGTGGGACCCCTCTCTCCGACGAGTGGCTCTGTGTGCCCTGAGCGCTCACTGCACCCGACTGGAGTAGCTGCCGGCAGGCTGAGCTAGGCCTCAAAGGCACAGACCCAGGTTCCAGGAAAACACTGCTGCCCCTGATGAAGCCAGGGCCCCTCGCGCTCTTGTAAACGCTGCACCACCGGCCTCCGGGGAGCGCGGCTCCCCCTGGAAAGGCAGCCAACCGCTCACTGTCAGGAAGGACACCTCTGACCGGCACCGCGAAGCGACCGTCGAGGTGGCAGGAGCCCATCCATGACGGGGCACGCTAAGGCCCCAGTGGGGCCCCTCCCTCACCCACAACACACCCAGGGCTGCTCCCTTCTTGCCCTTCGAGGGACCTCCTCTGAGAGGGGCTGAGAACACACGCTCCGGGAGGCGAGGCTGCCTACCCTCACCTCCCGAGGCTGCCTACCACCGAGGCCGTCCCAGCAGGAAGGGCGTGCAGCCGGTCCAGGTGATCCAACCACCTTGACAAGTCCTAAAACGAAAGGTTGGGAAAAACAGCGTCCACGCCGCCAGCCGCCTGTAGGCGAGCAATTTAGCAAACAGCAAACGCTCAGAGCAGTCTGACAGGACCGACCAGAGTCCAAGAAACAAAGCAACAAAGGGCGTGGAGAACAAAGACCTGAAGAGGTAAAATTAGATAAAACTACTTGCGGGAGCACAGAGGTCCTTGCAAAACCTGGGTGCTGACGTTCCCAAGCGGCTCTCCTGGTTCCTCTAAAGGGACCCCAAGTCCACGTGGCTTGGGACGGGCCCCAGCACAGAGGGGGCACCGGCCCCACCGCTGCACTTGGCCGTGTTAACTGCCTTCGCAGCGGACGCGTATGTGCTGCGTATTTGAGCCGCGCAGCCACTAGCGTTGAGAGCGGGGCATGTCCTTCCAGCACCGGCGCCGGTTCCCCGGGCGCAGCCGCGGGGTCACGGGAGCGGCCCGGCCACCCCTGGCACACCCGCTCACGGGCTGTGCGCCGCACAGAAGCCCCCGCACCTACATCCTGGCCCCCACTTTCACAGCCCCTCTCAGGGCGCTGCCGGCCCCGCGAGGGCCCGCAGCCACCAGGCCGCTCGCCGCCAAGTCGCGGCCGCCCGTCTAGCGCGCAGCCCCCACGAAGGCCTCAGGCAGATGAGCAAAGTGCCAAGCCGCCGAGAGGTCCGGCTCCGGCTGCCGCGGCGCCGCCGGGGGCCTCCTCCGGGGAAGAAAGAGGAGACGGGGACGCAGGCCCGCTCCCCGCCGGCGCGGGGTCGGTCCGGGCGCCGTGGACGCGAGAAGGCAGGCCCCCGCGACTGCCGGCCGGGCTGGCCGGGCGGGCCCGGAGCGCGGCCTTACCGTTGCTATAGGCGTACGGAGACTCGGCCGCGCCGTCCTGCAGGCTCTCCAGGATCTCGCCCTTGCCCACGTCGCTGTCGCCCACCAGCAGGAACTTGAGCAGGTAGTCGTAGCTCTTGACCGGGCTGCCCTGCGTCCCCATCCTCTCACGCGCGCGCGGGCCGCGCCCGCATGCCCACGGCGCCGGCCGCGGGAGCACGGCGGGGAGGAGGCCTCGGAACGACCTGCGGGCCGGAGCGCGGGTGAGTGGGGCCGGCCGGCGAGGCCCGGGCCGCGCCCGCTCCTCCGCCCCCGCCGCCTGCACCTGCAGCACCACCACCGCCGCCGCCGCCACCACCCGCCCGCCTCACCTCAACGCTGCCGCCGCCCCGCCGCTTCCCGCACGGAGACTAGCTGCCTCGCCGCCCCGCCCCCGGACCGAGCGCCGCCATTGGCTGTCGCCCCGCCCGCCCGCCCAGGCCCATTGGCCGCTGCGCCAGTCCGTCACGGTCGCCGGCCCCCCCCTCCACCGTTTCCCACACAGCACCAAGAAGCCTCCTGTCGCCCCACCCCCACGCCATCCTCATTGGTCGCCCGCCGGCATTTTCTCATCGCCATTGGCCCAAACGCACGTCCGTCACGACTGTCCGCCCCCACCGTTCCCCACGCAGCGTTGCGAAGATGCTGACCGTCTTGCCTGGTCGCCGTCGCCGTTGGCTACTCACCTCCGTATTTCCCGGAACCTCTGGTTTGCCGGCACGTCCGTCAGCACCTCTACCGCCCCCGCCGCTTCCCGCAGAGCACCTCCGAGTCAACAGCAATCCCGTTCTCTGCCCTCGCAACACCTCGGCCCTCGCCCGCCCCCTCCCCGTTGCCATTGGCCACCGCTGCCTATCCTCCCAGAGCCACTGGTCCGCCCACACGTCGATCACGGCCCCTCTAAGCCCGCCCCGCTCACCCCGTGCTGTCCTCCCTTCCCTACATGCTCACCAATCAGGAGCTTGGGACTCCAGATTGTTTGCATACGCCCCCTTCCCACAAGCGGGAGCAGGATGGTGGCCGTCCCCGGGGGTCAGGTGACGCGACTGGGTCCCGGAGGACTTAAGCCTCTAACAAGTTGCGGTCGCTACTCCCGCAGAGACCTCAGAGAGGGCAGAGAGCCCCCCTGGAACTGTGCTCTCGGGAGCCGCCCTCCCCGCGTTGGGGCGGGGCCCGGGCGTGGCGGGACGAGTCCGGCCAATCGGCGCTCAGGGGAGGCCTGGGAGGCGGGACTTCCTCTTCGGTGGGGGTGGGGTCGCCGGAGGCGCTCAGAGCCCTCCGGCGAACTGGCGAGGGTAAGGGGCGCCGCGGCCTGGCCCGGTGGTCCTTAGGTCGCGGTGCACGACTGCGAATGCCCAAAGTTCTCGAACCTCGGCGCCTGGGAGGACGGCAGCACGGGCCCTGCCCCCAGGGTCTCGAGGCAGGAGCCGCGCCGCCCACCAGGTCGTAGCGAGTCAGGCAGGGTGGGGGTCCCAGGAGGAGAGGGGCGTGGCGGTCCGGGGCAGGACTGGGGGGCCTCCAAGAGGAAGTCAGCCCGCGGTTGTTTACAAGAAGAAAGGGTTATTTTTCTTAATGGGCAAAGAAGTATGCAGAACCTGTGAACACGTGTGAAGACGCATTTTCACTCTGCAAAATGGAAATTAAAGAAAAATAATTCCCCTTCCAGCCATCAGATTGGCAACAGCGCTTGTGGGCCAGGACGTGGGAAACAGCTCTCTTGAGGGGGTCCGACAGGCTCGTAATTTAGCCTGGAGAAGTCCTCAGAAACGAGGTCAACGAACTTCACTGCAACGTTGTAGTCATGTTGAAGGTCCAGAAACATCTAGGACCGCTGTTTGGGAGCTGTTGAATCAACCCCGTTCATGCAGTTCTACAGTGAACGAGATGAGGTGCAAACAACACTGTCGTGAGACGAGATGAGAAGAACGCAAATGACAGCATGGTCTATCCAGTGTAATTTCAATTTATGCTCTTAAAAAGCTAACAACACATTTGATTCCAGGTTTAGGTCTATGAAAGCATAATACGTCCATAGGAAGTGGTCTGGGAAGTATGACAGGATCCTTTCCTCTGGGATTGCAGATCAAGAGTGACTTTCTCTGGGCACTTGGGTAGCTCCAACTCTTGGTTTCTGCTCAGGTCATGATCTCAAGGTTTGTGATTTCGGCCCCGCGATGGGCTCTGTCCTGATGGTACGGAGCCTGCTGGGGACTCCCATCTCCCTTTCTGCCCTGCACGTGCTCGCTCGCACTCTCTCTCTCTCTAAAAATAAATAAACTTGGGGCGCCTGGGTGGCTCAGTTGGTTGAGCGGCCGACTTCGGCTCAGGTCACGATCTCGCGGTCCGTGAGTTCGAGCCCCGCGTCGGGCTTTGTGCTGACAGCTTGGAGCCTGGAGCCTGTTTCAGATTCTGTGTCTCCCTCTCTCTCTGACCCTCCCCCGTTCATGCTCTGTGTCTCTCTGCCTCAAAAATAAATAAACGTTAAAAAAAATAATAAAAATAAATAAAAATAAATAAACTTTTAAAAAAGTGGTTTTCTCTTCATTGATAACATTTTTATGAGAACATTATTTACACATGATGCTTAATAATGAGTAGCCCTGGGGCACCTGGGTGGCTCAGTCTGTTAAGCCTCCCACTTTGGCTCAGGTCATGATCTCACAGTTGGTGAGTACGAGCCCCTCGTCAGGCTCCGGGCTGACAGCTCAAAGCCTGGAGCCTGCTTCGGATGCTGTGCCTCCCTCTCTCTCTCTCTGCCCCTCCCCTGCTCGTTCTCTTTCTCTCAAAAATAAATAAGCATTTAAAAATTTAATGATAAAAGCACTTTTTTCACCTTGAATAAAAATCATTGAATTGTGCTCACAAAATGGGTGAATTGTATAATATGTAAAATACGCCTCAGTAAAACTGTTAATAATAATAAAAGATTAGTTGCCAAAGCTGAGCCAAGCACAGCCCTTACCAGAGCAGGCACTGAGTGCTACTTGCAGCGGAGAGGCCACAGAGAGGTAGGGCTCCCTGGAAAGCACATCTGTGCAGAGGGAACAGGCATGTCCCCACAAGGGCCATCCCCCGGTGTGCTGCGCTGAGGACAGCCCAGCTGGCATGTCCACCCAGGAAGTAAGGAGCTGGTTGCAAGAACTTTCTTCCCATGAGGTCACCGAACCTAGGCCATCCCTCCAGTAGCAGGTGGTTGTCAGGCAGCCGACCCCAGCGTGAATGGCACCACACCAGTGACCCCGTCCCCAAGCTGCAGCAGCCTTTCCCGGGAAGTGTGCCACGGGCAGGCCTCTGAGCATTTTGGTGTGGTGCCTGGGGGGCTTCCTGAGGAGCTGGTTCCTCTGCTGGGTGAGTAGCACCTGGGCCTTCCTCACCTGCCTTCAGAGACTCTCCCCTGGTGCTCCTGGTCCTCTGGGGACGCACAGAGCTGGGACACTTGAGGGCAGAGACCGACTAGGGATGGGCAGGGCCACCTGGCTCGTTTGTAACCTGCAAAGGAGCCCTGACGATCCTGCTCGTGCACTTGCTCAGGCCACGCCCTCCTCCTGCGGAACGGCCGTTCCCTGGATGCTGGGTGGCAGCAGATACAGCCTCCACATTTACAGGAAGGGCACAGCCACCCGCCTCACACAATGCTACAGAAACAGCCAGGGGCAGGGTCTTGTTGGGAGGTAGGGGACCGAGTCCCCAGAGGGGCCAGGGACTGAGTGTTGGCTGGCGCAGCACAAGGGAGCTGGCAGGTGTCTGCCCACCCCTGAACCTCGAGCTGGCAGGGCAGGGAGGGTGCTTGGGGGTGACGGGACCTGCCTCTCCCGCAGCAGTCAGTGGCGGCTCTGCCCTGGCGCCGCCCGCTCCCTGCTCGGAAGTACCAAGACCTTCGTTCCGGGACTGGAAGCACTGTGGGGTTGCCACTTTCCTTCTTGGTTTCTGAGGCTGCCTGAAAGGGGCGGTGGGTGACCACCCACTATCATCCCCTCCCCAGAGATTCTATTTGTTTATTTATTTTTAAAATTTTTTCAGAGATTTTAAATCAGAAGCATCCTTCATCCCTCTAGGACTTCCCCCGAAGAGGCTCCGTTGGCTTTAGCTCCACCGCCTGCTCCCCATCACCCAGGACAAACCAAGGAATCGGGCTCCGTATGCAGGCTTTTCAACTGGGCCTCTCCCAGCACAGCCTGTGGAGCAGGTGCAACCATCCCTGCTTTGTAGGTTGGAGGCCCGTCCGGGGGTGTGATCCTTGGGGGCAGGCGTGGGCGAACTCTCCTCAGGGGCTTCGGGCCCTCCGCTAGGTTCCTGCACTGCTCCCAGCCCCTCTGAACTCTTACCTCCCTGCCTCAGACCAAAAAGGCACCATAGGAACCCACAGGGTCTGGGGCAGTAGGGCCCAGACAAGGGCGGGATGGGGGGACGGGGTGGCGGGCGAACTCCCTGGTGTCCAGGAGGCCTTGTGGACAGAGGCGCTGCCTCCCACGCAGATGTGTGCCCTTCTGCAAAGACGTCCTGGGGCTAAGTGCCAGCTCTCCGACTGAGGAGGGGACAGGACGGCATCCCTGCTGCCGAGAAGGGCCTCAGGCCAAGAACGAAGCAGTCCAGAGCAGTCCTCTGCTTCCAAGTCCTGGCTCAGCCTTGCTGAGGTACCACGCGTTAGGTGGTTAAGGGTGATTCCCGGCACCCCCCTCTCTCGGGAGACTCGGGAAGTATCTAGTGAAGAAACCCCCCAGGCCCCCCCGCAGGCCTCCACACACGGCTCCTGTCCAGGCGGGGAGTGGTCTGGGATGTCTTTGCCTTCCCCTCCAGGATTCCCACTGCTCTCTATGCTGAACCCCAAGCTCTGCTCTCCAAGAAGAGTCTGGGGCTTCCCCCTCGGGCAAACAGATCTTGGCTCCAAAGTCCTGTGCCCAGGCTCTCTGGGGGGACCCACAAAAGCTCAATTACTCTGGAACTCCCCCAGCCCAAGGCTGGAGCCAAGGAGAGGCCCCATGAAACCCCACAGCAGGAGGAAGCCGGAAAGTCCCCGTGTGCGTCCAGCAACAACCAACGGCGCAGCCGGCGAGCCGGAGGGTGAGGAGGGTGGACACTCACGTGGTCGCAAACATCTCGGCACAAATTACTCATTAAAGAGTAAGCGGCTTTGCGGAGGAGAACCCCTGGCGATCAAGTACACGTCACCAGGATGGACGGACGCCATGCGCCTCCCAAGGTGACACCCTGGGAAGGACACAGTCGCATGTCCAGGGTCTTCCTGCCAAGAGCACAGGGGCTGAATCTTCTGGTCAGAATCATCAGATGAGCCCCACAGAGGGACATCCTACAGAGTAACTGTGGTGAAAGGCAGGCAGGCTGGGGGCACCGGAGGCTACAGGGCCCTGGGGAGCGGCACAGCGAGTGTGTGGCAGGGACGGGGGGGGGGGGAGCGGAGGAGTTGCGGGGGGAGGACAGGCTACTGCAGAGGTCACCTGGGGGCACCCAGCAAGGGGCCCGCCCATGCTAATCGACTCCCCTCGCTGTGCTGTGGCTGCAAGGTACACACTGGACGTTTTAGGGGCAAAATTAAGGGCATGTGACAAATTGTTTGGAAAAGAATACGGCACAAATACAAAACCCGAAGTGGCACAGTGTGAACGATGGGGAGTGTGGCTCAGGGTGCCAGACAGTACTGTGCACTGTGTTTCTGTAAGTTTGAAATATGTCAACACAGGGAGCTTCCAAACACAGGAGGGGCCGGTGCGGAGACACTGTGGGGCTCAGACCTGCCCGCTGTGTGGCCTTCAACTAGTCACCCTCCCTCTCTGAGCTCATCTCCTGACTGATGTGCGTGAGGCCGCTGTCTTCCAGCCGTGAGAACCGGGGCGGGAAGCGGTGGCCCTGAATGGAAGGCAAATGTCCACTTCTCGGGGCGACCTGTGATCCAGCCTCAGGGAAGCCAGAGCACAGGGCTCTGCCCCGGCCAGCGTGGCAGAGGTGGTAAGAGACCTGGGGTGAGGACAAGGCCGTCCACAGAAGAAGGCTGTTCTTGGGAGGATGGGAGCAGCCTGGGAGGTGCAGGTAGCATCTCCTGGTGGCTGCAGCGGCTGGAGCGACCGGCGCTGCCCTCAGGAGGTGGGGAGGCAGCCGGGCAAAGGCGGACAGCTGCCAGGCATGGCCTGTCAAGTGGCCACCACCGTCCCATGGGCTGGGCAGAGCCCCGAGAGGAGAGGCGGTGGGCCCCACGTGATCTCGAGTTTTGGCATCTGCTGGCAAGAAAGACGGGTGGTGGAGGCTTTTCTCAGCAGGCTCTGGGGGCCTGGGGACAGACCTGAGCAAACTCCTCTGAGGCTCTGGGCCCTCCACTGGGTTCTCGCACCACTCCCCACCCCTGACCTCTCACCGACCTGCCCCAGACCAGAAAGGCACAAGAACCCACAGGGGCCTCGTAGGGCTCCCCATCCAGCCTCTGCTGACCCGTTAGTGGAGGCACAGCACTGGGAGGTGCTGGCAGACCTCTCTGGACTTTAGCCCTTCCCTGCAAAGCCAGGACGGCAGGTGCACAGGCGGCCAGCCAAGGGTCCCTCGAGGCTGCAGGATGAGTAGAGTGAGGCAGGCAGGATCCCTGCCCTGCGAGGAGTCCACAGGTTTGAGGTGATCTATTCATCAGAGCCAGGGCGGCTCACCCCTGCCCCAGGGAGGCCTGCACCCCTACCCTCAGCCCTGTCACTCATACCAGGGCAAGGCCAAAACCAGAGAGTGAGTGACCCTGGGTCCTCCCATCCATGCCAGGACATCTTCAAGGGGCCAGAACTTCCATACCCGCCTGCCAGACCCGCAGGGAGGCCTCCTTCAGGGGATGGTGTGCCCACTGCTCCCCAGGCTGGCATCGAACAAGAAACGGGTGTCACAGACACCGTAGGAAAAACAATGGGGGCCAGCTGTCCTACCACCCCAGGAGAAGGGGAACCTCACCTCAGCCCCACCACCATCACGATGGAGGTGGGGGGCCTCCTCAGACCCACTGCCCGTGTGGCGATGGGAAGGTAGAGGATACGCTCCAAACGGGTGGGAAGTTTTATTGTCTCAGCAGAAAAAGGCAGAGCCAGGACCTGTCCCGTCACATGCCGAGCTGCTGGGAACTCCCCCAGGGGCTCCCCGCCGTGGCCCGCAGCCAAGGAGTACAGGTGGCAGAGGTGGACAGGCCCAAGTGCCCGCAATGAACAGAGGCCGCTGCCCCTTCTCCTGCTCGGGCTACGGCACGAGCACAAACAACTCCAGGAGGACAAAACACAGACGATGCCATCCGCACGTACAGTCTTCCTCCCCCTGGGGATTGTGGGGCTCGCGCCCATAGTCAGATGCCACGCCAGCCGGCAGGCAGACGCGGCCTGAATGCTGTCCCCCACCCCCCCGCCACACACACACTGGAGACCACAAACGTGTCTCTCTAGGAGCTGCCTGCTTCTGTGCGACGTCAGTGAGGGAGATGGTATTTGGCCCAGGGGCCTGTTCCTGCAGGGGTGTGGGGCAGGGACAGGGCGGCAGGGTGAATGGCTGTCTGGTCTCTGGCAAGGCGGCTCCGGGCACCCTCGTGGCCGGGCCTCACACAGGGAGACCCGAAGGCCCGCGGCAGCTCCCCCTGCAGAACAACCTCTCCGGGTGGCATCAAGCAAACCCTTGTGTGGTCCAGGCTCCGAGGGCAGTGCTGCCGGCTTCCCAGAGGGCTCGGGGCCACCGGGGCTGCTGGTTCTGGGGACCCTGGAGCAACTCCCAAGGACGGGATGCTGGGGGTCCGCCTCAAGGACCGTTGAGCACATCCCGGGAGGGGTCCCTCCACCTCCCGACAGGGAGAGCTGCCAGCTTGCCCCGTTGGCAGTGGCCGTGGTGGTCAGGGGTAGAGGCCTACAAACCCCTCCCGGAGTCTGGGTGTGATGGGAGGGGCAGAGCAGGGCTCCTGGGCAGGCCCCCGGGGGCTGGGGGGCACCGGGTTGCCGATGCCATCCCAGCAGGTCAGGAGGCGGGTCCCGAGGCAAACACTGCTAGTGATGAAGCACGGGCCTGCTGGCCCGGCTGGCTGCCCCTGCGACCTCCTGCTCAGCACCCCGCAGCCTCGGAGCCAGGGGCAGACGTAGAGGCCTCAGACAACCGGGGGCACAGAAGGCAAACGGCACGGATGCGTGCCATCCTGACGGTCAGCGTCCCCGGCAGGGTGGAGGGCTGACTGTGGCCGTGTGGCGGTGCCGGACGGGCCGGTGGCCAGGGTCCGTCAGTCCCGCTTGTCCCCTTTCTGCCTCCAGGGGTAGATGAGCTCACCGAAGAAAAGCTTGCGGCACAGGGAGCCCCAGGAGTGGGTGGGGTGGCAGCCACAGCTGGGGAGGCGGTAGGTGCGTATCACGTGACTGAAGGGCAGGGGGTTTATCTGAAAGCACGAGGGCGGTGGTCAGCCCGCACACAGCCCCCAGCACACCGGGCTGTCAATCGTGCCCGTATCGGAGCCGGCGCTGCCCAGTCGTGCCCTCTCTGCAGCACCCAGGGGTGGCGTGAGCGGCTCAAAAGGGAACACTCGGCCGAGATGGGCATGCCCTCCTCGAGATAGGCTTCGGGGAGGGGAGGTGGGCCGGACTGGAGGGGTACAGACCCCTCTGCTGCAGGACTTAACCTCGCAGGAGCCTCGCAAGTGGTCTGGGAACACACCCCCCACCCCGAGAACACCACACAGGCTGGCTGCCTCAGTATCTGACTGTCCCTGAGATGTGGCCCTCAGGCCAACCGCCCCGCCCCCCCAGCAGCCAGTAGCCACCCACCTACTCCCTCCCACAGGCCAAAGGGGCTGTTTCCGAGAAAAGAGCCCAAGAGAAAAGGCCTGTGTGTCCCGGGGCCTTCACCAAGTCTGTCCTTGTCCACCTGGAATGAGAGCCCGTGGGACCCAGGGCAGGAAACAAGGGTGCAAGGCCCAGCAGGCAGGAGCCCTGCGTGGCTGAAAGCATCTGACATAGCACAAGGGATCCCATCCAGGGTCCTGCCGAAGGAGGTTCCAGGCGGAGGGGGTCACAGTGCCCAGATGTCTCGGAGGTGAGGGAGCCTCCCCTTGGGCCCCACCCATCAGCTCTGCTGCACCCTGCAGCCTTACGGCCAGGGAAGCACAGAGGGATGAGATCCCAGCCGCCCCCGAATCTGGGCAACACCACGGCAGGTGTGAGGGGTGCGCAGAGGCCTCACCTGCATCAAGAGGCGGAGGGGCCTATCAGCTTCATGCTCCAGGACTCGGAACTTCACGCCGGCTGCAGGAAGGGCAAGGTGGCTGTGAGGGAGGGCGGAGCCCCCCAGCCCCACCCAAGGCCCACGGCCTGCAGACAGCCTCCCAGGCCTCCCTCTCCTCGTGTCAGCACAGGCGGGTGGGTGCGGGCAGAGGGCCCTGCACCTCCGGTGGCACTCAGAAGGCTGAGGACGGCCCCGGTGGCGCCACAGGCTCGCCCGCCCCCAGCCCAGCCCCAACCTTCCCGTCTATCTCTGGGCTGGCTGCCTGGCGGGAATCAAAGCCTCCACAGAACTTCACCGAAAGGCAGAAGCTGCGTGTCTGGGAGCCAGGGAAGAGTCAGCTGGGCATCGGGGGCACGGGCTGTGCTGCTTTCCAAACGGGATGCGGGCTGGGCTGGGCTGTCCCACAGGATGGACGGGGTGCTTGCTGGGTTGTGGCCACCCTCCTGGCATCTAAAGGTCTTCTAAATTCTGTGTGCGTGGCCGACTTGGGAACCCACCATGCCCCTGGCCTACAGCGTGGGCTCCCAAGCCTGGGAATTCCCAAGGCAGAAAGTTCTTAAAAAGAGAAGCAGGAGCTAATTATCAATTGATGAAGAGGCCCCAAGGCAAACTCAGTGAAAAGGAGAGAAAGCAGCAGCATCTGTGGGTTTTTATGTGAAGTTAAAACAACTCAGCTCTGGCCATGAGCTGTGGGCCGGGGGAGGGAGACCCTGGGTCTCAGGCTCTTCACCAGCCTGGTCCTGGTAATAAAGTATGGGCAGAGGCTGGAGCCCCTGGCATGGGCCACCTGGGGGCCTGCAGGGGAAGTGGTCTGGAAAGGGAACTCAAGGGTACCCAGTAGGCCGATGTTAGGCCCAAAGCCCACGGAACATGCAGGTTCAAGTCCTTGGCCCTCAACGGGCTGGAAGAGGCTGCTTGAGCTTGGTGTGGGGGCTGAGCTGCAAACCGGACACAGGGCCAGGTTTGCCCTCCCCGTGTTCCCTGACGTGCGCAAAGCCCCTGAATGGGACTGGCCAACTCACGATGCTGTGACCGGTTTGGTCTGCCTCCCTGGGCCTGCCACGGGGATAGCCTCCCCTCAGGGGCATCTGGCCAACCTAGTGGTTGGTGTCATCATGAAAACAGGGGCAGCCAGCTGCAGGGGGCACAGCCAGGAGCAGCTGGGACGGTGGGTACTGTCCCGGTGGGCAGTGGTCTGTGGGGTGGGGCGAGGCTCCTATCTCACAGATCTGGCCAGCCCAGCAGTCTCCGCCCTGGCCTGCCCTCTCCGAGGCTGAAGGGCATGAGCAGGCACACACAGTCACACACAAGCACACAGGGACACTTTTCTGAGCCACGTTCAGGTGCCACCTACACTACTACACACAGACCTCAGGGCAAATCTCACACTCGTCACAGGAAAGGGTGAGAAAGAGGAAAGGTCGCCTCTGCAGCCTCTAAACCCAAGGGCAAGGTGGGTCTCCCTCCAGCTCACCGCAGGCAGCGGGCCCGGTGGATACCAGGGGTCTCTGCCCTCCCCCACCAGCCGCCCCCATGCCCCATACTACTGCTTCCAGCAGCACACGGACCCACCTGCAAGCCTGTAAGGCCGGCAGAGCCGGAGGCCGAGGGAGTACAGCGGCAGGGAGTTGATGAGGTCCACGAGCACATGGATCAGGCCCTGCACGGCCACCACCAGGAGCCGGAGCTACAGCACAGACAGCGCTCAGAGCCACGCCGCACGCCCAGGAGCAGAGCAGCCGGGAGGGTCCCGGGCCACGACCAAGGGTGACCAGGAGCTCGGAACCCCCGGGGAGGGCGCAGTTCCCACCCAGATCCTAAGGCCCAGGTATGAGGAGGCAGGGGGCCGCGAGCGGGAGTGGCTGAGCCCAGGGAAACACGCCACCAGCCCCTCCCCTCGGCGTGGGCCACCTGGGTGCCACGCCCCTGAGTCCTGCGCCCCGCCGCCGCCTGTCCCCCGAGGGTAGGGCCCAGCACACAGTGTCCGGAGAGCATAGGAGAGCCACACCCTCCATGGACTGCGGGGACAGACGGCAGGCAGAGCACATACTCATCACCCCCAAGCACTGTGGGCGAGGCCCATCGGCCGGCTTGGCCTGGTGCCGTGGCCAAGGCCCTCCCAGGCCGCGAGCCCCTCGGCTCACCAGGGTGAACACCAGGTAGTACAGGGCCGTGGTGGGCAGGAGGAAGAGCAGGATGGTGAAGAGCAAGGTCCCGATGAACAGCTGCAGGGAGAAAGGACACCACCGTCAGCATCAGCAAGAGCCCCATGCCGGGAACAGCCCCGTCCCCACCAGACCCATCCGGTAACCGAGCGGAAAAGGGACGCCTGCCGCCGGGACACTCTGGCTTCCTGAGACAGGTCAGGAAAAGCTGCTCAGGAAAGCTTTCTCCAGTACTGGGAGGGACGTGTCCGCGTGCCCTCCAGACTCGGGTGGACAGGACCAGCCAGCAGGACATGAGCACATACACCAGAAGCGGGCGGGTGGTGAATTTGGGGCAGCAAAAGTAGGCCTTGGAGGGCAGCACGCAGGGTCCATGTGCCAGGCCAAGCTACGGGAAAAGCCAGAGGCAGGCCCTGAGCCCAGGTCACCTCCACGCCCTGCCATCCAGCGGCTCCCGGGGGTCCGGCACCCTCCCCAGAGCAGCGTCCACCTCCCGCCTGGGGCAAGGTCCCGTGCTATCTGAGGCTCCCTGAGGTATGCACCCTGCCCCTTGCAGGCTCCTCACGTTCCCCAGCGTCCGTGCCGACCCTTGGCAGGTGAGGTGAGCCACGGACAGGAGTGTGGTCACCCCATCAGGGTTGCAAGAGGCTACATCGGCCGAGCCGTTTAGAGGACCGGATGGACTGGAGCTCGGGGGGCAGTCGGCTGTGGGTCCCGCCGGCCCCCTGGAGGGGTGCCCCTCCCCTGCAGCCCTGCCCAGTACCTGGTCCAGGTCATAGGAGCAGGAGTCCACCCGCTGGCGCAGAACATTCCACTTCTTCCCCCGGAACAGACGCCAGAGAGAGGACAGGCCACAGATCTTCAGGCAGTACAGCCTGCGGGAGGGACACGGGCAGCATCAGGGCCCGGGCTCTGGGCCCCCCCGGGAGCCCCCCGGGCCCGGCAAGCGTCCAGGGCGCTCACGAGCGGGGAGCGCACGCCCACCTGGCGCCGTAGACGTAGAAGCAGTAGATGTGGAAGGTGAGGAGAGCGATGATGTCTGAGAGGATGGACAGGGCGACCGTCAGGCCCAGGCAGGCCGAGAGGCCCACGTGCCACAGGATGCGCTCGATGAAGGGGGACATGAGGTGGATGTAGCCTGGTGGGATGGGGGACGGTCAGCTACGGGTCCTGGCCCCCCCAGTTCCTCACGGACAAGGCGCGCCTGAGGCTGCCAGACTGCTCTCCTTCCTGGCCGTCTCCTGGCCGAGCAGCCGGCCTGGTAGAGCAGGGCTACACACACACACACGCGCGCGCGCGCACACACACACACGGCACCAAGAGGGAGGAAAGCAGGGACCAAGGGGATGGGTGGGGCCCCACTCAGCCAGGGCTGTCCCCTGGGTACACAGGCTTCAGAAGCCGAGTTGGGGGGGGGGTCACTGGGGCCAGGGGGAGCTGCCACTCACTGATCCACAGATGCAGATGGTATAGGAAGAAGCGGCCCAGGACCTGGTCCAGCGCCCGGTTCATCTTCAGCCCAGCAGGTGCTCCCATCAGCCACTGCAGGAGATGCTGGAGCTCCTCAGCCACGTGCTGGAGGGATGCAGGAGGGGCACGCAGTCTGTCAGCTGCACCCCACCACGGCCAGCCCATCTGGGCAGGGACAAGGTAGTCTGGGTGCCTCCCTCCAGGTGTCTCCTAACATGACGGGCACACAAGCTTTCCCATGCTTGTCTGGCCAGGGAACCCCTCTTCGCAGACGCTCTGGGACCTGCTGAGAGGCACAGCCTACAAGGCTGACAGTCTTCCCCTGGCCCTCTGGACATGGGAGCCCGAATGGCCACCACCCTTTCCCGTATTCCAACCCTCCCGCCACTGGGCCCACCGGAGCACTCGGCCCCACATGCCCAGATGAGGGACAGACCCCAGCTCACCGTGAACCTTGTAGGGGGAGCCCGCGGGTCTACAGTGCCCCTCTCCTGAGGACCCCACCCCACCACCTGGTGCTGCAGAGGCCCGGGCCTGCCCTGGGCGGGTGCCCTCAGGTAATCCTGAAGGGTATCGAGCCCATCAGGGGCCCAGGTGCCAGTGAGAAGGCCAGAGAGTTCCCGGGAGAAAAGGATGGATGAGACGTGAGTCGTCGACTACAGTGAGCGAGGGCCAGAGACGGCACGGGGACTCTCACAGGCAAGCAGGGAAGCTGACCCGCATCCTGGTTGCCCACGGAGGAAGCCAATGTCCAAACGCTGTGCCCGTCCCAGAGCACAGGCCTAAGGACCCTCAGCCTTATCAGCAATGCTGAGACCACGGCGGTGACTGCCCCACAGTCACCGACCCGTCACCCCCCTCCTGCCCACTGTGCGGGCCTATGAAAGCCTCAGCCATGTCAGGGGCAGTGAGGAGAGAAACAAAGCATTCTTTATAAATAGAGCTTATCTAATATTTAAAGGATAAGGGCTAGGCGGCAGGAAGGAGCTTTCATTTTTAAATTAAATATTTATGTTTCTGCGCAATTCTGCAAAAGGGGGATCTAAGACGAAGCGGCCAAGAGGCAGAGCATGGACAAGCAAGGTGAAGCGACCAAGCCACCTTCCCGGCCGCCGGGCCCTCCTTGCTCTCTTCCTCTCGGACCAGGTCTCCCAGAGAAGCCATGGGGGCTCCCGGCCTGTGAGGGCTCCTGCCCACCAGCAGGCCCAGAGCACAGCTGCGACTGATGCCGATGGCAGTGGCAGGGGTGGCACGCACAGGGACCACACCGGGGCCAGCAGGCCACTGGCAGAGGCGTGGGGGAGGCCCAAGGGGCCAGAGGGACTGCTCTAAGCAGGGAGACAAGCTCCCCGACAGGAGTGACAGGGCCTGTGGCTCTGGGGAGGGGAGGCAGAGAAGCCGAAGGCTCGGCGCCGGCACAAACGAGCAGCAGGGTAGAAGCTGAGAGGAGGGCCGCGGAAGGAGAGGAGGGAGCCCCACGGACAAGCTGGGCCCCCAGCACCCGGCATGGGAACTGCAGAATCGGCAGTGCGAGTGGCCTGACTGCCACAGGGTGTGAGGCCCGAGCCTGACCGCACACAGACAGCCCTGGACACACGCAGGGTCTCCGCGATGCTTTCTGTGCAGAGCGCCCAAGCCAGGAGCCGGGGGGGGGGACCCGTCTGGGGTCAAGGACAAGGGCTGCTTACGGGCCCCACAGAGGGAAAGGGCAACGGTGCTCTGGCCGGCGGATGGGCCTCTGCCGCCCCCAGGAAGGGCCCCACCTCCAACTCTGGGACACACTGGGCTCCCCCAACCAAGTCACCCCCGGGACACGCCAGGCTCCCCCAACCGACTCACATCAGCCACGGGGACGAGTGCCTCTGCCAGGTGGCCGATCCGGTCCTTCCCGTGAAGCCAAGATAGCAGCGCAAGACCAAGGGCCACGTCAAGAAGCACAGAGACAAGCACGTTGGCCTTTCTGGAAGGAGGAGCCCCACAGGGTGGGTGGTGAGGGGACCAGCCCGAAGGAGGAGCCCGACGGGAGGGAGTGAGTGGTGAGGGGGTCTTTCTGGAAGGAGGGGTCCGACGGGGCGGGTGGTGAGGGGGCCTTTCTGGAAGGAGGGGTCCGACGGGGTGGGCGTTGAGGGGGCCTTTCTGGAAGGAGGGGTCCGACGGGGCTGGTGGTGAGGGGGCCTTTCTGGAAGGAGGGGTCCGACGGGGCTGGTGGTGAGGGGGCCTTTCTGGAAGGAGGGGTCCGACGGGGTGGGCGTTGAGGGGGCCTTTCTGGAAGGAGGGGTCCGACGGGGCTGGTGGTGAGGGGGCCTTTCTGGAAGGAGGGGGCCTTTCTGGAAGGAGGGGTCCAATGGGGTGGGCGGTGAGGGGGCCGGCCCCGAAAGGGTCACTGTGGATGGGCTGGGTGTAGAGAAGTGGGCGGGGAGCACGGGATGGTGGCATGACCAGCAGCTGTGGTGGAGACCCAGCACCTCATCAGCTGGGTGGGGTTCTCGGCCTTCTGGGTGCTGAAGACAAACGTGAGCTGCTCCAGCCGGTGCCTGAGCTGCTCACATGTGGAGAGCTTGCTCCAAATAAAGGACAGGGGCCACAGCTGCAACACCCTATGAAGGAACCGAGAGGTGGATCTTCAGCTGGGGTTCCCTGTCGGCCAAGGGCCGAGGGCCCCCTTGGCTGGTGCCGTCACCAGGCTCGACGCAAGGCCCTGGAAGCCCCCGAACACCGATGGCCACACTCCCGAACTCGGCAGCACAGGCACATGGCGGGGGGCACAGGCAGGCAGCCCGGCGAGGGTCATGACGCACTCACGGACGTTAACTGGGAACCTGACCTCCTCACAAAGCAGTGACCCGAGGGACACCCAAGGCCAAGCGCCAAGACCTTGCCCCAGGAGTGGAGAGAATGTGCTGTCCAGCCACCCAGCGCCTCGCCCCGCTAGACGGGTGACCCTCATCGAGGGTCTCCAGGCTGCCAGGGCTGCCCCACGAGACTGATTTCTCACAAGGCAAAGGAAGCACTGAGATGCTTCTGCAGACAGTGGGACGTTGAGGGGAGACGTTTGTGAGCAAAGTGCCCTGTCGGAACTCGGCTACACTCAAGAGTCTCCACTTCGAACCTGAGTCCCTGCTGCCGCCATCAGGAGCCTAAAGGGCGCGGAGCCGCCTACGAGCCGACTGCCGGGCCCTCGGGAGGAAGGAGGAGGTCTTCGAGCCGTTCCGAGCCAACCCCAGGAGCCAGACGTGCTCAGCACACCCCTCCTGAACTCCAGTCAGCTGGAAGGCGACCTCGCACTGTCTGCACAAGAGACCCCCTCCTGCACAGCTGTTTCCCCGAGGCTCACACCAGCCGTGGGCGGCCAGGGCCCCGCCAGCACCCCTGGGGCTGCCCAAGGGGAAGAGGGGGCTGCCCTTCTGCACAGTAACAGCTCTGCCTCGCATGACCGTCCCTGTGCTCTAACCCGACGGGCTAATCAGGATTCGGGGCACACGAGCCACTGTTAACCTTTCTTGAGTCCTCTGAAAGCTGATAAAAGCTAAGGACGTCTCTCCCCAAAACCGTACTTTGGCTGACACACACTTTCCTGTCACTCGTTCCAGGGAGTAGTGAAGATCCGAAACCCGCCCTTCGTGTCCAGATCCCCTGCAGCCCTCAGCCCAAGGCGCTGTCCACACACAGCCGCCAAGGGCTCTCTGCCAGCACAGGCGAGAGCACTCCACAGCCCTCGGTGAGGAGGTGAAGCCAGTCCCCAGACCCAACAGCCAGCACCCCGGGACCTAGGTGGGGGGCGCCATGGGGGAGCCAGCTTCTCATAGGGGGAGGGGTGCCAGCATTCCCCAGGGCCCTCGAGGACTTTTATAAATCCCTCGGCCAGGCCTGCAGCCAGGAGTAGCCCAGGCCACTGTGGAGAACAGCCAAGGCTAGGGACCACCATCCCAGACACGCGGCCACCAGCGAGCGGGCCCCAGCCCTGCCAGGGCCAGGCAAGTGGGTGGGACCCGAAGGCTCCAGGACAAACAAGTCCTAGGCACCAGGCAGGGCAAACACCAGCCCTCGGGTGGCAACCACCTGGGCCTGCTCATGGCCTGATTGCCCGTGTAGGGGACCGAGCCACCTGAAGTCCACTCTGGCCCCCTACTCAGCGGGGTCCCATGCAGCCAGACGCTGCTGAGGAGGCATGCTCTACCCAGGGAGCAAGGGGCACAGACAGCAACCAGCACTCAGGCAGCCTCAGACATACCCAGAGAGGGCTGGGCTACGGCTCAGGGGCCGGACTTCCTCCCGTCCCGGCCCCAGGGGCACTTACCGGCAGGCGCTGGCGGCTGAGACAAGTGACAGCAGGCCGCCCAGCAGCAGGCAGATGGGCCCCGAGGCCCGCTTCGCCAGCTCCGCGAGGATGCTGGCCTCGACGCCCTCCGACTGCCAGTGGCTCAACCGCACGGGGCCCTCGTCGAACCGGTCACTTCGGAAGAGCTCCTCACTGCGCGCCACCGTGTCAAAGACAGCAGCCAAGCCCCCAGCACCGGCCACGGCATCGCCAGCCTGGTGGTCAGGCAGGGCCACGGGCGGGTGCAGCTGGGACAGCAGCACCTTGCGCTGGTCATAGAAGACAAGCATGACCTGGTCCTCGCCGGGGGCACCGGGGCAGGTAGGTGCCTGCCGGCGGGTGGCCTTGCAGCTCCAGAACTTGCTGCCCCTCTCCCGGCACAGCTGGAGCCAGGGCTCATGGGAGAAGATGGCACCCAGGCCCTCCAGGAAGTGGCCCAGGCTCTCCTCGGCATCCTGCCGGCGGTGGCACCAGGTGCCCAGCACGGCCACCCCCACCTGGCTGGCCTGCTGCACCCGAGCCAGGAGCTCCTTCACCTGGATGGGGATGAAGGGAAAGTGCACCACAGCCAGGACCACAGCGCTGGTCTGCTCTGGGACCCACCGTCCCACCAGCAGGCCGCTGTCGGCCGAGGCGCAGCACGTGGGGAAGAAGGCCTTGAGCACCATGCCGGGCACGCTGGAAGAGAGGGGAGAGACCCCGCTCAGGGCCGCCGCCGCCGCCGCCCCACGACGGCCCTGACGGACACGCACACGCGGCCGCGGGGCCGCATCGACCCCAGCTGCCCATCTCGCGTGGGTACCGCCCCCACCCCCACCCCAGGCCGGGCAACGCTTTCCCCCCTTTCAGAGACAAGCAGGCCGAAAGGGGGCGAGGCTACGCGACCCCGGTACCACTCACAAGGGTGTGCAGGGCTGGACGTGAAGGTTTACTTCTTGTTTTTAAGGAAAGTGATGAGAGTATTTACGTGTAGCACGTGGAAAGACGCAAGATCTCATTAACAGTGAAAGATACAGATGAAAATCTGACGAACCTTGATTTACTCACTAAGCCGGCGAGACTAAAGATGAAAATTTAAACTTATTACTTCTGGGCTGAGGGAAACCACATGCTGGCGGCTGTGGGCACGGGACGGGAGCCCCAGAATATACCAGAGGAGCCTTGCTGCTCTTGTGGGGCTCTGGCCACTCCTCTGACTCTCCCCCCACCGCCTACGGCTGCGCCTGTCCGTCGCATCGGGGCTGGGTTCCTCGTGGGGGGACTGTTCCCTCTGGTCACAGTTGAGCTAGGCAGCTATCTAGACATGGGGACCCTGGAGAATGGCAGGCTCCCCGTTGTTTTCTGTCTAGCTGGGGGGCACCAGTCTTCATGGCCTCTCACAACCTTCACACGGCCCCAAGTGGCTGCAACCCCTGAATTCTGGGAGACCCCAAGCCTTGCCCTGCCCAGAGGTAACTTGACCAGGGATGTGGGTCTCTCAGCAAAGCCCCTCCCAGATAAGACCGGGCGGGCGGCAGGCCCTCACCCAGCAGGGCACTGAGGGCTTCACCTTAGAGCACGCTCCTTCTCAGACACTGACTTCCCCAACCTTGGCAGCACGAGCAGCATAACAGCCGCCCTGGGCTAAGACCCCCAAGCTGGAGCCTACACCTGAGGGAGGCACACAGGTCCGGGACTAAGCCCACTGTTCCCCAGGTCCTTGGGGACATACGTGTTGGGATGGCAGGACATTTCATCCTCCTCCTATCTGTCGGGGGGCTCTGGGAAAGGCCTTCGGCAGACACAAAGGCCCAGGGCTCAAGAGATCACTGGTATGGCTGCTTTCCTCCCTTGCAGGGGCCCAGACTGGGGCTGGAAGGTAGAGGCCTCTTCCAGCCGGTTGTAAAGGGGGCTTCCCACAGCTGTGGGTTCCAGCTGAAGAGGGTCCTTCCGGGCAGAACAGCAGGACTCCCAAACGCCCCCTCCTCACCAAGCGACTGGAGAGGGCAGCCAGCAGCAAGTGCAGGCAGGGGACGGCCTGGAGCAGCCGGGGCCAAATCCCTGCGTCCACTATCAAAGGCATCGAGGCCAACTTATCTTCCTGACCCTCCTGACAGGGGCCACTGTGAGACCTGGGAGGAACCGGGCAGCTCTGGTTTGGTGACCAGCAGGGGGACCAGACATCCCACCCTAGGCCTCTCAGTGCCAGCCCACTGAGATACACCAGCTTGGCCGAACGACACCATCATGCCCTGCTTGGGGACCCCTTTCACAGGACCTAAGGAAAACTACGCACGGCTACTGGCGGAAAAGAACAACAATCGGCCCAACAGCGAACAGAAAAGCTGCATCTGTTGAAACAAAGGTGTTTTCACTTCGGGAAACTTCACTGAGTTGTGCACAAACGGTGAGTGCGTTTTCTTTGTGTGCGTTACGCTTCATCTACAAAGTTTGCCTAAGAAGGAAGAAAAGGCTCCTCGTGTGGAAGGACGAAGAACAGAGGGCAGAAGCTGGTGTTCTTATCCATGGGGCAGAGAGAGAGAACTCTTCACACATCACGGGGCGAATCCCCACCCGCACCCCCACGTCAGCCTCTGGGAGGGATGAACACAGAGAAGTCTACTCAGATCAGACATCCAGACAAAGAAGAAAGACCAGGCAATCAATAGCAGAGGTGCAGAGGGAGGAGGGCAGTAACTTGGGCAAAGCGCTGCTCTTTCAAGACGGGAATACAAAGCCAGGGCGCGTGCCCGGGGCGGCCTCGTGTTCACAATGCCAGCGAGTTCCCTTCCCGATCTGGCCGGTGACAGGTCTGGGGGGGGGGGGGGGGGGCTGGGACAGCCCTGCTCCCACAGGGTCTCCCTGACAGGGTGGAAGCCTACTGCCTTCTCTCCTGGGCACCAGCGGCCACTGGGGAAAAGCGCAGACGGGACTGGCCAGGGACAGCTCGCCGGCTGGAGCCGTCCTCTGACAAGCCTCGCCACTGCTGCTCTTCCGTAATCCGGGAACATTCACTTTTACTCCGTGTTGTTTGTGCTTAAAAAACCAACAACAGTTCGTTCGTTTTTCTTGCATGGAGTACACACTGCTTTCTACGCCTCATTTCAGAAGAACTCAATCTACGATGCTGGTTTTGGGTTTATTTTTTTTTTTTAAGTAAGCTCTAAGCCCAACGTGGGGCTTGAACTGCCCCCCCCTCCCCAACAACAAGTCGCCTGCCCTACCGAATGAGCCACCAGGCGCCGCCTTCCCGCAGTCAGGGACGCCTGGAGGTGCCGAGGCCCGCTCGCTGACCCTGAATGCCCTTCCGGAGGGTCCAGGGCCGGGGGCCGGCCCGCGGTGAGCGCGCTGAGCCAAGGCTCCCCGCGAAGGGCGCCCACGCGGCCCCGCCGCCGCCCCTCCCGGGCCCCACTCTACGGATGAGGAAACAGAGGCTCCAGCGGCGGCAGGCCCGCGCCGGCCGGGCGGGGGCTGGGGGTAGCCACCGGGGCCCCTTCCGCCGCCTCACCCGCGCCCCGCGCCCGGTCCCGCCGCGCCCGGGGAGTCGGGGCCCACAGCCCCGGGGGGAGGGGCGGCGCCCCAAGGTCACACCGCACGGCCCCCCCTCCTCCCCCCGCCGAACGCTCACCGGCTGTTCCCCCGGGCCGCGCTCTCAGGCGGCGGGGTCGGCATGGGGTCGGGGACCGCGTCGGGCCGGCCCGAGCGGACGACAGCGCTCGCGGCCCCCGGCCCCCAGCCCTGTCGCGGCCGTGCCGCGGGACACGAGCCCCATTTCCGCCGGCTCCCAGCGTTGCCGCGCGACGGTCCGGCCCCCAAAGGCGCCCGAGCTGCCCGCCGGCCCCGCCCGAGCGTTCCGCGCACGCAACGTTCCAGTCCCGGGAGTCGGAGGCAGGCGCGTGCGGCGTCCTTGTCCCCCTCATGCGGCATCCTCGCTCCCGCCGAGGCATTCATGTCCCCTCCCCAGCTCTTGTACCCCATCCAGTCTACCCGCAGTGTCCCCAACACCACTGCCTTCCCATCCCCCAACTTCTCACAGCTGCCAAACCTCCCCCATCCCCCGTTTTCTTATCTGAGGGACCCAGCAGACCTGGCTTTTGAGGGTCCCCAACCTCACTGGACCACCACCCTCCGAGGGTGAAAAGCAACCCCCAAGCCCTGCATGGGGTTGCGAAAGGAGCTGCCTCCCCAGCCCCAGGCTGGCCCCTCCAAAAGGGTCTCTGCAAAGGGGCGCCCCCATGTTCCCCCAGGGCTAAGTGGGCTAGGAAGGCTGCGGCCATCTGGTTTGATTGTCAGAGGTGTCCCTGGCCCCTCCTGCCCCAGGGAACAATACCACCAACACCAGCAGCAACAAATTACATTTACTGAGCACTTCACTGCACACACTTCCTTACATTGACCACATAACCCTGCCACTCACAGGGGCTGGTACATACAAAAGGGACCTTGTCAGAGGCATTGTCCTGGTGACAGACTGGACCAGGCACTGTCCCCTCCCGATGAGTCCCCTCACTGGAACTGGGAGCCTGGCCGGGCCCCAGATTCAGAGGAAGCCCTCATCTCCCATCCCTTTGGGGCCTCATTTGCTCATTGTGCTCAAGTAACAGGAGTCTCTCCTCATAGGAATGCTCTCCTGGCTTGACCACGGTCTGGAACCTTCCCAGCACACCCCACCCATGAGTTTGGAGAGCTTGCAGAGGAGAAAGTGAAGGTTCAGCCCGAGACATAGTCTTACATGGGAGCAGGAGACCAGGGGTATGGAGGCTCCCAGCCCAGCCACGTGCCACCCCTAGGCGCCTCAGGGGTGGTCCTTCCTCTGCTTTCCCTTACCTCAGTTAGGCCCAGAGAAGCTGCGAGAGGCTTGGCGTCTGGGGTGCCTCTGAGGACGGGGGACAGTGAGAGGCCACACCCCTGCCAGCCCAGCCCAGCCCAGCCCAGCAGAACCCTCCCTGCCTGCTTCTGTCTGATTAGGACCCTGGGGCGCCCAGCCCGACACACCAATCATCTCCAGGCTTCAGCTGTTGGCCTCAAAGCTCAGGCCTCCAGGGCCCTGAGCCTGCAGGACCAGGGCCTGAGTGGCCATGGGGGCAGTGAGTTGGGGGGCCCACTAAACTGGGGTGTGGAGAGGACCCAAACTTGGAGGCTGTGCACCTGGTAGGGGAGGCCGAGAGGTGGTTGGTTTGTGGCAAGTCTGAATCCTCTCCAAGAGGAGGACGGGGCCAGCCCAGAGCCTGGCACAACAGGTGCTTAGCAACTGTCAGCCAATATATCAGGTCAGAAAGGCACGGCCGGCAGCCCTGGAGGACCCCACCAACCCTGAATGTCCCTCCCGTAGTGGCCCAGGGCCCTGGGGGCTGGGCCAACATGCAGGAGGTGCTGCTCCCATCTGAGTCCATGGGTCAGGCTGGCTCCGAGTGGTACTGGTACACCTTGATGTAGCTGTCCCCTGCGTCTGCCACCACGAGCTGGCCCTGAGGGGCACAGGCCACACCCAGGGGCCGCCCCAGCCCCTCAGACACCAGGCAGACGGGCTCCCTGGCCCGAGGAAAGAGGGTCACGCGGCGCCCTTGCTCATCTGCCACAATGACACTGCCCTCCACATCGGTGCACACGCCTGCTGGGTTCCCAAAAGCATGCCCTTTCCGAACCCCCAGGGAGCCCAGGGGCTGGCAGGCACTGCCGAACAGCCACACATCCCCAAACTCTTCGCTCACGGCGAGGCCCCCGTCAGGCCCTGGGCCCACCCAGCACGGGCCCTCCAGACCCAGCATGGAGGCTGGGGCCAGTGGCTGCAAGGCAGGGCCCAGTGTGAAGCTGTGGACAGCCCCAAGCACATAGTCTGTCACCAGAAGGCGGCCAGCGGCATCCACAGCCAGTCCCCGGGGGGCCAGGTGGGTGCCCACCGTGACCCAGCGGCCCAGGGGGGCTCGGGCGGCATGCTGAAGTGCGTGGACAGCCCCACGGACGAGGTCGCTGACCACCACAAGCCCAGAAGCCGTCACAGCAACGTCCTCCGGCACGAAGGCCCCAGTCCCCGGCAGATGGCAGGGCAGGTGGCAGATGGAGCGTCCCTCGAGGTCCATCACGTGGACGCAGGGTGCAGCCCCGGCCGTCAGGAAGAGCAGGCCATCCGGGGAGCAGTGCAGACCCCGGGGTCCTCCCACAGCCCCTGCCGGCACTGGGATCTGTCCCAGCAGCCGGGGCTGCCGGGAGCGAGTGGGGTCTCCAGGTGGGTCCAGCTTGGGAGCAGCTGGGCGGGGAGGCCCAGGAGGCCAGAGGACAGAGAGGTGGTGGGCAGAGATCACAGTTCGGCCCCTCTGAGCTGAGTTCCTGCAGCTGGGCCGCGCGTGGGGCTGCAAGAGAAACACCCACTGTGGGCCAAGCAGTGGCTACCCCTATTCCCCTGCTCCCTTCCGTGCTGGCGTTCTCCTGTTTTACACACGAGGAAACTGAGGCATGGGGGTGGGGAGCTGGATTCAAACCCAGTTCCATCAGATCCCGAGTGCTGGCACAGTCCGCAAGCCCAGCAGCCAGCCATGTGTCTGGGTCCCGTTTCACCAGACATGGCCCCTGAGACACAATTCTGGGAGACACAGGCCTGTGAAGGCCCGAATGAGCTCACGGGTCTTGGGAGGTCCTGAGGTAGTGGTGGGGGTGTGGGGGGGGTGGGGGGGGTGTTTCTCAAACTCATCTGCCCAGGGAACCCTGCCTTCCCTCAGGCAGGGAAAATGACTCTTCCTGGAGGCAGCCCAAGGGTCTGCCCATTGTCCCCACAAAGCCCCTGGAAACTTCCGACCCCTGAAGGATTAGGCAGGGGGCCTTTCCTGGGCCTCTCTGCCTGCTCCCACCCGGAGAGGCTGGGTGGGGGTCTCCTACCTGGGGCTAGTCGCCCTGGGCCCTGCTCCGGCAGCAACAGCCTCTGTTGTTAGAAACTGGAGTCTGAGGGAGGGGCCGCCTTGATGAGCTGGCATGGGCAGGTGGGAGGGGCAGGTGGGACTCTGGCCAAGAACATGTTTGAGCAGTGGCCCAAGAAAGCTCTGTGGAGCCGCCACTCAGCTGCTAAACCCCTAGAGGTGCCCCAGTGCTGCCGCATTCCTGCCTCGGGGACTTTGTACCAGCTTCTGGGACATTCTTCCCACTGCCCCCACCTGGTCTGGATGCCACTCGCGGTCAGCCCAGCCCCCCCCCACCCCCCGCTTCAGGGAGGCCCGCACAGCCCTCCCAAACCCGCCGTAATGTAATTCGTGGGTTTGCTGCTCAGAGGGCACTGAGCGGACACGCGTGTGAGGCAGCCTAGAGCGCTGTCCCCCGGGTACGACCGCAGGGTTAGGACTTCGGGGAAAGGGCTGCACTCGTCCCATGCTGAATGCGTCTCTCACCAGAGTCTGGGGTGGGGAACCTCCAGGGTGTTCATCCTGCCCCCCCAAAACCGGCAGGGTTGGGTCCTGTCTCTCTGATCCTGCTTCTACACCTGTGAAACTGGGCTGATGCTCCTAAGTTCAGGTCTTCCTGGGTGGTGATGAGAAATCTGGGTGCAGTAGGCACACGGGGGTGCCAACAGGGGGCCAAGGAGGGGCAGGTCTCCGGACGACTCCCAACTCAGCCCACAGACCCTGCAGCCCGTCCAGGAAGCCCCTGGAAGGTGGAGAGTCAGCCCCTGTCTGTGGCTTGCCGCACTTCCCACCTGGCTGACTCACACCCCAGCTCTGGACTTGGCCTCTTAATGCCCCGAGGTGGGGTGGGCGGCCGATGCTATCTGCTGCCCGGCACAATTAATGGGGCAGCCATAGGTCCTGCTCCGACTGGCCCCAGCCCGGCCGGCCCAGCTTGGGGAACCAGGCACAGGCAGGACCCGTCCTCCCTGGGGCCACTCCTGGGTGGGCACGGAGGTATGGCCAGCTCCCAGGAGAGAAGTGATTAGCTGGGCCCAAGGGTCCCCCCGGGCACCCTCCTCCCTGTCTTCCCCCTGCCCCCGCCTGTGGGAAAGGCCAAGTGTGGCCGTGCAGGGAGGGAAGCAGTGAACTGTGAAGGCCACCGATGCCTATCGTGGCTGCAGGGGCTGGCGGGGGGCCAGCAAAGGCCACGCTGGGCAAGCAGCCCTGGGCCACAGAATGTGGGTGCACCGTGTAACCACAGAGGGGGCCGCCTCCAGCATGGATCTGACATTAGGGCTGCCCTGCCAGACACGAGGGCTGGAGGCAGGCCCAGGGGTCCCTGTCCACCACCAACGTGCTGAAACACAGGCCTGACTGGCCCCAAGACCATGCACACGGGCCTCCCCACCTCTGCCTGCTTTACCCGCCTTGGATGGAAAGCCCCCCCCCCCACCCCCATTCGGTTTCCAGACTCTGGCTCTCCCAGGGAGGGCCCAGCCTACAGGAAGCAGGTCAGCGCCTGAAGGTAAATACCCAGCAAGATAGCCCAGGACACTGGCCACCTCAGAAGCTGAGGCCGGGGACATTTCCATGTCAGAGAGTGTCCCAGTGGTGATGCTGGTGAGGCAGGGGAAGAAGGAGGCCCAGACAGGGTGTGTGAAGATAGTTTCTATTTTAACGTCCACGATTGTGATCAGTACGTAGCTATGACCCTCCACTGTCCCTCATGCCCTCATAGACAGGCGACAGCCATGGCAGGTCAGTCCACAGGCATGCTGGACAGGCTCTAGGCCACGCCTCTGGGGCTGGGGCAGGTGGGGGGCCAGGCAGCGGACACGGGGTTGGAGAGGAGTGCCTGTCTGTTAAGAGCAGAGCTAACACAGAAGCTGTGGTCAGACCTCAGCACCAGGGGGGCTCTGAATGCTAGGGACAGCCTCAGGGGGCCAGGAGCCCACAGGCCCACCTCGGGCACCCCAACTGCTACCAGGAATGACAGGGTCCTCCGGGGCCTGAAGGGGGAGGCCCGGGGGTGGGACACTGGAGTCAGCCTCGCACTTGGTGGTGTGGCCAGAGAAAGGCTCAGCTGGTGCAGGGCCCAGCATGCTGGGTGGCTCGGGGGCCCCCTGGGCGAGCGTGGGGCCCAGCTCCCGCTGCCCCCAGGGCCCCACAGGCCCCTTGAGCCCCTTGGTGGGCACCCGTTTCACAGAGAGGTCGAGGGGTGCGTCCGGCGGCCGAACAGCCCGCTCCAGGGCCTGGTGGATGGTGAGCAGCTCCTGGCGAATCTTGCCCAGCTGCTCCCGCAGAGGCCGAGGGGCCAGGCCCCCGGCAGGCGCCAACTGCCCCAGGCGCTGCTCCACCCTGGCATAGTCACCCAGGGCCCGGGTGAGGTCCTCACCCACGTGCCCGGGGCCACCTGGCACTAGGTCCAGGGGCTGCTGGGGCAGGAGGGCCATGGGGCCTGGGGGCTCAGGGTTGCTGGGCTCCTTGTCCTCAGGCCAGAGCATCGCGGAGGGGCCAGTCTGCAAGCTAGGGGGTAGAAGCCGGTCAAGAGGCTGCACTGTGCCCCTCAGTGTGCCCAGTCCCTGCCCCACACTCCCCCTGGGTCCCCCCCCCCAACCCCTTTCAGCCTGGCTGAGGGCCTTGAGACCCCTGAAGGATAGAGAGGCCGGCTCTGTGGCCTTGGTTTCCCCTCTGTCGCCTGAAGCCCACATTCCTGGCAACTAAGCTCAGAAGGGGGCCCAGCCATCCTGGCCAGCTCGCCTCCCACCGCTCCCAACCCCCATGGCCAGGGGCCCCTGACACCTACCTGCTCTGGGAACCAAACTTCACCACGCTACAGGGGGCCCTCAGGGGCTCCAGACTGCTTCCCAGGGGCAGCCTCCTCTTGGGGTCACTCTGGGCAGCCGGCTCCAGCTCCCCCTCCGGCCCTGAGTCCCTAGGGGCTCCTCCTCGGGGCCAGGGCCTGCCCAGCCCAGGCACCGGCACTTTCAGCAGCCCCGGGGCCAGAGCCCCAGGGGGCCCCTTTGGGGCTGCTGGGGGCTTGGCAGGGGCAGCCTTGCCTGCTGGCAGCCCCAGGGTATGCTCCAGGAGCAGGGGGTAGTATAGGCGGGGGACCAGGGCAGGGCGCTCGGGGGCTTGTGGGGAAGGGAAAGTGGAAGCCGGCGGCAGCAGGGGGCTGGCCGAGGCCAGAAAGGGCATGTGGGCCGCAGCGGCCAAGGAGGGTCCCAGGTAGGAGAAGAGACCCGGCCCGAGAGGGCAGTTGACACCCAGCAGGGACACGTGGAGGCTCTGGGCCTCGGGGAACTCACTGGGGGCGGGTGGGGGGTAGCAGGGAACCCCGCTCTCAGGGCCCGCTGCAGCCGCGTCCACCACGGCCAGGCCCCCGGGAGCCCCGCCCGGCCCCGGCTTCCAGGACTCAGCCAGGAGCCCGCCGAGGCCCACACCCTTCGGAGCATCCCGGGCCGCAGGGGACCCCTCCGCCCCCAGCTTAGGGCCCCCGACGTGGCGGCGCAGGGAGAGGACTGGGGAGGCCGGGTCGGGCGCAGGGGGAGCGTCAGGGGGCCGCACTCCTCCTCCTCCTCCTCCTCCTCCTCCTCCTCCTCCTCCTCCTCCTCCTCCTCGGGGCTGGCCGCCCGTGTCTGTGGGGCCCGAGGGGCGGTCGGGGGTGGGCGCGCGGGGCCGGGGCGCGGCCGGGGGGCGACGGCACGCCCATTCCGGGGAGTCGAGCAGCAGCGAGAGCGAGTCCTTGCAGAGGCTGTACTTCATGTGGTTGTAGAGGTGCGACTTCTCCAGGCAGGTGAAGGGGCACTGGAAGCACTTGTAGTTGTAGGGCTTGCCCCAGGGCCGCGGGATGTAGTGCGGCTTCTTGGGCTTGCGGGCCCGCGCCCGCGCCCCGGGGCCCAGGCGGCACGAGCCTGCCTCTCGGGACATGACGGCGGCCTGCTAGTGGGCGGGGCCCGGGCCCATGGCCACCTGTGCACGGGGGAGGGGGACCGTGGTCAGGGCCGGCCCCTGACGGCTCCGCGCCCCCCTCTGCCCACCTGTGCCCCGCAGCCCTGCCTCCCTGGCCCGCCCCCCTCATCCTCCCGTTCTGCTTCACGCACACGTCTAGGGGCACCAGATGCGGCAGATAAAAACGCAAGACACCAGTTAAATCCGGGTAAACGGCACACGCTTTTGTAGCAGAAGTATGTTCTAGCCGATATTTGGAACGTACGCTAAGAACCCCTGCTGTTTATGGGAAATTTGAGGTTAACTAAGCATCCTGTGTCTCATCCGTGGGCCCAGCTCTCGTCTCCACGCCACCCCCCGCCACGCCCATCAGCCTCCAGCAGGCCCGTTTCAGGGATGATTCTGTCCGCCCCCGCCTGGGTCTCGGTCTACCCGTCTACCCGCTGGGCATCTGGTGAGTGACCAGAAGCCAGGCATGAGGAGGCCCGTTCCTGGGACACCAGCCCTCCTCGCTCCCCTCCGGAGGCCTCTTCTGCGCTGGGAAGCCGGAGACGGAAGCTGCCTGGGTGAGAGACCCCGGCAGAAGGCTCCGAGAGTCTTGCTACCACTGAGCGCACGTACGCGTGTTCCCGCTCCAGCAGGGTGCTGGGTGCGCAACGCGGGTCTCTGAGGGGGTCGGCCTCACGTGGGGCCAGGCCAGGCTGGGGGGCGTGGACGTCACAGCATGGCCCCCCGGCCCAGCCACCTGCTCAGCCTGGCTCCATCTGGGTGGCTTCAGGCAGGTCAGCGGCCGAGCCTGCAGCGGCCAAGCTCAGCCAAGACCCTCCTCTCCCCACGCCCCACACACTCGCTCGGAAGCCGCTCCACACTCCATCTGGGCCGCCACCTGGGCCATCCACCGCCCCAGTGCGCGCCTGCGTGGGGCACACGGTGAGTGTGTGCACACCGGCTTCGGGTGTGTGCACACAAGCGTTACCAGGCTCCAGACGAGCCCTTACCCGGCGCCCGGAGGCACAGCCTCTGCACGGCTGGGCCGACTGGGAACAGAGTCAGTCGGCCGCCAAAATGCAGGGGGCCTGGGAGCTCGCCCACTGCCACACACACACACACACACACACACACACACACACACACTGTGGAGCTCACACACCACTCAGAGTGGGCACAGTGGCTGTGCACATGAAAGCACTCACAGCAGAGCCGGGGTGTGAGTAGACCCTTGGACACACTCAGGCGATTGTGCGCGCACACACACACACACACACACACACACATACATGCACACACATCTGAGGACACCCACGGTCACAGACACTCTGACAGGTGTGGACACACATACACTCGCCCTTTCCCCCAGGGTTCAGGGACAGCCGGTGGGTTGAGCGGGGCAGGGCTGGGGCAGCAGCCGGGCAGCCACTGGGAACAGGCCATCCTCCTCACCAGCCTTCAGGCTCTGCACACAGCAGGCAGTCACGTCCGCTGCCCCCAAACAGAGGGTGGGCACCCCCCGGTGTGGGGACAGCCAGAGGGGTGGAGAGGGCAGCCCATCCGAAGGAGCCCTTCAGAGGGGGGTCAGCATGGCAACCAGCAGGGTGTGGAGGGTGAGGCAGGCGGACTGAGCCTGGGTGGTCTGCACGTCCACATCTTGGAGGGGAGGGGCTCTGAGAGAAGTGAGAGGGTGGGAGGAGGGAGCTGGGCTTCCCGAGGAGCAGCAGACCCTCGTGGACTTGGTGGTGGGTGCAGAGGTGGGCCCATCCCTGTCCTCCGAACCCTCCCCGAGACACAGATGACAAATGGGCACATGTGCTTGGGAGACAGAGGCGGCTGTGCTGGGGCCATCGATCACCCAGCCCTGGGAGCCACACAGCTGTGCCGCCTGGTGCCGACACCCATCCCACCTCCCCGCCAGGCCCCTGGACTCCGGAGGTGCGGCTCCGCCCGTGCTCCCTCTTCAGATCCGTCCCCTGGGGGTGGGGGGCTTGTCCAGGATCTGTCTTGACAGCTATTGACCCCACGGGGACCCCGGAGGGGGCCCTGGCCGCACCCCCCCCCGCCCGCATGCTTGTGCACGAGCAGAAGACACCCCCGGACAGTAGCATGCACCCACACACACCCAAAAGCACATTCATTTGCACACGTGTCCCAACCCGTGACTGGGTGCGTGCTCTGGGCTCCTCGGTGGCCCACACCCCCAGTGTGCTGGCCCGGACCCCTGAGCCGGCTAACCTTTCCCTGTGCTGGAGACAACTGGTGGCAGGGGAGTAGTGGGAGGCCCCACCCCGGGGTGGGAGAGGGGGCACCCAGCGCCGGCAGCCACCACCAGCCACTGGGGGGAATATAGTCCACCCATCCCCACCCGAGACTTGGGGAGCACCCCACAGGGCTTGGTAGGGAGGCGGTGGCCAGCCTCCTCCCTGGCTGAGGTCGACACCCCAACTCCCTCCCCCTTGCCCTCCCCGGAGGGAGGGCGCCCTCCTGCAGGGATGGGGCTGCTGCGCCCAGGGGTCCACCGCGCGGAAATGAGGGACATGGGGACTGGGGCCGCCTCCTCCACCCCCCCCACCCCGCGCCTGGACACTCCCGGCGTCCCGCTCCCCAGCGCCCTTGGCGCCCAACCGGCCCCGCGCGGCCCCCAAACTTCGCGGGACTCGCCGCCGCCCGCGCCCGCCCTACCTGCGCGCCCCGCGAAGGCTGCGTCCCCCGAGGACGCGGCGGAAACTTCCGGCCCCAGCCCCGCCCGCGCCCCCGGCTCAGGCCCTCTGGGCAGTCACACCGACTCCCGCAGGGGAAACTGAGGCCCCCCGCGCCATCCGCAGTCACTCACTCGGCAGCGAGCCCCCCGAAGCCTCCGCCGCCGACCGCGCGCGGCCCCCCGACGCCGACTCGCACCCTCCGAAGTTGGCGGCGGGACTGGCGCGCGTGCGCTACGGCGCCGGGCTCGGGGGGCGCCGCGACCTCCGACCCGGGCTCACGCGGGAGGGGACGCGCCAGCGCGGGGAGCGGCGTCCTCGGGGCCGCCCCAGGTGCCCCCGCCCGCGTCTCCCGCTGGCCGCACTCACCTCGCTCCGCGGCGCCGGCCACTCCTGGGTCGAGCGGTGGCCGGTGACACCGGCAGGGACGGGGAGCGGCGTGGAGGAGCCGGCGGTGCGGGCGCAGGTGTGCGGCCGAATGAGGGGCTCCTGGCACCGTCCCCGCCCCCGTCGCCTGCGGGCTGCTGCGGGGGTGCGCAGAGGCGGCCAGGTCTCCCGGGGTCCCCGCAGCGGCGTGACGGGGTGTCAGCGGCCGAGGGCGCGGGGAGAGGCGCCGTCAGCACTCATCCGTCAGGGCAGGGCTCTGGCCCCTGACAGCCGCCCTCCTGAGCCAAAGCCTGGAGGCTGAGCCCTGGGACAGGGGGAGCCAGGAGCCAGCCTGGGGAGGGCTGCAGCCCGGCCAGGGATGGGATGGGAGCCCAGACCAGCCCCGAGAGGGAGCTGAGCCCTGAGAGCGCTGGAGCCCGGAGCCGGGCAGCAGACAGTGCGGCAACCCTCCCTTCCCCGCCAGCTGTCCCTGGCCAAGCCTTGACTCCAGAGATGTTTCCTCTCCTCTGAACAGGAGGCTGAACGGGTCTGCACCCTGTAAACCCCTGCCCTGCCCCCTGATGGCTACGGGCTCAGGAAGGGACGGCCACCATGGGCTTGCTTCCCCTTTTCTGTAAACATCACTCCTCACGACACTGACGGGTGCCCAGGCCTGCCTCTGCGTTTGCAGGACTGGTCCTCGCTGGCCATCCCTCCCGGGAGGACCCGGGGTGAGAGTGGGGGCGGGGGAAAGACTTGGGTATCCAGGAGCCACCCTAAGACCCCTGCCCCCAATGTCCTCACGGCCAGACCTGTTTCCCTCCCAGCTCCCAAGGTATGCCAAAGGCCACGTTGCTCCCCAAGCTGCCAAAACGTAACGGTCAGGGGTCCCACTTCTCAGCCAAATCCTCGTAGAAATTCACCTGACTGGCGGGTCCCATACCAGATGTGAATGCAGACTCGCTGGGGCAGGGCCGGACTGTGTCTCTCTCAGGGAGTCTCACCTGTGTTTGGGGGACACGTGTGACCGTGTCGTTTCAGGTTCAGGATGGGGTCTGCAGCCAGAGCGGGAGTGAGGCTCCAGGCCAGCGCCGTGGGGGCACAGAAGCAGGTATAGGTTTCCTGGGGTATCCCCTGCTAAATTTGGGGGGCAGGAGCACCTTGGGGAAGGAAGGAGTGTCCTCTAGGGGCCTCCGAGTGTTATCACTCAAGTGGGGCAGACAGAGGAGAGCACTGGATCCAGAGTCGGAACCCCGGGAGCCTGACCTCAGTTTCCCTGTCTATGCAGGAGGGTGGCGCGGGTCTCCTGGGGCTCTGGTAACTACGCCAGGCATCTGTAGGAAATAGGGTCCTACGGGCTGGCTCCCTTCTGCCCTAGTGTCACCTTCTCTGACACCACCTGAGGGGACCCACTTCTCACCGAGTCCAAGGGGCAGGGCTGGGGGCTGGGCGGCACGGCACGCCAGCCTTCTCCTCTCTGCCTGCCTGGCCTGGCCCAGCTGACCAGCTGACCGTGCAGGCAGCCCTAGGCCGGGAGACAGCTTGAGCGGCCGTCACGCCAGCAGCCCTGTGGAGAGAGGAGGCCAGGAGGCCTGTTCCTTCTGTGCTCAGACCCCTGGATGTGCTCGGCCAGGCCTGGGCCCCTCATCACAGGCACGGGCATGGCCCCAAGGGAGCCAGGGGCACAGATCGCCCAGAGACAGCGTGGTGGGGGGGTGTCCCAGGCCTTGGCCACTTGTTCCCGGGACAGTTCTGTGCTTCCCCACACCTCACTGGCTGACCCCTCTGAGGGTCTGGGAGAGGCTACAGCCGCCAGCACAGGGGATGGGCTGGTCGGGGAAGGAAGGACGTGGATCAGGAAGCCCACGTTCCGGCACGCCGAGAGGGCAGCCAGTGACACCCAGGTGACCAAGGAGGCCCAGGAAGATATGCCTGGGGACCAGCCGTGGAGGCCACTGCTATGGACGGGCCTCTCCAGAAGCTGAAGTAAGAGGAGGGGTGGGGGCACCTCCAGAGGAACCCAGCCCTAAGGGGCATGGTTCCTGTGCACTTCTGAGCTTCCGGGAGGGGTCTGCAGAGGGGTGGTCCCTAGAGACCAGCTGTGGCTGCAACCCAATACCTCTGCGTGGGAGTGTGAGTCAAGCCGGCCCATCGGGTGCACATATGACCTTCCCTAGCACCTGCGGCCAGGCAAGGCAGGGACGTTGATGCCAGCCCCTCACACCCCCGTGCCCTCTGCCCAAGGTGTTCTCGCTGGGGCACGTCTGCTCCCTTGTCGCCGGCACACCTTGTGCCCGTGGCTTGTCACACTTTCCACTCAGGAGTGGGGAGTGAGGGTGGGTCATAAACCTCCCACTGGGACCCGCCCCACGCGTGCTGGGAAGAGCTTGGGCCTGCAGAGACAGCTCCTGCCCCCTGAGGCAGTGACAAGGACCCCTGTGGCTTTGGGGCTTGGTCATCCATGTGGCCCTGAGACACCTGTCGTGTTCCCTTCATTTGCAGAGCGAGTGACAGGAGGCTTGGTCTCTGGGTGCTTCTGGCACCAGTGGGGGCCTGGGGAGCAGCCTCGTCCTCAGCTGGGGCTGGCGTAGGGTGCAGTGGGGACCCACAACCCCTCCATCTGATCCCCGCCAGAGCCTCATCTTGGCCATTAACCTCCTCTGCCTGGCTGGCCCACGGCTGTCCGCCTGTCACCTCTATTAATGCTGGTACATCCATGCGGGGGGCGAGCAGTCAGGACGGACAGCGGGGCCGGGCCAGGCAGGGGGCAGTGGAGCAGTGCCCACGGCGGGCCTGTCTGACTCTCTCAGTGTCGGCACACAGCCCTCCCCAGGACAGGTATAGGGGCCGGGCCAGCCTGTACTGGGAACACAGATCTAGGAGCTGGAGCCCCCAGGCAGGGGCTCAGAGTCCCTGAGAGGGGTGGCACCATGCAGGAGCCCCTTGATCCCAGATCATGGATCATCCTTGGTACTTCTTCCTTCTCACCCGTTGGAGGTGAAACTCGGGGACTCCTGGCTAAAAGGGGTGGGCCCAGGGCTTGGCCAAAAGGGGCAGCGTCACACCTGAGGGCCCCGGATGCTAGCCTGTGGCTGCTGACCCGAAAAGCACTAGGGAGCCACAGGAGGCTCACGGCGGGCTTGTGAGGGGAGCAGCAGAGCCAAGGATGTGACATGGGCAGGGCTGTGAGCGGGTCTGGGGGTCCCCAATGCAGGCTTAACAAGGGCTGGGCAGAGTGTGGCCCACAGGGGACATGTGCCAGGCCTGGGGAATTCTTGGAGAGTCCATGAGGGGGCCACTGAAACGGGACCAGGAATTGGGGAGCAGAGCGGGCCCACCCTGAGGGAGTTGGCCCAGCCAGGAAACTTCTGGCCCCAGGGTCCCCAGGAGAGGCCCTCTGGCTCCAGCTCCCCCGGGCCTGTAGAGGACGGTCCGGCGGCAGCCCCAGCCTGCCTGTGCCCCTAGCTGCGGGCTACCTCTCCTGGAAACCCCCACGCACCCCCCCCCCCCAGATCAGTCCCCAGACATGTTAGATCCTTGGTCCCCTGGGGGTAGGGCATGGGGTGGCTGTGTACCTCGGGCTGCCGGGAAGGGGGAGGGGGGCTCCTGGACGCTCCCTGCGGGCACAGGGAAGAGGTTCAGCAGGAGTGATCTCCCTGTCACGGGAGGCATGTGAGCTAAGGCAGGGCCTTTCCGATCTCTGAGGGAGCAGTGTGGCCAGACGGGTGGGATGAGAGGTTCGGGCCTCCGGAGCCCCCACCCGCTCCCAAGCCGGCGTCGGCCGAGCAGCGCCTGGGGCCGACAGCAGCCATATGTTGGAAGAGGAGCTGTGTGCGTCGCTCCGCGGCCCCCCGGGCCCGGCCTTCCTGGGCCTGTCACACATGATTTTCCCTGCCTGAGTGGCAGGCCAGCCAACAGGAGGGGCAGGTGGGGGCTGCCGAGCCTCTGTGCCGGCTCTAGGTCCCCCCCAAGGCTCTCAACACTGGACCTGCAACTCTGGGGTAGGTCCAAGTGCTGGGCCTTGAGCTTGGGACCCCCGGGATCTTGCTGAACGCCCTGCCCTGTTGCGGTCCCCCCACCCCTCTCCCTGGCCAGGTCAGGGTCGGGGGCCCCGGGAGGACCCCTGGCTGGTTGGCAAGGAACAGACCTCCTGCTCAGTCGTGGGCGGGCGGCCAGGGGTGCACGCGGGCTGTGTGGGCGCCCGGGGCAGGCGGGAGAGCGCCCGGAGCCTCGGCCCTGTCAGCCCGGCGCCCACAGCCGTGCAGAGGGAGGCGGGAGGCCGCGGCTAATTTGTACACTAAGTGCTTCTGACAGGGACGCTTCACAAGTGAGAACACACCACCGCCCGCCTGGAGAAGGCCGCCGTGGCCGTGTGGGCAGTGAGGTGGCCTGGCCGGGAGGCCAGGGGAGAGGGCTGTGGGAGGCCCAAGGCCAACCTGGCAGGCAGAGATGGGGAGGAGGGCCCAGGACCAGCAGCTTCAGCGGCCAGAGGGTGGGAGACACAGGAGGCAGTGGGCTGAGGTGGGGAGCCGGGACCCAACAGAAGGGGGACGGCCTCTGGCCTTGTGCCCGATCCCCATTTTGGTGGCCCTGGGGTCCAGGTGAGGCCAGCCACGGCCAAGGGCTTGGTGGCTAAGTCCACACCCCAGGAGCCCCCTGATCCTGGCCAAGCGCCCACCTCGACCCCCTTCCAGCACCTCCTGTGAGCTCCTGAATCAAAACTAAGGGTCTGGACTATGGGGTCCCCCAACTCCTTCCCAGACACCGTGTGCCCTTTCAGGCTGGGGCCACGTGGCCCCTCTTTCTACCACCCCCTCCCTGCTAGAGCCTCCTCCTGTGCATACTGGGGTTCTAGGGGAGGGGGTGGGCACACAGCAGCCCCCCCCCCAACTCTGGCCTCGTGTGGAGACTGCGGCCTGGCAGGACCCAAGGATGTCAGGAGCCCGCTGTCCTCACGTCTTGCTTCCTGGGTTGTCCCAGGGAGGGACGTGGCCCAGGATGCTGGGACACCCCAGGGGTGACAGGACCAGCCCCGTGCCAACTCAAGGTGGACGTGCCTGGGCCCCCGCCCCGCAGGACGAGGCCCAGCGTGGCCGGCGCAGCCGCGGTGGAGCAGGGCGCCCGTGAGATGTGTTGTGGCAGCTGCCCCGCTGCCCGAGGCCCGCCCGGAGCGAACACTGCTGGTGGCTTTAATTGCTTTCACATTCGATAGGCTGGCCTGTGACAGGCCTCTTACACCCGCCCGAGCACCGGCCTGTGCAGCCCCCCCCCACCGCAGCCTCTGGGTGTGTGTGTGGGGGGGCAGCCCCCGCTGTGCAAACTGTAGCCCAGTGAGCCACTCGGCACGCCCGCCTCGGCGCGCCACCTGAGACACGGGGATGGGGCCTCCCAGGATGCGCAGGAGGGGACGTGGGCTGGCTGGGGCCGAGCAGGAGCAGGACAGCTGCCGTCCCAGACGGAAACTTTTCTCCTGGTGCAGCCCCTCACTCCATCTGCTCCCGCCTAACGAGCCTGACGGGTTCAGACGGGACCCCTGGAAACAGATTCCACAGGGAAAAGTACTGTCCTGTGTGCGTGGGGACCGGTCTGCTGACCGTGGCAGGGTGTGCTGTATGCGTGGGATCCGCCTGCTGACCGTGGCAGCCCCAAGGTCTGCCCCAAGCCTCTGCCCTGCCCGGACCCACAGCCCCAGCCCTTCCGACGTGCAGGCAGCTGGCAAGCCCCCCTCAAGTGAGGTGCTGCCACCGGGCAGGCTGGTGCCCCTCGGCACAGCCCTGCCTGCACAGGGAGGGGAGGGGCCGGGGACCCTGGCAGGGGCAGCAGACAGACGAGCAGGCGTCGTTACAAAACAAAACATTTTTATTTGGTCCATTGGAGCCTGAGTCTGGAAACACCCATGGAGAGCCATCCTACAGGGATGGGGACTGACAAGTGGTAAAATAGTCTCTGTGTCAGAAGAGCTGGCCATATATACAGGGTTAAAAATATTCACAGCTCAGAGTAAAAGGGGAGTGGACTGCCTCCCGGTGTTTCTCCAGGTGTAAAAGGCCCCCAGGGCTGCCCGCTGACTGGGAGCTGCAGGACACCGAGGCCGGGTGGGGCCCCCAGGAAGCTGGCCTCAGATGTCTGCGGGCAACTGCAGCTCTCTGGCCTGACAGCAACCTCAAGGGAGGACGGCCGGGTGGCCAAGCGGCGGCTCCGCTCCCTGGGCTTCTGAGGTGGGGGAGGAGCAGGGAGGGGCCGCCGGGCCCTACATGTGCCTAGACAGGGAGCCTGCCAGGGATGCGGACACCAAACAGCAGGGCGGGACCTGGGCCTGGCTGGACCCTGACCGGGAGGCCCTGACCTCCAGCCCCCGGGGCATGGCTTCGATCCTGGCAGGCGCTCCAGGAATTGCATAGTGTCGCCAGAGGGGCAGCTGGGACCTTCCCCATCCCTGGCCCTGAGCCCATGGTCGCCAGGCACCTGCCTCCCGGGACACACTGCTGGGACTCCAAGGACCCCTGCTTGCCTTGCGGAGGCTGGAGGGCAGGGAAATGTGCTCTGGGGGTAAGCTGAGGTGAGAAGGCTCCTGATCTCATGTCCCATGAGCGGTGGTCCCTGTCCTCACCCCCACAGAGGAGGGTGGTCCCTGCTCAGCCTGGAGTCCCAGTCTCTGACCCCTACACGGGAGCAATCCCCGCTCTCACCCTGGGGTCCTGGCTTCTGACCTGCCCAGATCTGGTTCTAGGAACAGGGCCCCTGGCTGCCTCACCCAGGCAGAAGGCCCCAGGCCCCCAGGGAAGAGAAGCCTCACCTTGGTTTGGCCCTGGCAGTCTGAACCCGACCTGGAGGTGGCCGGTCAGAGGGGCCGGCGTACAGGCCCCTTGTGCCAGAGGCAGGTTCGAGGTATTCTGCTTGGTAGCTGGGAGGCCCTGGGCAGGAGGAAGGGGCAGGGAGGAAGGCCTAGGGGAAGCTACTGCAGCTAGTGGCTCCCTGGGCGGGGTCCTGAGATTCTGGTTCAAGCGGCCTCTGTTGGGGTCTCCCTCATAAAGTGCACGTGGGGGCTGGGAAGGTGGGGTGGTCACAGAGGCCGGGGGCCATGCAGGCCAGCGACTTCCGGCGTGAGAGGGGGGCTGTGGGTGCCCCTGGAGGCCGTCCAGTCACTGAGGAAAGCCTGGGCGGCTTTGCGGTGTGCCAGGCGGTGGGTGATGGAGAAGCCTGCGTTGCCCTCCAGCTGGGACAGGATCACCAGGACCTGCCTGGGGGAGGGGGCCGGTGAGGATGGGGGTGGGGTAGGGTGAGGGGTGGGGCCGGTGCTCACCCAGGGAAGGGGCCAGTGAAGGCAGAAGAAGCAGGGCGGGCAGGGGGCGGGGTCGAGGAAGCATCCGGGCCGGGTGGTGCCCACCTGTGCAGGGGGGGCACGCTGTCCTGGGTGCGCAGGCTGCCGCGGGTGGACACCACGTTGAAGCTGTCGGAGCAGTCACACTGCACGTGCAAGTAGGACTTGGGATGCCGGTTCTCCACTACCACGATGAGCCCTGCCCAGCCATGCGTCAGGTAGTAGCAGGTCATGCCCTCGCGTCCCTGGACAGCAGACAGTACAGAGTGGGCTGGGACGGGGCCTCCCCTCCTCCCCCCACCCAGGACCCCGCCCGCCGGCCCACCTCGTGCCGCTCGCCCCGGCTCTCGGTGAGCAGAATGATGGCGTCGGCCAGCGTGGTCGGCTGGGCCTCCACGGGCTCCACCATGACCAGCCTGGAGCTGTACACGGCCAGCACATGGCCGGGCGGCTGCGGGGCGCAGCGCGGGACTCCCGCCGAGGGGCTGGAGGCTGTGGGGGGCGGGAGTTGGGGGCGTGAGTGGGGGAGGCGGGGGGGCACAGCGCGGCCCTCCCTGCGGGTGGGGGGCGGCGGGTGGGACTTACCCTGCGAGCCGGCTGGGGGTCCCGGCGCGGCGGGGCTCCAGTGGTTGAAGGCACAGCACACCACAGCGTACTCGCCGGGCTCCAGCATCACGTCGCAGTTGACAAACTTCTTGACCGCGCGCTTGCTGTGGGCCAGCAGGCGGCCCAGGCTCAGGCGGCCACCGCTGCCGAAGGACGCGCGGAACACCAACACGCACAAGTCCAGCAAGTGGCTGTCCCCAGAGTCGGCGCGCCTGCGGCGAGAGGTGGGGCTGCGGTCAGGGGAGTCGCCCCGCCCACATCCGGCCCCGCCCACCGCCAGCCCAGGGCCCCGCCCACCTGCTGCCCTCCTGGAAGAGGGCAAACTCCAGGGAGGCGCGCTCCAGCACCGTGAGAGCAGTCACCCCCACGGGCCCGCTGGCAGAGCTGGGGAAGCAGCCCTGCACACGCGCCTCCTGCCAGTCCGAGTGCACCTTGCAGATGTCCACGGAGTCGAAGTACCTGGGCAGCGACAGGACAGCCCCGCTGCGCTCGGGTGCAGGCACTTCTGCACCCTCTCCACTCCCTGCCCCAGGGCATCTCCTGGGACCAGGGTCGAGAAGCCCTGGTCCCGGCCTGTTGCCCCTGGACACCACCAGGGATCCCCAGCCCTGAGCATGATGAAGCGGGGAGGAGGAGGAGGCGACCCAGCCCTGGCAATACAAGCCCCTCCCTCACTGATCCTGTGCTGAGCTGGACTCTGGAATCCCGGCCCCCCCCCCCACCCCGGGGCTCAAGCTGTCGGGAAGGGCAGGTGGGGTCCCCAGGGCAGGGCACCACACAATGGGTCAACTGGGGCAGAGAGATCAGGTGAGCCAAGGTGAAGGTGGCTGGAGCATAGGGGCTGCCATGGGGCCTGCCTGCAGCGTCTGGGTACCTGATGAAGTCGCTGTACTCCATCCAGAAGACGCCTTCGCTGCTCCCATGTGGCATGAGCTCGCTGCGCAGGTGCCCTGGCCAGTGCGGCCACTCATCTGACCAGCTGCCGTTCCAGGAGAAGCGGCCCCACGGGTTCCGGAGACGCAGGAGCCTGTGGACCACAGGGCTGAGGGCCATGGCCGTGCCCCCACCGCCTCCACCACATATCCACCCGGCCCCTACCTGGAGCCCTGGACATCCCGGACATCTAGAATGGAGTAGGCGTGGCGGGGACGCAGGCCCAGGCTCTCGTACGCGGCATCGTCCACCTTCATGTTACCCCCACCACAGGAGGCACCCATGAGGAACCTGCACGGGCAGAGCAGCCTCAGCGACTGGGGGCCCTTAGTAAGCAGGAGCCTCTCTGCTGGCCCTGCCCCCCAGTGGGTGGGGGGATAGGAGGAGAGCGGAAGGTAGCAGGGGTGGGGGGAGGGGGGGTCCTGCCTGTGGGACCCTCATGAGACACAGGGGACTCGGGAAATTGCTGGCCCAACCTCCTCCGCTGTGGTCCAGGAGCTCAGAGGCCTTGGGCTCCAGTCCCCACAAGCCTCCTGAGGCTGGCTGGTCCTGCCGGCTCCGGGCTGTGGCCCTCGGAGGGCAGCAATACTGCCCACTATCAGCCGAGAGCACAAGGTCTTGGCACTCATAAGCCGTCTCTCCCAGGCCTAAGGTTTTCAGCCCTTGCCACAGACACACTGGCCAGCGCGTGCCAGGTCTTAGAAGGCAAACCCCACTCCCACCAGGTGCCTCCGTGGGGCTCTCTCCATGCGGCTCCGAGTGGGCCCTGGCAGTCACCAGAGGCCCAACTCAGGATGAGGCCTTCCAGGTCAGGCCAATGGGCAGCATCCTGCCTGCCGTAAGAGATGCTGGCGAACTTGAGATGCAGGGTGTGGGCCAGAGGGCGCGTGTCCCGGTTCTCCCACCGCTCCAGGCCCCGGCCTGGCCGTCCCCTCGTCTCGCCTCTCCTCCCAACGCCGCTGACCGCCACAGCGCCCGCCCCTCTTACCCAGCCTCCTTAGAACTCAGCATTTTGGCCCAGATGAGGTCAGTGTCAACGGGCTCCTCGCGGGGGTTAGTGGAGCTGACCTGCAGCGCCAGGCTCTCACAGGGGGCACCGGTGAGCGTGGCCAGGCCTTCGATGGCGCGCCCCGCCTGGAGGGCGAAGTAGGAGCCGTGCAGCTTGGCCAGCGCCTTCTCGATGAGCGCCACCCACAGCTGCTTCCGCTGAGCCTACAGGGAGGGGCTGGAGTCGAGAGGCCTGGCGCCCGCGGAGACCCATGATGCCCGCCCCAAGGCCCCCGCCCCCCGTCCCGCCACCTGGGAGAAGAGGAGGAAGCCGGCCTCGTCGCAGGGTAGCATGTCGTCCACCAGCACTGTCGTCCACGTGCCGTCCTTGCAGAGCCGCACCTGGTAGGCGCCCTCTGCACACAGGCTGCGTGTGACCATCACCCGCTCGACCAGGTCAGGCCGCTCGGCCAGCACGGCCAGAGCGCTCAGGAACCTGTACGGAACCAGGGCCTTGCTGTGAGCACACTGGGCCGTCCGCCGCCCAGCCCCCTGTGGGCGCCCCGCTCACCAGCAGTTCCCCAGCAGCCCCTGCAGGATGTCCGAGGGCCGGAGAGTGTGGAACACGGACCACGAGGCGTTGTGGTCCCTGGAGACGGAGCAGTTGATCTCGTGGGGCCGCAGCCACTGCCGCACACGCTGCTGGACGCTGTCACCCGCGGGGAAGCCCACAGACTTGGGCCCAGGGGGGAAGCTGTCATCCACGAAGTTCACACTGTTCTGCAAGGGCCATGGCCTCACACTCAGTCCCCTCCTGGCTGAGGCCAGAGCCAGCACCCTGAAAATGCTGCCTGAGCCCCAGAAGCAAGAGGGTGGGTATGTGCAGCCACCCTGACCAATCTGGAGGTCCTGGCCAAGGCTTTGTGTGAGCCACACCACGCCATGTGGACACGGGGCACACTGCACATCCCCAGCCTGGAAGTTACAGGGATGGCAGGCATGGGGGTGCGGAGAACCTGGGATGGGGAAGCCAGGGCACAACCCCCCAGACAGGCTGTCAGGGTGGGCTGCTGGCAGTGATGGGGGCAGCAACCTGAGGGGGGACAGACAGTCCCTCCAAGTGACGCGGGGGGCAATGCTCCCCTGGACTCAGGACCCCCACAGCTACAAGGGCAGAAGAGAGGAAGTGTCCCAACCCCGAGTTTCCGCAGGGTCTCCCTGGCTGGAGGAGGCACCAGGCCTGCCTGTGGCAAGAAGCCTGCACCTGTGTCCCCACCTCCCCGTGGCTTCACCATCTACGGGAAATCACAGCTGAGAAGGGTCAGGAGTACGGACCCTCATGCGTAGACAGGATCAAAGAGCAAGGGGTAGGAGACCAGGCTGGTGCACAGAGCTTGGGGAAGAGAGTGCTGGTGCTGTCCCTCCGGCCAGAGGAGGACCACCCAGAAAGGACAGAAGGCGCAGACACCTTGGTCGGGGGACGGGGGGGGGGGGGGGGGGGGGGCACAAAGAGGAGACGTCTGTGGAAGCAGAGTGCCAGACCCGGAGCGGGGCCACCATCAGCAGGGCGCTCACCTCTCGGCAGAAGGCCACGATGTTTTCCCAGAGGGCCTTGGCCTCGCCCTCATCGGTCTGCCGCCGCTTCTCCACGTGCATGCTTTCCCTGCGCCTCAGGGGCGCGACGCCCCGGCGCTGGGCCACCAGGAGCTGGGGCGTGTGACAGGCGGCACAGTGCTTGGCCCTGGGTGTGTTGAGCAGAGTGCAGGCAGGGCAGGCCCACTGGCCTGGGCGCTCGGGCGGCCCCACGAGAACCGGGCAGCTGGCCTTGTGGGCTGAGCAGGGACCGGACTTCTCGGCGCTGCAGTCGGGGCAGCGGGTGGGGGGCTCACCGTGCTCCTGGAAGCCATGCAGCTTGGAGCAGCCGCACGCGGTGCATCTGGGGGCTGCCGTGGGGTTCCGAAGTGTGCACTTGGCGCATGACCAGGTGGTGAAGTCGGGGCTGGAGGGGCTGGCTGGCTTGTAGCGCACAGTGTCTCCAGCCAGGTCAATGACGTCGCTGCCCGGCACAGCACCGCAGGCCTCGCAGCGGGCAGGGCTCGCGGGGCCGGGCACAGAGCAGGAGCCACACCGGTGCGGTGCAGGGCCACCCTCAGTGGCCTCCTCCTCCAGCATGCTCAGCCTTTTGCTTGACAGCAGCTCTGCCAAGCGGGAGGCCCCGGCTGCGGTCCGCCCTGGGCCCTGGGGGGGCCCCTTGGAGCCGGCAGTGGGTGAGGGCTGGGTGGCCTCAGGCACCAGTGGCTGCAGCTGGGGGGGAACCTCGCGGCGGCTGCGAGGCACAGGGTTGTTCTGCAGGGTGGGCGAGAAAGGACTGAAGGACGGCGCCCGGGGGGGCTCCTGGTCGGTGGCAGAGGGAGGGTCAGCTTCGGCGCCTTCCCCGGGCTGGGGTGGGGCAGGTATGACGTGGAAGCCGGCGGGGGCCACGATTTCGGGGACCACCAGGGCCTCGGGAGGGATTCTGGGCAGCGAGAGTTTCCGGGGGCCTCCGCAGGCCGAGCAGGAGCTGGCCACGGGCGTGTTGTGCAGTGTGCATCGCTGGCAGGCCCAGCCACTCCCAGGCTCTGCTGCCCTCTCCTGCTCCTCTTCCTCTAACTCCTCTTCCTCCTCCTCCTCCTCCTCCTCCTCCTTGGGCCGCCCCCGAGCTGGCTCTGAGGCCACCAGCCCCACCGTCCGCACGGGGCCGGCTTCCTCCTTGCAGCTGCCCCTGGGCTCCGCCAGGACCCCATTGATGATGGGCAGCAGGGACGTGCCAGGCACAGGCTCTGGGGCAAAGCCGCACACCTCGCAGGTCTCCTTGCCCAGGAAGTTCCGGAATGTGCAGCGGGCGCAGGGCCATTTCTGCTCCTCCACGCTGAGCCGGAGGATGTGGTCGAGGTCAGGCTTGTGCCGGGGGGCCTCACAGATGGAGCACTGGCGCTGTCCGGCTGGGTTCAGGAAGGTGCAGCGCGCACAGGACCACTCCCCAATCGCGGCCATGGACCCAGGAGAGTGCGTGTGGCTGCAAGGGAAGGTCCTGATCAGTGCAGGCCCGAGTGTCCACCTGGGACAAAGGGGTTGAGCCGCAGGGTCTGGGTCCTTCTGGGCTGTAACAGACATCGGCCCCAAGAGCGCAGCCTATGAGGGGCTCGAGGATTCTGAGGAGTCAGGAGCCCTCAAGGCCTCCAAGGGACCTCACAGGTCTGTCCTCAGACCCCTTCTGGAGGGGCAGACCTGTGGGGACAGGGGTCAAGACATGCTACCCTAGTGGCCACGGCGCTCTGCTGGGGAGGCAGGCAGTCTTTAGCCAGTTCCAGGAGAGAGTATGAGTGAACTTCCTGGACGGGAAAATGGGCATCCTCAAAAATCTACAGCGAACATCCTACCCAGAGGTGACACACTGAGTGCTTTCCTCCCAAGACCAGGGGCTCAGCACTGCTGGTCAGCATTGTACTTGAGCCTCAACCAGAGCAGTTAGGCAGGAAAAAGAGGTAAGAGGCATCCAACTGGAAAGGAAGAAGTAACACTACCTCTATTTGCAGAAATCCCAAGAATCCACAAAAAATATACTAGAGTTGGGCGCCTGGGTGGTTGAGTTGGTTGAGTGACCGACTTCAGCTCCGTACCTTCAGCTCCAATCTTGCCTCACACTGCTTGGGATCCTCTGCCACCTGCACCCCCCCCCCCCCGCCCCTCCCCTGCTCATGCGCGCGCTCTCTCTCTTAAAAATAAATAAACATTAAAAAGAGAAACCACCAGAGCTGATAAATGGATTCAGCAACGTTACAGGGCACGAGATTGACACACAAGCGTCAGCTGGGTTTCTAGGCCAGCAAGAGCTTAGGAGAACAATACCACTTCATCCAAAACAATGAAATATCTAAGGATACATTTAACTAAGGAGGAGAGACTTGTACCTTGAAAAGTACAAAACGTCACTGAAAGAAATCACAGAAGACATGAAGGAATGGAAAGACATCCCCTCGACCGTAAGACTTCATACGGTTACAAGGACAGTAATTCCCAAGTGACTGATAAAATCAGATTCAATGCAAGCCCAATCAACATCCCATTTTTCTTTTCTTTTTTGCAGGAATGGAAAAACCTGATTCTAAAATTCATATCAAACTGCAAGGACACCTCCCTCCCCTCAACTAGCCAAAACAATCTTGCAAAAGAACGCAAGACAAGGACAAAGCATGTATCTACATATGGTCTGTGTGACCAACAGGACACTAGTGAGCAGTCTGGAAAACACCCTCACACATATGGTCAAAACTTCTTATTTTTTAAGTAGGCTCCACACACAATGTGGGGCTTAAACTCACGACCCTGAGATCAAGGGTCACATGCTCTGCCAACTGAGCCAGCTGAGCACCCCTCGTCAAATGATTTTAGATAAGGGTGCCAAGGCCCCTCAAGTTGAGGGCAGTCTTTTCAACAAATGGTGCTGGGAGAGCAGGATCTAAGCACTAAACAATGAAGTTGGGCCCTTACCTCACACCAGTACTCCAAATGGATCAATGACCTAAATGTAGGAGTGAGAACTATAAAACTCCTACCAAAAAAACCCAAGTAAATTTTTGGGACCCTGAGGGGCGCCTGGCTGGCTCAGTCAGTAGAACATCCAACTTCTGATCTCAGGGTTGTGAGTTTGAGCCCCACACTGGGCATAATGCCTACTTAAATAAAAAATAAAAAAAGAAAAAAAGAAAAAATTCTGTGACCTTGAATTTGACAACGGGCCAGTTACGACACTAAAAGCACAGGCCAATAAGGGGAAAATCGGACTTAGAATGAACAGCTTCCATGCTTCAAAGGGCACAGCTGGACAAGTGAAAAGATCACTCATAAAACGAGAGAGAATATTTGCAAACGTGTCTGACAAGGGTTTTGCATCCAGGAAATAGAAATAACTCCTACAACTGAATAACAACAAAAAATCTGTTTTAAAAATGGTCAAAGGATGTGAACGGACATTTCTCCAAAGAGGACACACAAGTGGCTATGGAAGCCTGTGGAAAGATGCTCAACATCACTGGCCACCAGGAAAAGGCAAACCGAAGCCCCCGAGAGGCACCATGATGGCTGGCCGGAATCCACAGTGCAGACGACAACAAGGACCCATGGGCACCGGAGAAGAGAGAACCTGTCGCTGCATCGCCAGCGGGAATGCGGAGGCGGCCCTCAGCACGTGACAATTACCACCTGACCCAGCAATTCCTCTCCTGGGTGTGCACCCCCAACAAATGACAACTGGTAACCCAGCACGCACACACATGCTCAGAGCAGATCGATTCACGACAGTCAAAGGTGGAAACAACTCAAAGGCCCGTCAGTGAATAAACAGGTAAACGAACTGTGTGCTGTTATTCGGTCCTAAGAAAGAATGAAATTCCGACACAGGCAGCAATGTGGATGAACCGTGAACACGTGGAGCTAAGTGAGAGAAAACAAACACAAAAGCACAAAAGACCGCACATTGTAGGAGTCCATTTACAGGAAATCTTCACAACGGGAGACCCAGAGGCAGTAAGAAGTGTGGTGGCCCCCAAGGGCTGGGGACAGCTTCTTAAGGAGCACCGAGGTGATGAAGTCCGGGGACTGGGTAGAGGTGATGGGCACACACAGTGTGAATGTACTAAATGCCACTGGTCATTCACTCTGAAATGGTTACTTGATATTGTATGAATTTCATCTCAAAAAAAAAAAAAAAAAAAAAAAAAAGAACTCAAGGGGAGGGCCTAAGTGACTGGGGGTCACGCCCACTCAGGGCCAAAGGCTGGCTCCCCCAGCCCAGCTACTTCTTTGGTCTCTCTGGGGACCCTGGGCAGACATCTGACTGCGAAAAACAGCCTAGTAGTGGTCCAGACTCACCCGCTGGGTCAAGGGAGGGGCAGGCTGTATCCTGAGGGGCTGGGCACTGCCCACTCACCTGCTCACTACTGACCCACACCACCACAGGCCCGCCCTGCCTGGCCCCACGGCACCGTGCGAACCTGCCCTCCCGTGGCACACGCCCAAGCTGTGGGGGCCACGCCCGGTGAGGCCCACCCGCAGCTGGCAGTCCCGTGGGGTTGTGGTGGGGAGCTGCCCAGCCCAGGGGCATCCTGGGGGAGGTGTTCAAGGTCAAAGGAGGCGGGAGAAAGGGGAGAGCCCCTTCCACCAGCAGCTTATCCCGAAGTGCTGGCAGTGCCCAGACCCGAGGGATCCCGTGCCCCTCCCAGGACGGGTGGCTGCAGGGCTGGCAACACTCACAGTGCACCGCACCCTGCCTGGAGCCCCTGTCCCTCGTCCCGAGGGGGCAGCCTGCAGGCACGGCCGTGTGCCCCAGATGCCAGGTGTAGTGGCCACAGAGGACACAGCACCTCCCAGCGGCTGGGCTGTGGCGTGTGGGTGTATGGGTCTAGTAGCGCTGGAGGGCAGTGAGGGGGTGGGGGGGGGCGGGGTGCTCCCCGCTCCTCTGCCGCCTCAGATGGGTCAATGCCCGGGGGCGGAGAGAGCCCTTCGACCTGCTTCTCAAGGGCTAATCTGGGTGCAAGGGGGCGTCTACACTCCATGACACACAGTCTCCTCACCGATTGTAGCTCTTCTGCCTGGCGGAAAAATCAATTGTTCTTTACAAGGCATGAAGCCCGTGCTTCTGATGCTGTTTATGCCAAAACCTTTTGGTTTAGGAAGAAAGAAAAGTTGCCTCTTCAAAAAAACACAAAAAAACAAAACAAAAAAAACCCCCCAAGCAACAGGAAAGTTTCTCAGGGCCCAGGGCAAACTCTGTGAAGCCACCTTCCCAGCCTGTGTGGCCGAGACTCAGGAGCCAACACAGCCTTGCCCACAGATGGCAGTGCCCAAGCAGACAGACGGGCGGTGGGGTGAATGGGTGCCAGGCTGGGCTCAGTACAGGCACTCAGCACCAGCAGAGAGGGGCACACGAGCTTTGGCCTTGGCTTCCGTGCTACAAAAAGCCTAAGAAATCTTCTTGGAGACCACTGGGCCCTCCCCCACACTGTTCCCCACTCAGAGAAGGGTCCACAGTCAGGCTGTGGGTCACAGTGTGTGCCCAGAGACACGCACACAAGCATGGGTTAAGTCCTAGGCTGCTTTCACCCCAGCTCCAGGATCAGGGCACGGTCACTCACCCCGCACACCTCACCTGGCTTGGTCGCGGGGGCCACCAGAGCTAACGTGACACTCTGGAGACCGTCTACTCCCGAGTGGGGTCTCCAAACAAAAGCCCCTGGCCCCGGTGCAGGAAGGGGAGATGACACCTGTTCTAGGACACATCTGCCCTTGGATCCAGGGCTCTGGGGGTCCCAATTCCCGTTTGCCCTCCTAATCTGCCAGCTGGCCAGTCTCCCACGTGGGCCCAGCTAAACTTGAGGTATGGTGTCTGTTGGTCCTGGCCAGCACCTGGGGACACTGGCGGCACGCGGCAGGTTTTATAGCCATCATGGTGGACGAAGCACACCAGGAAGGTTCTGTCTGGGGTTCAGAAAGGGTTAAATCAAAGTAGTCCCCAAAACTCAAATTTAGCCCTGTGCAGGGGCGGCCCTGGGGAAGGCGGCAGTGGCACAGGGGTTCCCAGGACAGGCAGTGCTGAGGGCACTGTGCTCCCTCACTGACCCCTGCAGCCCACATCTCGGGGTCACTGGGCAGGCTGAGAAGTGGCTCAGAGGTCAGTGACCTGCTGACCAGAGGCCCCTGGCCCTCACCTCCCTCAGGTCACCAACCCCAGAACCCCAGGTCGCCCCGATGTGACGCAGGGCCCGGGTAGGAGCTGAGGGCTCACAAGACATTCAGAGAGGCCAGAGCGCCCAAGCAGCCTGGGAGGAAGCAACGGCGTCGGGACCCGGAGCCAAGCCAGACTCCAACACAAAGCGCACCCGAGCGCCACGACACCACACAGTTCAGGACACGGGCTGAGTTGTGTCTTGGGAGGAGCCAGCTGCCCATGGAAAGACTTGAGTTACTCCTTACAACAGAAGGCCAAGTCAATGGGAAACTGAGGCACTTGTCCAGAAAATCCCAACTCCAAATGCCCACCGTGCCCTCAGTCTTCCGGGAGTCGCTGGCACCCGGTTCCAATTCAAAAGAGAGGCTACAGAGTTCCTCTGGGGGCACACTGTAAGCTCCCCCTAGTACCCAGGACACGCACGTTTGCAGGAACACGGACGCTAGTGGTCATCAGCGCAGGGTGCAGCACAGCCCTGGGGGGATGCCTTTCCTCCCCAGACAGTTGAGAGTGGTAAGTGGTGTCCACACTCGAGGCCCTCAGTGAAGCCGCCAGACCTGAGGCTGTTAGGGTCCTGGGCAGGCCACGCCAAAAGGTCTGGATGCCCCACTGGCCGTGACCACTGAACCCCCGACCCGAGGTCTCGAGGCAGGCCTAGGTGCCCTCCTCTGAGGTCATCCTCCTCATTTCTGTGTTCCCAGGGCTTGCAGGCGACGATGCCCTCGGCCACTGCTTATGGATTAAGGTGAGAAGCTCCCAAGGCCTGGCGGTGGGTTACCGGGAAGCCGGTGCAACGGGACGGTCCCGGCCAAGGAGACAGCGTGCCCAGACACGGAGGCTCTTCAGTGAAGGGCGCCCTCCAGACTGGCAGAGCGCCCAATGCGTGTGTGCGCGCGTCCAGGTGTGCGTGTGGGGAAGGGTCCTGAGGGGTGGTTGGGCGTGGGCACCTGCCTTTCTGCCCCATTTCTGGCCATCTGTCTGGTGCAGCTCCCCCCGACCGTTTCTCATCCGCAGTGGGGGCGTCTGTCAACTCCTGCTTCGCCTGCTGCTCGCAAGGGCACACAGCGACTGCCCCGGGTCTGGCTGGCTGCAGGGGGCAACAGGAGGAGCCGCCGGTGCCCCAGCCCAGGGGAAGAGCCTGGCAGGAGGCCAGAATGAAAAAGTTTGACTCGGTTCGGCAGCGTGCGCCAGGATCCAAAGTCTGACGGGCACACGTGTCCCTCAGCACGCTGGGGTGTGGCGTGCAGGGCCCACACCGGGCCTGCTGCTCCTTTCGGCCAGCCCCCGCCCCAGGACCCAGTAAGGAATTACCCCCAGGAAGGAAGGAAGTGGGCATTTGTGAAAAGCGTGTGGACAGACGGGTCACACGGGGAGATGCCCCACGTCATCGGTCGGGAAGACGCAAACCAAACCACATGGGGATAGTGCCCCGCACCTGCCAGGGTGTCTGGATTCAACCAGGCAGATGGTCACAAGTGTTGGCCAGGGCGGGGAGAAGCTAGAACCCTCCCCCCCGTCACTGGTAGGGACGCACAACGGTACAGCGCTGTGGAACACAGGCTGGCGCTGTCTCAGGAAGTCGGGCAAACTTACAGTGACCCTCGGCAGCTGTACCCCTGGGTCCCCGCCCAAGAGAAAGGAAAACGTGTGTCTGCACAAACGCTTGTACGTGAATGCTCACGGCTACACGATCCGTGAAAACCAAGTGGAAACAACCAAGTATCTGTTAACTGAGAAACGGATACAAAAGAACGGGGTCCGTCCGTACAAGGGGGTATTTATTATTCAGCCACAAAAAGGAATGAAGCCCTGACACCCACTGTCACGTGGACAGACCCTGAGGAAGTTACACTCGGTGACAGAAGCCAGATGCAAAAGTTATACGATTCCACTGGTATGAAATCTGTCGAAAAGGCAAATCTACAGGCAGGAGGCAGGATGGCTGCCCGGGGAAGGGTGGCAAATGGGCAGGGTCCCCGGGGGCTCAGAGACCTGGGCACACAACTCTATGGACGTCCAAAGCCAGGCAGCTGCACGCTTACAAGGGGGTGAATTTGAGGGCACGCAAGTCGAGACACACAGATGTCTACCCGTGCATCACCAATACCGTGACGAGGGAACAGAGGAAACTCCTCCTGTCGCTCACTGGGCCACCGGGCCCAGTGCCTCCTGCCACCGGGGTAACTTAGGTGAGACGGCCAGATGCCGCCACCGGCTGGGCTCACTTCTCCAGCACCCTGCAGGGGCCTCCAATGCCATTCCAGAAGGGAGATCCATCAGGACCCTGTCTACTATCCACCTAGCCGGTGACCCCAGAACAGGCCTGGGGTCCAGACACCAGAAGACTGTCCTGCAGAGTGAGCTGCGTCCACAGGAAGTGACGGCCAAGCGCAGGCAGCATGGCAGGTGCCTGAGGGAAGGTGTGCCGCCACTGGCGGGAGTCACAAGAGAGCAGGGGCTACCACTGGAGGTACCCTGAGTGCCTGCTGAGCACGAGGCTCCCCTCTCCAGCGGGGCCACAGGAGGGGCCAAAGTCAGGCGTGGGCCATCTGAGCCCAGTCCCTGCCGAGACCTGAGTAGTGGGCACAGCGCCCAGGCTGCTCCCCACCAGTCACCCTAGAACTCCTGGGGAAGGGTACCCAGGTGACTCAATGGGTGGCCTCGGCGGAGAAACCTGGGCGGAGCCCGGTCGTGCCCGCAGCTGGCTTGGGCTGGCACGTGAAGGCCTGCCTGGGCAGGGGCGCCACGGCAGGAGGAGCAGCAGAGCGAGCCCTGTACCTGGCAAGCAGGCCACACAGTCCCTGTCCCAACTACACCAGCCAGCCAGGCCCAGACCCACGCTGCACGTGTGGGGGGAGGGCTGGCACCCCAGATTTTCTCCAAGAGCCTCTCAAGTCTCAGGCCTTGTGGGGGAAGCGACTTGCCAGAGGGTTCTCAGAAACAGGACCCCCCCCCCCGCCCTCTGCCCAGGAAGGGTCACTCTGACACAACAGCACTCCCACCCCCCGGGCCCTCCCCTCCCCACCCTCTTACCTTCGGGCCCGGGGACGCGGGGACGGGTGCTGCCGGGTGACCAGGGCACCACCCCAGACAGGCCCCCCGGGGCCGCTCCTACACCAGCCGGCTGCTGCAGGGGGCCCAGGGTAAGGCGGTCCCCCGGGGAAGCCGTGGTCCGACTCGGTCTCGGTGGCCAGCGAGGAGGCGGAGCTCCCCATGGCCCCCGCGGTGGCGGCCGCGCTGAGACCCGGGCCTGGTCACACGCGGCCGGCAGCGGGTGAGGTGGAGCATGGAGGGAGGACAGCGCCCACGCCGGAGACAGGGCGGCCGGGCTGGTCAGTCACACGACAGAAATAAACACAGAGAGAATAAAGAGAAAGAGGAGAAACAGCATGACTCACGGGAATGAGCCCCCAAAGCCTGGGGAGGCTCCCCGGGGCACAAGCGACCTCGGGGACCCAGGACCCCCACCCCGCCACCAGCGCCCCTGCTCCGCTCCTGACGACCGACCACAGCCCATCACCTGCTCCCGGGGGGGCTGGGCACATGTCCAGCTGGTCTTCAGAGGGCCCCACCCTCAGGGAGAAAGAAGTCACAGGATCACGCTTTACTGTAGAGACGAGGCCTGAGGGGCATCAGGCTGAAAGCAGAGGAGTGAGGAAGTGTGCGCAGTGGAGCTGGGCAGCCCGAGGGACGGCCTTCGGGAGGGGGCACCAAGGACCCATGTGGCCCGGCAGAGGCAAGCGGACTCGATCCACCTGCTTCTGCGGAGCCTTCCTGAGGGTGAGCCTCCCAGGCCAGACGGACCCCAAGGGCCCAGGAAGACAAAGGGACTCTGGCAGAGACGGCCTGCACTCAGGGGAGGCTGTCTGAAGCCCCATGGGACGAGGGAGAGACCTCGAGGCTTGTTCCAAACAAGGCAAGTTCCAATGAGGCTTGGGGTCAAGGAGCCCAGCCCCCAGGGGGCCGGCGGCTGGGGTGGGACCGGGGGAGGCCTCTGTGCAGCTCAGGCCAGTGGGCGCCCAGGCTCTAGAGGGCCACAGGGACACGGTATGTGGGTGGGGCCCACTCTCCCGAGCCGAGAGTGACAAGCAGCACATACGCGGCTCTGGAGGCCAGGGCCGGGAGAAGTTTGGGTCCCCTGCCCCATAAGAGCTCCAGCCAGATCACCCGGGTCCTGTGCACAGCCTTGCCTTGGAGGGATGGGGACGTGGGTGGGACAGAGCAGCGCCAGCCCCCACCACTCGGGCCTCCCCACGGCGCACTGCCAGAGCAGATTCTGGGAGGCAGAGACCCCGTGGCCTGCAACACCGACCCACAGGGGCTGCACGAGCCACAGATGCCCTTTCCAGTCGCCCGGCAGCCGTGTGAGGAAGGTAAAACACATGGAAGGACTCTGAAAGATGCATCTTATGTAACCCAACACATCCTAACTGTCCCTGCGTCGGCGTGAAATTGAGGTAAAACCACGTGTGAGCTAGTGATACGATTCCAGGCGAGATCCTCGGACTCCGCTGTGATGGCACCCCTTCATGTGGACGAGACGAGCTCGAGTCAGACCCCGAACAATCAGAACAGTCCCCTGGACTCCAGTCCACGCAGGAGCCCCTCCTAGGAAGGGCCCGAGTATTTCTGACCCACCTTTCACAGCCAAATCTGGGGCAGAGGGGCCTGAGGTGGGGCCATATGCACTGGAGGGACCGCAGACACTCAGGCTTGGCTCCGGGGCTGGGGGGGGGTCCCTGACCAAGAGCTCTGCCTGTGCCCCCCGGGAGAGCAGAGGGCCGGCGGGGGGTGGACCGTGCCACCTGCCCTGAGTCAGTGCCAGCACCACACGCACCCGAGGCAGGCAGAGCTGAGGAGAAACCAGCCCCCAAGCAGAGTGAGGGTGTGGCCCCAGGCTTCCCAGGGGGATGTGACTCTGCCCGGAAGGAAGAGGTCTCAAGGCCCTCGCACAGACTGGGCGTGCTGTCCGAAGCACCGAAGCACCGAAGCACCGTCGAGGACCCACCGGCTCCTCAGTAAGGCCCAGAACAGGTCTTCGGCGGCAGGGCGGTGAATGCTTAGGCCTGTCCCGGTCGCTCAGGGAGCCCTGCACGTGGCTCCCTGAGCACCAGCCTCCTGACATGTCTTCGGGGAACTGGGACCCTTCAGGCCCCATCTGGGGTGGGCTATGTGGTAGCAGCCCAGCGTCTCCTGGGAGGGCAGAGGCAGCACAGGGTCCCTCTCCCCAGGGGCTCAAGACAAGGGGTGCCCTGCAAGGGGAAATGCTCCCCAGAGAGCAGCTGGCTCCAGAGGGCCTCTCTGGGACCGCCAGGGAGGACGGCACCCTGCATCCCATCCCCCGTCTTGGCCCCACTGGGGGTAGTGAGACCCCACGAAGGAGCGCCCTGGTAGAGTGAGGCCCCCTGGGGAATGGCCACCAGCCCCGTGCTAACCCGAGAGTGCCACCTGTGCGGGGTGACGTGCGGGAAATTCCGCCAGGGAGGCTGGTCAGTCCCGGACTCCCATGCTGGCTCCGCGCCAGAACAACCAGGCACGGGGACATTTCCACACCCTGTTCCACAGGCCCTGCCCCTTGAGACGAAACCCGGGGGAGGGCCTCCTGTGGGGCAGAGCACACCCCGACCCCAGGTGACGGGCATCACGCCGCCCTCCTCTCCTGCAGGGCCTGCTGGGTGGGCAAAGCCCTCACCCAGGCGAAAGAGTGGACGCGGGCCGCACATCCACACCTCCTGCATCTTCGCTCATTCAGCCAACACCCGTCAGGTGCCCGCGTGGGCCAGGCAAGCGACAACACTCGAACCCTGTGCGTGAAGGGCGCCCCTTCTGCTGCCGTGCCTCAGGACAAGCGCGATGAACATCACGTCTCTGGGGGGAAGCCAGAGCGCACACGGTGGTGGCGCCAGACTCCTGCGACGCGCAAAGGGCAGCGTGCTTGGTTGGCAACGTGGCGCCGAGGGCAAAGCCCTGCCCGCAGCCTGACAAACCACCCGGGCCCCCTCGGCCTTGTTCGGGAGCTGCTGCCCTAGATTTAAACGGGGCAGCGGCCTAGATCCGGCCTCATGGAAGCCCGGAGGTAGGGCTGCAGTCTCCGTTCTGAGGTGCTGACCAGCAGGGGCTGAGCGGCCTGTCCCCCAGCCGGGGGTGAGGCGTGCGCCTGGCAGGGCACGACCCGCCCAGAGGGACCAGCACGAGAAGGGCTAGATGAGGACTACTCCGTCCCCCCACCCACCTCCCCTGCCCCTGTGGGCCCTCTGAGAGGGTGAGCACTGAGACTTCAGCAGGCGCAGGGCGGGGAGAGTAGGGGTGGAGTGCTGAGCTGCAGGGGTCAGGTGAGCTGCTTCCGCCAAGTGAGAGTTCACCCAGGTGACACCCAGCAGGGGCCACCCACCCCGCAGGGGTCACCATGACTTGTTGTCAACCGAGAAGCCTACGGCAAGTAAAAGCCACGGTTGGGGGGGGGGGTGAATACACAGTATGGGTCACACCCCAGGAGCCAATCGGGGTGTTTATGGCCCACTGTGTCCTGTGCTCCTGGGTCCCTTAGTCCCGTGTGACAACGACTCGGGTTCCACACAGCTGTATGCTGCCTAACGATGCCTCTTTCCGTATGCACACTCCTCGCCCAAGCCCCTCCCCAAACACGCAGCACCACGACTATGTCCACGCTGCACATGCTCCCCGAGTTGTGCTAGTTCTCCCCGGGTGAGAAGGCGAACTTTGTGTCCCAGCGCCACAACACCCCCACCCAGGTGTCCCAGGGAGCAAGTCTACATGTACCTCCCAGTCCTGCAATAATGGTGAGAACCACAGCAACCCTGACAGGCTGCCTGAGGTCAGCCCCAGGACAGGCCCACGGGGGTGGGCACAGGGGGAGCAGCCTGCTGGGGGGGCACGGGGGAGGGGGGCGCAGGGAGCCATGGGGGGAGCAGCTTGCTGGAGGGGGCACGGCGGGGAGCGGCCTGCTGGCAGGGGTGGGGGGACATGGGGGAGCAGCCACCCTGCTGAAGCCCAGAATCGTACCCAGCAGACACAAAACCGGTCATTCAGCACCCCCACAGCCTGAGTGCAATCGGGCCGGACCCGCCCTGGGGAGAGCCAGACTTTGACCTCCCTGTACCCCAGGACTGACAGGACAGCACTCTCCCTCAAGGGCCATCCCGCCAGGGTGCCGGAGTCGGGGCTGGACCACCAGGCCAGTAGGGGTTCCCTGCAGCACGCCCTGATGCAAGGTGGCCCCGAGAGCCAAGCTCTCTCTGGGCAGGGCGAGGGGTTGCCTGCACTGCACACGAGCCCTGTGGCCCAGACGCACCCACAGCCCTTGGGACGGGGCCCTCCCAGCGCTTCAGGTGCCAGACCCTCCATGCAGAGGGAAGGCTCCGTGACAGCAGGCTTGCCGGCGGTACATCCACCCGGAGGGCACTCCCTTTCCTGGAAGGTTCTGGACTCTGGCCCTGGGCCTGCACACCCACCCCCAGGCTTATCAGCACGAGCCAGAGTCCACTCCGTCCAGGCTCTGCCTCTCACCCCCGGGCCAGGGTCACACGAAGGCTGTCTTACTCTGGGCACGTGGGCCTGGACGAGAAACAACCCTCATTGTCCAGGCTGTATGCTGTCCGGATGGTTCCCTGAGGAAAACGTCCAGATGGGAGCCTGGTGGACACCTCACCCCTGAAGAAGCACTTGCAATTTTGGGGGCGGCGTCCAGAAAGGGTCTCAGAGGTCTCTATTTTTAAGTACGATCACGGAGTTGTCTCGACATATTTTTTAAAGAGTACTGGGGCCAAAAGTTGGGTCCTGCGCAGTCATAAATATGGGACATTGATTTATGTATTTATTTGTCATTGCAGCAAATTGATGGATTCCCCTGCTGTGCTAGACCCTGACGTGCCAGGGAGCAGGACAATGCTTCCAAGGTTGGTGGCTGAGGGACTAGGTCCCTTTAGAAGCTCCATCTGTCCCTTACCCAGAGAAGGCTAGGGGCTCCAGGACAGCTGCGTGGCTCACCAGCCCCTTGCTGCCTGCTTCAAGACCCCTCAACTCCATGGGCCAGCCAGGGTGGCAGATGGGGCTGTTGAAGATCCTGAGTCCTCAGGGGACAGGGGCTGCCAGAGAAACGTGCCCAAGTGGGCAGGGCTCCAGGCCAGCAGCCTGCCAGCTACGGAGATTCACCTGGACTCAGACCCCAGCACCACCGGCCACTCTACCCACCGACGGGGCAACCGTGTGCAGCTCTGTGCTCCTTGGTACAGGATGACCGCGGTGGGGAGGGCACTGGCGGCCTGCTCGGTCCTTCAGGCCAGAAGGGCCCAGACTCCGCCTCGCTGTGGCCTCCTCCACCAGCCCTCTGTTGCCCTTAGGCAAACACAAGGCCGGTCTCCCCCACCTGCTTCGCAGGCCACTGTGCCCTGGGAGGTGATGTCACCAGCCTGCTGAGCTCCGAGAGCCAGGTGCAGGGTGAAGGTCGTGGGCCCCGAAAGAGTACCTAGCACTTCCTGTTACCAAACTTGAAAGGAACCATACTCTGTCCCAAACCCTTGCCCTCGGGACCAGGAGCTGCCGCCTGAGGGAACTACAGGATGGCGGTCACGTTCGTCGGCATTTCTGGACTTGTCCACTTCAGTCAGGTCCTGGCGCCGGGGCACATGGAGCACCTCTGCTCGTCACAGGGAAACAGGCAGCCAGTGACCGGGGGAGAGGAGAGGAGGCCCTCTCCAGACAGACGCACTCACGCATGGGGGTCTCGGGGCTGCCTGCACGGAGGGGAGCAGGGTCACTGAGCATCCTTGAGCCTGTGGAGGCTTACACCACCTCAGCTGTGCATCATGAAAAAGGGTACACATTCCAAAACGCTGTTGTCAGAGGAACAGGGACGTTTTCAGGGTCTCAGTTTCTTAGTTCACAGGTTCAATATTGTTTAATGTCAGATGATATGTTCTACAGGGAAAGAAAAAGCACCAGATGTACCCCCTCACTTGGGGCGCCTTCCTTGGCTGGGGAGGCCTGGTAGCCTCTGGCCTCACAGCAGCACAGGTTTCGCGGGGCCGTGGGGACACCTAGCCTGAAGCTCACTTTAAGGGAGGAAGAAGGTGAGTCGGGGAGTCGGGGAGCCGTGCAGCCTAGGTCCCAGGAGCTCAGGCCTCCCTGCAGCCCCGTTCCCGAACGGCAGGGTTCCAGAATGTACCACCTCCCTGTTAAGTGGAGGGAGGGGACTATCAGGCCAGGGCAGACGGTCCTGGAGTTCAAGGTGAATTTAACTGCAAAGGGCAACATTTTGGAGAAGTGTGGATGCTGGGAGATGGAGCTCCAGAACGACCCCCCTCCGCCTCAGGTCCGAGCTGTGACAGCAGGGGTGGGTAGGGGCTGCAGTGAAGGCCTCCTCTGGACAGACACACGTGACACCGCTGGGCAGCAGCTATCCACCCGCTCTCCTCCCTGACTACCTCACAGCACCATCCAGGCACGTCCTTCAGCCTGGCCACCAGGGAGGTGGGGACAAAGCTCCCCTCAAGCATGCAGAAGCAAGAGAAACAGGGCACGGAACAGCCACCATGTGTCCCACTCCCATCTCCTGCAAATCCATCCCTGGTACCCAGACTAGTCCTTGTGGAAGGGACGGAGTCACTGACTTCCCGAGCGGCCCCTCCTGGGGTGTCTGTGCTGGGCCAGGACAGCCCTCTGTCCTCCCACAGCCCCCGGCCCCTGGCCCCCTGCACCCAGCCGGCCCTGTCCTGGGGGCATTCACACAGCTGTCTGCCAAGCCCCTACTCAGACCCTGCAGGGACCCACAGAATGATGGGGTGTGGCTGGGCAGGTCTCTCTCTAAGCTTGAGAGACGGAAGCAGCCCAACCTTCGTTCACAGAGGGTGGAAGCCAGCAAGGCCACTCTTAATCCCCCAAAACGTTGTGGGGTGCCATTCTGTACTCCCCTGGGAGGCCTGGAGCTACCTGCCAGCAAGCAGCTGGGGAGCAAGCAGCTCAGGGAGCACCTACTCGGTGTGGACGGGACACCGCCGAGCACCAAGGGCCCACATGCGCACAAGGAGCCAGAGACAGGGCCCAAGAGGTGGAGTCGGAGCCCGGCACAGGCTTCCTGGGTGTTCTCGGCAGAGCAGGAAGGGAAGAAGGTGAGGGAGTCTGAGTCCATGCCGAGGAGCTCTGCACAAGAGATTGGGCAACAGACACGATCACAGTCCTGCTCTGGGACATTCCCGGGGTGCTGGTGCTGAGTAATGGGGTGCAGGGCGGGACCAGAGGAATGGAGCACTGAGGAGGTGCTGGCAGCCCAGGTAGGAGGGGAGAGCAGGACCAGGGCTGAGTGACCCCAGAGCTCGTTCCGGACACCCGGAGCAGGAGTGTCCCCGCTTGGGACGCCGGCCCAGGCTTTGAAAATCTGATGAGGAAGCCACCCAAGGCACCCCACGCCTGTCCCCACTCTGATGTGGGCCTCTCACTGCAGCCTCACACTCCGGGGGAGAGCAGCAACCCAAGACATTCATGGACACATGTGACCAGTCACCAGGGCTTCCTGGTTCTTCAAAATGCCTAACCAGTTTGTTTAACCACACCCTCCCGTGCCTGAGGTGGGGGGGGGGGGGTAGGCAGAGGCTGCTCTGTGTCCAACAGCCACGAATGCAAGCCTGTGGGTGGCTACCCCCTGGGGCTCTTCACCCACCGTGGGTCCAGAAAAGACACCTGCGGTCTTCGAGGGATTTCAGGGCAGAATACTCTTTCCAACTGCCGCAAATGTAACAGCCCATGGAACCGGGAGGTACAAAGGCAGCCTCGCGGGTTGGAGACCTGGATGTGCAGCCCCCTGGGCCCCTTGGCCTCAGTCTGCTCGTCTGAAAGCAGGACTTACCAGGGAGCCACCCGGGACAGGGGCCCGGAGAGCTGGGTGAAGGGCAGGGGACCCAGAGCAAAGACGCAGGACCCGAGATCGGCGGTCCCAGCCTGGCAGTGTTATCGCTGAGCCCTGGACTCAGCAGGGCTTAAACCTGGCTCTCGGGAGGTCACGAGGTCACCGGCCCGTCGGCTCAGAATCAACTCAGAGAGATTTTAGAGGCGGAAGGGAAGGGAGAGAAGTGCTCCTTCTGGGAGCAGAAAGTAAGATGTGCCCGACCTGAGGCCAGGCTGAGTGTGGCCCCCTGCCTGTCTGGGGCTCTCTTTCTGTGAGTCAGACCAGGGAAACTCTCTGCTCACATCTGAGAAAGTCAGAAGTGGAAGGATGCAGTGACTTCCCCCTCCTGCTCTAGCCCAGTCTCTGAGGGGATGGAGGGGGTCACGGACATGGCACAGTCCACTAGACCTGGCCGACGAGGGGCTCAGGGAGGAGTGCAGGCTCAGCTGGGCCTGTCTGCCCTCCCAGGCCTGGTGGCCCAGGAGCCCTGTCCTGCAGTCCGGTCACAAACTCTCCTGCATGAAGCGCCCCTCCCCCCCACTCCCGTCCCCGCGCGCCCCCGAGCCACCCAGTCAGGGCCACTTGACCACACAAGGGTTCACTGGTCAGTATGAGAAGGGGTGGCCAGCAGCCTGGCAAACGTTCTCAGGGGCCACCCCCTGTAACTTCCCTGTCTCCGGAGAGCCAAACCAAGAGAAAGAGGAAGTGTGGGGTGGCCGGAGGGCGCCGCCCCCGGGGAAGTGCCCGGAGACGCGCTGTGGGCAGGGATGCGGGGGGCAGCAGGGGGCACATCCCCTAATGCAAGCGGGATCAGGACAGGCCTGGAAGATAAGGGCACTCAAGGGCAGCAGGGGCTGAGGCCGCTTCCAGCGTCCGCAGCACCCCGGGGCTGGTCTCCCAGTGACCCAGATGACCCAGGTCCGCGCGCGCTCCCCTCTCAGGCGGCGCCCCCAGCCCTGCTCGGGCTCCGGCCAGCGCTCGGAAGGCGCCGCCCGCCGGCCCGGGCTCCGGTGGGGGTCCAGGCCGCGCCCCCGACCCAGCCCGGCCCGGCCCGGCCGGACTCACCTCCGCAACCTGGAGACGCCTCCTCAGTCCCCGCGGCCCGGACGGCGCGGCCCCAGGCCTGCTCGCCGGCGCCGGCCGATCCACAACTTCTGCCGCCGGCCTCCCGCGCTGAGCGGCGGAGCAACCGCGCGGCCGGCCCGGCCCCGACCCGGCCCGCGTCCGGCGCCCGCCCTACGCCGCCTCCGTAGCGTAGCGCCCGGCCGGGGCCCCGCGGCTACGGCGCGCCCGGGGCGCACGCGGCGCTGTGAATCGCGCGAGCGGACTACCGCTCCCACAGGGCCGCGCGGCACCGCCAGGACGGAAGCTCGGGGAGGTGGCCGGTGCGCGATGCAGGCCGGGAGTTGTAGTCCTCGGGTGTTGGCCAACAGCCGCTGCGACCGTCTCCGTCCAGGGGCCCGCCGACTTCCCGGGCCTCCCCGCCCGCCAGCACCGCTGGAGAATGCCAAGACCCGCGTCACGGGCGGCGCTGCGTGTCGGGTCTGGCTCGGAGTGACGGAAGGAAACCTTCCAGGAGAGGACTGCGCTGCTGCTCCCAGAATGCCCTGAGCTGGAGGAAGGGGCGGGACTTCCACCCCGCCGGTCTCTGAACTTCAGGCTATGCGTTGCAGGCCCAGGTGTGGTGCTGTGGTTGCTTCCGCGGTTGTCTGGAGGAGCGCCCGACTAGGCCCTGGTCCCTCCGTCTCCATGGGGCCCGCAGACCTCCGTGGCGCCCTCCCAGGGTCTCCCCAGCCCTCTTACCTCCCCTCCTCCCATCCACCGCAATTCTCTTTGCAACTTGTCTGCTTCCGCGGGTCCTCTCAAGGCTTCGTGGTCAAAAGCTCCAGTTTTGGTGGGACCGACCTGGCTGGAGACACGGCCCGGGCACTTACAGCGTGACTTGGTCACATTACTTCTGTGAGCCTCACTTTCCTTCTCGGTGAAGGGGGACGAAGTGAGATACCACCCACAGCGCGCTCAGGCTAGTGCCTGACAGGAAGACCCCTAAACCTGGGAAGCCAGTGTTGCTCCACAGGGGCCTCTAAACACACCCGCCCCGCTGCCGCCACCACCATTCACAAAAGAGCTTCCTAGGTCCAGTCTCCACCGTTGAGTTCCCTTTGGACAGCTTGAGGTCACCCAACCAGAGGTCACGAAACTGGAGGCCCCTATGCCGCCTAGATGTTCGGAGGCAGCAGGACATGCAGTAAAATGTTCACTTGCGGCCGAAGCACAGGGAGGCTGTGGAATGGGGAGCCAGGATGCTGAGGGCAGAGCCCTAAAGACTCGTCGTGTTCAGGGGGCACTTGGGGAGCCTGAGGAGGCACTGGTCACGCAAGAGACGAGAAAAACCAGGCATGTCAGCTAAGAGATTCAGGAAGAGTACTTGGCTGTGGCTCAATTCTGCCTCCAGATAGGGTAGAGTTGGGTTTTTTTTTTTTTAATTGTTTTGGGAGAGACACAGCGTTTGGGGGGGGGGGGTGGAATCCCAAGCAGGCTCTGCAGTGTCAGTGAGGGGCCCAGTGTGGGGCTCAAACTCACAAATCCGAGCCTAAATCAAGAGTCGGACGCTTAACAGACTGAGCCATCCAGGTGTCACACTTAGAATTTAAGTGGAAGCTTGGTTTGTTTCAGTGTCCAGAAAATCTAAGCTAACCTCAGTAGGACCTTCAGGGACAGAGCTCAGTATTCCCAGGAGACCAAGCCCCAGGAAAACCTCTCTCTGACTCTCCACATGCTGCAGCCGGGATGGTGCCCCTTCCTGAGTTCTCTAAGCAGCAAGCTTGTGACTTGCCTGTCCCTAGCTTCCTCCCCCGCATGATGGCTGTGGAATCACAGAAGACAGTCAAGGGCCGAACTCCACAGGTCCCCTTCCCTCCCCTGCCCCTTCCACAGCACACTGCCTGGGGTGGCTGTGTTTCAACTGGTATCATGTAACTTCCCAACAAGATAAGCAACTGAAATCGAGATTCCTGTCAGCTCACTGCAGAGTTTTTCAGAGCCAGGCCATCCACCAGGGGCGGTGGGGGGGTGGGAGCGGTTAAGGAGAGAGGAGCATTCCTGCCCTTCCCAGCAAGGGGCCAGGGCCTGTTGTCAAGGGGGAGGAAGCCCAGTCACTACAAGCGGGCCTCAGGAGGAGTTTTCAGGACTGTGGAGTAGCTATGTGTCCAAGGTAAGGGGAGGGAGCTGGAGAAGGGTTGGGAAGGGCCGAACACAAAGAGCCCTGTGACAAAGAGCCCTGTGTATCGGTGGGAGGCGTTGGCTCAAGCATCCCTGTGCAGATCCCACGTGTGCCCATGCTGTTCTTGGCTTTGGGACACAGCAGTAGACGACATACCCAAAGACCTTCACGGAATGGAGATTCTAGCGGGATTCGGGCACAGGGACCCTCAGTGGTGGTACACACATGCAGGACCAGGGGCAAGTGGGCCACGTGCAGGATGACAGTCTGTGTCCTCACTGCCACCCACACAGGATCCAGGGCTCCCAGGCCTGACCCTGGTGACCCTTTGGAGTCCGGCTGCTGCAGCCCCAGCTGGGGAGGAGTCCTGGGGCCCCTGCTCACCACAGGCCAGTGTCCCCTCCCCATGGCCCTCAGGTTATTGGCCCGGTGGGCCAGCACACCTGGGTTCAAGCCCGTTTGGTGCCTTGCTGGGTGGTTGGGGGTGGGGTCTTTGGTCTTCCCTGGACCTTTCAGTCTTGTGACTGGCATGCAGGTAGCTTAATGCGAGGGATGTGGTAAATGCACGGTTTGCCGCTCCTGTGGATACCTGGGCTGGGGAATCGAGTCGGGGGGGGGGTTTGGCCAACAACCCCCACTTCAAATTAGATTTAGTCACTTGCCCATAGAACCTTCTCACTGTCCTCCCCGACTACAGTGGCACTTGAGCTCTCCTCCTCAGCCTGGGCACCCAGCGTGACCTTCTTCCTGATATTCAAGCCAAATCCTGTCGGGACCTGTGCTTCCCCTGTGCTTTCAGTTTGGGTATACTGCGTGACCCAACCGCGCCCCCCCCAGGCCTGTTCTTTATCCAGTTACATGTCCCATGGGGACACTGAGGAGCCCCAGATCTGCGATGCAACCCCTCAGCCCAGCTTATACTCGGGCTGTGTCCTCCCATGAACACCCATGGCCCCCAAAGCCCCATCACATGGCCCCGCCCCAGGAGGGACCCTTGGCTGAGCTCTGCTGGGGGTCCAGACTGGAGGTGCAACCCTGGGGCCTCCAGGAAGGGCCAGCTTGACCAGAAGGTCTCCTGCTGTCTGAGCTCACGTGGCGCAAAGCCTCCAACCCCCAAATACATTGGGGGACCAGGCGAGGCCCATGGCATCCCCACCCAGCCCTCAGACCCCACGGAGGAAGAAGCCGGCCTCAGTGGGTATAGACAGCTTTAATCTTCGGTGAGAGCGTCCTGGCCTTGCCCTCTAGTATCCAGGTCACCACTGCTCTGCCTGAAAAGTCTTTCTCAAGGGGAAGGAAAGAGGGTCACTGTGCAAGTCCACACCTGGGTGTGTGCATGAAACATCTCCCTGCAACTCATATTTACAGCTACGGTACCGTTGGGTGATGGACAGAAACAGATCCAAGTCTGTGTCACAGGGGCAGGGCTGGGCACGGAAAGCAGAGTTCCAGTATTTATTATCATACATATATATATATATATTTCATGTGTATACACAGATAGTTTTCTCTCTTGGAAGTATTAAAAAATTGATCAACCTTCAATCTATAAAAAATACCTACTCTACATGATAGAAAAATCTCTCCTCCAAGTTTACACTGATTTACACCCAAGGCTTTCCCCAAAATGTACAATACGAGGCAACATCTTAAATCTTAGTGTAGAAGGTGGGCCACACAGAGGATGGAGGGACACAGGGCAACGCACACACACACGCACGCACACACACACACACACACACACACACACACGCCCTCACATACGCACTTGCACGCAGCAGTGGCCAGTCTGTGTGTGGGGTCTTGACCCACCTGGAGCACCCAGAGGCTCCTGGACAGTGCTCAGGCGCAGGGTGGGGGCAGGCCCAGCAGCCCCCATGGTGGTGCAGTGCCTGGCGGTGGTGGCACAGAGCCAGGCAATGGCTTCCTTGAAGGAACCCACAAGCTGCCAGGAGGGCCTTGCTCTCTGCTCCGGATCTATGTACTTAGAGAACCCGCACCACCCAGCCTCCTCCAAAATGCAGCTCGGGGAAGGATGGCCACTTCAGCGACTTCAAACTCCCAGAGGAAACGTGGTGCCAGACATGTGGACTCTGGCCCAGGAGACCGGGACTTCACCCAGAGCAGCTGAGACGTGCTCAGGGAGGGGAGGGCTCCAGGAGGCCGGGGACCACACCCATGGGGAAGCAGTTTCTCGCCACGATGCTGCCACACCTGGAGTCAGAGGGGCCCTGAGACCCACCCTGTGCAGGGAGCATGCTCCATGTGGTGGGACTCTCAAGTCCTGATTTTGGAGCAGAGGCTCGGCCCCAGCCCCGTTACCGCAGCAAGGGTTTGGGGCATGGGGACAGCTGCGTGGCCAGCTGCAGAGCCCCTGGGTCTGAAGCTGGACTGCGGTGCCCTCTCTGGATGGGTGGCTGGGCGGAGCAGCTCAAGAGTCACAGCCCCAGGAAAGCCGGGGTCCTGCAGCTCCCGGCCAGAGCCTGATGTGCACCACCTTGCCTGGCAGTCCTTCCCACGCCACCACGTCTGGTGAGAGGGTCCTGGGGCCTCTGTGCCATCCAGGTGAGGGCCCCTGAGCAGATGCAATGGCAGTGTCCCGGTGGGGACGTGTCCTTCCTTTCTTCCCTGACAAGAAGGGCAGCAGAGAGGTGTGCCACATGAGAGGGAACTCGCAGAGGGGTTCGCCTGAGCCTGAGCCGTACTCCCCACATCTCTGCAGAGAGCAGGTCCAGCCCCACCCTCTCCTGCGTGGGCCCTGGCCCCGGAGCTCCTGTTCCTCTTCCCTGTGCAGACCCTTCTATGCACCCCAGCCCAGCCGCTTGTCTCGGCTGTGTGTGCGCCGTGGCCATCTCCTGGGTGCGGGTGGGGTCCTGGGCCCACCGAGCTGGGCCTTCTTGCCTCTACTTGACCTCCAGGATGGATGGGTTGGTCTCCATGATGGCCACGATGATCCGGTCAATGTAGTCCTGCAGGCGGAAGTTGATCTCCTCCTGCTTCTGAATCGCATCCATGAGCTGTGGGAAGAGCAGCGGTCAGTGCTGGGTTGGTGCACAGACTGTGGCACATCCCGGTGGCCGGGCCTGGATGGGCCTTACCTCATCTCGGGAAACGGAGCTGATCTCCGCAGCCAGGGACTCTGAGAAGGACGTGGAGAAGAGGTTCTTGGCACCCTGGATGCTCAGGTTGATGATCTGCCCATTGAGCTCATCATTCTGCTCCTTCAGGTTACGGTTATCCTGAATAGGGGACACGACAGGGTCACTCCCGGGGCGGGGGGCCCCCGCTAGTGGCTGAGCCCATACGGGGAGTGGCTGGAACGGCCTCTGGCTCGGACACCAGCTCCCTGCGTGCCCCCTGCCCCATGCTGGGCTCCTGGAAGCTTCTGCAGGGATACAGGGGTGTGGCTGCCCGCACCTGCTTCAACCTGCGGACCTCCTGCTCCAGCTCGCTCTCGCGGGTGCGGCTGTTGTACTCCTGCAGACCCATGCTGCTGCCCCGGCCCCTCCTCTGCTCGGCCTCCAGCTTGAAGAGCTGCAGGTGCTCCAGCTGCTTGCGCAGGTCCTCGATCAACTGCAGGCAACCACAGGGTGAGCAGGCCTTCGGGCACCCGAGGCAGCAAGTGCCAGCTCAGCCCTCAGCTTCAGAACCTCTGGGTCAGTCCGAGTGCCACGTCCGAGTGGGAGGACAATGCCAGCCACGCTTCCCAAATACCACCTCACGCCCAGCACCACATGGCCGCCAGCTGCAGGTCTCAGGATGTGGAGGGCACAGGCACGGACCCCACGCAGGGACGCAGGTCCCACCCCTACCGGGTGCCAAGCTCACCTCCTGGGTTGCCTCCTTGTCCCTCTGGAACTGGTGCCTCTCGTGGCTCAGCCTGTCCCCCAGCTTCCTCCTGTTCTCCTGCTCATCACTGAGCCGCAGGGATAACTCTTCCATCTCATCCAGCAACTTCTGCTTCTCCTGTGGAAATAAGCCTGCCTGCTGCCCCAACCACACAGCTTTCCCGAGTCTTCCGTGGCCCCCGGGCTCAGCCCACAATGGCTGCGTCTCAGCCATCCCATCACCCGGGCATGGTGCTCCTGGGGCAGTGCTGACCCCGAGCACCGCGCCTGCAGGTGCGCCTGGGGTGCTCTTGGCGCAGGGTGTCTGCACAGGCCACAGAGACTGCTCCTCAGGCGAGGCAGGGCAGAAAGGATCCATGCAAGAGCAGGATCGGACCCACGGCTGCCCAGAGGGAACAGTTCAGGGGAGTCAGAGCCCAGGTGGTCTTAGATGTTCTCCGGGTTCGGAGCTTCCCAGGGGACATGTGACCGGGAGGGGAGAGGAGGGGAGGAGAGGCTTCTCGAGTGAACAGCTGCAGGACAGGTCACGAGGGGTCCAGCTGGAGTCAGCCCCTGGAGGACATCATCCCTGGATTCGGACCACGGGTTAATCTAAACTGAACTCTTGGATCCGTGAGAAAGCTGGGAAGCCAGGCGGGGACCGAGCTGTCCTTGTCCTCACCATATGGGGCCAGTGGGCCCAGGGTAACAGCTTGCGCTACGGAGCAGCATAGCTTCCTGGCCTCTGGTCACACCCCGTGGCTGGCCGTGTGGCTGCCTCGCTTCAGAGGACCCATGAGGTGCAGAGGGTGGCAGGCCTGTGAGCCGGCCTGGCCTCCACCCACTCTGTGCTCCCCACTGACGGCTCACCTCCTCCAAGCGCTCAATGTTGGCCTTCAGACACGGCGTGCAGGACCTTAGCTCTCCGTTCTCCTCATCTAGCTGCTGCAGCCTAGGACACAAGAACAAAGCTGGGACTTCAATCCAGGAAACGTGGCTCCTTGGGGCAAGGGAGACCCAGTGTCTTGGCAGCCCTGCCAGGAGCTGCCTAGGGAGCCACAGAGGCCTCCTCAGATGCTCCGACCCTACGTACCACTCAAGTGCTCCGGGCCCAAGCTTTCCCTTACGCTGGGATAGTTATTAAATACACTTGGGGGGAGCACCTCAGGGGCTCAGTCGGTGGAGCACCCGAATTTGGGTCATCATCTCACAGTTCACGAGTTCAAGCTCCCATGTCTGGCTCTGTGCTGACAGCTCAGAGCCTGGAGCCTGCTTCTGATTCTGTGTCTCCCCCTCTCTCTGCCCCTCCCCAACTTGTGCTCTGCCTCTCTCTCTCTCTCTCTCTCTCTCTCTCTCTCAAAATTAAACAAACATTAAAAAAAATACCCCTGGGGTTGGGGATACTTTGGGGTTTACAGAAAAGTTGCAGACATGGCATGGAGTCCCTGTGGGCCTGGCCGGTACTGCTTCCTGCATGGCATCTGCCCGTCATGTGGTCACGTGGCGCCTTTACCACAGCCCTGCGGGGTATACTAGTCATCAAACCATGGACTTCATGTCATCTCCCAATCGTGCCCTCCAGTCTCTGGGCCACACTGCACACGCTGCCTCGTCTGCTTTGTCCCCTGGGGTCTGTGGCAGTCTCCCGGCCTTTCCTGACTCTTCGTGGCCTTGACAGTTCTAAGCAGTTCTGGTCACTTATTTGGTAGTGTCCCTCACGCTGGGTTGATCTGGTGTTTCTCGTGATGAGACGGGTCATTGGGGGGGAGGTGCCCTTCTCGTCACCAGATCGGGTGTCTGAGTCCTCACGACTCCCCGCAGGTGATGCTGACCTGGATCGCCTGGTGAAGGTGTGTTTCCGGGTGTGTCCTGTATCAGGTGCATTTTCCCGTCCCTTCTCTGTCCTCTGGAAGCCGGAATCTGGGCCCGGCTGAACCCAGAGCAGCACCCCACTGTGTCTACATGCCAGGGGGCCTCGTGTCCAGGTGGCTGGCACAGCCCTGCACGCAGCCCCTCCTGCACCCCTACTCTTAAAAACGCACAGGAGCTCTTCTCCAGTAAAGTCCAATGCACCCCAGCATTAGGAGTGGGGGAGGGACACTCGGGCTGCAGAGCCTGGAAACCCGCTCATCTAGTTACACCTGCTGTGTCCCGAATTCGGGAAGTGGCTCCGGCTCAGCTATGAAATGAGCCATCAGATGCCCTCGCCCTCTCTGACCTTGGGGAGGACCTCTGGGGAGCTCTCAGACGGCCTGTTCAAGCATTTCTCCGCTGAAGGACACACGGGCTCTCTCTCCCCAACGCTGTAAGACCCCTGCTCACAGAGACAACCATACGCGTGTGCCGCATGTCTGGCCTACACCCCGCGTGGTGGCTGCTGCTGCTCCCAGGCCTTGACAGGCTGTCTCATGCAGGGCGTGCAAACCCACGCTGTTTTCCCCACTTTTCCTGACTCTTCAAAGGTTCCTACCTCCGGAGCAGCACAAAGGCACTGCGTCAAATTGTCTGCAAGAGGCCTGGCGTTCTGACTAGGAGAACCCCAACTAGAGACGGACTCAGAAGGACATCCACGTAGGGTCAGTCTTTGAATTGTGACACTCAGCACTTTTACAGCTTTCCTTGCGCGGGCTTTCCCTTTCTCTAACATCGGCTTTATTCTAAGACACCGGATGTGCTGGGAGGGGCAGCCACTGGGGCTGCACGCCCCACCTGGCCTGCAGGCTCTCCACCTCGATGCTGCGCTCCCGCTCCATCCTGCACACGAGCTCCCGGTGCCTCCGCGCCTCCTCCAGCGCCATCTCACAGGCTCTCAGCTCCTGCTCCTTCAGCTGCTCCTCAAGGGCATTGGCTCTGTGAAGGCGAAGGGAAGGAGGGGCAGCAGAGAAAGAGAGATGACCCCACCCCCCAACAGCTCTGGTCAAGGATGGTTCCGAAGGAAGGGTCGTATCCCCCAGACAGCCTCGGCCTCCCATGCCCGCACCCGGGGCCTCGAGATGGTGGCAAAGTTGTGACAGCAGGGACGGTCTCCAGCGCTCTCGGGAAGCTCGCTCGGCGTGTGGCCAGGAGACCCTCCCAGGGGCACAAGCCCACCAGGTGTCTGCCCCCGGGAGCACCCTGCACGGACACTGTAGGCTGAGCACCCAGGTCACCCATGGGAGAGGCACGGGTGGGTGTTAGCAGTAACCTGAGACAAAGGAAACGTGCACATGGGGGCCCTGACCCCGGCACCTTCCCAGACCACCACGCCCACGTGCAGGAAGCAGGGAATGCCCATCCCAGAGAGAAGGGCTCGGGGCCCTGCCCATGGAGCCCACATCCACAAGCTGTCAATGCACACAGGGCTTCTCAACCTCCTTGGGGTGCCTCACACGTAAGAGTGAATGGAGAGCCCAAGATCACCAGACACCATGGGAAAGGTGTTGACACAAAGTGGCCAAAGCAAACAGAGAAAAAGGACCTCATGCAGGAGAAAGCCCTGTAACCCAGGCCTCAGAGCAAAGACACTGCTTCCAGGAAACAGGAACAGGACACCAGAAGGGAATTTACAAAGTGATTCTCAGAAATTAAAAACATGAGAAGAAAAAATTTTAAATTCAACAGGAGAGCTGAAGAAGAAAAACAAGGATATTACAATTTTAAAAGACGGAAATGACAAAGAGAATAGAAAAGTAAAGAAAATGAGAAAGTCCAGAAGGTCTAACGTTAGATTAACACAAGTTCAGACAAATAAGAAAATGGAACAAGCCGTGCAGAGAAATAATTCTAGAAACCTTCCCAAAGCGGAGGCACAGCTTCCAGATTTAAAGGTTGGAAACCACGTGCCAGCACAGGAAACGAGACCCTTCCGGCATCCAGGCAGAGAACTCAGACCCCACAGAGGGCAGGAAGAACAGGAGCGCCAGGCTTGCAGTCACAGTGTGGTCAGAAGGCCCAGAGCCTGCCTGCCAGGTCCTGGGGACCCCTGCTTTGGAACAACTCCAGACCCAGTCACACTGGCAGAGGACACGCACGTTGCAGACACATGAGGCCTCACAGAACCTGCTTCTCTCCGCCCGCCCCAGGTGATCATCTGGGGTGGTGATCCAGAAAGTACGAAGCTGAGCACCAGAACCTGCGTGGGGTGGGGTCGCTGGGACAGCGGGAAAGGCAGCAGAAGCATGCTGTTTTTAGGAAAGCTCAGGCAACACCTAAAGAAATACCACAGGTTTGGACGTGGCAAGCCCTGGGGCACAGCACGTGGACTTTCCACTCCATACGTGGATAACTGATAAGTGTCATCAGATCAAATGAAGCCTCACCGGTCAGCTTGAGAAATGAGTGCGGTGGCCCATCCACGTCCCTCTGGACGCGAACAAGGAGGGAGAACACGCGCCTCCAGAGATGTGGCAGATGCTCTGTGCAGCACTGGAACCAAGCCCCTCCACGAGTGTGCCGACCCCACCCAGCTCTGCACCAAGGCCACGGGCAGACCCTCCCGTGAGAGCCTGGAGGGCGTGCAGCTGCCTAGCCCAGGCCCTCGACTACATAGGGAACCTGTTTCTACTGTTAAAGTGACATACGGAGTATGTGTGCAGTAACACGACTCGTTCTAATTCTCAGCATCCAAAGAGGAGACCGAAGGACGGGTGGGGAAGGTCAGTGCCTTCCAGGATGAACATATCACGGCAGGGGCCAAGCATCCCCTGGAGCCGTGAGTGCACGTGAGCCTCCTGCCATCGGGAGCACTCACAACACCTACTCAGAGGAGCCTGAGATCACAGAACGTGGGGCAGAGCCAGGCTCAGGCCCGGGCCCAGGTCCAGGCCGCCAGGTGAGGACAGAGCCTCCAGCCTTCCCCCCGCCTCCAGGGCCTCCCTACACTGTCTCGTTCCCACAATGCTGTTTGTGTCCCCATGACACCCAGCTGCATGCAGGCACAGCCCAGGAAGCTGACGCTCCTGAGCCAAACTCATATGCTGCAGGAGACACGTCTTCCCTTATACTGGGTGTGAGGCTACATGGCAGGAGTGGTTCCAAAACGCAGACAAAACAACGGTGGGGGAGGTCAGCACGGATGCCCAGCTGAGCCAGACTGTGCATCCCGTCTGCCGGTGGCTCCCCCTCTCCTCCCGTCCCTGCAAGAGCCCGCGTGCTCCAGGGTGGGTCCAGCTCCCCAGTGCAGGAGCTCTGGAGGCCCTACCCTTCCTGGCCCCACTGGCTGGCTCTGACAATGGCCTGTGCCTCAGTGTCCTCGCCTGCCAGATGGCACATTAGGTGGCATCTGCCTCACAGGACATGGTAGAGGGGACGATACGGGTGTACCAAGCACAGCAACAGTCACAGAGCAGCAAGCCCATCTCCAGGCATATCTGGGCCAGGACAGGTTCTTGGAAACAGGGACACACATCGGGGACCCTACCAGAGAGTTCCATGACTCTCCACACGCGACCTCCGCCTCTGCCAGCCTCTCCTGGACACTCTGCGCAGGCAGCTTGGGTGCTGGCCGCCATACTTCTGAGACGTGAGCTGGTGCCTCCCTTTGGTCTCCCCTGGGGCCGGACACACGCCGGGGGCGGGGGCACCACTAAGTGGGAACCGCGCTCGGGAGGCTGCTGGCACCATCCCCTGACTCCCGGTGGCTGGTGGAGGGGCACTTCCATGTGTGAGCCACATCGTGGCAGCAAGGGGGTTGCGGGGTCACACGCGGACAGGCAGCCAGGGCCACGGACGCCCTCCTCACCTGTGCACGAGCTGGAGGTTCTCCTGCCGCAGCCGGCTGTGCTGCTCCCCGCTGGCAGCCGTGTCCTTCTCCAGCTCCGACACCCGTTTCTCCAGGAAGACGACCTCGGGAGTGACATAGGGGCTTCAGAATCAGGAGGCAGTGTCCACTGGGTGGGACTGGGGTCCGTCCAGCTCACGGAGGAAGCAAGCAGGGACCCGGGAAGAGCTGCAGGTATTGTGCCACTCCTCCTCATTTCTGGCTGAGCTGGCCCTTGAGAAACTTGGGGTCGCTTCCACAGCATGGCTGTCCTGCCCCAAGGAACCCCCCACACGGACTCTCTGGGAACTGTGACTCCACACGTTGTCTGGTTCTGTGGTCACCACCCTGAAACCTCGAGCACCCCCAGATTCTGCCTCCAAGAGTCAGGGGAACAGAGTCCCTGCACGTCGGTGCAGCCAGATGGGCCCACAGACAGATACAGCTGACAACCGGCCTCTCCACGCACAATGGGAAACGCTCCTTCCACTGCACAATCACTGGGGCCTCTGATGAGGCTGGCACCCCCGCACCCCAGCATGGCCTGCATCCCAAGGCAGCAGCACCGTCGCATGTCCTCAGACCTGGCTGTGCCATCTGCAGGTGGTCCAGGGCCTACCTTATCAGCAATGTCCTCTTCCATGCCCTCCACAGGGTCTGGGGCAGGGTCCTGTAGGGCCTCCACGGTCAGGGCCCCTGACTGGTGCAGGTACCTGTGGAGAAGAAACAATAGCCCAGTCCAGAAAAGGTCCTTCAGCAGAGCACAGCAAGGAAAAGTCACTAGCTCTATAAACATGAGCATCTGTTGGGCTGAACACCAGAAGCCAGCACCACGGGCCCAGGCTTCCACCAAAGGGGGTCCCGGCAGGACACAGCCACCTAAGGGCCACAGGATAGCCCCGTTGCTCTTTGGAACCTGACGTCCTGGCCGCCTTCCTGGGAAGCTAATGGATGAGGGTACTTTGTCCTCGGGTAATAAAACACGACTTCATTCCTCTCTCTGATATGAACTAATCTCCTCTCGGCCACAGGCCCGTGAAACATTAATTCAGGATCATACCTTCTGCATGCGGCATCACCCACATGCACTCTTGCTACCTGGTTTTCAAACACACTCCTTAAGTGGCAGTAACAGCAAGAGACCAGGGGTCTCTTTCAAGGCCGCACCTGGAGTTTCTCCTGGGGTCAAGCTTGGGAAGGCGCGCAGACGCAAGCACCCCTGCGGCCACAGCCCCGCACTGTGGACCACGCCAGGTGGACCTGCAGAAGCGCCCTCAGTACCCTCAGAGCCCCTCCTTCGTTCCCCAGCCACTGGCGTCCTAGCAGGTGCTCAGCAAACTATGTTCACAGTCACCCCAGAGGCAGTCTCACTGGCTATGGTGACACTGTATCAGCTTAATTTACCTGCTTTTAAAACTCTCAGACCATTTGCACAGAGTCCCAGCAGCAAGTCTACCCACGCTGACCCAGGCTCCAAACTCAGTAGCCTGATGCTTAGAGCTGTGTGGCCTTGAGAAAGCCACTCACCTCTCTGAGCCTTACTCTCCTATAAAATGGGGATCACGAGCTATTATGAGGTGTAAGTGAGGCCGTATAAATAAACAGCTCCTTTTAAGGACACAACACAGGATAAGAATTCAATAAAATGCTATTAAAAACTACACTGAAGATTTCTACGTTATCAAAGGCATAAAATTCTATTTCGTTTTTAGCATTGACTGAGCTGATACATTCCAGATATCTTTTTCCAGATATGTTCTAAGGGGAACAAAAAAGGAGGACATCTTCACCCCTGGGGATCAGAAGTCCAGCGGAGGTGTCCTGGGTGGGACACTGAGCACCTTTCTGTGGATTTCATCTGATTCCCTGAAGGGTGCTAAACCCAAAGGGCCATCCTGTTTTTGTCCAACTGCTGTGTTTAAATACCCCTCCATGACTTTGGCCCCAACATGGGTTCCTAATATGTGGCCTCACCGTGTGGCCCCTTTAGGCCTTGTTTATCTAAATCCACCACCACGCAGGAGACCCACAGGAGAGGGGGCTGCGGGAGATGCCTGATGCACCCCAAGGGTGTCTTCTGTGCATGGCAGCCGTCAGCCCTATGGCCATCCCGCTGGTGCTGCCCCGTCCTGAGGTTGGCTGTGCTGTGTGCGGGTTCCTCCGAGTCCTTGTACGCACACTGACCCCAGAACCACTTCCATCTAGGCCAGGCACACAGCCAGGTCTCAGAGGCCAGAGCTGGAGGTTCCAAACCACACGGTCCAGTGCCACATGCAAAGGCATGTTGAGACAATGTGAACAGCGAAAGCACCTGTGACTGAGTTTTCCTTAGAATTCTAGTGGTGGTTTGAAGCATAAAATGGCAGATTAAAACTGTGTGTGTGCGTCTGCGTGTGTAGACTGTAAATATGCTGTTTGTGAACCAAACTATAAACAGTCGCAGACTAGACTTTTTCATACCAAATGGTATCTGTGAAGGAAAGATCAAATTCTCAGAAGGTATTTCAAAGGAGCAGGCAGAGAGAGACTAAGAGCTGAGGTAGCACGGGCCCAGGGACCCCAGGGCCTGTCCACATCCTGGATGCAGGAGGCTGGGGGGACAGCTTTTACCTTCTTTCCTGTCACCATCTGTAGGCCGTCTGGGGTGGAACATGGTGGGGAGGAGGAAAGCAATGCCAAACTTGTAACAAACGTGTAGTTTGGACTACACGTTATGTTCCCTGGAGTCTCGATGCTCCTCTACAAGGGGGTTGGTGAGAACAAGTGCAGAAAAGAGTTGACAACCTTCACCTCTGCTTCCACTAAACCCCTAAGACACTAGAAAAAGAAACACAGGAGGTTCCCATGCCAAGGGCAAAGAAGAGACTAGGCCGTACCAGAGAAAAGGTGCCCACGCTGGAAGTGGGTAGGAGGGCTGCGGCCGGCCAGGGAGGGGCTGGCAGCCAGCACGTCGCTCTGGAGAACCCAGGGAGGCCCAGCACCTGAGACCACACAGGAGTGGCTCCAAACCACACCCTTACAGAGGACGAGAGCCGCACACACGGGCCCAGCACAGATCCCCTCGCCCCGGGACACCAGCCGGCCCGAGGCCTATCCACACCACACATGGGCCAGAGGCCACCTGCCAGCTGTAAGCAACCACAGCAGCACGGACAGCAGCAGCCCCAGTTGTGAGGGAAAAGTCTCTAGAAAGATGGCCCGGACCAGGACGTGGGGAAGAGACACGGAGAAAACGCTGTGGCTGTCACAGGAGGAACCAGAGCAGAGGCACACAGGGCAGCAAGGAGGTTCCAGAGGGAGGATGGGGGATGGATGAAGCTATCCAACAGCCTAAGAAAGGTCCACGGGACCAAGGGGTGGAGACTCCCAGACCTAAACGGTCTGTCTGTCATTCTGTCCAGCATAATTAATAGGAAGGACTCATGAGACTTATCACAAAGTTTCTAAACTTCAGGGATAGAGAAAACACCTGAAAATTCAGCTTCCAGGGAGAAAGCTGCGAAGAAAACGTGAAAGCCTCAGGGCCCTGGCAGCAGCCCTAGCGCTGGGAGGTACTGGGCGGTGTGTGCACAGCTCCTCAGAGGAGGGGCTCCCAACCTCAAATTCTGTATGAAGTCACACACGGGAGTCAAGTATCCAGCAAGGTCTCAAAAATGTATCTCCTGGACACCTCTTTTCTCAAGAAGCTACAAGATGTGCCGAACAAAAAACATGTAGATAAAAGAAGGGAGACGGGTTCAGGGAGCAGCATGACCCCAGCCCTGAAACACACACTTAGCGCAGGCCGGGGACCACAGTGCTACTGCCCACAGCCGTGGTGCCCATGCAGAGGGCAGAGGCCCTAGCTGGGCAGGGGAGGCAGGGGTGCGGCGAGAAGGTGAGGCAAGTGGCAATATCACAGCCATCACTGAGTCCAGAAGCGGCGACTTGTCGGAGAAAGGAAGTAAGTGAGCATTCCATGGCTTCCTGTGAGAAACGCTGGCATCAGACAAGCCCGGTGAAAACTGGTGAGCCAGCCCTGGGGGGCACAGGGTACTTGTGCGTGCTGCCACCTCTTACGCAGGAAGCCGACAGGTAGACCCAAAGCTGGGAGGTGGAGAAATGGCCACAAGAGTGTGTTCTTCAGAAACTCGGCATTTGGCTCGCCTCCACCCTCTTCTCACCTTGGAGAGCCAGCATGGGCGTGAAGGGCAGAGCATCTGAAGGAGGCCGACCCAGACCAGGGCTCCGCCATGACCCTCGCGGATAACACCGTGGGCTACCTTACAGCAGACATGACACGTGGGGATGCCAAGGGCCGCCTGAGGACATTTCTGCGAAGACTTGATAAGATGGGCACAATGCCGGAAGCTTTCAGCACAAACCTCCCTGTCACAAACCAGGGTCTGATCGTGGCGTGGCGGTGGAAACTAGTTTCACAACCCATCCCCAAGAATTATGTTCAGTCCCAAACCATGAGAGGTGACTTCCAAAAGTTTTAAAAACTTATCTTGGAAGATACTATTTTCTAAACACGTTTTAAAGAGCTATGATTAATGATACATTTCTGAACATCTCCGTAAATAACCAAGGGTCTCCTACCTTGCCACCTTCCTGCTGGAGAGCCGCTTCGCTGGACTGTGCAAAATCAAAATAAACAGGAAAATCGTGTCAGAGAACAGGGAGGAAGGGGAGGAAACAGGAAATTCAGGCTGAAGAGATACGGGGATGGGGCATGTTCACAAGCGTGCAGCACCCGCCGAGACCAGCGCCATACACAGAAAGGCCTGCTCAGCAAAACATTCAGGGACACAGGAGACAGTCCCAGGGCCTCGCCAAGTCACGTTTTCCCACTCCCAGAGGTCCCAAATGGAGCCGCGACCAGACCTTAGTTCCGAGGCTGAGCCCAGCACCACACCCACTGGTGGGCTGCACGAGTGCCACGTGCCAAACGCTTACCCTCCAAACACTTGGCCATCAGAGGCCCCACATGAAATGTGACATAAGCCTGTTTGTGACAGGAAAGTTTGGACTCGAACTTTAACTCAGGCACTGAAACCTCATGTGCCTGGGCGGTGATCTGGAAGCCCTTCCCGCTGCCGCCTTGGGACCCATCGTCCGGCTGACAGAATCCTCTGAGGTGGCAAAAAAGGCCAAACTTACCTTACCTCTCATTTCTGAAGTCTGAGTTTTATTTTCAAATGTAACTGCTAAGCTACCGGCCTCAGCCCACGAGAAGACACATGCCCTCTTTCAACACAAGGACAACCCTCGTCTCCCACACCAGGAACCAGACCCATGGCGTCTCCCTTCAGCTTGCTCATCCGAGACACGCCTGCAATTCCTGCACAGTTCGGGCAGAAAAACCTACACTGTGTCAGTTACCAATTTACGGCCGCCCACTTCCAGACTCTTCCTCCCCACTTATTCTGTGGAAAAGGATAGGGGCGGTTTTCCCAGTCTTCCTTTGCCGTGCTCTGCCAGCAGAGGGTGCTGGAGAGGGCCCTCGTGGGAGGGTCCCCATGTGTCCTCGGCTACACCTAGCTTCTGAGAGACACTGGTGGGGCTCACCCCAGATCCTGCCTGGCAGCTTCCCCAGGGGCCAGCGCCTCCCAGGGCAGTTCTGCCATGGAGCGCCTCCGGTACAGGCCAGAGGGCAGATTTCCATCAACTTCTAGAAGGTAAATTCCCAGCAAATTCCACTGGTGTGCCGTCAGGGTGACACCCGCCGCCTGGCCTCTTCACAGCTGCTGTTCCCACGGGGCCCTCATCGCTCCATCCCTTTGGGGCTACTCACTCATCACACTCCTCATGCCCACTCCTGTGTGTCCCCTCTCCTGGCAGGGCCCCGACTCACACCACATATGTCACCCTAATATCCTGGGGACTCCCTGAGGCTGATGGGACAAGACAGACTCGGTTTACTTATTCAGGGCCTGCACTGCCAGTCCAGTTTTGAGGTTTATAATTTGTAAATAGACCTTATTACTCTTAACTTGTTCTTAGTATTCTTCTTAATTTCTACAAAATGAATTGTTTTCATACAGGCTGTAAGTACCTGGAAAGTATGATCACTGTGGGCACATTCCGAGGTTCACTGGGTAGAAAATATAAATGACATCAAAGCTTCCAAACACAGTTGGGACTAAATCACCTTTCATCATCCACAAACCATAACCAAATACATTTATTTTGAGACAATTTCTTGGAAACCAACAAGCAAGATTTAGTTCTGTTAACTTCAGTGTTCAGGACAACTTTCCTGACAGTTGTGTCTTGATGAGAATAACGATTTTCATGGCACATGAACCCACCTTGGTAGGGTCTTTCTCAGGGAATGGCTCAGACTGGACAGAAGGCCCCACTGGACTTGCCGGCCACACTTAGCCACATCCCAGGCTCCCCCTCTCAAAAGGGGACCCTAAGAGAGGCGACCCTGGCCGTTATGCGGCAGGTTCTCAACACGGCAAAAGATCACTTCTGCATCAAAAGTCTTCAGAAATGAGAGATGAGACACGTCTTCATGCTTACTCTCAAGAACAGAGATGGCATTCCTGTACTCAAACCCACTTAGCAGGGCAGCAGTCTCCATTTGGGAAAGACAGGTGACCCCTCACCAGTCGGGTGGAGGGACCTTCCTGGAGCACTGAACACCCAGCTAACCACATACAAGAAAAGAAGACTAGTCTTCCCTACGGAAGAGCCCAGCGGGTCTTTGAAATCCCTAGTTGCCACAGTTCCCCCAAGTCTCCCTGGAAGGCTAGGTTCTCATCGGTACTGCTGGGACCTCCCCCCAGACTCCCCTCTGAGGCTTCCGACTGGCCACAAAGAATCCTCTCCACCCAACTGGGCATTTGCTGGATTGCAGTCTGTGTGGTGAGTATTGCACAGAACGTAAGACAAAGGGGTGAAGACATCAGATGTCCTGAGCTGGAACTGGAGGCCGGTCAGGAGCACAGCAGGGCTCTCAGCCACGGGGACCCACCAGGAAGACTGAGCTGCCCTGGGCTGAGGCCCTAAGGGGGCAGGCTCCTCAAGACAGAGGAGGAATTTTTAGAAGACTACTCTAGGGCCACCTGGGTGGCTCAGTCGGTTAAGCATCCGACTTCAGCTCAGGTCATGATCTCGCGGTCCATGAGTTCAAGCCCCACGTCAGGCTCTGGGCTGATGGCTCAGAGCCTGGAGCCTGCTTCCGATTCTGTGTCTCCCTCTCTCTCTGCCCCTGCCCCATTCATGCTCTGTCTCTCTCTGTCTCAACAATAAATAAAAAAAAGTTAAAAAAAAATTAAAAAAAAAAAAGACCACTCTAAACAGGCTGAAGCTGTCAGGATGGCTTGCCCTTCTGCCACATTTTATGTAACCTCCCACCAGCCATGTCCCCTCTTTTTCAGACAGCCACTTGACATTGCCGCCTGGGAGCCCACACCACTGACCAGCACAAACCATCCCTTCCTGCCCAGTGTGAGAGCTCTTTGTGGGTCACTCACCAACTCTGCTGGCCTGGGGCCTAAATCAATAATACGCTCCATGGACGTCAATATGGGCAAGCTACTCAAACATGTTTTCTTTAACTGGAGGGTGTGAAGTTGTGGGGATCCAGCAAAAGGAACGGTCTCCTTCTGGAGCTCCAACCTGAGTAGGGCTGGGTACAGATGGCTGAGAGGGAGGCTAACACTCTAACACAAACCAGAACTGGGAGACGGGGAGGAGGGACAGACCCGGGATGACCAAGGCCAGGGAGCAGCAGACACATGCTGGGTCCCGGCTGCTTATTTTAAAAACAGGGTAGCAAAGTTGGCACCCTGGGTGTAGAGATTACTTAAAAATAAAAATCTTAAGGGCACTTGGGTGGCTCGGTCGGTTCAGCATCTGACTCGTGACTTCAGCTCAGGTCATGATCTTATGGTTTGTGGGTTCAAGCCCCACACGGGCTCTGTGCTGGCAGTGTGGAGCCTGCTTGGGATTCTCTCTCCCCTTCTCTCTGTCCCTCTCCTGCTTGAGTGCATGTGCTCACTTTCTCTCACAATAAACTAACAAACGTTTTTAAAAATATATTTTAAAAAATAAAAAAACTTTAAAGCAACAACATATAGAGGAAAAAAAAACCCCAACAACATAAAGTAATAAGTTCAAGGAAGAGCTCACTGGATGTAAACATATACTCCTGAAAGCTGTTATGAATTTGTTTTTTTTAAAGACCAAATCTCACTTTAAATTTCCCAAATCTCTTTCATGTGACTCCCAGTTAAAGAAACCTTTTAGTAAAATGAAACATGTATCTCTTCCGGGTGCAGACTCTCTTTCCTACTTTGGGTTCCCTCTCCCAGGACACACAACATGGGAAGGGAGTCTCCTCCCCTGGGAACAGAAGCAGTGGCTCAGGCTGCAGCACACACCCAGGGTGGCACATGCACAGGGCGAGGAGGGCAGACGCTCAGCACATGCAGGGTTGGGTGGGGGGGGCAGGGGAGGGGTCCTGCCTCCGGGCTGCGGTTCAGCCCAGCCGAGAGAGCAGCGCCTCCAGCCAGACCCACTGGCAGGAGCTGCGGGTAACTGCAGTCTCCCTCCCACTTGAACAGAGCAAGGCCAGGCACTAGTCAGTTACCTATTCTTTTCAAGATCGTTCAGGCGAGCAGAAAGATCCTCAAGGCGGTTGATTTGTTTGTGGCACTGGCTACAGTAAAACTCAAAAGCCTCATCAGTGAGGATGCTGTGCAGCTTTGCGGCAAGCGGATCAGTGCTAGAAAGACGAGAAGTGTCAGTTCAGAAGACAGCGAGGAACCATCAGATTATCTGTGACCCCACAGAGGGGCTGGACAAAAGCACTGTGTCAGGCTATGGAACATTCTGGCTCTTGCTTTTAGACTGCTGTGAGCCCACCTCCCTCAAACGTCACCTCTAGGACCGGTGACACACACCAGCTGGCCACACATCTGCTCCTTCCTGGTCAGGTGCTCAGAGGAAATAGGTAGCCCATGGGCTTCATTGTAAAACACAAACTCTTCTTTAATAAGAAGTGAAATGACTGGAGATGCTGCTGCCTTGTCCTTTGTCAAAAACACACCAGTGTGAGAGCAAAGCACGCGTCTCCAGGTGGGGCTTAACTTACTGTACTGCAGCTCCTTTACTCGCTGCTCTAAAGCCCACCAGTGTCAGAATTATGCATGGATGATGATCACCAACAATTCTGTCATTTTTAAGGCCTTCATTAAAAACTCAGGATTCAGGGGCACCTAGGTAGCTCCAGTAGGTTGAGCGTCTGAGTCTTGACTTTGGCTCAGGTCATGATGCCACGGTCCTAAGACTGAGCGTCGGGCTCTGTGCTGAGCATGGAGCCTGCTTGGGGTTCTCTCTCCCTCTCTCTGTGCTCCCGCCCTGTACATGCACACGCTCTCTTTCTCAAAAATAAATTAATTGGCTAAATAAAATAACTCAAGATTCTGTTTTCCTCCCTGTGATCTAATTTAAATGGACTTTCACAGCACTGGCGGGACACCCACTACAGGAAGATGAAAGCAGGAAGGCAGTGATGTCCATGAGACATTAGGACCTGCTGGCTTTTGGAAGCTGGTTTGGAAGTTCCACGTGAAGACAGGTTGAAGGGAAGTATTAGTGGTAGCGCAGAAGTTACACCTGACACAGAAAATAGTGAAAAGGCTGGCTGGGAGGCACAGACGAGCAGACCAGAAAGACTCCCCAACTAGACAGACACGGGGTTAGCAGCGTCCAGTCCTTGGCCTCTGCCTCACACCACCACGAACACGCACGTGGAAAGAAATGCTGCTAAACCCACGCACATATTTCGCTCACACCAACTCCCAGAGGCTCGCCACAGAGGCCCTCTCCCGGGCCGCAGGTCCTCTGGGCCAGGGCAACGGTCTCGGCAAAAGAAGGGCCTCACGGTTGCAGGTTCAGAGATACTCGGCTTCCGCTGTCGGCAAATAGAGAGGGTTTGAGGAACCTGGCGCCAAGTGGATCTGCGACTGGTGCAGAGCAGCCGCTGAGCCAGGCGGGACCTCGCCGGCACAGGCAGGCACGTCCTCAGATGGGCCAGTCACCAGCAAAAGACTGCCAGGTCCACAGGCCCCTTGTTTGGACACACGCGGAGCCCTAAGAGAAACGTGGGCTGGAGAGGATCTACTCCATGAGCAAAGGTCTCACCCTTTAGACCTAGCACCTCGGCCTACTCATGCAGAACGTTCCAGACAATTTGGGCATGAATCCAAACAATCACTTGCGATGTTAAAGCCCCCGCAGAGGCTGATCAAAGGGTACAAACGTGCAGCTGCAAGAGGAGTAAGGTCTAAGGCTCGAACGTAGAACGTGGTAACTACACGGTATCATGTACTTGAAATCGCTGAGAGTAGACCGTAAATGTTCTCTCTCACACACACGTGTACGCACGGATACATACACGTATGTTCTCACACACATGTACACACGGACACACAGGTGTTTTCTCTCACACGCGTACACACACACGTTCTCTCACACGTGCAGATACATGATGTACATGTGGTCTCTCTCACATGTGTACATACATGCACATGTTCCCACACATGTACACGCGATGGTCTTCCACACGTGTGTACACATGGACACACACATACATGCTCTCTCACACGTGTATGCCGATACATGCATATATGTTCTCACACACACGCACACGTGGTCTCACACATGTGTGCACGGAAGCACACACATGGTCTCACATGTGTTCACACGGATAGTCACACATTCATGTTCTCCCACATATGTGCATACATGCACACATGTTCTCTGACATACATACATGCACATGTTTCCTCACACGCATGCACACACACACACACGCCAGGGCAGTGCAGGGCTGCATTACCTGGGGGTGAGGAAAGCGGGGTCTCTGCAGTCATGCTCCCCATTGCAGAGGGTCTCCAGGGACAGCTCTGCCTCACTGCCCTCACCATAGTCCTCAAAATGCTCCTCGCCACCTATCACCGTGACGACGGACTGGCTGTGCAGGTGGGATCTGCAAAGGCAACACAAAAGTAGCGCACTGTGACTGGTGGCTCCAGAACCGACGTTGTGATGGCACCTTCCAGCAGAGATGTGCTACTAGCCACAGGCTTGGGTTCAAACATTCTGGTAGCCACATTAGAAAGAAATAAATGAACAGGTGAGATTGATTTTAACAATACATTTTAACATATCCCAAATATCATCATTTCAGAAGCAAGACTCTTTATTCTTTATTCTGTAACAAGTATTCGAAACCGGGAGTTCACCGTACACTTCAGCGCGTCTCCTGCAAATGCACCTGTGCCCCTACCAGCAGCTGCTGTCTTCACACAACTGCTGGAGAGTGTGCGCGCAGACGTCTGCTGGGATGTGAAGTTCAGAACAGCAGGATTCCAAGCAGGGAAGGTGAAGGGTTTGCTAGCACCCATCCTTCGGAGAGAGAGGTCACTCCTGCACACCCGCTTTCCAGAGCTTCCAGAGCACCAGGTGCCCCGGCACCACCGGAGGCCGGCAGAAACCGAGCCAGTGCTGGGAGGCCCAGAGCTTCACCAGGGACGACAGGAAACAGCTGTGGCTCCACCAGCACCTCCACCAGGGCTGGATTAAGCTCATCACCACTAACGGGCACACGAATCTGAGAGCTGCCCCTTTCCAAAGGGGAAAGGGGAAAGGGGCCTCGGGGAACCAAGTGAGGGTCTCACAGGCAGAGTCAGGGACAGAAATGGGTCCCTGTGCACGCCCCCAAGACCATCACGGCTGCTCAACCCTCGGAGCACGCGCCCACTGCCCACCCAGAAATGCACGTGCCCACAGAGCAGTCCTGAAGCCACTCAGGACAAATCCCGTGGTCTTACACATACTCGCTTTCAGGAACAAGGAAACCTGAGTAAACTGAGATGGGGATGATCTCACTTCTCATCATCCTGAGGCATATACATAAATGCATTGAAATTCAGATACGTGGACAGAGATACTATATTCAAAGACTGAAGATCTGACAATGTGAAGATGTTGATTCTCCCCAAATTCATCTATAATAAACACAACCCTAACCCAAATCCCAGCGAATGCCTTTGTCCTGAAACCAACAAGCTGATTCTAAAACCCACATGGAAAGGCCAAAGGGCCAAAAGGCACCAACACAGCCTTGCAGCCTTGAAGAGCAAGGCTGGAGGACTTACACAGACAGTACAATCTACAACACGCTGGAGTCCAAGACTATGTGGTACCGATCTGAGAATGGACAGAACAGAGTGCACAGTCCAGACACAGCTCCACACACTCAGCCACCTCGCAGGACCAAGGGGACACCAGACAGTGAGGGAAGGAGGAATCTTTTCAAAACTGAGGCTGAATTGAATGGATACCCATTTGGGAGATGACCCCTATCTCACACCACACACAAAAAGTCAGTTATGGGGAGATTACAGACCTGAACACAGAGATGAAACAAAGTAAACATCATAGTTGTGTGAAGTAAGCAAAGATTTTTTTTTTTTTTTAAATGTTTGTTTTGAGAGAGAGACAGAGAACGAGCACGAATGGGGGAGGGGCAGAGAGGGAGACACAGACTCCAAAGCAGGCTCCAGGCTCCGAGCTGTCAGCAAGAACCCAACGTGGGGCTTAAATCCAGGAACCATGAGGTCATGACCTGAGCCAAAGTCAGACACTTAACTGACTGAACCACCAGGCGCCTCAGTAAGCAAAGGTTTTTTAGAACAATACAGAGGTGCTAGCCACAAAATAGGAATGGATGAACCGGGCCACAGTAAGATTAAAAACACATGTTCCTCAAAGACACTAGCAGGAAAGTGCAAAGGCAACCTACAGAGTAGGAAACACATCCCTGTAATACACATCCCAGAGAAAGCACTCATATCTAAAATATATAGGGGCGCCTGGGTGGCGCAGTCGGTTAAGCGTCCGACTTCAGCTCAGGTCACGATCTTGCGGTCCGTGAGTTCGAGCCCCGCGTCAGGCTCTGGGCTGATGGCTCAGAGCCTGGAGCCTGCTTCACATTCTGTGTCTCCTTCTCTCTCTGCCCCTCCCCCCTTCATGCTCTGTCTCTCTCTGTCTCAAAAATAAACCTTTAAAAATAAATAAATAAATAAATAAATAAATAAATAAATAAATAAATAAATAAATAAATAAAATAAAATAAAATAAAATAAAATAAAATAAAATAAAATAAAATAAAATAAAATAAAATAAAATAAAATAAAATAAAATAAAATAAAATAAAATAAAATAAAATAAAATATATAAAGAATTCCTACAAATCAGTAAGATAAAGACAACCCAACAGATCAGGAGAAGCCAAATCCCATCCATGGCCTGTTTTGGGAAAGTACGAATGGGACACAGACACGAGCTGTGCCACTTTCCACTTCACAGCAGAACTTGGCTGCTGAGACTATACAGCTTGCAAACCAAAAAGTATTTATTATCTGGCCTTTTACAGAAAAAGTTTGCAGATCCCTGCAATAAATAAGTGGGGCAAAAGACTTGAACAAGCACTTCACAAAAAAGGATCTTCACCTAATGGGCATTAAACGCAAGAGAAGGCACTCACCAAGGAAATGCGACTAAGAATATCCCACACCAACACTGAGCTCCATGCCCTCTGGAGAAGGAACATGAGAAAGCAGTGAAGCCCAGGCGCTGTAGAGGACGGGGAGTGACCAGAGCCCCGCAGGTGGCTGGCAGGCAGGTAACTACGAGAAGCCCCATCCGTATCTGTGAGACTGCAGTTGGTGGGGGAGCCTCACAGCCCAACACGCACATGCAGCACTGTCCCACTCCTGGGTACAAACAGGCCACGAGACACGTGGTGTTTATAGGAACTTTGTTCACAGAACCAAAGCTGTAAACCCGACCCAAATGGCCACCAACAATGAATTAAAATAAAAAGCTGCAGCACATTCATACAGCGGAAAACTCTAGTAATAATGAAAACAAGTAACTGACAACTATACAAAAATTTGGATGAACCGCAACAGCCACAACATGAAGCAAAAGCAGCCAGGTGTAACAAGGCTACAATCCTGTGTGGTTACTTTTTAAAGTTTATTTATTTATTCTGAGAAAGTGTGTGTGCACACATGAGTAGGAGAGGCGAAGAGAGAGAGGGAGAGAGAAAATCCCCAGCAGGCTCTGCACGGTCAGCATGGAGCCCAATGCGGGGCTTGACCCCATGGACTGTGAGAGTAAGACCTGAGCAGAAATCAAGAATGAGCCACCCAGGCGCCACTGGGTAGTTACTCTTCCTAAGCGCCAGGCAGAGGGTGCCTGTGAGGCTGCTGGCGGGTCCGTATACCTATGACGGCTGCACTCACAGGCCAATATGCCATACTTCAGTTAAAGAGAAAAAAAACAAAAACTCTGTGAGGGCCAAACAAAAAGTGAAATCAAATAAAACAGGCAAAACAAAATAAAACCAAACCACTTCCAAAGCAGCTAAGTATGATGGCTTCCCACGCAGCAGAGGCAAACTGCCACCCAGAACCTGTCGGACCCTGCCCTCTCCCCTCGCTGGTCTTCAATCACAGGGGGACGCCTGGAGCAGGGGCGGGGAGGGCGGAAAACAGATCTGGGCAGGGGTGCAATAAAGACAAGTGGGTTCTAAGATCCTGCTGGGAGATGTGCCCTGAATATGGTGTCCTGCCCTGGTTTCTAAGAACTTCGGTGAGAAATCCAGGATCAGGTTTCTCTCTACAGCCAAGGAAGTTGTGCAACATGTCTAGCCAGGGTCATCTGCGGCCAGCAGGAGGAGCACCTCCAGGCAGGGAGGTCCGTGGGGGCTGGGAGCCGGCTCGGGGCCACAACGAGCATGGGCTCATCCCACAATGACTGCATAGCTCTCTGACACCAACCCGTCCACAAACCCAATCTGCCCTTCGGGCACAGCCACTCGGTTGGTGTCTTGCAACCAATGCTTGTGCTGTGCAGGGGCAGGGTACTGACCTCCCTGGGAGCAGTAGCAAGGCGCCGTGGCCAGGCTCCTCCATGGCGTCCAGGCACTCGGAGGGCACAGCTGAGCCACCGGCGCTGTCAGCATCCCCTTCGGCTTGCAGCTCAGGGTGCACCAGGGTGCTTGTGTCCTCGTCGGTGAAGGTCTCACACTCACTGTAGGTGCTCTCGGAACCCATGTATGCGCTGTCTGTCACCTCGTTGGCCTAGGAGAGAGTGCCAAGGGTCAGTCCCACACCCTGAAATGGTCACATGTCAGTAAACCCCGACGCTCCACAAGTGCTCTGCTGCAGGCATCGAAGAGACAGCGTGGAGAGACAGCCTCAGGCAGGGCCCCCAAAGCACCTCTAAGCAGAAACGTTAGCTTACAAAACAATCCAATATTTTTGAAAACTGAAACATAGCACATGTTCCAAAGCAGAGTAAGTACTAAAGCAATTTTGAAAGTTAGCTGTAGAGGTTACCCAAAACAGGAGGTATCCAACACCACAGGATTAAGTGTGAGTGGAACCACCCATATGGCTACCAGCACTGAAATTATTTCTATCCAAAGAACGGTATAAGAACATGCGTTTTTCAATTAAAAAGTCACCATCAATATGTGTTATGTGTGTTCAGGTTACTGCTTTGAAATTCAAGTACGTGGTCTAACCTCAAAATTCTAACCCATCAATTATTTAACCAACCCACTGTGTTCACTGGTTAAAGATCTTTCCACAGAACCTACCTTTATTTCCACTCTTATGGACCCAGCACCCAGCACAGGGTCCGGCAGCGCAAATGACTTAAATCCAAAGAACTATTCAACAGGCCATTTTCAATTTATAACCTCAGCTGTAATTCCAATGCAAGTGCACTGGCTAGGGAAAGGAGCCAACATTTCAGGCTCAAAAGAATCTAAGGTTAACCACTTGCAAACAAGTGAGATTCCAGAAAAGGAGTTGGAAGAAAGTGCATTCTGTCCAGTTGCTCTGGTGTCACAAGGGAACAGTGTGCTCAGATGTGCCTGGTAACAAAAAGCCCCCCATCCTCCGCTAGCTTTGAGGGCCTCTCCTGGCTGCATTCCCGGGGTGCCTTGTCCCATCGAAGAGGCGTGAAGGGCCCAGGTCGAGCTGGCAAGAGCCGAGCACGCCAATGACAGGCCAGGGTCCATCCGTGGCCAGCCCATCCACCAGCCCAATGCCCCTGCACTGGGGTCCCAACCACTCTGAGTCCTGTCAAGTGGGACTGGGATTAAGAGACCACATAGGCAGGTACAGAAACTTGGAGGACTGTGGGGCCCGCGAGTCCCTGGGGAGGCAGAATCCCTGCCCAATGTCTGTAAGGCCAGAATGAAACAGAATAATGTGAGAGCAGGCACTCATTGACGTTACCTTGTTACCTATGTTTCCAAAGGAAAACCAAATCTTCCTTGGAATCTAAGGCAACTAAGGAACTCCTAAAAAGCACTCACTTCAAAACCTGAAACCAGGAAATCCCTTTCAGAGGCATGGCCTCTAATACTGTTTAACATCACCATCAATGAGCAGGTACCACTTTCTGCCAGGCTCAGGACTGGCTCTTTGCTCCACGGATGGGCAGCATGGGGAGAGACGGGCAGGTTGAGCTAGGCAGGCTCCTCAAAGTCGGGGCTGGCCCTCAGGGTAGGCACAACAGAGCAGGCACAAAATTCACAGCCAATTCCTGGCTTCTGCTGAGGGGTGGCTGCTGGTTTACTGCCCAGGTGACACCGCACACTCACAAAGCGGGGGCTGCCCGAGAATCACCCAATGGCGGGAGGAAGACCTCTCCCACCCCCTAGACTTCAAACAACAACAAAGACCAGTGTTGGCTATTAGTATCCAGACGAAAACTCCTAAAAGAAAACACTTCCTCTTCTGCAAAACAGTCCCATGCAGCCCTGCTCACCTTGACTACTTAGTCCTCACACCTGGGAAGCCAGCAAGACCCACACCCTCCAATCCCCACGAAACAGGTCCATCAAGGGGCCCCCAGACACTGACTGGAGACCCTGAGATGATTTCCTAGACGGAACAGGAAACAGGACTTAACTCCTGAGATCAGCTTTTAAAAAAACCAACGAACCAGCACCTCTGAAAAGCATGACACTCCTCTCTGGCCCTCATGGACTCCGTGCCCTCGACGGGCAGCTCAGCGTGTGGCAGGGGGCTGAGCGCCCTCTCCCCAAGATGGTCCTGTCTGGCCCGCATGGACCCCGAGCCCTCGATGGGCAGCTCAGCGTGAGCTGAGGACCCCCAGGAAGGGAAGGAGGGTCCAGGCACTCGGGCCTGTCTCTTCGGTGTGCAAGGAGCCCACCCGAATAGCACAAGTGAGGCTGGGGCTGTGGCCTAAACCCTCCCTGGGGCTTAGCCAGGACAGTTGTGGGTGCAAGTCCCTGTCCACGGACACAGAAACAAGGAGGCAAAGGCGTCACAAAGAGGCCCGCCGCAGGCTGGGCATGGAACTCTGCTCTAGGGAACTCACTCACCTTTTAAACAGGTAGGGCAGGGCAGGGCGAATGTTCCCCTCCACCCTCCACTCCTCGTTCCTCAAGCAAAGCCATTCCTCCGACACAGAAGGAGAGTCAAAGAGATGAGCCCTGTTTCCCATTTCACTGAAGGCTTCATGTCTGCACTTACACTCCAAATTATAAATAAATAGTGTCCCAGAGGAGGTCGGGTCCTGGAGTGTCAGGCACCCGCTGGGGGTGCTGAGCTGCAAATAGCCTCTTACCTGGAGGTCAGAGCCCCAGGGCACAGGAGCTGCATGTTCTACACCTCCTCACCCCCTGAGGGTCAACTTTTACGATTCAAGAATGCCCTGAAAAAAATCCCAGCAAGCCAGGCAGTTTTCCAGAGTAGCAAGGTAAGCATCTGTCTTTTCAGAGAAGCAGCAGAGCTCACCTCAGGGCGGGGGGGGGGGGGGGGGGGGGGGGGGGGGGGGGGGGGGGGCAGTCTAAAGACACGGGACAAGCTCACAGACTTGCCCCATCAGCTCAAATTTGCTACCACAAGGGACCCAACTTTGCCCGGAAGCACACAAATCTATGCTATCCACTTTCAGAGTACTTATAAACTCACAGGCTGGGACGAACTCACTTGAAAATCAAGTGCACCTGGACAGCTGTGCCACACGCTAGCAATGATGTCACCGGTTACAAGGAAGCAGGGTTCAGAGCCACCGGTGAGGGGCTCCCATGTGGCCAACACTTCAGTGTCCAGGTCATGGCCCCTCTGTGGGACGGTGACTGTTTGTTTCTGTGACCTGCGGGCGCTAGCCCGGGCAGCCTCAGTGGGCTCCACGCACCAGCCCCAGGAAGGGCGTGCTCTCCGAAACAGACGCCCTCCCCCCAGAAAATACTCAGAATTCCTCCCACGGAAATACTAGGGACATCTGTCCAGATCAGTCACTAGCTTCGTTCGACTAACCTTGCGGCCTTCCTATCTGCAAGTGGTGCTGGCGTTTCAGCAAAACCTTCGTGCTCCCCTGAAGGTAACGATGAAGCCTCGGAAAAAAGTTTAACCTGCTCCCAGACACGCTCCATTAAGCGTCCTGCTGTGCTGACTGACTGGGGGAAGGGGGCAAAGTTCAGGAAGTGTCCTTGTTGGGTTTTTAACAGTCACTCCTCAAAACAGTGGCTTTTGTTCTTGACTTTCAAACCTCTGTTGTAACAGTTTACAGAAAAGGCACGGTCGCCATCATTTTATTAAGGCAGCTCTTTCCTCTAGGGGCCTTGGTAGGAGGAGAGAGGGACAGAGAAGGCACAGCAGGGACAGTTCTTATCATTTCTGTTTGTGCCAGTTCTCTGACCCTCCCATGGTCATGGCCCTTCCAGAAACCCTGGGGGCAGAGCTCCACCCCCCCTCCAGCACGCTGCAGGGCCTGGGGCACTCCTCCCTGCTTGCCTGCCTCGTCCCCTCCCCTCCCCTCACTGCTGCCCTCACCCCTCTCCCACTCCTCAGGGAGGCCACCTCGTAACTCTCCTAGGGGTGACTTGAGCAAGGAGCCCACAGGAAGCAGGGGGGGGACCCCGGAGCAGCCCACCAGTGGACTGCAAAGCACCCCTGCCCCCACACCGCTGCGTGCTGGGCCAGAAGTCATTACAAAGCTTATTTATCTCTGAAGGTCACCAGAAGAGGGTAAGATTTGCAAGTAATGCCCATATCTTCCACTCATATTTTTACCAAAATTTTTTCTTTTAAATGTTTGTTTTTGAGACAAAAAGTGTGTACGTGCACACGAGGGGGTGGAGGAGGAAGGGCAGAGAGAGACAGGGACAGAGGATCCAAAGCAGGCTCTGCACTTACAGCAGCGAGCCCAACATGGGCCCGAACCCATGAACCACGAGATCACGACCCGAGCTGAAGTCAGAGGCTCAATGATGGAGCCACCCAGGCGCCCTTGAACTTGGAAGATTATATGACATGCAAGCTTTTTTAAAAGAACATCTTTCTAGAAGTTTCACAGTACCTGGTCCCAGTCCCCTGAAAGTTACACCTAAAGATCATAAAAAGACACGGAAGAGCCTTTTTTTTTGGGGGGGGGGGGCTTATATGCACATTACTAAGCAAGAGAAGCCAGGCAGCAAAGGCCACACACTGGATTCCAACTCTGTGACATTCTGGAAAAGGCAGAACTATGCATACAGCATAAGGTCAGTTGCTGCCAGGTGCTATCGGGGAAGGAAGGGTGAGTCCAGGAAGCAGAGCATGCGAAAGGCAGTGAAACTCCTTGGCAGGATACTACACAGGGCACACATGACCTTGTCCACTTGTTAAAACCACCATGAGGGAGCCCTAGTGTACACAGTGGGCTTTTGTTAACAGCAACAGATCTGTACTGGATCATCAGTTATAACAAATGCACCACACTAATTAATGCAAGACATTCATGATGAAGGAAACTCTGTGTGTGTGTGCGCGCGCGCACGCGTGTGTACAGGGGAGAATGGGGACTCTCCGTACTATCTGCTTCATTTTCTGAAAAGCTAAAACTGCTAAAATACAAAGTGTATTAATATTTTTAAGTAACAAAACATAACCTTATCCTCCTTTCTGAAAAACAAATTAGCATCCTTTGAAATTTGCATTCTTTGAAACATCGGGTTCCCACCATGCCTTCCAAAGGTGACAAGCGAGCGCAAGGCGGGAGCTGGTACTCCCAAGGGTACCACACTCCTGTGGGCCTCGGGGATCCACCTGCACAAGGACGGGAAGATGCGGAGTTGGACAGGACCCCCGGGTCTGCTCTGCTCAGGGTTCAAGAGGCAGCCCCAACATCAGAGGCTTCCACACCTCTGGACCAAATGAACTCTTGGAAGTACAAAATGTGTTGATGCCTCCTACTACCCTGAGTGTCCTGGGGCAGCCACATCAAATGACCACAAACCGGGCAGCTTCAAACAACAGGAATGTATTCCGGCCAGCAAGGGTAAGCTCTTCCTGAGATTCCAAGGGAGGCTCCCTCCTGCCTCGTCCAGCTCCTGGTGGCCCCGACTGCATCTTTCCAGCGTCTGCTGCATCAGCACACTGCCCCTGTGTGTCTTCTCCTGGCTTCTAAGGACACCAGTCACTGGATTCAGGGCCCAGTCTACTACCCAGAATGATATCATCTCGAAACCCTCAACTTATTACATCCACAAAGACCCTATCTCCGGGGCGCCTGGGTGGCGCAGTCGGTTAAGCGTCCGACTTCAGCTCAGGTCACGATCTCGCGGTCCGTGAGTTCGAGCCCCACGTCGGCTCTGGGCTGATGGCTCAGAGCCTGGAGCCTGTTTCCGATTCTGTGTCTCCCTCTCTCTCTGCCCCTCCCCCGTTCATGCTCTGTCTCTCTCTGTCTCAAAAATAAATAAACGTTAAAAAAAAAAAATTAAAAAAAAAAAAAGACCCTATCTCCAAATAAGGTCACGTTCACAGGTTCCGAGTGATCGTACCTTTCAGGAGACTACTATTCAACCCACTGCACCCACTATGATGATCCAGCAGAAACCTGAGACAAGGATAGAGCAGAAGATCCTGATGTAAGTGCTCGGGCTCCGCTGGGAGGGGGATAGAGGTCTGATGGTCACTGACTGCAGAAGTGTTGTGACCCCTCAGATGCTCTAAACAAGGAAAGAAGGACTCCCCTGGCCTTAGGTACATTCCTGGAAAATTCAAGGTGTGTCAAACTGCAAAGAGGCTTCTCCACCTTGCTGGAAAGGGAGCCAGCCCCGCTCCAGTCATGAGAGCAGCCACCCTACATCACAGGGTCTGGCAGCCCATCTGAAATGTGATGCATCAGAATCCTGCCCTCCTGCAGCCCCTACTTGGCCACACATGCCCCATGTGACATCTGGTGCCCAATGCCAGGACTGGGCCTGACACCCCACAAAGTCACACGCAAAATGAACACACCAACCTCACCAAACAGGATGCAAGGTGGGGTGGTCCCTGCCCTTGGGAGGTTCACACTTGGCTGGTACTCTGGGACAAAGCTGTGGTGAATGCGCCCAGTTGGCCCAGAGGTCTATGCCAGCAGAAGAGATGGTCAGAAAGTGAACCTGTGTTATCTGAGGTCTGACCAATACCTGGAGCAGCCTCTCAGAGCCAGGACACAAGACCCCAAAGGAAAGTAGTGAGTCCCTGTGGACTGTGAGAAGCCACTCTGTGCAACTCCCTCATTTTACCAAGGCACCAAGGCTCACAGCCACCGGGTCACAGCCTGGCCCTGTTCCCTGCACCCCTCTGAGCAACAGAGGACTGAGGGGCTGGTGGCTACCATCACCACCTTCCCCACAGCTCTTCAGGCGCTCAGGAGTTTCTAATGTATTTTTTTAATAAGAAAAAACTGCAGGTCCAGCCACATGGGCTGTCCCAGCATCTGCTCACCCCTCCAACCGGAGGTGGGGGGGGGGGGACAAAACTGTGGTAGCCTCCTGTGACTGTGCTCACAGACCTCCACCCTGCCATGCAGAGAACACAACACCCACAATTACAGGTGAGACCATGTAACCATAGCAACCCTAGAGGCAGGTGGCAAAGGAGCACGAGGTGTTACAAGTCCCTAAACCCCAAAAACGACTTGAAATTCGGTAACATGAAAACCTTACACAAGACCTCTGCTCTGGCCTTGCTTGGCAGTCTGGCAGAAGGTGACAGCAATAGCACTGGAGAGCCCTACCAGCCCAGCCCAGCTCTCTGCTGACAACAGGCCCCAAGGGGACCGCCGTCAATGATCTCAGGTGAGCAGTGGTGGAGCAGACACCTGCCGACCCTCTGCCGCAACCAGGAGCCCCCCCAGAGCCCCTGGCCTCGGACACAGGGCTGCAGAGTGAGCCCTGCCCTGCCCTCCCTTCCACTTCCTGCAGAAATATCCCCGGTACCACTAAGTGGAGCGGGATTCAGAGGGCAGAAAGGAAGACGTGTCACATCAAACTCCCTCTCAGCCCCTCAGTGAGAACCACTTGCCTCAAAGGTAACGAAGTCGTCGAACTCATCGGGGCAGGCGGGTGGCTCCTCGTCCTGGGCAGGTGCAACCCCACACAGCTGGCCATCAGACTCTGCAGGAGAGAAGACCCAGTACTCAGCAGGAAGCCTAGACCAGCCCCAGAGGCCATGGGGGAAGGCGCCAGAGGGGTGAAGGCGAGCCCTGCTCGGGACAGCCAGTGAGAAGCCCAGGGGAGAAAGCAGCATGGTTACGACGGGGAAGCACGTGCCCCTTCCCCCCAGAGAGGTGGTGTAGAGGCAGAATGATAAAATGTTTGTTTCTTTAGACCCCCAACAGCACTGCAAAAGAGAAGGAGCAAGATCTCAAGACCATGACACTGTTCACGGGCTTTAAAAAGTATCAGGTACCAGATTTAAATTTTTTAAAACTGTGTGTGTGTTTGGGGCCATGTAGGTGTGATGGAACTATACCAAAATAGCATCTTGCGCTCGGTGTTGGGCTCGCTGGCAGTTTTTATTGCCTTCATTTTTGCTGAACTTTATCTTTAGTAATAAATGTCTTATCTCATAATAAGGAAAATTTTAAATCCAAAATAAAGGGGTGAGTGGACACACCAACATACCGGGAGGTGAGCGCAAACTCCATGGGGTAGAATCCCCTGCGTTCCAGACCCTTGCACACCTCACCCCATATACCTCTTCATCTAGCTGTTCCTTTGTAACCTTGTGAGTAAACTGCTAATGGTAAGTAAAGTGTTTCCCTGGGTTCTATGAGCTATTATAGCAAATTATCACACCTGGGGGAGGGGTACTGAGGACCCCGGATTCATTGTCAGGTCAGAGAGAAGTGTGGGTGGCCCAGGAGGGTGAAGTGGGGTCTTCACGAACTCTGACAGTTGGTGTCAGAGCAAATTAAATTGTGGGACACCCAGCTGGTGTCCCTAGAGAACTGGAGATCCCAGAGAACTGGAGAATCACTTAGTGAGGAAATCCCACATATTTGGTGTCAGTGTTATGAACAGAACACAGATCATAATAGGAATTACTTATTTAAAATGCATCACTTAGGAGCGCCTGGGTGGCTCAGTTGGTTAAGTGTCCGACTCTTGATTCTGCCTCAGGTCATGATCTCACGATCTGTGGGATTGAGCCCCGTGTCAGGCTCTGTGCTGATAGCGCGGAGCCTGCTTGGGATTCATTCTCTCTCTCTCTCTCTCTCTTTCAAAATACATAAGTAAACTTAAAAAAAATATTTTAAATACATAAGTTATTTAATATATCTCACACGATCTAACGTAACATCAGTCCTTTATTTATTTTTTGAAGTAAGCTCTATGCCCAGCGTGGGGCTCAAACTTGCAACCCCAAGATCAAGAGTCACAAGCCCTTCCAACAGAGCCAGCCAGTCGCCCCCAGAGGACAACTTTGCCAATGGGACCACATGGGGAGAATGCTGCTAGCCATCCCCATGTCCTCCAGCCGGGCTCTGAAGACTCAGTGGTTTGAAGTTACCGCAAGAGCCCCGGTAAGCAGGGAAGGGAGAACAGATACTGAAGGCCCCTTCACCACACGGCAACGGCAGGACCTACAGCCATTCTGTCCTGTCTCTAAATGACTCTCTTGGGTTGCTTGGGTAGCTCAGTCAGTTAAGCATCCGACTTCAGCTCACGTCATGATCTCACAGTTCGTGGGTTCGAGCCCCGCGTCCAGCTCTGTGCTGACAGCTCAGAGCCTGGAGCCTGCTTAGGATTCTATGTCGTCCTCTCTCTCGGCCCATCCCCTGCTCACGCTCTGTCTCCCTCTCTCTCTCTCTCTCTCTCTCTCTCTCTCTCTCAAAAATAAACATTAATTTTTTTTTAAATAAAGGACTCTCAATTTAAACAGAATAATGCTTTCCCTTAACAACAGTGTGAATTGAAATATTTATGTATCGCGCAATTATGAGATGCCTTTGTCAACTCAAAGCTACTTTGCAGTACTGATCAAAGCCCTGATGCCAAAAAAAACTCCTATGTGGCCTTTAAGAATCACGGGCACTTTTGTTGCTGTTGTTTCGCACCATTTTCCCCAGGAGTGTGGTTAAGTATCCCAGCGGGGCGGATGGCAGCAGGCAAGGAGGAGCATGGGAGCCCACACACCGGGGCCCCTGTACTGGGAGGTGGGGTCTCTGGTGCAGGTGACGCGGTGAAGGTTGCTGTGGACACAAGTTTGGGGTTTCTGGGGCAGGGGGTGGAGGGCCCCAATCACCCCCGTGCACGTGTCTTTGTAAAAAGCTACGCTGTCTTTGGCCTATGTCCCCTCTCAGATGTTAAGTCTTCCCTGCCCTCCGAAGCCTGAAACACAAAATTCAAAGCTCTCAAAACACAACCAATGGTTCTAGATGTGGATTGTGCTCAGCCTCCAGAGGTGGACAAATGGTCTTGCCCCACACTGTGGAGAGGGGGGGTGGGGACAAAGTTAGTGCTGCCATATTCCTCATGGGAACTAAGTATGATTGTTCTGTAAGTTTTCTCCATGTGAATTAAAACAATTTTCAGTTAAGTGGACATTTTTAATGTGCATTCATCCCACTCTTCCAGAGCTTGGGGGAGGGCGTAGCCAGTGTAATGGCCTATTTGTAGCAATCTGCAGCGCCCCCCTCCCCCCCCCCCCCCGCCCGGACTCATTCTATTCCTGAAATAAGGCAGGCCTGTGGTATGACAGTGAAAATCTCCCTGTGCTTCACTGCAAACTGGGTCAACACACCGCGTCCCTTGCTGTGTCGCCCCTGGGTGCAGAAGAGGCCCGCTGGCCAAGACAGGCCACCCGCACGCTGGAGGAGCACCGGAGACAGCTCCATGGAATGTGGGTCTGTGATCACATGCTGCACCCTCCCAAATGCTATCACGTCACAACTTCAAAATCAGCTTTGACTTGCTTTCATTACGATTTTATTTTCAGTCTCCTTTCCTAATGAAACTTAAAAGATGAAGTCAAACTACAGAGAAAAGAAAAACAAAGCCTGAGTCCCTGATACCACCTGGCAGTATGTCCGATGCAGGTGGGGCATCCCCACCAACACGGCCTCCCCTGAGCCCACATGGGCTGTGGACACCTGGAGGCCCAGCGCCTCACGCCCACTCTCAGATGTGGTCCCCGTGAGCTGGCACTGAGCCCAAGGGCCAGTCACTCACCCACCAACCCTGTGGGGAAGTCCAAGTCCTCCCTCGTTGCCCACAGCCTGGCCGTGTCCCCAGTGCCTTCACCTCCACCTTTTGACCCCGCCTGCCCAACCTGGCCACGGTGGCCTCCCTGCAGCCCCCAAACACTCCAACGCGCCGTATTCAGGCACCCCTACCCCTGCTTCAACCCTCCTCCTGTAGCTTCTGTGCCTCGCTGTCTGCGGGCTGTCCTCCACTGGAAAGCCAGCTCCCAGGGGCAGGGGACACTGTTCTTCCACATGGGCTGTGTCCCTGGAGCCTAGATCAGTCCGGCTCGATGATATCTGTACCCGCACTCCTCATGGGCGGGCCTCAGCCGTGCCTCCCTTGGCTGCGGCCCTCACGCCATCCGCTTCAAGCTCTCGTCGCCACAATTCCCCTCAGCCCAGCCTCTGGCCAGAGCCCCTCTGCCATGCACCCTGGCAGCAGAATGCGCCCCCACGGCCCACCACCTCACTTCGGGAGCAGGGGTCTGCTCTGTGCAGGCTAAATTCCAGGCAGGGGGACATCACCTGCAAGGTGGCATCGCATTGAGACCAAGCCTCGCCCTCTGGGGACGCTTCTATTCCAGAATGTTCTCGCCAAAGGAAAACACACAGCACTATTTCCTGGAGCATGCATGCTAACTCTGGGACTGACTGGGAGGTTTTTGTTTTTAATTAAACCGAAGTGGAACTATTACCAGCAAGAATGAGAAAATACTGAGACTCAAACAATTCCTGTGGGTGCTCTGTGTGGTGCGTGGGCCGGCCCGAGGCAGGACTCCGCTGTGGTATCCTGACTTAGAAGCTCAGAGCAGCGAGGCACTGCTCCCAGGTTCAAAAGGCAGTGCAGCTGCAGCACTGGACAGACAGAACGCAGCTGGCCAGGTGCCATGAGGGTGGGGAGGGACCAGGTATCCCTGGTCAGGGGAGCCAAGAGAGGGGGCCCCAGGGGAGAGCGGGCTAGAGCAACTCCAGCCAGCTCCTCTCAGGCACAGCCCAGGACCCTCCCAGGGCCTCACCTCAGGCTCCCCTCTGCCAGCTCCTGTGACAGACACAGGGGGACAGCCCACACAAAGGCAAGCAGGAGGGAGGAGGGGTGGCAGGTGCAGGCAGAGGCCCTGTCTCAACGAGTCAGGGTGAGGTCAGGACTCAAGGACACAGGCCACTTCTCACACCACACTGATACCCATGTGCTCCTTGAGTCACTCAACTTCAAGACACATGCAACCCACGAGACAGCCCCACGGGGCAACAGCCAGCAGCCCCTCCTTCTCTGCAGATAAAGAATCAGCCTGTGCAGGGATGGCTCTTCTCCCCTGCCAGGCGTCAGCGGGTCACAAGTTTTCCAGGAGCGCTTGCTGACTCCCAGGTCACGACCCTCCAGGAACGCCTCCAGCCGAGCTCCATTTTGCATGAACTGTGCCTATTAGAGCAGACCAGCCACCAGCCTGCCCACAGAATCCTGGACTGTGGCTGAGAGAGGGCCTCAGAGCCACACGGACGGCACCGGCCACCTGGCTGGCTGCCACACTGGGTTCTTTCCTGCCCAGACCCACGGGACCAGCTGCCACTGCTGTTCCCAGCCCTGACTCTTCAGAGGAATCTGTGTTGCTCAATCCCCTAGACCCAAGGAAGCCCATGGATGCTGCTGTGGCTGTGCCATCAGTAAGCCCACACACCAAGCTTCCCACCTGACAGGCGTGACCAGCACGCTGTGCATCTGTGGTCACCCAGGGAGATGGGTTCCTGTCTATGACGGACAGTGGTCACGACAAACCTAGGGGGCACACGTCATCACGCCTGGGGCCGGAGAACGGAACGGTGCTGACAGGCTGAGGCAGCACAAGGCAGTCCTCACACCCTTAGCCTGTAGTCCTTGTCCCTCTACATAGTGTTTCTAAGTAGTTCCTGTGAATTCCTGGATTCCAGAATTTTCTTCCAACATCCTGCATAGTACTTGAGGATTTTAGCATTAGCTTCTCCACCTTCCCTCTCCTAACCTTCCAAAATGGTTAAGTCCCAGTCATTGGTTACATAAACGGTTAATCTGTTTAATTACTATGACTGTGTAAAACGGCATTCATTGCCCAGCCACGCAGTATTCTAGAAGCACATTTTCCCTCTTTTTAGCCTTCTTGGTTTTCCCGGCAATGTTAACTGCTTTCTGGGGACTTAGGCTTGGCCTCTGTACATCTGTCGCCTTCTTACCCCCAAACCATCAGGCAGAGCAGTGAAGCCTTCTCCACTGACCTACCGGTTCTGAGCTCCTCAGACTCCATCACCATCAAACCAGCACGAGGGTGAAATAAAGCCATCTAAAACTAATGATGCCACCACGTTTGTGAGACGTGCGTCTCCTCCCTGTGACACCGAGATCAAACAGACAAACACAGGAAGTCTCAACCGTACACGCATGAGCCCGTGTACTCTGGTCAGAGAGTAAGTATTCCACCAAGCACACACACAACACGTGTGAGACCCGGCTGTGTGGCACACCACGAAATAAACTCAACAAGGAACAGAGTGAATAGAGAAGCACGCCTGGATGGCTCAGTCAGTTAAGCACCCGACTTTGGCTCAGGTCATGATCCCGTGGTTTGTGGGTTCGAGCCCCATGTCGGGCTCTGTGCTGGCAGCTCAGAGCCCGGAGCCTGCTTCGGATTCTGTGTCTCCCTCTCTCTCTGCCCCTCCCCCAACTCCCTCCCCCTCTCTCTCTCTCTCTCTCTCTCAAAAATAAATAAACGTAGGGGCGCCTGGGTGGCGCAGTTGGTTAAGCGTCCGACTTCAGCCAGGTCACGATCTCACGGTCTGTGAGTTCGAGCCCCGCGTCGGGCTCTGGGCTGATGGCTCAGAGCCTGGAGCCTGTTTCCGGTTCTGTGTCTCCCTCTCTCTCTGCCCCTCCCGCGTTCATGCTCTGTCTCTCTCTGTCCCAAAAATAAATAAAAACGTTGAAAAAAAAAAATTTAAAAAAAAATAAATAAAATAAAAAATAAATAAATAAACGTAAAAAAAAGTGAACACAGAGATCCCATTCTCTATCACACACAATTAGGTTTAAAACTAATGACAAGATTTTTTTCAAGTTTTTTTCTTTTTTTAATGTTTATTTATTTATTTTTGAGAGAGAGAACACGAGCAGCGGAGGGGCAGAGACAGAGAGAGGGAGACAGAGAATACAAAGTAGGCTCGGGGCTGACAGCGCGAAGCCCAACACGGGGCCAGAACTCATGAATCTGAGATCACGACCTGAACCACAAAGTCTGATGCTTAACCAACGTAAGCCACCTGAATGCCCCTAATGACCAGATTTTTATTTGTTTGTTTAGTGTTTACTTATTTTTGAGGGAAAGAGAGAGCATGAGCAGGGGAGGGGCAGAGAGAGGCAGAGACACAGAATTCGAAGCAGGCTCCAGGCTGTGAGATTTTAAAATACCTTTTGAAACCAGGATGCCTGGGTGGCTCATTCAGTTGAGCATCTGAGCATCCGACTTCAGCTCAGGTCATGATCTCATGGCTCACAAGTTCGAGCCCCACATCGAACTCTGTACTGACAGCTCGGAGCCTGAAGCCTACTTCGAATTCTGTTGTCTCCCTCTCTCTCTTTGCCCTTCTCCCACTCATGTTCTGTCTGTCTCTCTCTCTCAAAAATAAACATTAAAAAAAATACGCTTAGAAATTAAAATAACTTTTAAATAATTGATGAGTCAGGGAAATCATACTGGATTTTAAAACACAGAGGAAAAAGCATATACTTGGATTTCCCCCAAAGGTTTACCGAAAGTTGTTGGAGCACAAAGCCATTCCAAGGGTCCTGGGCACAGGTGCACTGGCCCAGGGAGGTCCTGAGGAGCATGGCTGGGGGCAAGTGAATGTGCTCCATTCAGGAAGACTCCAAAGGCACTGGAGGTAGAGCAGAGGCCAAAATGTGCATGAAACCACCATCAAACTTTTTGTGCAAAAAGGTGAAGGCTTAAACAACTTCCTGTTTTAACTACATGTCTAGCCTCAGAAAATCACCTAAGGATTACAACATACTGGTTACAAGGGGAGAGACATAGGCATGTGGTGCTAAGCCTAAACACTCCAAGTTCATCTGAGGGCTCTCTTCTTCCTCCCTCTGCCCGCATGGTGTTACCCACGTCATCCATCCCCTGCTAGTACCACCTCCCAGAGGGTCTCCTGCCTCACACCTGCTCTACATGTCTCTCCCCAGGCCCCATCTGCCCAGGAGATGGTGGCATCCTCACCACGGCCCCAGGGCCTGCAGACTTTCCATCAGTGGGCTCAGCCAACCTCATCACAGGCCTCAGGACAGCTCCGCCACCTGGACCAGATCTCACTCCAGCCACTCTTACCTGGCTCCCCTCCGGCCCTCCTCACAGAGGGCTCCTACCTAGAGCCAGGCTGTATGGTTCTATGGCACGGCCCCCTGCCACCATACGGACCATTCCCTCTCTCGATATGTGCTCTGGACCCAAAGGACGACAGGGCCCCCAGACTATGGTAGTATTTACACAGGTCCCGAGACACAGAGCACATCTCAGAACCACCTGGGCTCAGCATCACAGGAAACCCAGTTCCTATAGGACACCGTTGGGCAATACAGTAGACAGACAGAGGACAGACAAGATAGGTGACTCTGCCAACAACTGCTGATAAGACTTGGAGTCCAAGGGCCTCCCCTGACCCAGCCACTGCACGTCCTGCCCCTGTTCTCCCTCTTCCTTCTCTGACAAGTGCAGGAAGAAGGGAAGGACTTGCTTGCAACCAGTGCCTTTTGGCCACACACCTGGCTGAAGCTGGGGCATGAAAAAAAGAGGGCTCTCCAGAGCTCCAGAATTCGACGTGAAGGGACAGCATACGGGCAACTTGAGTACACATGAGATACTAAGCTCACACCCAGAAGGCCAGCCATCCCACTCCTGTGTACAGGCCCCAAAGGCATGAAAACATGTGCCCACACAAAGAATTATACACAAATGTCACTAGGACCTTTACTCATAACAGCCCCAAACTGGAAACATACTAGCCCCAAAACAAGTGTCCACCCCTAGGCAGAGAGAAACGACACATGGTACAAGAATACAATGGAACTGCTCTGCCATCGAAACACAGACCCCAACCGTGCAACATACGTGCGTCTCAAAAACGTCACACGCAGGGAGACACCAGACGTAGAGCACATACTGATCATTTCCTTTGTGTCAACAAAGCCCCTACGAGGCAAAACTGACCTAGGGTGATGAAAATCAGCCAAGACGGTGCTGAGAGGGCAGAGAGGCCACGTGGAGGCCATGAGGAAGAGGTCTGCAGGGATGGTAACACTTGGTAGAGACTTGCATTATTAGACATAAGAATTTGTCAAAATTCAGACTGGCTTAAGATTTACTTAAGATTTGTGCATTTCACTGTAAATTTTTACTCAAGGTAAGACTGCAAACAAATATTGAACTGTAGGTAATGACTGCACTTCACACATGCCGAAGTGTTTAGGGTGAAATGTACAGGAGTATGCAACTTGTTAGGGTGAGTGTACGTACGGGAGTATGTGATTTGAAACGCATCCCATTAAAAACAGGATGGCTTGTCGGCCAGACAGAGGATGGACTGATACACAACAATGTAAATAGAGCAACATGCGGCCTGTAGGGCACCAACGGCAAGGATGCACGTGGGTGCTCACATGTAAGCCTTTCGATATTCTGGTATGTCTGGGGAAAGGGGCAGTAGCTTTCTAATATTATGGATAAGAGACCGAGTTAGACAGTTCTCTAAGATAGGGTGTGTGAGGAGCAAAGAACAGTGAGAGAGCACCCTGAAACCGGAGTATTTTAGGGGCTTTGAGGAGAAGGGAAGATGTTAAGCCCAGCCAAAGGAGCCTGAGGAGTGAGGGGTATTCCTAAGGTTGGCTGAGGGCGCAGCAGGGCAAGGGCTGGAAGAGAGAATGCGAGAAGGAAGCACAAGGTGGGGCAGACTGACCTCCATTCCTGATTGCGGTGATCCCTCGGTAGAAGTCCTCAAAACTGATCACGCCAAGCCCGCCGGGGTCCAAGTATTTCGTTAAGTCCTTCACCTGCAATTGTCAAGTGAGAGTATGTTACCCAAGCCGTACAAAATCAGAGGGAGAGTACACCAGGTGTCGGACCCCTTCACCACATTCAGAGGAGCAGCCTTCTTGCAAGGTGCGGTACTGAAAATAAGAGCCATTTATTCCTCTGATCCGAAGGCCACCCACAGCTCCAGCCAAAGACAAGTGGCCTCCCAGCAGAAAGCTGCCAAAGGCACCTGGGACCATGAATCATGGAAGTGAAGGCTATGCTCTCAAAGGTCAATAGTCATGCTTCTTGGGCACCTGGGGGGCTCAATCGGTTAAGCGTCTGACTCTCGACTCAGGTCATGATCTCACAGTTCGGGGATCGAGTCCTGCATTGGGCTCTGCGCTGACAGCCTGCTTGGGATTCATTCATTCATATCCACCCCCCCTTCCCCCTGCCCCTCCCCCACTTGCGCTCACCTGCTCTCCCCCCACCCCAAATAAAAATAAACTTTGAAAAAGAAATTAGTCATGCTTCCTAATTGTGAAGATCGGAAGTGTCGAAGTTTTAGATATTCTAGCCAGTATCTAGATTATTACTACAGCACAGTCCCACCTATCCATTCTGACATGCCTTTCCAACTGTGCAGAGTCCTTAGTAAAAATAACTTAGGCAAGAAGATGCTGGATATCAAAAATCTTAAGTAAGATGATTCACACATGGATGTTAGAGAATGAAACTCTTCAGAAAAAAGATATATTTATACTTTCAAGTATAAACTGTGTTTCATCAAAATTTAAAACTTCTGCGCTTCAAAAGACACCATTAGTAAAACTAAAAGACCAGACCTAGACTAGAAGATATTTGCAAATCATATATCTGGATAAAGGACTTGTATCCAGAATGTATAAAGAAAACTTACAATTCAACAATACCACAATTTTTTTTTCTTTTAATGGGCAAAACATTTAAATAAACATTCTACCAAACAAGACAGACAAATGGCTGGGGCGCCTGGGTGGCTCAGTCAGTTAAGCATCCAACTTGCAGCTCGGGTCGTGATCTCACAAGCAGGTGGGGTGGGTTTGAACCCGCATTGGGCTCTGTGCTGACAGCTCAGAGCCTGCAGCCTGCTTCGGATTCTGTGTCTCCATCTCTCTCTGCCCCTCCCCTGTTTATGCTCTGTTTTTCTCTCAAAAATAAACATTAAAAAATAAAATAAAAATAAATAAATAAGACAGACAAATGGCTGATAAGCACATGAAAAGATGCTCAAGATTGTGAGTCCTCAGGGAAATGCAAATTAAAACCGAGACATCACTCACCAGAATGACTGTATCCAAAAAAACCAACGACAACAGGTGCTGGGGAGGGTGTGGGGACCTGGAACCTCACACAATGCCAGGAGGAAGGGAAGATGGTCTGACCAGTGGGGAACACCACTTAGCAGTTGAAAAGTCAAACATAACTACACCACACAACACAGCAACTCCGCTCTCAGGGATGTCCCACCACACATACAAAGGTGTGCATGCACATGTTCGCAGCAAGCAGCATCACTCCCGCCAGGTAAGAGGAGAAGGAACCCACTGGCCATCACATTACGGGAGGAATGGGTAAACAAGGTGTGGTCTAGCCATATAATGGGCCACTATCTGGCCCTAAAAAGAAATGAAATAGTGACACACACAACATGGATGGAATCTCAAAACCATTCCGCCAAATTAAAAACCAGACACAAAAGACCACAAATTATATTCTTTCATTTATAGAATGCTTTCGGAAAAGACCACTCTACTGACATAAAAAGCACATCAGCGGTTGCCTGGAACAGTGTGGGGTGGCGGAGACGGGCTGCAGGCAGCATGAGGGACCTTTTGGGGTGTGGAAACACTGAACTAGGTTGTGGGAGCTGCACGATCCTATACGCTTACTAAAATTCACTCAATCATATACTTACAATGGGTGAATTTTATGGCATGTAAACTATACATCAACAGGGGCACCTATGTGGCTCAGTCGGTTGAGCGTCCGACTTCGGCTCAGGTCATGATCTCACAGTTCGTGGGTTCGAGCCCCGCAACAGGCTTTGTGCTGACCTCTTGCTCAGAGCCTGGAGGCTGCTTCGGATTCTGTGTCTCCTTCGCTCTCTGCCCCTCCCCCGCTCATGCTTTGTCTCACTGTTTCAAAAATAAATGAATGTAAAAAAATTTCAGGGGCACCTGGGTGGCTCAGTCGGTTAAGTGTCCGACTTCGGCTCAGGTCATGATCTCACGGTCCGTGAGTTCGAGCCCCGCGTCAGGCTCTGTGCCGACAGCTCCGAGCCTGGAGCCTGTTTCAGATTCTGTGTCTCCCTCTCTCTCTGACCCTCCCCCATTCATGCTCTGTCTCTCTCTGTCTCAAAAATAAATAAAACATTAAAAAAAAATTTCAAAAATATTACACATTGACAAAGCTTTTAAAAATAAATGAATAAAAAGATAAAAAGGATTCAAGAGAAAGTGACAAATATTGAAGACAAAGACAATTTACTATATTGTGAGAAGTGAGATGATTCATTTTCAGAAATACCAAATAAAAGCTGTGCTGTTTAGTTAACAATAGGTTTACAACCTATTGGAAATATGTATGAACCCCCCCAAGCCCCCAACAGTGGAGTCCCAAACCCTTACACACCTCACTTCCTGGTTCTTCGTCCCCTCTCCATTTCGCAGGCTTTGCAATGAGCATGTGCCACCAAACTGATGTCTCTGCGTCACCTCAAGGAATGTACACTTGTTCCATTCAGACTACTTTTTGGCCTTCTGTGGGCACAGGCGACATCCGGGTAAGGCCATAACCTCTGTAGCACTCAGCCAATAAGGAACCAGAGGAGGGACTTACGTGCTAGGAGATAAGTTGTCTGCTATAACCACTGAGTGTCCCTGTCTGTCAGACACCTGCTCTTGCAAGAACGTCAACTAAAGCCTCACTTCACTGTGCTCCGAGTCTCCTTGTACCCCTTTAATTGGGGTGGAGGGCTTATTTCTCACAATATGAATAAAAGAAGCCCCAGAGAAGAAAAATCAAAGGGACAGAATATTAAAACTATATTTAAGAAAACTTCTTTAAAATAAAAAAGTAATTTTAACTATATATTGAAAGAGTACATTGGGTATTGAGTATCCAATCTCACTCACTCTGGTGAGTTTCTTGGACTTTAAAGGACAGAAAATCCTCTAAAAAGCTATGTAAAATTCAAGTGACTATAAAAGAAAATTTGATTATCATTAAACTTTTCAGCAGCAATACCCAGTAATAAGGAATATGACAATTCCCTCATTTCAAGCATGGTTCAGAACAGGCACCCTCACGTGACTGACAAAGAAGCAAAAGATGTCAGAGTGAAAGTATTAAGCAAACACCTCATAACCCTGAATTTGAATCTGAACTACCACTGTGAAGTATCACTCACAATGTACGAAAACAAAGTGAAGACTTTCCAATTCTGTCCAATTAAAAGTAAGCTGCCCTAGCATCCAGACTGTGATATTCAAACCCCACTTCCCATTCAAAGGAACCAGGACCCGCAGAGCGTGTCAGGAAGTGTGCAAGCGGAGCCTAGAACCCAGTCATACCTGAGAGCAAAGAAGCTATCAGAGACTCACTGGGTCACATCCAGTAACTCAGGGGCCAGCCTGAAGACGCTTTCACAGCCCAAAACGAGACAACACGGGCACGGGTGAGAGTGCTGGCTCAGTGGAATGAAACACAAACATACCTCAAACTGTGCAGGCATAATTATGGTAAAACAAAACAAACAAACAAAACCAACCGGTCATCAATGAAGGACACGAGTGAACCAGGTTATTACTGTGAAAACAAATAAATAAAGGGAAAGAATCAAGTAGTTACGGAGCATCCAGCTAGTAAATGGGGGAAGGACGGAGACCAAACGTCACGCCTGCAATCCTCAGTGAAGTAATGCACAGTCAATGACCCTCAGTGCTTCCTGAGGCCACAGAAAGACAGATGGCCAGACACCACACGCCTCCTGACCGAACCCTGCAGCACCACCTAAATGAAGCCTGAACCCAACTACCAATTTGCAGGAAAACACAATGATCAAAGCAACACGTTTCAACAACATTGCACAGATGCAACTGACAAATCCAGTCCGTGAGGCCCCAACAGACACAGATGAGTGACCTTCTGCTTCCAAAGCATAAAGGACAGACAGGAAGCCCTCACTAAGGGACTCAGAACACACAGCACTCTGTGACCTGGAGGGGCTTTTTGGATCTTGATTCAAATAAATTGCTTTTTAAAATCATGTTTAGAGGTGCCTGGGTGGCTAGTCAGTTAAGTGTCTGAGTCCTGACTTCGACTCGGGTCATGATCTCACAGTTTGTGGGTTCCAGCTCCACATCGGGCTTTGGGCCGACAGTGTGGAGCCTGCTCAGATTCTTTATCCCCCTCCCCCACCCTAACCCCGCTCACATGCACCACTCTCTCTCTCAAAAATAAACAAACAATTTACACAAAGGTGGAAAACCAGGGCTAAGACTTAGGCAGGCACGAACCGCGGCTGAGAGCAAGCCCACTAATCCACGACATCCACAAACGTCCCCAGGGTCTCCTCGGCACGGGGCAGGCTGGAGGCCACCATGTTCAGCCCCCTCACCACTATTCAGGTAACATAAAGTCAGAGTGGAATAGGCCTGGCTCAAGCTGACTGATCCTGAGGGTGTGGGGCCCTCAAGCCACACACTGAGTCCTGCCTTCTCCCTCTGCTACCCGGAGAAGGCGAGGGCCACCGACCCTCCAGGGCAGGGCCTTTGGGCCACTGAGATACAGGTCTTGGAAGTCCATGCATCCACTGACTTCTTCAAACAGCTGAATGGGAATTATTTATAAAAGGCCTCCTTCCTTATCACACAAAAAACTTCATTCCTAAAGCACATGATGTCTAGTGAGAATCTTGCTGGATACATGAACGGGGATCTAACCTGGAATCCATACTGACAAATCTGTCCTTAAGATTCCTAAAAATTTGGGGGCACCTGGCTGGCTCAGTCAGTAGAGCATGTGACTCCTGATCTCAGAGTCGTGAGTTCAAGAGTTCAAGCCTCACATTGGACATGGAGCTTACTTTAAAAAAAAAAAAAAAAAAAAAGATTCCAAGAATTTCAACAACAAAGCAACTAACGAATTGAACACAAAGTACCAAGCTGCTCATTCTGAAACATTAACCCAATGCCTTTTAAACAAATCATTAACTAGGAGTAGAATTTTTGACATGTTACCATGTCAGTACGAGCAAAGAGGAATCAAAGTATACATTTTTTTTTTACTGTTTATTTATTTTTGAGACAGAGGTTTAATGTTTATTTATTTTTGAGACAGAGGGAGACAAAGCGCCAGTGACGGGGGGGGGGGGGGGGGGGGGGGGGGGGGGGGGGCAGAGAGAGAGAGGGAAACACAGAATCCGAAACAGGCTCCAGGCTCTGAACTGTCAGAACAGAGCCTGATGCAGGGCTTGAACCCACGAACTGTGAGATCATGACCTGAGCCAAAGACAGACACTTAACCGACTGAGCCACCCAGGTGCCGCAAGTATACATTTTTAAAGCCCACTTTAACTATGCTTTCTTTATAGTTTGGAGAAATCAATTTCCATGTGGCTGATGATTTGGGGATGATTCTAATTCTCTAAGCCCAAAGTACTCCATTCAGAAGCTTTCAGAAAAAATAAGGTGACTGTGAAAAATAAGAACATGCCCTTTCTTGCACAATCCAGCAGGGCCAGAAAACAAGCCAAGGGACATGCACTTGAGTAGTCAAAGCGAGCCCGTACCCTCTGCAGGATATGGATTCAGTAAGTTACAGAAACACCAGGGGAGAGAAAACCACCCTGCAAGCAGCTTCAGACAGATACCGCTGGTCCCTCCCTACAGGGTTCCTCTGAGAAACTAACAAATCATACTATTTCTACTACAGATGCGGACACACAACGTGGGAGGAGAAGCCAGAGCAACTTTGCTGACCACAGTCAGCACCAGCTGAAGAGGCAGCTCTCCCAGCAATCACGCTGAAAGCACTGCACGAGGACAGGACAGACGACCCTCATTTCTGCACCTTGTTGTTACTACCATACCTAGCTGGTAATATTCTCAATCAACAAAGCTCTTCTTATGGAAAGTCACCTCCAACTCACACTTCTAGAACACTCCAGACGAAAGGAGTGCAGAGTAACATTCCTCTAGAGACCACAGTCTGAAAACAGAAAACGAGTTCCAATACATTTAAGATGATTCAAACCAACATCGTTAGTCATTAGGGAAAGGCAAATTAAAACTTCAATGACGTGCATATCTATTTGATGGGCTAAAGTTAAAAAGACTGGCCAAACCATACACCCCAAGGGTTTGGGAGGATGCAGAGGAATTGGAACTCTCAGGCACTGTTGTGAATGTAAAATTACACAACCACTTTGGAGAACCATTTGGGAATTCCTTTCATACATGAATGATCAGAGAAGCTTTAGTTGCAATGGTCAAAAGAATGGTAACAACCTAAATGTCCATCAACATACGAATGCATGAACAAACTGTGGTTTTGGGGGGGGGGGGGAAGCCATGAAAATAAGTACAAGGTTCCTGGGGCTCCCTCTAGCTATTCATAAACTTCAGGTCAGCTGTGTGAGTGGGCAGGAGGGGCTAGGGAGGGAAGCAACTCCCAAAAGCCTGATTACACATCACTTCTGAACCTCACCCACCTTCTGGCATCTGCACTTCTTCCAATAAAGCACATATACTCTGGGTTTTCCCTGCTGCTTTGAAGAAGCCCTTCTTGCTGTCCTGAGATGCACCAGCCGGGGCACCCCCACCGGCGTCCACCTGCAGGGGACAGCCAGTGCCCCAGGCACCCAGAGCTCTCTGCACAGACAGCCCCACTGGCCTCTGCACCCGGAGGTGTGCGTCACAGCAAGCACCAACACTCAAGACGCCATTTCCAACTTTCCTTACCTAGGGATGAGCAAAAATTAAGTCATTTTGATAAAATGAGAAAATACCAAATGTCATATAATTTTCAAAGTTTATAAACAGGCGTCAGGAAAGATGTTTATGTTTTGCTTCTTTACTGACATCTGTGGAAATAAGCCTGGTGTATTTTAAGTAGACAGAGCTATGATTCTCAGTAGACATTTAAGGTTGTGGTTCTTCTGGGGGAAATGGAGACAAACAGGTGAGGAGGGAAAAGAGCTGCATGAGGCTGCAACCATGTGTGTAGGGTGTTCTCTTAAAAAAGAAACCCCAAAACAGCGAGATGGTAGCATCTATTTACCTTTGGGTGGTGCTGACAAAAGAACTGATAACACCAAGGAATTATTTTATTTTTTATTTTTATTTTTTAGGTAAACTCTACCCGCAACGTGGGGCTTCAATTCACACTGTAACATCAGGAGTCACATGCTCTACCAACTAAACCAGACAGACCCCCCAAAGAATTATTTTAATTATTTAGATGTGATACTGGTATGTGATTTTTTAAAAAAAGAATCCTTATTTTTTTGGAGGTACCTTTTGGAGGTACCCTAACCCTAACCTAAATAATCATATTTAGTATGATATTAGTATCATGATAAAGTATTTAGTATATTAGATATTAGTATTTAGTATTTAGTATGATATGAGGTCTAGGATTTCCTTGAAAACACTGATGGCGGGGGGACAAGACTTTCGGGAACTGACAGTTTTGCAGAGCAATGGGCACACACAAGTTTATTACACGATCGTCTTTATTTTTGTATATGTTGAAAATTTCCGTAACAGTAAGATTTTTTTTTAAGTGCAGAATTACATACCTTAATAAAGCAAAAAAGGAGGAGGGAGAGGCACAAAAAAGCAAAAACTGGGTGTGGAAGTTCAAATTTGCCAAGCATTTGCCATTTTCTATTAGATTATTAAAATGATGGAAATTTTCACGTCAGGTAAGTTCTTTCCTGCAGAACAAGTTTGAATTGAGAGGACATTTTAACTGACTTAAATTGTTCAAAAAAAAAGCCCCAGCTATATAAATCTAAACCTTTTGATTATCATAATCCCAGATCTATTGTTACTTTGCAGTCTCCACTCCCCTCCTGCAACTTATTAATAATCAGCTTTTTGGCAGAGTAAAAACTTCATCCAAGGAAGGAAACAACTTCTGATGTGGGATAAGAAGAATCCTTTATTAAATTCAGGCAGGCAGCAGGAAAGAGCCGTGGACGGGACATTCCCACTTGCCACTTTTCCAGGAATCCCTCCCATTCTAAAGAGCCCACCAGAGGCCATCACCCAACCCTCAGGTTCACTCCCAACCGTGGGCTCCTGAGGACCCCGGCATTCCTCGCCAGAAGTCTCTCTCCACACCTAAGGGAGCTGACAGGACAGGTACAGGTCATAGGAGTCACATCTCTTAAGCATTAAACGAAAGAAAAGAAAAGAATAGTAGTGAATTTTCCATGTCTGGGAGAGGCAGTAGGAGTATAACCCAAACTTTTCAGCACTACGTTGGTTTCCTTACTGAACAGTATTTCTTACAGGAATCTTACTGATTACACAGTAATTATGTCAGATACAATGACCCTTAGAAAATCTAAGTACCAGAGATGGGTCAAGAATTCATACGATCTCACGGTTTGGGAGTTCAAGTCCTACATTGGGCTTCATGCTGAGCATGGAGCCTACTTAAGATTCTCTCTCCCTCTCCCTCTGCCCCTCCCTCCGACTCTCAAAATAACTTGGAAAAAAAAAAAAGAATTCACGTGATGCAGTAAGACAGACCCCTCAGGGGGTACCTGGGTGGCTCAGTAAGTTGAGCACACGACTTCGGCTCAGGTCATGATCTCTCAGTTCGTGGGTTCGAGCCCCACATCGGGCTCTGTGCCAACAGCTCAGGGACTGGAGCCTGCTTTGGATTCTGTCTCCCTCTCTGTCTGCCCCTCCCCTGCTCACACTCTGTCTCTCTCTGTCTCTCTCTGAAAAATAAATAAAAATAAAAATTTAAAGACAGACCCATTCTCAAGGCTTATTGCTCTAAACAACTGGGGAAGAAACTACAAATTCTATTTAGTAGGAAACATGGTGCTTCTTGCTACATTTGGATAAGAGTGAATATGCATCTCCTGTCTATCCACAATTTCATGTGCCTCTGCTGACTGACTCATCAAGGCAGGCAGTCAGGGGTGAAATACCAAAAGCCCTCCAAGTCCCAGTTTGACAAGGAATGTAATATTAAAAATTTTATAAGGAATTCTTTCTAAATCCTGTGAAACCTAATTCCACCTTTCTAAATTTTATGTATTTATTTTTCTGACTTCAATAAATTGTTAACTATCTTCAGATTTTTAATAAATGTATATATCTTTTTAAAAAATAAAGACAGACCCATGAGAAGAGTTGTGGACAGATGCACAGAGCAGGCACAAGCAGACAGTGCCCATACACAGTAACACTGTTCCCTGTTCCCCTCCAGCACAGAAAACAACTTCTACTGATAGATTCAGGTATGCCACACACAGCCAAATCACTAGTAAAAATTCTTTCTGTAACATCCCCCTGAAAATAAGTTTCAAATCCCACAAGCACTAGGAATCAATGAGTCATTTATTCTAGCTTAAACTACGAAGAAGCTAAAACTCTTGATATCGGTAATCATGAAGAGTACAGATATGCACTTGAGTAGGGGGATTTTGCTGGTTGGTTCATTTTACTGGAGATAACTGAAGGAATCTTAGAAGTGTAAAGATGCTTGATAAATCATTACAGTGGCACACTTAATACAATAAAAGCTGAAAAAGCTGTGTGCTCAACCAGAGTGGGCACTGGTTTGAGTTCTTAGACCAGAAAAATAAATAAATAAGAAGAAATGTCACAACTTTGTTCACAGAGCCTTTGAAAGCGAGGCACAAATAACAGATGATTCCAGCTTCCTTCTCTTCCTCCTTGTTGAGAGAACCAACGAAATGAGAGAGAGCTTCCCATATGTTACACTCCCTAAGCCTACAGGACAGTGTCACATCAGGGCTCTGGGATCTTGGATGCAGAGCACCACAGAGGACTTTTTAACCCTAGTAGGTCTGCTTTGCACCAACTATTATATCAAGTAACTTTTTCAGGGATCATGCTTGGCAATTTATACTTGAAGACCCTGTTCACAGATTTTTCCAGGTGAGAAGGAACACTTACTTTTTAAAAAAATCGGCCAGGTGTGTGAACATAAGATAAAGACGTGCTGTCACCCTAATACCTAAATCACTTTGGAATTACTGTGTCCGGCTGGAGAAAAATGAAGTCATTTCAGTAAATCGAATGTCTAATTTGGGGCAACTTAAAAGGCAACGTAGGTTTACTTCTAAACTTAAATTTGAAATTAAGACAGTTTGAATATGATAAATTTTCCAACACTGAATGTGCTCATTTGGAGCTCAGTTTTTCTTTTTCTTTATTTTTTAAAAGATTTTATTTATTTATTTTTTTAAGATTTTACTCTTAAGTAATCTCCACACCCAGTGGGGGTGGGGCTCACACTTTCCGAGCTCCACTGACTAAACCAGCCAGGAGCCCTGGAGCCCAGTTTTTCTGCTTGAAGTAAAAGAACACCGTCCTAGATCTGTGATGATGGGCATATTAATCATCCCTAGTTTCATGGGGGAAGGCTTAGAAAATTCTACAATAAAGGCATCATGTTGGTCTTACATGTTAAAGGTCATTCTATATGTCCCCCAAGAGGCGTGTATCACATTCAGGAATCCCTGTCTTTCAGAAATAGGTGCCAAAAGGTCACCAGCCATGCCCCTCATCAACAGGAGCTTGCCCGCACCCAGCTGTAGCCATGACTGGCTCGCTCCTCCTGACATGCTTTGGGGTCAGGGGCGTGGGTTGTCTCCAGCACCCAGAAGCTGCCTTCTCCTTACATCTGTCATCACTGGGATTTTGGCAGATCGCAACTCTCCTAACAAGTTCACCATCCACTCTGAAGCTTTCCCTGGTGTGGGAGGGGAGGCGAGGCAGGGAGGCCGGCAGGAGGCCCAGGTCTGGGGCAGACTCCCAATGCTCAGGGGCGCGCCAGTTCTGACTCTGTGTTATTTCTGTTAATAGCTTTACGGAGACACAGTTCACATACCATACAATTCACACATTTACAGAGCACAGCTCAGTGTTTTCTAGTATATTCACAGAGCTATCTCCGTGTTATTTTAAAGACAATAAAATCTCAAAATGTACATGAGAATACTCCAAAAACAGTCAAGCGCATACATTCAAGTTTTATGCAAACATACTGAGGAAATAACACAGACTTCATAAAAATAACTGAAGAACACATACATTTGACTTGTACGTAACCACATTAATCAGAGGAAAGAGCAAGACATTTCTGCATTTCAGGTCTGTCATCAGGAGAGTCAGGGGGACCAGAGAAATGGAAGGGAAGTAGCTCTTGCTAGGACTCCCCTGGCCCTGAGGCCCCCTCCAAGGGGCTGGGAAAAGGTCCCCTCCATGGCTCTTCTCTGGAAAGCTACCCAAGTTCAGATCACAGAACACTGCTCCAGCCTCCAACCGACCCCCTCACCTCGCTGCACTCAACAGAGAACCCAGACATCCCTCAACTCATGGCCCAACAGAGACCCGAGAGAAAGTTCAGTTATCAAATACCGGCACAGGGTGCAAAATGTTACAGCACAGTAAGGCCTGGAACACGCTCGCCCACCCCCACCCTGCTCCCTGAAGCCCTTCTTTCTATCTGCTGTCTAACTTTAGGTAGTTTGGGAGGGATCGTTGCCTCCATATCTAATTAATATGCTTCTGGTGCTATTTCTTGGCTTTTCAAAATTTACATGCTGTGTTTTGGCCTCCTATGGAAAAATATGAGAATTCAGTGTCCCCGCTTCCGAGCTTGCCTAGGTCTTCTGCCGTGTTTACATCATTGACTACATAAATATTTTTTGCTGTTGATCATTTAAACTACACGGCCACCTTTCTTGTACACTTTTTCCATACTTAAGAATTCTCTTGCTTTTTGTTGCCTTTACTTTCTGCATCCCTATTGCTCTAACCCCCCACAGGACTGCACACCCCTTCAAACCCTCCCCACCATGACCTAACCCCTAGGTGTTTCCCACGATGCCCCCAGGAGCCTCCTGTGCATCCTCCTGTCTCGGTGCCCCCTCCTCTCAGAGAAACGGCTGTAGCTCCTGAGACGGGGTGTACAGCATGCACCTGGGACCCTTCTTGCCTGCAACACCTTGCACTCTTCCCTCCACGAGACAGGTGCCCATGCACAGAGCTGCAGGTGGGAAATCCAGCTCCCTGGTGCCGGAGGGGTCAGTGCCCCGCTTCCGCTCACTCCTGCAGGTGCCACAGTGCCTGCCACCATCCAGTCCTAATGCCCTGTGTGAGGTCTGTTTTAATCTCTGGAAGCTGTGGGGAACCTCTGTATCGGCGGGAATTGCCTGTTTGCTGGGGGTACTTCCTCACTGTTCTCACCACAGGAAGAGCCCTTTCGAACAGAGACACAGTCCTCGGGCTCTGTAAGCCTTCCTGAGGGAGCCTCCGATAGCATCTCCAGCCTCCTCCCTGGCACATCTGTCAGGTGCTATGCCTCGTTAATCATGTACTTTCCTTATCTTTTCTCTCATATTCTCTATCTTTTAAAGAACTTTCCAGGGTGGGGGCTTGGCTGGCTCAGTTCGAAGAACATCTGACTCTTGATTTCAGGATCATGTGTTCGAGCCCCACAATGGGTGCAAAGATTACTTAAACAAAAAGCTGAGGAAAAAAAGTAACTTTCTGGAATATATTCTTTTTTTTTTAATGTTTATTTTTGAGAAAGGGAGGGGGGAGTGAGGGGGGGAGAGAGAGAGAGAGAGAGGGAGGGAGGGAGAGAGAGAGGGAGGGAGGGAGAGAGCGAGCGCGCGAGCATGAGTGGGGGAGGGGCAGAGAGAGAAGGAGATACAGAATCCAAAGCAGGTTCCAGGCTCTAAGCTGTCAGCACAGAGCCAGATGCGGGGCTCGAATTCACTAACCGCAAGATCATGACCAGAGTCGAAGACAGATGGTTAACTGACTGAGGCACCCTGGCGCCCCTCTGGATTTATTCTTGACTTGACCTTCTAACCTTTCAACTGGATGCTTTTATTTTTTTTAATTTCTGAGGATATGTTTTAGTTCTCTTAATGCGATGTCTTCTTTAACCGGATATAAATCAAGTTTTATTTTCCAAGTTTTCTTCTGCTCTCTGCATTGACTCTCTTCCCTTCAAGTGCCTTCTACTTTTCCTTCTTTTTTGTTTTTGGTTATGATCTCTCCCTTTCTCGTTGGAGTCTTTCGTCACTTATCTGAGGTCCTTGATAGTGTAAAAGTAAGTAGCCACTTTATAGTTAAAAGTGACCACTTAAAAGTTGATTAAAGCTTAATGTGGTCTGCATGGTGGGCTACTGACAACAGGCCTTCCAGCAGGTACTCCTGGCAGCAACCTGGCTCCTGTGTTGTTGGCTGCTCCGGGGACTGGACACTTTGGAGGCAGGACCCTGGGAGGGCGTGTCAACATGATGGGAGAGCTGTGCGTGGCCAATGTGGTGAGCCAATCCCTCTGCGCACGCATTAATTGTGGCAGAGAGTGGGCTGCAAAGCAGTGAGCTGTCGTGGTGTGTGAGAGGGCCAGGCGCAGGTGGCTGGACATGAGGGGAGCCACTAGGACTTAAGGCTGTTGCCTGCCTGCAACCAGCAAGAAAACAGGGATCTCAGCCCCACAACCACAAGGGGAACTGAATTCTGCCAACCGCCTAATGAGTGTGGAGGAAACTCTGAGCTCCAGGTAGAAAAAGGCCAGGAGAGACCCTGGACAGAAGAGACGTGGGAGTGTCCCTGGCAGAGGGCACAGCCAGTGCAAAGGGCCTGAGTAAAGAGGTGTGCCTGTGGTATGTAGGGACTCTCCAGGAGGCCGGGTGGCTGGAGCAGAACAGGTGAGGGGGTTGGCAGCAGGAAGTGAAAGCCCTGAGCACAGGCATTACAGGCTTAAGAGTGTTTGGTTGCCTGTTGAGAACCGGCTGGAGGGTGGGCTGGTGGCAGTGACAGCATGAGGAGTGCTCCCCCACACACAGAGACATGGTGGTTCACGTCAGGGAGTTAGCAGAGGAGACCTGAGACATGGTGGGATTCTGGATGTGTTCTGATGTGTGGCCAACAGGTTTCCTGATGGACCAGATGTGAAAGAGGGATGGCCTGCATCCCCAGAGGGTGGGACTGCTGTTAACGGAGATGGTGGCACTCAAACCTTCGGCCACTGCGTTTGAGAGGCCTATCTGATATCCGAGTGTGAGCCCGGAGTTCAGGAGCAGGCCGGACTAGAGGCATGAAGTCGGGGGCTTGAGGGCACACAGGACACCTTTAAAGTGAGTCCGGAGTGAGTGCAGAGGAAGGGGTGGGAGGCCGTGGGCCTGGGCCCTTGGTCCCTGGTGAGGATGGAGCACCCAGGCCAGTGAGAGGACGAACCGAGTGCCAGGCGGAGGCGGAGGAACAATGGGCCGCGCAGGCCCGGTGCGTGAGGGCGAGAAGCACGGGCGGGCTGTAACAGCAAGGGTGTCGCATGAGGCAGAGCCTGTGCGGACAGCCCTGTGGCCTTCCACGCACCTAATTTAGAACCAGGGTGGTTCTGTCGACAGCCTCACTTTCTGAACGTTTTTAATGCCTACTGCTACTTTATTTTCAGAAAGGCTATGACAGTATTCTTTTAGACGTGTGTTTTTGGTTTTTTTTAATTGTGGTAAAGTGTACGTAATCGAAGTCTCCCGCCTTAAGCGTTTCTAGGAGCACAGTTCAGTGGCAGGAGGCACATCCCCGCTGTTTGGGACCACGACCGCCGCCCATCCGCACAGCTCTCCCACGGCCCCAAACGGAAGCTCTGTGCCCACCCCTCCCCGCCCCTGGGGACCACCGTCTCCTTCTGTCCCCAGGGGCACCCGCACTGTCTTCCCGTGACAGGCGTTATGTCACTGACCACAGCATCCTCGAGGTCCATCCGCGTCCGAGCGCGTGTCGGAATCTCCTCCCCTTTAAGGTACAGGACTAGTCTGCTGCGTGGACAGACCACATTCTACCCATCCGCCGATGGGCCCATGAGCTCCTCCCGCCTTTTGGCTGCTGTGAATAGTGCTGCAGTGAGCGTGGGTGTGGAAATATTTAAACTGTACAAGCAGTGTAATTACAACACAGTGGTATTAAGCTACCTGGGTAAATACTATCACACGACTTCTCCAAGTCGTCTCCTTTACATCCTCTTTACATCTTCTACGTGTAAAACGGTAGTGGTCTCTGCCCACTTCCAATCCTCCCTCCACAGCTATTTGAAGTGCTCTGAACTGAGACCTCTCTGCTGAGACTGGCTGTTTCCCTTTCTTGGGAAACCGCTTCCTACTGCTCCTGTAACAAATTACCACAAGCTCTGTAACTTAAAACAACAGAAACTTATTCTCCTACAGTTCTCAAGTCTGAAATGAGGACAGAACTGACCTCAGTGGCAGTGCTGAGGTGGCAGTGCTGAGGTGGCAGTGCTGACTCCTTCTGGGCGCTCCAGGGGCAGCCTGTTCCCCCATTCCCGGGTCCCCCAGCTGCCGGCCTTCCATCGCTGGTGGCGGGAAACTCCAGTTTCAGCTTCAGTCACCACATCACCACCTCCTCTTCTGCACTCAAATCCCCCTCTGCCTCCCTCTCAGAAGGGCCCTTGCAATCACACATAGGGGCCATCAAGAAAACCCCATCTCAAGACCTTTAATTTATACATCTTTTAAGTTTATTTATTTTGAGAGAGAACATCCCAAGCAGGCTCTGCACTGCCAGCACAGAGCCCAAGGTGGGGTTCAAACTCACAAACTGTGAGATCGTGACCTGAGCCGAAACCAAGAGTCAGATACTTAACCGACTGAGCTGCCCAGGTGCCCTAAGACCCTTAAATACAACAGCCAAGTCCCTTTTGTCATATAAGGTTGCATTCACGGGTTCTAGGAAGTGGAACCTGCAACTTTTGGGGGGGCCATTATTAGCCTATCACACCCACCTTACTTTTTTTTTAAATAACCGTTTTATTGAGCTACGACTTCCATCCTGTTTTTTTTTTTTAATGTTTATTTATTTTTGAGACAGAGAGAGACAGAGCATGAACAGGGGAGGGTCAGAGAGAGGGAGACACAGAATCTGAAACAGGCTCCAGGATCTGAGCTGTCAGCACAGAGCCCGACGCAGGGCTTGAACTCACGGGCCGCAAGACCATGACCTGAGCCAAAGTCGGACGCTTAACCGACTGAGCCACCCAGGCGCCCATCCTACTGTTTTAAATCAAATAACTCTACTTAGAACAAACTCAACATATCTAATGCTGGCTTTAAACCTTTAATGTCACCCCTTTCTGCGGGCCGCTGATGTGCTCAAATTGTTCACATTAATCAGTGGTTTTGAGCACAATTCTCAAAGAACTTCTACAGTAAGATACATGTAGGATTTTAGTTCAGGCTTTGATGAACGTCAGTCATGTTAACTTTAACTTGATGTCATCAATGTGTACCTTTTCTTCGGGCTAAACTTCAGGTGGAGAATTTTATTTTTCTAAACATGTTTCTGAGAATATAATGGAATAAGTGGAAAAATGATTCATTCTATAAAATAACCTTTATAGAAAAAAAATTTAAAAAAAATAAAATAACCTTTAGAAACATATCTGTTGTGTTACTAAATCCTGTTGCATTTTATAGATACAGTGCATCTAAAACAATGAGAAAAAACCTGGGGTTTCAGTCACTTTGCTCACTGCTACACCCCGCAGGCGAGAGTAGCCTCTGGCCCACAACAGGTGCTCAATGAACATTCACTCAGGGAAAAGAGGGATCCATCACCACGACGAGAAGCTGGAAGCAACAGCAGGAAGCTGGTCAAGAGACTCATCGGTTTATCACTACGGCGGAACTGACTGTGGCCATAAGAACATCTGCTTCTCCTGGAATGGGAGGCTGTCCAGAGTCAACTTTCATGTTTCCCTTTTATGGGGACAGACCCCCACCTCCCCATTGGGGAACCCAAAGCCCTCCTGGGCCCCACGCTCTGCCTTAAGGGAAGGCCTGTCTCTCCTCTGGAAGAAAAGGGACCCCAGAGCCGCCCGGCAGGACAGCCTGCCTAAGATGCCAATCACAAAAGCGCAGACTCATAATGGTACCTCCCCGCCCAGAGACGAGGTGGTGCTGAATGCCTGCAGTAGGGCCCAGCACAGTTGTCACGACTATAATCAGGACATGGCACAAACACTCGCTCTGTGTCCTGGGAAGGTACACACAACCACAGAAAAGAACTGGGAAGACACACACACATCTCAGGGCTCTCTAGCAGGCAGGGGAACACGCCTGGGAACATGGCAGAGCCTCTCAAGGGAGTGTGCCTATTTTACTAGGTAAGAACAGACACAGCTACGTAGGTATGTGAGACAGATAAGACTCACTACCGTACAGTATCTAACGACCCACAGCCCCAACTCAGACCCCCGTGAGTGTGCCGGGCGTTTACAACCCGACGTGTTGGATGAAATGGGTGAGGCCTAGAAGCCACATTCTGCTCTGCATCTCCCTCGGGTCTTCCGGCAGAGCGTTTCTCCCTGCGGGAGACCCAGTACGGGGGCCCACAGTGCAGCCACCTGACTGGGGATGACGCCCCTCAGATCTCATTCTCAACACCGGACCAGATGAGAGCGATTCCTGTGTAGCTTGGGGGTGGTTTGTGTTTTAGTTTTTTTGAGATTCGGTTTAAACCTAGAAGTGACAGTTTCTAGATTGGAACAGTGTCTAGGATCCAAAGTTGAGAGGACTGAAACATTCCAGAAATTCTAAAATGCTCAGCATGAAATCTTGGAGCCTCAGACCACCACTGCCAAATAAAGTGAACTGTAAAACCGACCTCAAGTCTAAGGGATAGTTTGAGTAATTATCAAGAGATCATTCAACAGTGGAGAAAACGTTTAAGTCCATACAAAAAGAACATTCTTTGAGTTCTCATTGTGTTCAACATCATGGTATTTTTCTCAGCCTTCATCTTCTGCACACGGCTTTTTAAAAGCAGATTGTTAAACCAAAACAAAGTCACTATTTATTGCTTATTTAATGATATAGATCAATGGCCTATTTCTGAAACTTATAAAATAACACAATAGAAAAGAACTCTACGGGAACTTGTAACATTTTTTAGATTTTTCTCCCTCAGATTTTAGAGCGTGCCTGAGCTGATCCCCCAATCACAGGTGAAGGAATGGAGGCTGAAGGCCAGTCAGCAGCACAGGATGACACAGAAAGACTTGTTCATTAACACTTTAGAGGAACATCAAATACCGTCACAAGAAACATGCAAATTGAAGCAGTCAGTGGTCAGCGTTTCTCCTGTATCACACTGGCAGTACATTCCTAGAGGGCAATTTGGTCACAAAAAATAAATCCTTAAAATCTATATTGTTCCCCCAGCAATTCCATTTTTAAGACTTTAACCTAAGGAAATAATAAAGATTGTGCTGGAAGATTCAGTTACACGAAAGCCTATAATGTTGAAAAGTGAAAATATACCAAAGACAGAGAATTAATCAAATTCCAGCACATTCGTTCATATGATGGAAAACTACCCACTAAAATCATGTTGTGGAAGTAGATATATGTTCACGAGATGCTGACAATATACTGATTTGGAGGAGGTTAAAACTATAAGTTAATTATGACTCTGGTTTTGCCCATCAGTCATATAAATAATAATTTAAGAGTCTAGAAGTTTAAAGATTCACAGTGCTAAGTTTTTGTTTTCTCATTTATCTGCACGTTTTTATTTAAATGAACATTATTTGCCTTTTTTTTTTTTTTTTTCTTTTCAAGTTTCTTGTTACTGCTTTAAAGGCAGTAACAACCGGGGCACCTGGGTGGCTCAGTCGGTCAAGCATCCAACTTTGGCCCAAGTAGCAATCTCACAGTTTGTGGGTTCAAGCCCTGCATCAGGCTCTGTGCTGACGCTCAGAGCCTGGAGCCTGCTTCTGATTCTGTGTCTCCCTCTCTCTCTGCCCCTCCCCTGCTCGTGCTCTGTCTCTCTCTCTCAAAAATAAACATTAAAAAAAAATTTTAAGGCAATATGAACCAATGAGAACAGGTTCTTGATTCACCATCACAAATGCTAAGGTTCCTCCTGCTAGAAAGTTCTTTGGTAAAAGAGAAAGCCAAATGCTCTCTAGGTGCTGATTAAGCCTCACTAACTGGTACGTCTGGTGAAATGCATAAGGCAGGTTCCTTGAAGGGGGTTCTTAAAAATGAAATCACTAAGAAGAAAGTGTCTCGGACTTTGTGGCCTTTCCTCAGCAGCCAGAGTGAACCACACTGAGAAGGAAGAACTCTCACAAAAGGGCTTTTTGTTTCCCACAGCAAAAAAATCCAGCCTTGTTTCTCCAGGGTTCTAGTAAAGTAAACCAGCACACCCCATGCTGGAATGACAGGGCACTGTGTAAACAAGTAGGGGGAGGGCAGCAAGGAGTGGCGGGGGGGGGGGGGCAGACACTTGCACAGGTCACACTCTGAACCACACCCAACAAGAGAGACCGTCCACCTGTCCCGTTCTCCAGAGAGCCACCCAGTGAAGCAGTCTCTGGCCCACAGGGGGTCACTCACAGGCACTGCCCTTGACACCCAAGCACAGATGCAAAACACCTTCTGATCACACCTCTGTGCCTTCTAGCAGCTCAGCAAAAAAAAAAAAAAAAAAAAAAAAAAAGGCTCAGCTCTGCTTCTGATCCAGAAGCAGAAATCCATGAAAGCATCCAAATGCCTCCAGTGTGACCAAGCTGAGTGGAAGGGATAGCAGCTCCTGAGCACAGCCCAGGACAGCCTTCTGGAGAATTATCAAAGGCTCCAGAATGAAAGGGGAAAAAATTTCTTTAATTCACAGCCTGTGCACCACACCAATCCTGTCCCTCTAGTTTCTCCCCCTTCACACTGACTGGGCCCGAGCCAGACAGGGGACGGGGCCCCACAGGGCACCCTCCACAGAGATAGCTCTCACCAACTATCTTTCCGGCCTCCTCAGAGCTGTTCATCAATCAAGCCTCCAGGTCTGAGGTTACAGTCCTCACCCACAACACAGTGTTCAATAAGACCCACACAAGAGAGGCACCCACACCCGCTCCAAGTTCAAGTGCTCCCGCCTGCTCCGGGAGGCCGGCTTTTCCGTCACTGCTGCGTATTTCTCAGCCTCGCAGAGGGGAGGTTCCGCCGCACTCCTCCTGCTCCTGCCCCCAGAGAGTAGGACTGAAACTGTGGCACAGCTGGGCCCCTTAGTCTGTAGCTCCTTGGTCAATTCTGTGTACGGCCACAACTCCAGAGGGGACACTGCAGCACTGCCTAGGGACGCGCTAGGGCTGCAGACTCTCCAGCCCCAGCCAGGCCTTGCTGACAAGGGATGGGGATGCAGAGGGAGGGGGGCAGGCCCAGTCCCAGATGACTCTGGGGGATGAGACAGGGGACAAGGCTAAAAAGGAGCCAAAGATCCTTTTCACATTTGTAACTTCCATTTGTTTACATTTGTAACTTCCATCACCATCCCCAAAGCCCCCCCAAGACACAGACTGGAGAGAGTATCGACCCACTTCAAACAGCAGCGTCACACAGGGGGCAGACTGTGAACTGGAACCCAGGTTCTCCGTTCTCTAAGCACACAAGTCAGAACTACACGCCTGATCACCAATCACTCAAAGAACGTGTCACTACATGGTAGGAAGAGGAATGGGGCCTGCGTGGGGGGAGCCTGGGGTGCGCCTGCTCAACAGCAAGACGACAGCAGGACGACAGCGCGGCTCAGGGCAGAGCACTCCAGCCTGGCTGCTGCGCCAGTCCTGGCTCTCGTTAGGGTTCATGTACACGAAACCAATTCGCGGCAGAAATCAAGCAGTGTCAGCTATGAGGGAGTATTTCGTTACTATTTCAGGTATTCTGTCACTTGCCTACATGCGGGCCTGTAAATTAACGAGCAGCACTTTACGGGGGGCTGGGGGGACACGCAGAGAGAGAGATTCATCCCAAGTGAGAGAACACTCCCACTGCCAACAGAAACTGGGGAAGATTTCATGTCCTGTGGTGTACATTTATGGAACCTTTGTTTTTTTTAATAATGGACAAATGAGTATGACGTTAGCTATGAGGAGTATCAACCCAAGTTGTCCCCATCCATTCTTTTTTTTTTTAATGTTTTTTTTTTTATTTTTTTATGTTTAATGTTTATTTTTGAGACAGAAAGACAGAGCATGAACGGGGGAGGGTCAGAGAGAGAGGGAGACACAGCACTGAGCCTGACACGGGGCTTGAACTCACAAACCCACAAGATCATGGCCTGAGCTGAAGTCAGACACTTAACTGACTGAGTCACCCAGGCGCCCCTGTCTTCCTCCATTCTAAAGGAGGCTGGATGAGGAAGAAGGTGGGTGGGTGTGGCTAGAGTGCCTGTTCTCACCTTTTTATGCCCTGCCTCACCTCACAGTCCCCAGCTGTGCCATCAAGGACACAAGGGAGCCTCCCTCCCCATCAACAGACTTCTCCTGATGTGGCTGGTCTCAGGCTCTGACATGTCCAGAGGCAGCACACCACCTTTTCAGAAGGCAGTCTTTCTTGACATAAAAGATAAAAAAAAGTCTCAGGGTACTTGGTGGCTCAGTCGGTTAAGTGTCCGACTTCGGCTCAGGTCACGATCTCAAGTTCATGAGTTTCAGCGGCACGTTGGGCTCTCTACTGTCAGAGCAGAGCCCGCTTTGGATCTTCTGTTCCCTTCTCTCTCTACCCCTCCCCTGCTTGTGTCCCCCACCCCTCTCAAAAATAAACAATTTTTAAAAAGATAAAAGTGTCTGGGGAGCCTGGGTTGGCTCACTCGGTTGAGTTTCCAATTCTCGATTTCGGCTCAAGTCGTGATCTCACAGTTCATGGGTTTGAGCCCCGTGTTAGGCTCTGCACTTACAGCACGGAGCCTGCTTGGGATTCTCTCTCTTCCTCTCTTTCTGTTCCCCTCCCTTGCTCAAGCTCGCTCTCTCTCTCAAAAATAAATACTAAATAAAAAGACTGTGATAATAATACAAAAAAGATTAAAAAGTCTCACTGTGTCTTCTGAAAGTCTCTGTCAGGAAGGCACATGTCTGACCTCAGAGGCAACAGGCAGGAATCTGGGGGCAAGGCAAGGTGCTCTCTTCCAGCAGAAAACATTCTTCGGGAAATTAAGATTGCCACCCAGGCCTACAGAGAACAGGAAGGAGGAGGACACTGCCTTGGTCCCCCTCGCCTGGTAAGCAGCTTCACCCCCCCAACCCCCCCCCCCCCCCCCGCAGTGGCATCCACCTCAAGCATTTTAAGCCACTTAGTCTTCAACACAATGAAAAGAAACACAAAAACTTGTGGTCCAAAAACATTCTAAGCACTTTCCCATTTTGGAAACTATCTACAAGTTCACCAGGTCATGTAATATATAATCTACTAATAACATAATATAAAAATGTATAACACATAGCCAAGTAAATACGCCATGTTTTTACAGCATGCCTATTTTTAGGAAATGAAATACTGAAAATGCTACTCACACCTACAGAAACAGGAACACAAGATTCCTAAGAGGTAGGATAAATACTTTTCACACAAAAATTAAATAGAAATCAACAAAAGGGGGAAAAAAATAAGGAGTGATCTGTTCAAAGGGTCCTAAATAACCAGACATTGCAAAAACAAACACACAAAAACCACAGACAAGAAATAGAGCCTCCCTTTGTTTTTTTTTTTTTAATGTTTATTTTCAAAAGAGAGAGAGAGAGAGAGAGAGAGAGAAAGCACACAAGCGAGCGAGCATAGGGGGAGCAGAAAGAGGGGAACAGAGGATCTGAAGTAGACTCCTGCTGAAAGCAGACAGCATGATGCGGGGCTCAAACTCACAAACCATTAGATCATGACCTGAGCCGAAGTCAGACACTTAACTGACTGAGCCACCCAGGTGCCCCAAATCTCCTTTTAAAAGTTAGAAAGTACTGGGGCACCTGGGTGACTCAGTGGATTGAGCACCTGACTTCAGTTCAGGTCAAGATCTCGAAGTTCAAAAGTTCAAGCCCTGCATCTGTCCCTCTCTCTCTCTCCACCCCTCTCCCACGTGCACCCTTGCCTTCTCTCTCTAAAATAAATAAAACATTAAAAGAAAAAGAAAAGTATTTACTCTTCCTACCCCAATTCAAACAGCCCCCAAACCATTAACTCCTAGGAGGCAGGAAACGTGTTTCCTAATTTCTTTTGGCAACTCCCATAAAAAGCCAGCCCAGAGCTTAGTACACAGTGGGCAATCAGCAACACCGACACATGGTGTCAGTAACCCCAAGCCACCCCAGGGCCTAGTTCTGGAGTCACAAGCCATAAATACACATGCAGTGTTTTAAAGTTCCCCTAGGATGTCCAAAAGGAAATTAAAGTCCAGAGAATACAGCTTTGCACACAGTGAGCCCTTGATCAGGCAGACTTCTTTAAAGAGCACTCCCCAAGGGGTGCCTGCCTGGCTCGTGCAGAAGAGTGAGCAACTCTTGATCTCGGGGTTGTGAGTTCAAACCCCACGTTGGGTGTAGAGATTGCTAAAAACTAATAATAATAAAGAAACCTTAAAAAAAAGTGTGTGTGTGTACACACACACACACACACACGCACACACACATACATATAATAAACTAACATCACTCCCCAAATGTCAGGAAGGGTTTAAGTACTATACCTGCCTGGTTCATTGCTCACAACCACCTGTGAATCAGGTTCCCCTATGGTCCTCATTAAAATTTTTTTTTTTTTAACGTTTATTTATTTTTGAGACAGGGAGAGACAGAGCATGAACAGGGGAGCGTCAGAGAGAGGGAGACACAGAATCCGAAGCAGGCTCCAGGCTCTGAGCTGTCAGCACAGAGCCCGACGCGGGGCTAGAACTCACGGACTGAGAGATCATGACCTGAGCCAAAGTCGGCCGCTCAACCGACTGAGCCACCCAGGCGTCCCGGGTCCTCATTTAGAGAGAGGCCTACAGCAGCTGAGCAACATGGGAGGGCCCCCTTGCCTATCTTAAAATAATTACCGCCCCCTGCCCCTCAGCCTTCCTTCCCCCTGTCATTCCCTGCATACCCTACACCTCCTGCTGGACCCTGTCGCTGGTGTTTTCCCAAGGTGTCCAGTGGGGTCTCCGGATGGCACCAGTGGTCACTGCCGGCTGGTTTCCAACACCACTCTCCACTTCTCCCTTGCCGACAGACTTCAATCCTTCTTTAATTCATCTGACTCAGTAATAAACAGCCAGGAGCACTGCTCCATGCCAGGCCTGCCAGGCACCTTCGTGGCACGTGGGTGGGAATGGAGACAGATATGACAGATAGGAGAATAAGTAAAATATGGAATCTGTAGACAACACTAAGCTAGGGAGAACAGTAAAATGGGGAAAGGGGAAGTGGCAGTGTTGGAGGCAAGGAGGGGGGGGGGGTCCCAGCAGGGAAGGCTGACTGTAGCCAGGTCAAGAGAGCAAAGCTGACTGGTCTAACCACTGATGCCCACACTCAAGGTGAATGCTGCATCCCTGACAGCTCTCTTGGCAATGTTGCTACTGCTACAGGCCCAGGGACAGCACTTAGGGAGGCACTGTTCAAGCCAACTGCAATGCCTCCAATCCCCCGACCCCCAGGCAGTGCAGGGACCTGGCTGGAAAGCACCTGTGAACTGGCATGGCCAATGAAGGGGTGGGGGGCCGGTGGACCCAGGAAACCGCAGGGGAGTTTCTTAAACAGAGACAGAGGGACGGGGTCCTCTTTCTACCTCGGGACACTGGCGGCTGCAGCCACGACCATGAAGAGAGTGGCCAGCATGCTGAGTAGAATAGGCAGGGTCGGATCTGAACGATGTCGTCAGGAGTCACATACCTATAGCTCGTCCTGTGTGAGGGGACTGTGCCGGGGTCCCGACTGCTCTCCCCCATCCACTCCTGTCCTCTCCTAACTGGGCCCTCTCTCTAAACAATAGATCCTATCACCTACCCCTCTCTCAGAGACTACAGGCCCGAATTCCCCAGCAGGTGCCGAGGTCCCTGCCCCTCCACCCCTCCAGCTCTGTGCCCCCTTTCCTCCCACACAGGCCTCTCCCCACTGCACCTACACCTGGGACCCTCCTTCCTCTGCCACCCTTTGCTTCACTAATTCTACTCAGCTTCAGAACGTCAGCTTAAGAGTTACCTCAAAAACAAGAAAAAGAAAAAAAAAGAAAGGGACTCCCCTGAGGGAAAGTCCTAACTAGGTCGGGCTCCCTGTTACACAACCTTAAATAATCTCTGCTTTTCTTTCACAGCACCTGGCAGTGCTGGCAGTTACCGAAAGGACACGAAGCATGCTGCTCTGGCGTATCATCTGTCCCCAGCACCTATGACACTGGCTGGCACGAGGAAGATACTCAGTAAACACCACCATGCACATCTGCTGAGTGAAACAAAGCCCAATTCTGACTCTAAGGCCCCAACGACACCACTGTGCTTCCCTGAACGTACGCGACATCCCGCTGAGGGTGGGCAGAGACCTCACATAAATGGACACAGGAGTGCCACTGCCAGCGTGGCATCGGCCACAGCACCTTACTCCTCAAAGAACAGCCCCCACACACTCCACTCCCTAGCATGTCAACTGTGACCACTTGGGGCCACGCTGGCCCCTGCAAACCGAACAGGGGGAGGAGATGCAGGCAGCAGGCAGCTTCTCAACTCACAGTTTCAGGGACTTCACTCATTCATTCGTTTTATTTATTTATGTATTTATGTATTTATTTCAGAGACAGAGACAGAGACAGAGACAGAGAGAGAAGGAGGGAATGAGTAGGGAAGGGACGGGGCGGGGCAGGGGGAAATCCCAAGCAGGCTCCACACTGTCAGCAGCTCAAAGCCCGACACGGGGCTCAAACCCATGGACCTCACAATCATGACCTGAGCCGAAATCAAGAGTCAGATCCCTAACCGCCTAACCGACTTGAGTCCCCCAGGGGACCCTCAGGGACTACATTTTAGACCAGTAACAGGAAACTTTTGCTGAATCAGACGAGGGATTTCCCACAACACAGCCAAGGACGCTCTGCCTCCTTCCTCTACTATGCCACAGAAAAGCTCTAAAATGCTAAGAAAGCCTTACTACACTTCCTCCAAATATCTCCAATTCCAAAGCCCAAGACAATAACCTCAATCTTCCCAGCACAAAAATTAGGTCTTGCTAGAAGCTGTGACAACTAATCTGTATAGCTGGAGGCATACAGGCATTACTCCTGGTGGAGAAAAACAAACAATAAATACCTAGTACATCCATGTAATGGAATATTCTAGAGTTACAAAAACCTCATTTCATGCATGTGGACTTTGTCAAAATGTGAAAACTTACACACACACACACACACACACACACACACACACAAAATGCAAGATAAGGAAACCCAAACCAAACCATTTGTTGGCACAGATTTCCCACAGACAATAATCAGGGGAGAAGGGACAGGGGCAGCAGTCTGTGTCCCGGCACTGTCCCCTAGCTGTGGGACACTAGTAAGTCCTGCTCCACCCACAACACGGACAATGGTGAGGCCAGGGAGACAAGCACTGAGCCAGTTTTGACAGGCGCACATGCAGGATGTCGAGGAGAGAAAGGGCCTTAAATAGAGTTCAACGGAATGAAAACCCGGGTTTCTCTCCACTCCCTCCTGGAAGTCCTCTGGAAAAACACTGCTCCAGAGGAGAGACGCTGACCTTCTGGAAGATGCACGGGGATGGATAAGTGGGCACTCACTTAGAGCAAAGAACACAGTAACATAATGGCCACAGAGAGGATGCCAGATGACCAAGCAAAGTGCAGGAAGTAGAAAGGGCGTCACGTGTCGTACCTGACAAGAAAAGCCTGGGTGAATGTCTGACATGGAACCTCAGGCAGGATACGGACTCAGGACAGATGAGCAGAGGTGCTCCAAAAGTAGAACACCAGGCTGGGGGTGAGGAGACAAGCCCCAGCCCGAGAAGAGGGGCCAGGACACAACAATGGAAGTCCAAGAGTTCATGCTGACTGGTGAGATCCCCAGCAGACAGGCTAGCAAGAACTATTGATGGGTACATGGAAAACAGAACACGTGAAAATGTAAACTAATGGGGTGCCTGAGTGGCTCAGTCGGTTAAGTGTCTGACTCTTGGTTTCAGCTCAGGTCATGATCTCGAGGTTCGCGGGATCGAGCTCCACATCAGGCTGTGGGCAGAGAGTGTGGAACCTGCTTGGGATTTTCTTTCTCTCTCTCTCTCTTTCTCTCTCTCTCTCTCTCTCTCTCTCTCTCTCTGCCCCTCCCCTGGTCATGCTCACTCTCTGTCTCTCTCAAAATAAAAAACCATTAAAAAACAATGTAAAGTGATTCCAGGAGAAGCCGAAGTTTGCATTAGGCAGGAAATGTATTCCTGGCACACCACATGGGACAGTTGTGGAAAATATCTGCAATTAAAACAAACACAAAAGGTCTATTTAATCCGCATTAGGATTCACTACATTGAAGAACAGAGGAGACGGAAGGGAAATATGCGGGTGTACCTTCCCCAAGAGAAACACAACAGCAACTATCTAAACCTGGGGGACAGAACCCGAGAAGGAAACAGCCAGGAGTCCAGGATCGGGAAAGGCAAGGAGACCACAGCTACCTCCTGTTGTGCAGCGTGCAGTACACCATTTGACTTTTCAAACTACACATGATAAAAATTAACATTAAACTGAAATATAACATTAAAACAAGTACCAGAAACGAGCACAGCAAGCAGAAGTTACAGAGCAGCAAAGGTGGACCAAGGTGCACGTGACTTCCCTCTCCGAGTCCTGGCTTCACCTCTGCTTTTCTACTACACAGAAAGCAGTGAGGGCAGAGGGCAGCCCTGAGGCCTCCTGAGGGGGCAGCAGAGTGGGCCCCAAGTAAACATTTGTGAAATTAATGTCGGAGTAAATACAGAGTGAGGAAGAGTGATGTTCAAATAGAACTGGGTCTTTAAAGAGATGCAAACTCTCTCCTTCACCTCTTCCATTGGCAGCGAAGGTGGAGGGTGCAGACGTGGCCAAGATTAAGGTGTGAGACCTTCGAGGCAAGAAGGGGGAGGAGGAGGTGCTTAGGCAGGCAGCCGAAGACTTAAAGGTGGAGCCGTCCCAGCCTCGCGTGGCCAAACTGACAGGCGGCGCAGCCTCCAAGCTCTCTAAGATCCGGGTTGTTCGCAAATCCATCACCTGCATTCTCACCATCATCAACCAGACTCAGGAGGAGAACCTCAGGAAATTCTACACGCGTAAGAAGTACGAACCCCTGATCTGCGGCGCAAGAAGACACGAGCAAAACCCGAAGACCAAGCAGCAGCAGCAGCGGACAGAGCAGCTGCAGCTCCTGCAGCAGTACTTGGACAAGGCCTGAGCGCTGGCTTCAAGAGAACACGGGGGCGCCTGGGTGGCTCAGTCGGTTGAGCAACCGACTTTGGCTCAGGTCGTGATCTCATGGTCTGTGAGTTCGAGCCCCGCGTCAGGCTCTGTGCTGACAGCTCGGAGCCTGGAGCCTGCTTCGGAATCTGTGTCTCCCTCTCTCTCTGCCCCTCCCTCGCTCACACGCTGTCTCTTGCTCTCTCTCAAAAATAAATAAACATAAAAAAAATTTTATTTTTTTATTTTTATTTTTTTACATTTATTTATTTTTGAGACAGAGAGAGAGCATGAACGGGGGAGGGTCAGAGAGAGAGGGAGACACAGAATCTGAAACAGGCTCCAGGCTCTGAGCTGTCAGCACAGAGCTCGATGCAGGGCTGGAACTCACGGACTGCGAGATCACGACCTGAGCCGAAGTCGGTAAGCGACTGAGCCACCCAGGCCCCCCCAATTTTTTTTTAATCAAAAAAAAAAAAATGTCATTGCCGGGGGCACCTGGTGACTCAGTTGATTAAGCATCTGGCTTCGGCTCAGGTCACGATCTCATGGTTTCCAAGTTCCAGCCTGGCATCGGGCTCTGTGCTGACAGCTCGGAGCCTGGAGCCTGCTTCAGATTCTGTGTCTTCCTCTCTCTGCTCCTCTCCTGCTCACACTCTCTCTCTCAAAACTGAATAAATGTTTAAAAAAAAAATTTTTTTAGGGGTGCCTGGGTGGCTCTGTCAGTTGAGCATCCAACTTCGGCTCAGGTCATGATCTCACGGTTCGTGAGTTCGAGCCCAACGTCGGGCTCTCTGCTGACAGCTCAGAGCCTGGAGCCTGCTTCGGATTCTGTGTCACCCCCACCCCTCTCTCTCTGTCCCACCCCTGCTTGTGCTCTCTCTCTTTCAAAAATGAATAAACATTAAAAAAAATCTTTTTTAATAAAAAAATAAAAATAATTTTTTAATTAAAAAAATATGTCATTGATGTTGGGGTGCTTAGGTGGCTCACTTGGTTAAGTGTCTGAGTCTTAATTTCGGCTCAGGTCATGACCTCACAGTAGTGAGATCAAGCCCCATGTCAAGCTCTGCACTAAGCATGAAGCCTGCTTAAGATTTCCTCTCTCTCTCTCGGGGCACTTGGGTGGCTCAGTCGTTTGAGCATCTGACTTCAGCTCAGATCATGATCTCACTGATGTTGAGTTCCAGCCCTGCGTCGGGCTCTGTCCTGACAGCTCAGAGCCTGCAGCCTGTTTCAGATTCTGTGCCTCCCTCTCTCTCTGCCCCTCCCTGACTCATGCTCTGTCTCTCTCTCTCTCTGTCAAAAATAAATATTAAAACAAATTTAAAAAAAAAAGATTTTCTCTCTCCCTCCTTCCCTCTGCCCCTCCCGTGTGCCCTCTCAAAAACAAATTGTCATTAATGTTAACACGTAATGGATTAATATTTAATTTTTTTTAATGTTTATTCATTTTGAGAGAGAGAGGGAGATCACAATGTGCAGTGTCTAAGACAAAGAGTTTATGAACCAGCAGTCCAGGGCTTTAACAAGCCCAGCAAGGACTGACCATCACTAAAAGGTCACAGTACATAGTTAACCATATGGTTAACATATTTGTGGCATAAGCACAACCCAAACCACAAATCCAGTTTTACTGTACTTTGTTGATACCTAAATCCACAACAAAATGACCTCAGGACTTCTACGTGCAACACCCCATCAGAGACACCTCATTCTCTACAACAGCATCTAACTGAACATTTTCACACCCAGACAAAACGCAAAGCAGAAAATACATAAAGTTACCCTGCAACAGGAAATTAATTTTTAGACACCCTAAGTATTTCAAAGCTCCTTTCACATATTTATTCAAACATGGATTTATCCATTTGAATACTGTCAACAGGGAGGGAAAAAGAGAGCTCTTTATAAATTTCGTTCTGAGGGAATCTGTACACTGGACAAGATATTTACATCTCTTGGGGAAGCACCATCCCTTCATAAATAAGGTTCAACGTACAGCTATTGTTAATTTCCCATTTCAACCCCTGTGTCAAAGGAAGGGGTCCTTTCATACCTTGTGTAACTGTCAATCAATAAATGCTACCTTGGCTGTGAAGTTAATAACAAGTAAAACCTGTGTGCGTGTGTAACATTCCTTTTAAAACATGTTTGAGAACAAAGGGTTTCAGGGTTATATCGTGTATTGGTAAAGGACACACAATCTAACGTACAGTACAAGACGAAGTACAGGTTATCCTCAATGAACTTCCCATATTGTACTTTTCCTTTTTATTTTGAAGTGAACCCACTGTAAAGTTCAAAGAACACCTGTATATCCCTCCTCTATATTCTATTATTAATGTCCTTCCACATTCGCTTTGTATCTCTTTCTACACACCTGCACTTTAATTGTGGAACTATTAAAAATAAGCTGCAGAGGGGCACCTGGCTGGCTCAGTCAGTAGAGCATGCAACTCTTGATCTCCAGGTCTTGAGTTCAAGCCCCGCGTTGGGTATAGAGATTACTTAAAAACAAAATCATTAAATCTTTAAAAAATTGTATTAAGGTACAGACATCACGATGCCTCCCTAAGCCCTTTCAGCGTGTATTTCCTAAGAACAAGGACCGTCCTCCTATGTAATACCATTATGACCACTGATCCCAAGTTCATCTATATTCAAATTTTTCCAGTCGTCCCAATAATGGCCTTCACACTTGTTTTCCTTTTAAACCAGTTTCTAATCAAGAACCAGTCACGAGTTGTTACAATTCTCTCACCTCCTCAATCTAGATGGGCCCCCACCCTTCTTATGACACTGATATTTTCAAGTGTCCAGGCAACTGTAGAATGTCCTACATTCTGGGCTATCTGGTTACTCCTCATTACTTGACTCAGGGTAAGCATTTTTGGCAAGAATGTTGACACACACATCCCCGTCCCCGCCACTGTATCCCCTCAAGGGGCAATGTAATCTCCATAACTGCTAAGTCAGAGTTTGATCACCTGGTCAAGGTAGAGTCTGACATATTTCTCCAAATGTAAGGACTTTTCTCTTTACCTTTGGAATCAATCATCTGTGGAATGACACTTCAGACTTTTTGGCAACCACTGATGATCCTCACTTGAATCAATAATTACCTTGGTATGGGGCGCCTGGGTGGCGCAGTCAGTTAAGCGTCCGACTTCAGCCAGGTCACGATCTCGCGGTCCGTGAGTTCGAGCCCCGCGTCAGGCTCTGGGCTGATGGCTCGGAGCCTGGAGCCTGTTTCAGATTCTGTGTCTCCCTCTCTCTCTGCCCCTCCCCCGTTCATGCTCTGTCTCTCTCTGTCCCAAAAATAAATAAACGTTGAAAAAAAAAAATAATAATAATTACCTTGGTCATCACAAAACACTAATTCCCCCCACAAAAAAAACCAAACAACAACAACAACAACAACAACAACAACAAAACACCGATTCTCTAAATCTGTCACTTTCTCCTTCAAAGGCCATTTGTAAGGAACTACGCACCTCCTTTGGAGTGTGACTAGGACTGGTTGTTACTCACTGTATGCCACAGACTTTTTAAATTCGATGTATCCGTTATCATCATTACTCTTTTCTGACACTCCCAATGTCCCAGATTTGCCCACTGGGAACCCATTCAAGCTGCTCCATTTTTGACACGTCCCTATCAATTTTTGAACACTTCCTTGCTTTCTGGTACAAGATAATCCAGGCTCGCATTGAATTTGCCTGCCCCAAACCTGAAGTAAGTCACTTCTCCGAAGACCCCTGAGTGCTTTAGTAGGAAATGGTGTTTGTAACCGGTATCTGGGGGGCGAAGTGTCCTCACTGCTACTGGAGTGTCACTGCTCCTAAACTCTTTCAGAAGACAGAGCTAGGAATTGTTTTTTAAATCACGTATTCATACCGATACTCTCAATTTAAATATCAAGACAACAGGCTCTCCCTCACCTTTTCCATAACATATTTATTTTATTTTATTTTTTATCTTATTTTAGAGAGAGGGAGAGAGAGAACATGAGTGGGGGGACAGGGCAGAGGGAGAGAGAATCAAGAGTCAGAGGCTCAACCAACTGAGCCACAGGTGCCCCTCCATACCATATTTTTACCTCCTTCCTCCCAGAGAACCCTGGTTCCCAGAAGCAGTACACTTGTTTGCTCTGACATACAGCCAAAGAGATTTCAGAACTTCTATGCTGATCTATCAACAACAAACCTACTTTGTATTAAGTTTCTTTGTAGTTCTTTTTTTTCTTTTAAATACAACCCACTAAAGGAATACAGAGTACTGTGTTCATGACCTGTGAATTAATCTTTCCTATGTGGTTATATTAGTAATTCGACTCACTTTCGGTTTCCTTTGCTCCTATGTGTATTCAGTTTGGTTTCTATCATTGTCTTAATTTGTTTTCTTAATATGTAGAATATATGGATGGCTCAAAACTCAAAGATATATAAAAAGGCAGACTCAAACAAGTTTCACTCCCACCCATATATACCTTACACCCTGTCCCCACCCACTTAAGTTTTTTAAATTGCTTTCTCATCTATCCTTCCTAGATTTCTTTTTGCAAAAACAAACAAATATATACATTTTAATTCCTCTTCTAATTTTGCATTCTTTCTTTCCAACCAACCTCTTCCCCCCACACCACCACCACCCTGACCTCCTTATAGTCAGATCTTGCTGGCCTAGGCCTGTCCTGGGGCCTGTGAATACAAAAACCTACTTTACCAACTGAGCCACCCAGGCGCCCGCCCCTCTTGCTTGCTTTCTTAAAGTTTATTTATTTTTTGTAATCTCTACACCCAACGTGGGCTCAAACTCATGATCCCGAGATCAAGAGTCACACGCTCTTCCAACTGGGCCAGCCAGACACCCTGAGGTTTGGTTTCTTATTCTGTTTGTCGATTCCCCTTCCTCTGAGCTAAAGTCATTCACTTAGGGTTTTGCATCTCAGATCCCTCATCTTATTTTTCCTTTTTTTTAAAATTGTGGTAAATTAACCTTTTTTTTTAAAGTTTATTTTTATTTATTTTGAGAAAGATACAGAGAGCAAGTAGAGGAAGGGCAAAGAGAGAAGGAGACAGAATCCCACACAGGCTCTGCGCTGCCAGCGTAGAGCACGGTGTGGGGCTTGACCCCGTGAGCTGGGAGTTCATGAGCTGAGCTGAAATCAAGAGTTGGATGCCTAACGGAGGCATCCCTGTTGTGGTAAATTAACTATTTTCAAGTATACAGTTCTATGCCATTAAGTACATTTACGTTGTTATACAACCATCACCGTTATCCATCTCCGGGACTTTTCCAACTTCCCCAACTCAAACCCTCCCCATTAAATACTAACTCCCCTCCAGCCCCATTCTCCTTTCCAGCTATGTGGTCTGACTCCTCTAGGAGCCACCTAGCAGGGGAATCACATAATAACCATTCTTTCTCACCACAAATTATGCGTTCTACTTTGTACTTTCTTTCCACTTACTGCATGTTGGACATCACTCCCTACCAGTTTGTAGTAATGTCCCCCCCTCATCTCTGCAGCTGCACAGCTCTGTTTCATGAACAAACCTCAGTTTCCTGGACGGACATTTCAGTTGTTTCCATATTTTACTCACAGGTAATGCTGCGATGAATACTGTGTGCACCTGATATTTTTATCTGTGGAGGTACATCCTCGGGGTAAATTACTAGAAGTGGGACTGCTAAGGCAAAAGGGTCAGTTCGTCTGCAGATCCTGCAAATTCCCCTTGATAAGGGCCGTGCCACTTTGCACCCTCCCAGCAATATGAGAGCATGCCTATTTCCCAACAGCCTCACCAACAGAATGTGTTCAAGCTTTGACATTTTTGCCAACATGATGAGTGAGAGATGCAATCTAAGTGATTTTAATTTGCATTTATCTTTCTCATCATGATGAGCTGAGTATGTTTTCATATGTTTCAAGACCATTTGTCTTTTTCTGTGGGATGTCTTCACATCTCTTGTCCATTTTTCTACCAGGTTGTCTTTTTTCCCCCCTTTGGCTTTCAAGAGTTTTTACATCAGTCTTTTATCTCGTGTTTTTAAAAAAACTTACTGAGAGCCCCTACTGGAGAACACAGTTGGGCCAAAGAGGTGTGTTAGGCTGGCTATGCTCTCTCATCTTCTAGATGAAAACCTGAGGTTCCTCCACAGATATGATCAGGGAGACCAGGGACTGGACCCTACACATAGCCCATAAACATTATCAGTGCTCTGAGGAGAACCAGAAACTGGCTACCCTCTGCTCAGACCTCACTCGAAACTCACAGCCTTCTACCATCTCTCATCTGTATTTCAAGTTAAAAAACGTTCTCTCAGGTCATGATCTCACGGTTTGTTGAGTTCAAGCCCTGCATCAGGCTCTCTGCTGTCAATGCAGAACCCACTTTGGATCCTCTGTCCCTCTCTCTCTCTCTGCCCCTCCCCAGTACACAGTCTCCCTCTCTCTCAAAAATCAATAAACGTTTTAAAAAATTTCTCTCACTGGCTGAACTTTTTAAAATGTACTTTAGCAGGCTTTCAAAGGAAACACTAATGTCTCTAGTCTATGTGGACTTTTAATTCCTTTCATTATGGATAATCTATTAGTAAAATTTAAATTACATTTAACTTTTAAAAATATGACTAATCAAGAGTGCCAGACTGGATCAGTCAGTAGAGCACACAACTCTTGATCTCAGGGTTGTTAAGTTTGTGTCCCACGTTAGGTGGGTATTTTTACTTAAAAATGAAATCTATTGAAGAATATATATATATATATATACATATATATATGTGTGTGTATATATATATATATATATATATATATTCAGTTAATGAGTCACTGGCAGGCAGCTTAATCAAACTGTTTACAAAACACCCCTAGGTTGCTCAAGATGGTAAAATGCTAAGCACATTGTTTTGTTACTGACCCAATGATTTAGGGCAATAATGGTCCTTAAAGTGCTGAACAATTCCTCCTGTCTGAACATATAAATCACCTACCTATAAACAAACTTAGGCAGCCGGTACCACACATCAATCATAATCTGAGCTGGTTAAACTTGCTTAAAGAGAAGTGAGAACAGATTATGTGAAATGAAAAAGAACAATGAATCATTAAAGCCTCTGATACTGACAACAGCATAAATTCCCAATCCCATAGAACTCTAGCTCAAAACAGGGATCTTAACAGACAAGCTCACTTTTGACTACAGCAGGATGATTTAGCTTTCAGCACAGAAGGCTCTAAAACTTCTGTAACTTTTTTTAATTATCCAACAAAAGAAAAAGTAAAATAGATCATTTAACAAATTAGAATTCCAGGAGCTGTATGTTCTTAAATCCTTCTGAAGACATGGGTCTTTAAAAAATTAGCTAGACCATAACCAGAGTAATACCAACTTGCCTAAAACAAGCATTAAATGTTTGGACATAAAAATAAAACTGTACCCACAGAAAAAGTTTCTTTTCCTCCCTAACCATGATACTGAATCATTTCTACCACTCTCAAGAACTTTCAAAAATTACAGTGCAACTCTTTTCACCAGGAAGCTCTCAGAATTACTTATGTTATTAGACATTGATGAAACCACCATCCCACCTAGTAGCCAACCTTTAAGAATTACAGGCATTTTTAATATGCATTTTTCCAAATATCAACACAAATTAAGTCTATCTTTGATAAGCGTCTGAACATGCTAACTCAATATTCTATAAAAGTTCCTCAGAAAAATCTGTTTCTTTATATGTGTTTTTTATTTTGATCTAAAGCCTTATCTGAGTCAAAATAAGACATGTAAGTATTTTATCTTTAGGGTATAATTTTCTATTTCTAAAGATTGTAATAAAATTTTTACTAGATTCTTTTTTATATGGTTTGAAATTTGTGATACATATACAGACACTACTTTCCAAAGTAAAATCAGTAAACATAACAGAAAATGTGGCCCGTACCTCAAATGAAACCAAGCCCATCCCTACCACTCACCCCCTTCTACAAATATACCTCCCCAATACACACACATACACACTACAACTAGTTTTTAGTATTTCCTTCAAAACTTTTCCACATGGACAATTTTCACAGTTATAATAATGGTATACAATTCATTCCATCAGAAACACTAATCTAAATTACTTTGGTAACTTTGTAATAACCACTGCTAAGGACCACATAACAGTCTTCAGTGGATGCCTAACTCTTGTGTCTGATATTTCAATTTTAACTAATGTTTGGACCCTGTTTCTGGAATTGAAACAAGTATTTGGAAGGGAAGCAATTCATGAGCCTGGTGTGCTTTACAACATTTTCTGTGCGGTCTACATGGAATTAAATTCTTCCTATATGTCAGTGTCTGTGTGGGAATAACACCTAACAATTCTGAATCTTCCTGGAAACAAGTAAACTGGTATCAGAGATCTTTAATTTCAAAAACAGGTCAAAAAGTGCGTTCAGAACAACAGACATGGGAATTACACTGTTTTTGTACAATGAAGCATTCATTACATATATTTTAATTTACATTTAAAAATTTTAAGTAGTTACTCTGGGTGGTGAAATTATAGGTGGTTTTTATTTTTCTTATTTTGCTTACTGATATGACTTAGTCTCATGTTTTTAAACAATGAACATCTATAAAAATAATTTAGCTTTTACCCACTATGATCTCAATTGTGTACAAAGCTCTGTGTATGTGTGTGCTTGTGTGTACAAAAAAGTCTGTAAGGAGATACACTAAAATGTTAGTGATATTTTTTCTCAGGAAAATAGGATTATTGGTCACTTTTTTTTGTTTTATATTTTACATTACTCTTTGTTTTCACAATTTTTAATAAGCATGTGTTACTTTTATAATATGAAAAAGATGCTTTTAAAACACTAGCAAAATTGCCTGTGATCCAAGCACAGAAAGGGACCTCATCTGCCTTTTAGTAATTCATCCAACACACAGACCCAGAAGTATGCACGCACACCCCACTCCAGCTCCCACATGCACCTGCTCACACACCGGCATTCATTCTCTCTCATGTACAGATACACCCCCACTCAAATTCAAGGCTAGGAAAGAAACCAGGAAGGACACTGAGGCAACTGAAAGGTGCAGCCGTGTCTCTAGGGACTTCCAACTGCCCGCCAGCAGCAAGGCAGGAACAAGAAGCAGGGAGACCTGAGCATCAACGCTTCCTTCAGCAGCCTACTCATGCAAGCACTGAAGAGGACAGTGCCTACAAGGTCAGTGAAGGGCATTCAGTCTTTCAATGTGTAGGTACTCTGGAAAGGATCAGTAACTATTAAATGTAAATGCTAAAGTGAGTGTAGTAATAAACATGAAGACAATCTTTACAGTGGTAATTAATTCCTTTCAAAAGTAAAGCCAAAGGAACCAATCCTTTCTTACAATACTCTTGGAATTTATTTTGCCAATTCTGTTTTAGGATGAGTTGCTAGTGGCTACAAAAGCATCAGCCCTCTTAGTATGAAGGGGTCATGTCAATGAAGAATCTTCAGAAATGGTTGAGGCCTTAAAAACAACCTATTCCACGGATGCCTGGGTGGCTCAGTCAGTTGAGCGTCCTACTTTGGCTCAGGTCATGATCTCACGGTTCCTGAGTTCGAGCACGTGTCAGCTCTGTGCTGACGGCTCAGAGTCTGGAGCCTGTGTCAGATTCTGTTTCCCTCTCTCTCTGCCCCTCCCCCGCCCATGTTCTGTCTCTCTGTCTCTCAAAAATAAATAAATGTTAAAAAAAATTGTTTTTTAAATAACCTATTCCAACTTCACGACTAGTGCCTATGAATTCCTGCTTCAGTAAGATACAACCAGAAAGCTCCACTATAGTCCTTTTCCTCCTTCCCTCTGCTGATAACTAACACTGTGTTATGTTACACCACACCTGATCTACCACCCAGATGATGTAAGGGGAGCCACACACACCATAACATTACTAAAGAAAGACGGACACAAAAGCCTTCTGTATTATAAATAGGAGCTGCTTCCATTAAAAATTCAGATAATCAGCTTAAATAATTTAAAATGCTTCCTTCATAAACAGATTATTCAACGTGCTACCTTTGAAAATTTGACAATAATCAAGATAATGAGCTGCTATCATCAAAGACAGTAATGTGACCGGGGTAAGAGTCTCATGCACTCAATATTTTGAAATCTCAAGGTGGAAAGTACAAAAACTTATCGTTATTGCTCTTATCCACCTTATCTGTTCCTAGGATTTTTTTTTTTTTTAAATCACAAATGTTTAAAAAAAGAATCCTTATCTTTTAGAGACACACACTGAAATACATACAGATGGAATCTAATGTCAGGTGTGCACTTCCCACACGGTGTGAAAGAGGGAGCTGACAGATTAGCCAAGACTAGCGCGACTGAGGCGGGGGGTTTCACTAGACCATTCCCTCTATCTCTGAACATGTTTAAGACTTTTCATTTAAAAGTTTAAAAATACTCATCATGAGGCAGAAATCTTCACTTTTCCTTAAACGACTTCACCATCAGAAAATATTCCTTTTCTTTGCTCTTCTATAATGCATTCTGACATCAGACTTGGAAAAAGCAATCCTGAGTCATAATAAAGGCTAGCAAAGCTTAAAGCTTACACAGACACAAAAATCAACCTTTCATTACTCCGTAAATTATCTGCTCCAAAACAAGAGCTCTCCTCCACCATCCCAGGAAGTTTGTCCAAGTCAAGCTGAGATCACACCCAGCACTGCTTCTTCCTGCACAGTCTGGGCCAGCAGACGAAAGGGGCAATGCCACGAGCAATCTCCGGATACTCGCCCATTCCACCAAACCCCAAGTCATCTGGCTTTGACGCCAAATTTAAAATTCCACCAGGAGCTATAAGAGCAAAGAATTTTGACTCATTTCCACTCTGTGATCACAAGAAAGCTCAACCCCAAATAGCACCCAAGTTTTTCCCACTGTGATAGACAAGGACAATTACAAAAGGTGTTTCTCAAATGAAACGGATTTTATGGCAGTTAGTAACACGAAACTTTGTGGAAACACTTTGAGCCACCAAATCTAGTAAGGTGAGAGCCACCTAAAGATTATGACTCAAAAGACCTAGTGAGAGTCCCTGCTGGAGCACTGACAATCTGTCAGGTCTTGGGAAAGTGATTCATCCTTCCTGGGTTTCCGGTTCCTTACCTGTGAAGTGACATGAAAACCACCTGCTTACCACCACTTCAGAAAAAGGCGGTATTCCAGTGAAAACATACACGAACTTCACACGAGCCACAGAGTCAGGTTATGATAACAAGATCAAATGTTGTATTTCTCTAAAATCGCTGCTTGGTGTAAAGAGGAAGGGTATGTCTGGGGAGGAGACACATGGCACTAGTCACACACACACACACACACACACACACACACACACACACACACACGACAACCAAGGATGCTGAGGTGTCCTCCAGCCCAGTGGCATGAAGGAAAAACATCAAAAGAAACTGAACAAGGGGCCCCTGGGTGGCTCAGTCGGTTAAGCATCAGACTGTTGATTTCGGTTCAGGTCACGACCTCATGGTTCATGGGATCAAGCCCCACATCGGGCTCTTCGCACCGCGCGGAGCCTGCTTGGGATTCTCTGCCTCCCTGCTCTCAAAATAAATAAACATGAAAGAAAGAAAAGAAGAAAGAAAGAAAAGAAAGAAAAAGAAAGAAAAGAAAAAAGAAAAGAAAAGAAAAGAAAAGAAAAGAAAAGAAAAGAAAAGAAAAGAAAAGAAAAGAAAAGAAAAGAAACTGAACCAGCAATCACAATCCGTGCTGCCAATACGGGAAACTGCCAGTCCTATGTTGTCTCTGTGCCAGTGAGACTAAGAGATGGGAGGCCCATCCTCAGCAATGTCTTCCAACACAGAGCTAAATGCAGGCAGGACACTGATGCCAACGCTCAGGATGCCCACAGGGACGCGCACCTCTTCCCGGGCTGATTCAGGACCCAGGTCTTTGCAGCTCAAGGCCCACTGTGAATACTCAGGGGGACACATGGGCTCATAAAGGCTCATAAATGTTATCACTGACACCCTAAACAGCACGGTGTCAACTTTACCTCTTTTCTTAGAAACCTCTAGTCCTAACCCTAACACCCACTTACCAAACGCGTGCACGTGTGAGAAGTCAACAAAATGTAAAAACTAGCAAATCAACCTTGTAGGGACTTCTACGACTAAGTATTTAAAATAAAAAGTATTTAATTAAAATGTAAAATGTAAAATGTAAAAACTAGCAAATCAACCTTGTAGGGACTTCTACGACTAAGTATTTAAAATAAAAAGTATTTAATTAAAAATTAAAATATTATATATTAAAAGTATATAAAAAAAAAAAGGGACTTCTACGACTAAGAACACACAACCCTGACCTAAACGTCCCTAAGTGCCGAGACACAGGGGGAGGACAAACCTCGAGGCCCAGTTTCTTCCGGAGCAGCCGCAGCCCTGGAGGCCGGGTGGGCCCACCGACACACGGCCCTGTGCATCCTGGTCACCTGTCTACACCGCTCACCTCCTACAGGAGCGGAGTTCTCCAGTCTGCACGCACCACCCGGCTCTAGGGCCCATTCCCTTCCCCCGGGGTGTATTTCCTTCCTTCGGACACAGAGGGTTAGACACGAAAACTCTGAGCGACCACGGTGTCCCGAACAGTAAACCACCGCCCGGGAAGAACACTGCCAACCACGCACAGTGAAGTAACTGTGCTCAAAACAGGTGTCCATCAGCGTGACCCTCGGCGGCGGGAAGGGCCGGGGGCATGTCCCCACGCCAGAAGCGGCTCTCCGTCTGGGAAAAACCAGCTGGTGTGGTGCGGGACGGGCGGGCGGGGGGGGGGGGGGGCGCGCAGGGAGAGAAGGTGACTCCCTCGAACAGAAGAAGCTCCTGGAAGGCAGGAAAGGAAGTCCAGGGAAATTCAGGCAGAGCCGAGCCAAGAAGTCCCGAAAGGAGAGCGCGGGACGGCCGGTGTGAGCCGCTCACTCCCCGACCACGGCAGGGCCCGGGCGCGCTCGCCTAGTTACCTGCTCTGCCCCGTAGACCGTGGCGAACTGCACGAAGTCCTCGATGCGGACGAAGCCGTCTCCATCGCCGTCCAGGGCGTCGAACACGGCTCGCAGGCGGGGGCCGTCCTCCGGACACGCCGCGGGCTCGCTCGTTAGGGGGCACGTCTGGCTGAAGTCCGAGGGCCGGTCCGGGTCCTCGGGACCCACCTCCAGCGTCAGCTCGCCCACCGAGGCCGCGGGGAAGCAAGGGAAGAAGTCGACCTCGGGCCTCCTGTGCTGGCTGTGGCTGAAGCCGGGCACACGGAGACAGGCGCTGTCCGGGAAAACCGGGGGGCCATAATCCTCGGGCTCTGCAGTCCAGGACAGGAGCGGGCCGAGCTCTGGCAGCTGCCGCTCGGGCTCGGGCTCGGGCTCGGGCTCGGGGTCCGGGCGGGCGGCCGGGCCCGGCAGGAGGTAAGAGGCTCCTGGGCCCGTGGCCAGCGCCCGGCCGCTCTCGGGGCGCGCCTCCGGGCCGGCGAGCGGCTGCCGCCGCTCCAGCCCCGGGGCCCGCCCGGCGCTCAGGCCCGCCCCGGCATCCGCGCAGGCCGCGGGCTCCGGGGAGCCGACCGCCCGGCGCGGGGCGGGGGCGGCGGGCGCGCGCCGGGAGGCCCCCGGCCCGTCGGGCCCGCCGGGCTCCGGGTCGGGGCACGCGCCGCCCGCGGGGGAGGCCGGCCGGCCCGGCTCCATCTTCATGGGCGCGACCCCGGCCGCGGCGCAGGCCCGCGAGGCCAGTGGTGCGGCGGGCGGCGCGGGCGGCAGACAAAGGCGCTCAGGGCGCGGCGGCGGGCGCGGGCATCCCCGCGGCGGCGCGGGCGGGCGCGCGCGGGGCACCCGGGCTGCTCGGGCTGGCGCTCGGGCCCTGCTCCGCCCTCGCCCATCTTCGCGCGGCGCCTCAGCTGCCCTCGGCCCGGCAGCGCGGCGGGCGCGGGCCCATGTCGGCGGCGCGGCGGGCGCTGGAGGGCGCCGAGAAGGCGGAGGCGGCGGCGGCGGCGGCGGCGGCGGCGGCGGCGGGAGGCCGAAGGGGCAGGCGCCGCTGAGGCCTCTGAGGAGGACGCGGAGGAGGCTGCCGAGGAGGCTGAGGTACCCACGGTACCAGAGCAGACGCCGCCGCCGCCGCCGCCCGGGCCCCGCCTTCCGTCGGGCGTGACGTCAGCGCGTCGCGGCTCCTGCCAGCCCCGCCCCTCGCCGGCCTGCCTTAAAGGCTGGTGCCGGGCGTGGGGGGGCGGGGCGGAGCGCCTTGCTGGGTAGTGGGGTTTCCACGTACGGTGCGCCACCGGGTGTCGTCGGCTGGGTGTCACGTCGCCGCTGGGGCGCCCCAGAACAGCCGCCCCCACGCACTGCACGGATGGATAAACCGGACGAGCAAAATACCGATATATGCACCTGTCCCAAGGGGACAGGGTCCTGCCTGCGTAGAGCCTTCTCGCTAATTGATAAGAGAGGAGCCCGGTCCTCCTGGGTCAGCGAGAAGTGCACGTGGCTCTAGGCATAGCCGGAGGGCGGGTGCGGCGCCCCCTGCACACGCCAGCCGCGCAGAGAGGCCCGGGGATTTACCTGCGGTGGGGCAGAGGTGGCAGAGGCAATGGCCGCCCCGAGTGTGGGGCTGCCCCGAGAATGCGGTCCGTCTCATCTGTAACGGAAGGAACGCGAGGTGGAACACTGAGACCTTTTTTTAAACCTATGACTAAGTCTTTTATTTTCATAGGAGACCCAGTGTAAACCGCCAGTCTAAGCCAGGCCTCCCAAACACTGTGGCTGTCTTTGACAGCTGACATCTGTTTCTCTAGATGTCACCATCATCAGTGGGGAACAGGGCACCAGACAGGAACTCGGACACCCTGCAGCAGGCATGAAAGTGGAGACATGCTAGTTACAAGCAGGTGAGCTGCCAGGCCCCAGGCGAGGTACTAAATTTAGCCTGCAATGAAATGTATCAAGAGAAAGTATGAACTGGTATTTTTATATGCGGTGGGCACACGCACCAGATATATTTCATAAGCAGTTTGGGCAAGAACCAAAGGAAATTGAACTGCTGTTTCCAAATGGACAGCGAGAAACAGTGTGGTAATTAACTGAGTCATCACCTATGACAGAACCCCAGGGCATGCAGTTCCAGGTTTTGTCAGGTTGGCATTGGGAAAAGAGAGGCAGGGGATCCTCCTCCCCAAACTCATCAATTCCTTATATGAGCTGTATGCTTTCAAAACATCTACAGTTTTGGCAAGAATCTGAAATCAAGCTGATGCATTTGACCAGACATAATTTTCAGAGGTAGTTAGAGTGATGTGTCAACCTGTCTCAATAGCTGTGTTAATGTGGGTGAAGTAAAAACAACAGGAGGTCCTCCTGCCACTGTACCAGTACTGGAAGAATCTGCATTCCCTGGTTGGCTGGCATGCCCAAATAGAACCTCAGCATGGAAAGCATACACCTTCCTGCTTGCAATAGTTCAAGAGACTCTGTTCATGGAACATTAAAAGTGACAAGTTCCTGGGGTGCTTGGCTGGCTCAGTTGGAGGAGCATGTGACTCTTGATCTTGGAGTCGTGAGTTCCAGCCCCATGTTGGGTGTAGAGGTTACTTAAATTAAAATAATAATAATAATAATAATAATAATAATAATAATAATAATAATAAAATTTTTTTAAAGTGACAACTTCCTGGTCAGTCTTTCCAACGGCATCAGGCATCCCTTCTGTGGTCTGTGGGCATTTTTGATGTAACATTCCAGATGAAATGAACTAGCTGGGTAAAAGCAGCCCCTGATGCCACTTGGAGGCGCTCTTCCATACCCACCCTATGCACATTTTAATTTAACCTGGTAATGGTTACACAGAAGAGGAGGAGGGAGGGAGGGTGGGGTTCAGTTCACAACTGTTGGATTTGGGGTCTGGGTGAATGTGAAACCTCTCTCTGTGACTCTTGTTTGTTTGTTTGTTTGTTTTGTTTCAATTAAAGTTTATTTATTTAGGGGCACTTGGATAGCTCAGTTGGTTAAGCATCTGACTTCAGCTCAGATCATGATCTCACGGTTCATGGGTTCCAGCCCCGCATTGGGCTCTGTGCTGACAGCTCAGAGCCTGGAGCCTGCTTCAGATTCTGTGTCTCCCTCTCTCTCTGCCCCTCCCCACTCACGTTCTGTCTCTCTCTGTCTCTCAAAAATAAATAAATGTTTAAAAATTTAAAGTTTATTTATTTATTTTGAGAGAGAGAGAGAGAGGGAGAGAGTGCATGGGGGAGGGGCAGAGAGAGAGGGAGAGAGAGAATCCCAAGCAGGTCAGCACAGAGGCAGACATAGGGCTGCATCTCACAAACCATGAGATCACAACCTGAGCTGAAATCAACAGTTGGGCGCTCAACCAACTGAGCCACCCAGGCACCCCTACTTTTGAAAGGTACTTGAGTAAACACTTATCTTTGGAAATCTCCAAGCACGTAGGTTTCCTTGATTCCTCTTCCCTGGTGGCATTTGGCTTGTGGGAAGAGATAGGAAGATGAAGACCAGAAAAGTGACTCAACAGAGTCCTGGCACAGCCTCATTGGACCCACCCAGGGGAGCTGAGGGAAAGTGGTTAAGAAACCTCACTTGGAAGGTAAGATTGTCTCTCCTGGGGTAAGGTTCCTCCACCACCTGGTAAGATTTGGCCATAGATGGAAGGAAGGGTAGGGTGATCGACAAGGCTCAATTTGATCACAAATTTACTTTTACTAACAAAAAGAAAAGGATTTTATTTTTAAGTAATCTCTACAACCAACGTGGGGCTCAAACTCATGACCCCGAAATCAAGAGTCGCATGCTCCTTGGACTGAGTCCCCCAGGTGCCCCACAAACCTACTTTTTTTCTTTTTTTTTTTTTTTTTTAGTAGGCTACACATGGAACGTGAAGCCCAACGTGGGGTTTGAACTAACGACCCTGAAATGGAGACCTGGGCTGAGCTCAAGAGTCAGACACTTAACAGACTGAGCACCCAGGTGTCCCATATCTACTTTTTTTTTTAATGTGTTTTTTTAGAGGATTTTATTTTATTTCTTTTTAAATTTTATTTATTTATTTTGAGAGAGTGAGAGAGAGAGAGCAGGAGGGGCAGTGAAGGAATCCCAAGCAGGTTCCGAGACAGCACCCAGCCTGATTTGCGGCTCAAACCCAGGAACTGCAAGATCATGGCCTGAGCTGAAATCAAGAGTCTGATGCTTAACCCCTCTACTTTTTTTTAAATGCAAGTTTTTAAAAACCAAAATTATAGTAGGCATTACATACGATTTCTGCTGTCTGTGCTAGTCCCATGAATTTAAAATGGCATCTTAGGGGCGCCTGGGTGGCACAGTCGGTTAAGCGTCCGACTTCAGCCAGGTCACGATCTCACGGTCTGTGAGTTCGAGCCCCGCGTCGAGCTCTGGGCTGATGGCTCAGAGCCTGGAGCCTGTTTCCGATTCTGTGTCTCCCTCTCTCTCTGCCCCTCCCCCGTTCATGCTCTGTCTCTCTCTGTCCCAAAAATAAATAAACGTTGAAAAAAAATAAAATGGCATCTTGTCTTATTTGAACTTAACTGTTAGTGTGGTTGAGTATTTTTTGTTGTGTTTATTGACCAACTGGTATCCCAAATCTGTGAATTGCCCAGTCGTAGCACTTACTTGTTTGGTTTTTTTAATTTTTTTTTTTAACGTTTATTTATTTTTGGGACAGAGAGAGACAGAGCATGAACGGGGGAGGGTCAGAGAGAGGGAGACACAGAATCTGAAACAGGCTCCAGGCTCTGAGCTATCAGCACAGAGCCCGACGCGGGGCTCGAACTCACAGACCATGAGATCATGACCTGAGCCGAAGTAGGACGCTCAACCGACTGAGCCACCCAGGCACCCCAGTTGTTTTTTTATTAGATTCTCTGACATTATCTACAGATAAAATCAGTCTTTAGTATTGCAAATATCTTCTCCCTGCCTGGGGGTTAGGGCTTCAAATAATGAATCTGTGGGGCACAGTTTAGTCCATAGCAACTTGAAAGAGATATTTAGAACAGATGTAATTGACAAAGGATTCATTTCCAGAATACACAAAGAATTACTCAAAAACCGAAAGAACAGCAACCCAGCAGAAACATGAGCAAAGAATAACAATAAGCAGTTTCAGAAGAGGAAACTCAAGTGGCCATAGACACATAAAAAAGATGCTCACCCCATTGGAAATCAAGGGAATTAGTAAAGGTATCCTTGGACACCAGTCAGTAAGAATCAAGTCTGAACCCGGCAGAGCATGGGGAGTCGCATTACCGACACAGCTGAGGGTCTATGTACCCTTCGATTCCGCACTTTCACCTCCAGTACCTCTGGGGAGAAGTTTGCACAAGCCCATGAGGAGGCAGGAAAGGGGTGTTTGACAGCACTGGTGTTCATGCTCGCACAAAGAGACTGCTGAATGGCTGAGGTGTCGTCGATGGTGAGGGAATGCTTCTAGCAGGTCTGATGGATGAACCACAGGTGCACACGTCAGCTTGTGCCAACTTCTGAAATGCACTGCTGATAAAAGCAAGTTATGGAACAGAGACTATGTAATACCCATTTCTGCAAAGGTTAAAAATGTGGTCAATGACCACAAATTGCTGCAAATACGTTCATTTGTAGTAAAAATAACAAAACAAGAGTGGGAGTTGTGTTGAGGGGCTGGAAGAGGAAACGGGCACAGGGTAAAACTTTAGCTATATTGCTATGTCCCTGCAAGACACAAAGGCTGAGCACGCATAGGACAAAGGATCAGCATCTGGTAAATGTGGGTAGGGAATAACTGGATGTCTTGTGCTATTTTCCAGGCTGGTCCATATGTTTTAAGAATTTCACTGGGGTGCCTGGGTGATTCAGTCGGTTGAGTGTCCGACTTCAGCTCAGGTCATGATCTTGAAATTCACGAGTTTGAGTCCCACGTTGGGCTCTCTGCTGACTGCTCAGAGCCTGGAGCCTGATTCGGATTCTTTGTCTGCCTTGCCCTCTCTGCCCCTCCCCTGCGCTCGCTCTCTCTCTCTCAGAAATAAACAAACATTAAAAAAAATCGAAGTTGTAAACAGTTAAAATTAGGTAAATAAATATTTTACCCAAAGTCTCAAAGATACCTGTCTATGGGGGCGCCTGGCTGGCTTGGTTGGTAAAGCATGTGACTTTTGATCTTGGGGTGATGAGTTTGAGCCCCATGTTGGGTATACTTAAAATTACTTAAAATATTTTATTTTTTTAATGTTTATTTTTATTTTTGAGAGAGACAGTGCACTAGCAGGGGAGGGGCAGAGAGAGGGGGGTGGAGGGCCCAAAGGAGGCTCTGAGTTGACAACAGAGAGCCCAACATGGGGCTCAAACTCACGGTGAGATCATGACCTGAGCCAAAGTCAGATGCTTAACCAACTGAGTCACCCAGGTGCCCCTTAAAAAATATATATATAGGGGCGCCTGGGTGGCGCAGTCGGTTAAGCGTCCGACTTCAGCCAGGTCACCATCTCGCGGTCCGTGAATTCGAGCCCCGCGTCAGGCTCTGGGCTGATGGCTCGGAGCCTGGAGCCTGTTTCCGATTCTGTGTCTCCCTCTCTCTCTACCCCTCCCCCGTTCATGCTCTGTCTCTCTCTGTCCCAAAAATAAATAAATGTTGAAAAAAAATTTAAAAAAAAAAAAAATATATATATATATAAAGATATCTGCCTGTATTTATAGTTTTTCCTTTTGCAAGTATGTCTTTAATTCTTTTGGAATTTTTTTATTTTGATGTGATGTGAGATAGAGACCCAGCTTTATTTTTCTCATTTAATAGCCAGGTTCATCAAAACTATCTGTTCTTTCCCCACCCTTGTGAGGTCTTCTCTATCAGCCATTTTATTTTCTTTTAAAAAATTTTTTTTAATCTTTATTTTTGGGAGAGAGACAAGGCAAGAGTGGGGGAGGGGCAGAGAGAGAGAGAGGGAAACACAGAATCTGAAGCAGGTTCCAGGCTCGGAGCTGTCAGCACAGAGCCCGACGCGGGGCTCAAACTCATGAACCATGAGATCATGACCTGAGCCGAAGTCGGACGCTCAACTGACTGAGCCACCCAGACGCCCCGTATCAGCCATTTTATTTTAATATTTGAAAGTAATTTGTGTAACTTGCTGGGGAATAAGGAGGCGTCAAAAGTGAAGGGATGATGAGAACACGGATCAGAGAACTGGGAAGCAGGCTCTTGGGTAGTGAAGGCTCTTCCCAAGGTCCTTCCCTCAGTGAGCTCTGGGGGCCAGGCTGCTGCACATCTGTGCTCAGAGCCAGCCCTGAGTCCCAGAGCTCAAAGTCCAGGCTGGAGCCAGCCAGTGGTCAAGTGAGAGCCTTGTGCAGGGCATCATGGGGCAGCTGGCACCCCAGGAAGGCCATGAGAGTGGCCTAGAGATGGGCACAGGAGGAGGGCTAAGCTCTATTCTGGGGAAAGAAGGGACCGGCCACAGACCTATGATGGGGCCAGGGTGACAAAGGAGCAGGACCACCAAGCAGACCTACACTTGGTGCTCCAGAAAAGGGCCCAGCACCTCTTCCTACTGTCCCCACCTTTCTCCCGAGTAGCTCCCCTCCTTTCTGTCTGGTCTCGCCTTGTCCTCCCACGCCCTGAGCTGTCATTCCGGACAGATCATCTAAGGACAGGGGCATAGGTAGAGGTGAGAGAGGATTAACAAGGGGTGGGAGGAAACTTCTGCAGGTGACGGTGATTGTGGTAATATTTTCATGGATATAGACCTAGAGAACTCTTCAAATTATACACTTCACATACAATTTATTGTATGTCAGTTACACCTCAATCAAGCCATAAACAAAAACTTCAGGCCAACTATTTCTAATTCTCAGTATTGAAAACTAGATTAACATTTTGCACTTGGTAAGTAAACTTGGAAGTGAATTTTCGGTCTAGATCACTCCCTCCCCCGCTAGCCTCCAGCAGTGGAGAGCACAGAGCCACACTCGTGTTTACTGATATTTTATTCAGTGGGGAAGGATTTTTTTCATCACCTTCAAATTTAGTAAAGTACATTCCTCAGAGTAAAAATAGAACATGAGTTTGTAAAAGCACAGTCTAATTCCTCCTGACTCGGTGGAGGTTTGGATGGTTTTCTTATTTAAACATTTCACTCTGACGTTGTCGTTACCTGCTCGCATCTTCCTGTGATGACGGGCCTCGCCAGTCCCCGCAGCCGTGCCCAGCCCAGACCGCTTTGTAGCCTACAGTCTGCACCCACCTCACCTCCCCCCGGGGCCCAAAGCATGGCTAGGGGATGGGCGTGAGGAGCTAGCAGGGAGAGTTTTGTGCGGGATTCAGAGCTTCTTTGGCCACAGGTCACGCTTTTTGAAGAGTTGAAGATGTAATTTCCATCATTCCTCTCCCATCACGTAAAAACTGTCCAAGTTACAGGGGCGCCTGGGTGGCGCAGTCGGTTAAGCGTCCGACTTCAGCCAGGTCACGATCTCACGGTCTGTGAGTTCGAGCCCCGCATCAGCCTCTGGGCTGATGGCTCGGAGCCTGGAGCCTGTTTCCGATTCTGTGTCTCCCTCTCTCTCTGCCCCTCCCCCGTTCATGCTCTGTCTCTCTCTGTCCCAAAAATAAATAAAAACGTTGAAAAAAAATTAAAAAAAAAATTGTCCAAGTTACATGTGGTGGCAGAAGAGATAATTCTGCGTATTTCTTTATTTTTAATGTTTATTCATTTTGGGGGGGGGGGCAGGGAGAGAATCCCAAGCAGGCTCTTTGCTCGATCTTGCAAACTGTGAGATCATGACCTGAGCCAAAATCAAGAGTCTAGGGCTTAATCAACTGAGCCACCCAGGCGCCCCCCAATTCTGCAGATTTATGACAGGTATCTCTCATCCCTCAACCGACACCTGTCAGGTACTGTCTCCTCGAGATGCTTTGACGTTCGGATCTGATGAGGTGCCCCTCAAACTCTAAGAATTGGCAATAAAATTATCCTCTGAGAGTTCAGTTAGTGAGACCCATATTGATTACATTTATTACTGGAAGAAATAATACAAGAGGTAATCAAAACAAATGAATAAAGAGTCATAGAATCCTCTGCTTGTTGAGAAAGTTATGTGGGTCTGCTCCCAACGATCTGCACCAGAGTCCAGGGAGAACCCTGTGAAATCCATCAACTCCCTGTCTGGGGGGTGGGGGTGGGGGGGTACTGTTTCACCAAAGAACCGAGTTACAAAGGGCAAGGAAAAGGAAGGTCCAAAGAAAGATTCAGTCTCCACCATGGTCCCCAGGACAGAAAGGTTGAGTAGGGCAGAGCCCTGGCCCTGAGACAGGGGCGGGGAGTGTGGATAGAGCACAGACTTAGGCAATCCCTGCCATCTTCCACCTGGCCTTTGGGTTTCACCAGAGGGAGACCTAAGACTCACCTGGTCACTGGAAAAGAGTACACACACACACCAGCATGCTAGGCTACACGTTGGTCTTTAAAAGTGAGCTTCCTTGGTGTCAGTCAGGATCCACATGGGATGGTCTGCTAACACATTTTCTAGAAGCAGCCCCTCTCCAAGCCCGTGGCTGTAATGGGAGTTGCCGTGTTCATATGTATGATCAAACCTTGGCTGCGGCTTATTGAAAAGCGCTAGCCTCCTGATCCAAACGGAGTGAATGGGTACCTTTCCTCAGGACTGGGGATGTGACTCTGAGGGAAGGAAGGCAGCCCTTCTCTCCAGGGGTTGGGCTGCAGCTTGAACACACAGTGGCTGGGACCTGGTTGTAGAGAGAGCTGATGTGCAGCGAGGGGAATGTGCAGGTTCCCAGGGAGAGGGAGAAGTGGAAGAAGGAAGGGGTGCTCACCCCTGGGCCCTAGAGCCCTAGCACACCCACCCTTGGAGCCAGTGAAGGAGCCCAGGAGCGTTCTCACACATTCCCTCTCTTTGGATCTGAACAGCCAGAGTAAGAGTAGATTTCTTCTTTTTTTTTTAAGATGCAATTAAAAAAAATTTTTTAAGGTTTATTTCTGAGAGAGACAGAGTGCTAGCGGGGGAGGGGCAGAGAGAGAGGAAGAGAGGCACAGAATCCAAAGCAGGCTCCAGGCTCTGAGCTGTCAGCACAGAGCCCCACGCGGAGCTTGAAATTGTGATCTTCGAGATCATGACCTGAGCTGAGCCGAAGTTGGACGCTCAACCGACAGAGCCACCCAGGCGCCCCCAGGGCAGATTTCTGATGCGGCATCCAACACAGACTAGCCTCAGTATCCTGAGGGAGATGCCTGAGGGGGCCCATGTGCCGCCAGGGAAACCCTACCCTGGAGAGTTCATCGACCCTCCTCCAGGGGACCTAGCTGCAGCGTGACTGGGCCTCTATGCAGGGCAGGAAGGAGCAAGGCCCTCCCCCTCCCGGGGACCTGCTATGTAGGGTGGGGGCTTGACCGCGAGAAGCCGAGAAGCGCCTTGCTCTAATCCATAGGATAAGGACAAGGTGATGTGAGGGTCAGAGGAGAGAGGAACATCTACTGAGCCTCCAATTGTGGGGGTTCTTGGGACTCCTCATTCTTCCCGCGTTACTCAGCGAGCCCACGTGCACAGATGCCGAGGCAGAGAGCGCAGAAGTTCAGGAGACTCGGGGGTGCCCACGCCGCGGTCCTCAGCCAGAGTGCCGGGCACAAGCAGGAGCTCAGTGTGCACTTGGTGGATAGTGTGTGAGCGAAGATGGGGAGGGGGAGGGGTGAGGTGAACGACCCAGAGCGACCAGAGACAAACACGGGGAGGGCGTGCCAACCCAGGGACCAAGAGAAGGGCACGGCTCAAGCCTGGCTTTTGGGAAACCAGCCTTAGTGCCTGGTGCTGACCTCTGGGCCTTTCTAAGGTGACACCAAGGACAAAGCCAGCTCATACAAGCCACCGCCGAATTCTACCAAGTTACCATGACAACAGGAGGAGTGAGCAGAGAGAAACTCCCCAAATCAGCACTCCTTATTTCAGACCATTTCGAGGTTTCCTTTGCTTTCTGTATTACAAGGGTGAGAACACCCGGACGTCCGTTGCATGGTGGGATGTCTCGGGAATAATCTGTGTGGCTCACACGGCATAGGGTGAATAAACTGGGATTGGTTCATTTATTCATTCAACAGATAAGGCACGCAGAGCTTTCCAAAAATGCCTATCTGCTCCCTGAGGCGCTGGTGAAGGAATGGGAGAGGCTGGAAGGCTGCACTGCCTCTGTGGCTGGCAGTCCTCTGCTTTGGCTCCTGGTCTCACGTGGTTCGAAGGGATGAAAGCCGGACCCCCTCACCGTCAAACGGGGAGCTCAAGGCGGCCCGGAGATCAGCTTCTATGGCGAAGGTTGCGGGAAACTCTGACCAGGGTTCACGTGCACGGAATTACCCGTCCTTTCAGAGAACCTGACACTTCCTGGGGGAATCTAGAGATGGCTAATGTGAAAGAGGACAACTTAGCTCTCTGTCAATCACCACAGAGCCTGAGTGCCACTGCTGGGGCCGTCTGCCCGCACCCCCTGGTCCTCTCGCCAGCCTGTGCATGGGGCCCACCAGCCTCACCACCAAGCAAGTGGCACCGCTGAGTGTGCCTGTGACCCAGGGGCCGCCAGCAGCCTCCCAAGACCCAAGGGACAACCTGGGTGGGTGCAGGGAGCCAAACAGAGAGGGTCTATCTCATAGCCAAATGACCACCACATGCAGGCAATCAACGACAGAGTGAAACAGTTTTTCTGGGTGTTTCTGGAAGAGACTGGCGTTGGATTTGGTAGACTGAGTGAAGATTATGTGCCGTCACCAATGTGGGCGGCATCACTGATGCCATCCACTGATGGCCCCAGGAGAACAGACGGGCAGAGGAAGGACGACTCCCTCTCCCTCTGCTCGAGCTGGAACAGCCATCCATCCTTTCCTACCCTTGGCCACCAGAGTGCCTGTTTCTCAGGCCTTCGGACTCGGACTGAATCATACCGCCAGCTTTCCTGGGTCTCCAGCTCGTACACAGAGAACGTGGGACTTCTTGGGGCTCCACAGTGGCGTGAGCCACCCCTCTAACAAACCCCCTCAGGCGTACCTCTATATATCCTATTGGTCCTGCTCCTTCGGAGAACGCTGACGCAGCAGTAAAAGGCTTGGTCCTGCAACCTTCTTTCCAGACTCTGTCCTCCTGGAAGTAAGCCATTGTTGAGTCCCAGCAAGTGTTTTTTTTTTTTTTTGTTTTTGGCCAGATCCCCCGTGGGAGGGAGTTTGCACCTCAGCTGTGTGTCCCAGCCTTCAAAGGCAGCAGAGACCCTGGCCGTCAGCCTACCTCTGGCCACCACCCAGGTCCTTCCTCAAGGAAGGACCACAACCCAAGCTCGGCCAGCGGGGGTTGTCTAATGACAGCCTCTGCCTTTCACTGGCCAGCCTGCCCAGTAACCACTCTCACTGCTTTGTGTTTCCACCCAGCTGCATGAGAAGGACCCATTCGTCGGCCTTGCTGGCGGACATGATGCCACCACGTTCCGGTCTCCGTGACAAGAAGCACCTTTAAAGCAAGTGGAGCACCCTCTGCCAGGTGGCTTCTCAACCAGTGTGGTTCTGGGGCCTCCTTACCACTCCCCTGCACCCTCAAAGACAGGTACAGTCTCTTTCCACGGAACAAAGGCTCCGGGACAAGGGACGTGTGATGTGGCACCTGGGGCAGAGAACTGAAGCTCCATGCTCTAACGGCGGCCAGCACTGTCCAGGAGCAAACCGGGACTTGCAGGGCAAGGCAGCCCCCTTGGGGACCTGGCTGGTCTGAGCACACCCCCTCCCACCAGGGAAGCAGGCAGCCTCCCAGTGCCTGTGCCTCAGAAAGTATCAGGTAGGAGGTGGGAGGCGGCCTCTAAACCCCTCACCAGAGGAGGACAGGAAGGAAGCACCCCCCCCCTCCAAATGACCGGATCACCCATGATTCTTTTCAACCATCACCCTCTTCCTCCTAAAAATTTTTGCAGGGGCGCCTGGGTGGCTCCATCAGTTAAGCGTCTGACTTCAGCTCAGGTCACGATCTCACGGTTTGTGAGTTTGAGCCCATGTTGGGCTCTGTGCTGACAGCTCAGAGTCTGGAGCCTGCTTCAGATTCTGTGTCTCTCTGTCTCTCTCTCTCTCTGTTCCTCCCCTACTTGTACTGTCTCGCTGTCTCTCAAAAATAAACGAAGAATAAAAAAACGTTCGCAAAGTCCAACAAATAGATGTTTCATAGTAAAAAGAGTAGTTTTTAAAATTTGTTTATTTATTTATTCTGAGAGAGAGAGAAAGCGGGGGAGGGGAAAAGAGAGAGAGAGAGAGAGAGAGAGAGAGAGAGAGAGAGAGAGAGAATCCCAAGCAGGCTCCACTGTCAGGGCTAGATCCCACGAACCGTGAACTCTCGACCTGAGCCAAAATCAAGAGTCAGACCCTCAACCGACTGTGCCCCCGAGGCGCCCGAGGCCAGAATTTTCTGAGCCCTTTGGAACTATGGGAGGTGCTGATGAAGACAATGGCCAGCTGGAGGACCTAGAAAGTAGTATCTGAATGGCAAAGGACTAAGTCCACTAGGACGTCCCAGCAAAGGACAGACTGGCGCCAGGACAGGTGGGGAGCAACCCAGCCCGTGTCACCAAAGGCTGATAGGGATGGGTGACCCCCAGGCAGGGGATCCCGTATGCAGCCCGACACCCTGGTAAGGGGATCCAGGATACCAGGCCTGGGGTGGGAGGGGTCAAAGATGCTTTTCTAGTCTCCCTGGTTTGGCTTCCTGGTTTAGCCGAATAAGATCCCAAAATGGAAGAGCCAGGAAGGGAAGACAGGGAGCCTGAAAGGCCCGCTTTCTGCAGCAGGGCTGCCTCGGGACACCCATGGGACACCCGCTTTCTGCAGCAGCAGAATGAAGGCCTCCCAGGCCGGGGCGAGGCAGGGCAGGCACGTGGGGCAGCACCTTGGCTGCATCCCCACTCCCGGGGCAGCTCTGGAATGTCAAAGCCCCTCTGGCAACACCCGCGTGGTGCGGGCAGCTCAGCGGGCAGCATCATAGCCTGGTCACTCCTGCCCAAGCACGGGAGATGGGACCGGGGGGAGGGAAGGTGGACACAGCATGGCTCCCGGGGGAGAGGCCAGTCTCGGATTCAGACGCCGCTGCACTGTCCAGTTTGATGCTCTCTGTGGGTGGGAGGCAGGTCCTGGAAAGAGCACCGCAGGAGGCGTCCCAAGAGGGGTTGTGGACAAGATTCCCTTCAGAAGGCCTCCTTTGCCTCAGACACCTGTCTGGAATTGCAGCAGATGCCAAGGTCACGGGGGAAGACCGAGGGGCGCCAGCGTCTGCCTCCTGCGCAGCCCCTGGCAGCACCCAGGAAGCATGCCGCAGATCCCCATCAGCGCCGGGCCAGGAGAGCAGGCTGCCGGGCCCCATGCGTCTCCCAGGGGGATGGACACCAGCAACCCCTTCTGCAACCTTCCAGAGCTCCCCAAGATGAGTGTCCCTCAGCCCAGTGACTATGGTGCCAGCCTGGGGCGCACTCCCTCCCACTGCCCGGTCACCCGCGTGCCCCGGGCACTGAGAACGTGTCTGCCGGCAAGCAAACCACAGAGGGCCTCAGAATAGGGGCTTCTCAGCCTCACCTGTGCCCACCAACAAAGCCACCTCCAGGGTGGATGGGGGTCATTACGGAACCAACCATGGCTCCATGCTGTAACCATACGCTGTGAGCTCCTGGGGTATCCCTCCACCACATCCACCCCTCAGACAGGACAGGAGTCAGCAACGACCCTAGAATGTTCCTGCCCTCAGCCTGAAGTTGGGGACCCAGGAGGCTTGGGGGACAGAGGGGCTCAGAGGCAGAGCCACCTCCTCAGCCTTCCTCAGAGGAATATGCTGCTCAGGGAACTAGGGTGAGCAGGCCTCAGAGGCTGGCCGCAGCACGTAGATTAGTGGGAGAGAAGGGGAAGGCAGAGAGCAAGGGTACCCTCTCCCCATGCCTGCATGGGCCCAGCAGGCCCTCAGGCCTCCAGAGAAGGTCATCCAGGGGAGCTCCCAAAGAGAGGGGTTCCCATCTGCTGCAGGCAAGCATGCCCATCCTGATTTGCAGAGAGGCCCTGAGGTCTGGGGTGCAACTACATTGGGCCGGGCCCCCTCCCAGCACCACCCCACCAGCTCAAAAAGACGCCTCCCTGGCCTTGCCCTACCCACGGCTTGGCCTACTGGGGTAGTCGAAACCCAAAAGTTCCCAAGAACACATCTTGAAATACACCCAAGGGACGGAGGTGAAACACAACAGGGCCCAGCAGTGCCCATCAGCCCCCCGGGTGGGAGTTTCAGGGAGGGGGCCGAGGACACGGGTGAACCCTAAAGGTGGGAGCAGCACATCACCTAGAGCTTAGCAGAGAAGGATTCAAAATCTGCCAGTAACTTGAGGTCGTTAGGGAGTGTCAGCCACGCCCCGCCGTCCACCACCAGCACAGCGCCGGTCACGTGGGATGCCAAAGGGCTGGCCAGGAACAGCGCGCTGTGGGCAACGTCTGTCTTATTGCCCAGCCTCTGCAGGGGGATGGCCAGAACCTTCGTGCTGACACTGGCTTGGGGGCCACCTGGAAGGGCAGCAGGTGGCTTAGCACCATGAGCCCTGGGACCCAGGGCCCTCCACTCCCTTCTGCCCAGCTTTCCCTAAACCACATCTAGGAACACCGAGGGCAGGGCTGGCACCAAGGGCAGGCAAGGTAAGAAAGAACATGGCTACAGAAGCAGCACGGGGCTTTCTGCCACACACAGGGTCAGGGTTCCGGAAGCTCTAACGGGTATCCCACTTTGTGTCTGGCTCATACATCGAGGCCAGCAGCCGCGTAGCCTCTACCTCCGAGGAACAGCTGCCCACGTCTGGCTGACCGTTAGTCTGTCACAGGTGTGCTCACCAATAACGGCCCAGACTTGGCTTGGGGACGGACTCTTTGCCAGCCCTGGGAGCCATGAGGAATCGGCCCTCAACGTGCGCCTGCCTGTCCCAGCCAGGTGGGAGGGGAGCCCACAGAGGTACTGTGGGGCACGAAGCTCCGGAAGGGGCTTACCCAGCCGCCAGAACCCCTCTGTGCCGCTGATGAGGCCAGGGGCGAGGCTGTTGACACGGATGTTCTGGGGACCCCATTCCACAGCCAAGTGCCGTGTCATTGCATCTGCACAGAAGGAAGGTAGGCATGAGGAGGGGTGCAGGGCTGCTCTGCTTTCTGGGGCGGCTTGGGTATGGGTCGGGGCTCAGGGCCAGGGCCGGCCCTCTCCACTGCCCACCACTGTGCTTAGCTTTACCAGGACACCGTGGGCCTCCAGGGACAGGCCGGAGAGGGACCCAACGGGAGCCCAGGCAGGCAGACCAGAGGGTGTGCCCGTACCCACAGCCGCCTTGGCAGAGCCTGCGTGCACTTGAAGCACCTGCCCCCGGCTGCCCAGGGTCGCAGTGATGTTCACGATCACCCCTCCATGGTCCTGGAACACATGGGGGAGCACAGTGAGCAGGTGGCCAGAAGACGCCTTTCCCACGTGGAAAGGACGCTCACCCGGAAGAACTTCTCATAAAGCACACGAGACGTGTTGAAGGTGCCCAAGGTGTCAATGTCCATCACGGTCTTGAAGGCGTTGAAGGACAATGTGCTGGCAGGGCACAGGAAGTTTCCGGCCGCACCTGCGGGGTGCAAGGAGACAGTGGCTGGTGCTGGAGCTCCAGGCAGTTAGGACACAGGGACCCTCAGGATGGTCCAGGCTAGATGGGGGAGGGGCCCAAGCAGTTGGGTAAATTCTTGCATGACAGGGCAGGATGGATCTCCTGGGTTGGATTGTGCTCCTCAAACAGACACAGGAAGTGCTAATCCCTGGCACCTGTGAGTGAGAATTATCTGGAAATAAGCTCTTTTGGAGGCAATCAAGTTAAGATGACATCATCTTAGGGGGGGCCTACATCCAAGGACCGGTGTCCCCCTGAGGAAAGGAGAAAAGACACAGAGAAACACGAGGGAGGCCACGCAAAGAGGCAGGCAGAGACTGGAGCGACGCGGCCCCAAGCCAACGAGCACCGAGGGTCGCCAGCAACACCAGAAGCCGAGAGAGAGGCCTGGGACTGACTCTCCCCGGGGCCCGTCCGAGGGGCCGGCCCTGCCGACACCTTGGTTTTGGATCTGTGACCTCCAGAAGTGTGAGAGAATATATTTCCATTGTTTTAAGCCACTCAGCTCGTGGTATTTCGTTAGCTGCAGGAGATTTATATACCCCATGTTTCTAAGAGGGAATTTCAGCAAAAAGTGAACCTTGACGTGAACTACAGACTGGCTAATGATACCTATCATTCTGGTTCACTGACTGTAACAAGTGCAGGATGTTAACAAGAGGCCCCTGTGTGTGTGTGCCGGGGGGGGGGGGGTGCAATTCTGTGTACCAGCTGCTTGATTGTTCTGTACATCTTGAACCCTACTAAAAAAAATTAAGCCTATCTTTTTTTTAAAGGGAGAAGTTTGAGACACGAGAGTGCCCCAGCTCTGTGATCCAGCCAAGTTCATAGGAGGTCCAACCTTCTCCGTGATTGCACTGACCCAGAAGGAGCCAGGGGCCCAGGACAGGAGTCCTGAGGCCCCCGCGACAGGGAGGTCTGGTACTGTGACCCATCAGAGGCCCCCGGGCCTCACCCAGCAGCCACTCACAGTTAATGAGAATGTCAATTTTCCCAAACTCCTTCAGTGCCTGGTCCACAGCAGCTGTGATGGCCGGGGGAGCGCGAACGTCCAGAGACAAAGGCAGGCATCGCCGGCCAGTGGCAGCAGCCAGCTTTCTGGCAGCCTAGAAGCCAGATGGGAAGAGAGGTGGACAGCGGCCCAGTGGCCTTGGCCTGGAGCCAGGATCCTCCTTCCACATTACCCTCCAGGCCACTGGTCACTGGTCATGGGTCAACAATGGCCCCTGCTGACTTCTTGTCCCCGAGACCAGCTGTGGCAGGGGTGAGACTCTCCTCCCAGGTGGACGGGACCTGTGAACCACCCTCAAAATCCATATGAGCTGAGATCTCTCTTGGGGCAACAATACCACCCAACATGAGGGCCTCCTCACAAAAATTAGGTTTTGTAAAAAGCCAGGGGTGTCCCTGGGAGGAGGCCACTTCCACTGAGGTTCCATATCTGGGGGAGGAACAGGTTTTAGTGTCACCATCGCCTGGGCCTCAGGACCCTCCAGGCACAGGCTCTGGGCCCCCACAGCTAGCCACGGATGGGGTGGGCACAGGAGAAACCCACTCACCATTGACACTCTTGGAAGGCTTCTGCTGGCAATGATAGTGTGGCAGCCATGCCTGTAAAGCGTGACAGCATCAAGGCACAAGGGACGCGCCCAGGTGGGCTCCTGCCCGGTGCTCTAGGCAGAGCTCCCTTCCCCCAAGGCTCTCTTGGGCTGAAACATCAGCCCCGGGCTGAAGGCACAGGTGGCAGAGAACACAGGGGTCTGAGCAGAGCCAGCTGCACCAATGGCGTCCACCCTGGGGTCTCCTGTCTGGGTCCCTCTGGCAATAGGGTATCCCAGCCACAGAGACATGTGGGCCGTGCCCCAAACACCATGTGCACAGCACTGAGGCAGCTGTGAGCCTCAGATGCACAACCCAGGCATCTGTACGGGTCCTGCTGGGTCCCCCTGGCTTGGCCCCATGTGCCCTGGCCTCTCCCTGTGAAGTTGGAGTGAAGGACAGAGAGAGCCCCTTCTGAGGCCAGGGTCCCTGTGTTGCCTCGCCTCCTGACAAACTCAGCCTCACAGTAACAACAGCAGCTACTACCCGCTGAGTAGGTCCCATCTAATCCTCAAAAGGCCCCTCAGCACAGCTGGCTACACTCTGCTCAGAGCAGCAACATGCACAAAGTCACCAGCTCGGAAAATAAATTCACCTGGAATGGATGAATCCCCGAATATCACCCAGGGAGACTCACCTCTCTGGTATGAACAGTGGGGGCCTGGGGAAAACCAGGGAGGGTCTCTAGGATATCAGCAGGCTTCCTTTTCCTCAACCCCAGCCTAACCCTGGTCCTTTCCTGGGGTGAGGGTGGGGGCACAAGTGGTTGAACTGGGCCTGAGGTCAAGATCTCCTGTCCCAAGAGACACTGTGCTCTCCACACTACTGGCGTCAACTCAGCTCATCCTGACCCTGGCTCCACGAGGGCCCAGGAAGCTTGGCATCAGTGACCTCAACCTGCTGAACCCTCCCTCTTTGTATAAATAAGGGTTCTGGGGCCAGAGTCATCGTCTCAACTAATCTCTAGGACAAGACCCTAGAGTCCTGCCTCCTTCAGGAAAGCGCATGACCCCTTTCAGATGCTCTCTGATGTCCTGTGGCCTAGAGGGGTTCCCACCTCCCCCCAGCATCTTGCCCAGGGATCTCAGGATCCAGTGGGGTCCAGGCAAAGTGGAACAAGTTTCAGGGGGCTGGGAGTGCACAGAGTACACAGAGCAGTGCTCACCGCATGAAAATCTCAGCAATTCGGAACCCAATCCCAGAGCCACCACCTGTGATGAAGGCCACTTTATCCCTAAGAAAACAGGAAGCACTTTATTTACTTATCTTTTTTAACAGGAAGAACTTTAAAGAGATAGATGCTTGTTGACTTAGTGGGTGGGAGGAAGCCAGTGGTTCTGGGAAGATTTTGGCTCCCTGCACTGGGCACTTCTATCAGATTTTAATTGTTAGTAAGTAACAGGGATGACTTTTGTAAGAAAATGAAACGCTACTTTTTAAAGACTGCATTCCTATGCTTTCTGGGTTTTCGGGAAAAAAATTATTTCAACCTAAAAACCTCTATTCAGAAAGTTATCAGTTAAGGGGCTCCTAACTGGCTCAGTCAGTAAAGCATGCAAATCTTGATCTGTGTCAGGAGTTCAAGCCCACGTTGGGCAAGGCATGGAGACTACTTTAAAAAACAAAAAACAACAACAAGAAACTTATCAGTGAGAAATATTTTCAAGACACACAAGCCTTCCTCCACCTGCCCCTCACTCCACTTTCCCAGGACCACCATTGGGAACACCCACGGCCACTGACCAAGACAAACAGAACGTGCTCCCAACAAGGCGAATGTCAAAATACCAGAGCACTTGCGTCCCCAGCGCCACCTGGACATTGAGACTGTCCGGCCGCCAGGCACGGGGTCCCCACACACCCTAGTAAAACCGCAGGTCCCCGAGCCACCCCTGCAGAGGTTGCACGCCCCTAGGGACTCGGGCCTCACCGTAGCAGGTCCGGGCAGAAGAGATGGCGGTACTCGGGAAGACACTCGTCCTCACTGACGTCGGGCGGCGGCTGGGCCATGGCTCTCGGTGCGGGTTAAGGGCGGCGAGCACAACAGGGACCTACCCAGGATCCGACAGCAGCCGAGACCCACCGCCGGATAGAAGCGTAGGCGCTCAGCACTCGCCCGGACCCAGATCCGGAGGCCCCGCTAGGCCAGCCCACAGCCGCCTTCTTGCTCCTCCCAGACGCCCCCGCCCAAGTCGGCCCTAGCCTCTCCGTGACGCTCCGCCCACAGCGGCCTCCACTCTCTTCCCAGGATGCCCTGCCCACAGCGGCCCTCGCCTCTTCCGTGACGCTCATCCCACTGGGCCGACCTCCCCGCTAGCCCCGCCCACAGCTTCATTCAAGCTCTTTCCAGGACGTCCCGCCCACAGCGGCCCTCGCCTCTCCCGTGACGCTCCGCCCACTGGGCCGACCGCCCCCGCTAGCCCCGCCCACAGCTCCGTCCAAGCTCTTTCCAGGACGCTCCGCCTACAGCATCCACCACCCTCCTCCCAAGACACCCCGCCCACAGCGGCCTTCGCCGCTCCCGTGACGCTCCGCCCACAGCGGCCGCGCGACCCGCTGGGACTGGAGGTAGGTCTCGGTGAACACCGCGCGGCCGGCGGCTTCCCGCCGTGGAGACTAAATGGGCACGGTTCTGAACCGTCTCCGTCCCTGAGTCCTTTTGACGATATTGGGAGTCAGTGCCGTGGTCGGAGCCAACCAGACACTGCGGACGTTTGGTGCCCGAGTTAAGGCGGCGCTCCCATGCCCCGCTGTGCATTTAAAACATCTGGTTTGGGGGGCACTTAGCGTTTAAAGGCCCCCGCCAACCGGGCATTTCTCTTCAAAGATGTCAAAAAGTAGAGTGAGGACGAAGGCGGCCTCAGCAGATGTAATGATATGCAATGTCCAGTACCTGTGACAAGTGACCCGGGACACACATGAGGACCGGGGGTGAAGTGTAAGGTATATGGTGCTAACGTGAAAACAAGGAGACATGAGGCAATTCCAGTCCCCACGTGAAGCCACCTAGAGGGGAGGGGGCGGTGGTTACCAGGCCTTCTGCCCTGGGGGTGGTCTCAGTGGGTCCCCTCCACACCCCTTCTTACCACCCTCCAGTCCTGCCCAAGGCAGTCCGTTCCTCATTCAGCATTATCAGACGAATGGGCAGCACCAGTTCCAGGGCTCACCTCAGATTCCTCCCCATTTCAGGCTGTGGGTCTTTGGACCCCTGCCTGTCTGATACATTCAATAAAGTTAATTGATCCCCTACTGATGTGTGAGAAGGTACGCTTTATTTCAACACTCAAACTCATAACTGCATAAAGTCCTCGTCCTCATCCCTACCTCAGAGATGGCACAAACTAACAAGCAATCCACCCCATACACAACACAGTGAATTTTAATGTCACCCCCCCCCCAGCCCCCGGCTTTGGGGGAAGGGAGGTCACAGTACCCACTCTTGGAGATGCCCCAAAGACTGTCAGTCTGGCACTTTGGTACAGAAAGAACTTGGTCCAAGTTGTTACTGGCTAGGATATTAAAAGGCACATAAAGTTGGTTATTCAACCCCTCTGGGCTGGGGTGGGGCAGAAGGTAGACAGGGAGGTGGTCTGGGACAGAAGGGCAGACCGCAGTGTGGGCTCAAGTTCTTGTCTACAGAGGTAGTTGATCCCGGGTGGCTGAGGGCAGCCTGGGTGCTCAGGCTGGGTAGGTGCTGCTCTGGTGGCCTTCTTCTGCCCAGTCCACGAGCTCACTGCTCTGAAACCATAGCTGGATCTCCCTCTGGGCCCCCTCCACGGAGTCGCTGGCGTGGACGATGTTCCTGTGCCAAGTGATAGGTGGCAAAGGTAAGGCACAGAGTTCAGTGTGCACCTTGGGGGTCCCGGGGACTATCTGCCGATTCCGTACTGTTAAGAGGAACGAGCCCGGTATTGTGCAGAGGGGAAAGCAAGAACAAGAATGGAAGACTGGCTCCAGCCTGGCCTTGGCCTCTTACCCACAACCTCACGACCTGCCCTGACCATTCTGGGAGCCTCACGTTCCCACCAATCATCCAGTGCCAACCCTGTGGGGTGTCTGGCAACACAGAGTCAGGAAACAGAAAATGACGGCAGAGTTCACACACAGCACACAGAGAATGCATTATCATCTCCTGTGCGCAAAGGGCTTTGAAAAACCTGTTCTTGCAAACGTGAGGTGTGTGCGACATCCCAGCATCGAAAATCTCTTCTGGCTTTACTTTGGCCCAGGTCCCATGGATCTGCCTTGGGAGCAGACTGCCACCCCACACTGAGGCCCTCCTCAACCCTGATGAGCTGGCCCATCAGCTCCAGTGGCTGAGTGTGTCAGGGTCCCCAGACCTGCTGATGTGGATGCTGAAGTCCCCCCTGATGGTGCCGGGGGCAGCCTCAGCTGAGTTGGTGTGTCCTATCATGGCCCTCGAGGAGCAGACCACGTTGGGGCCTTCCCAGACCTGCAGCACAGAGATAAGGGAGGTTGGGAGACGTGGCGACTGCCAAGGACTCAGCAGGTCTGGGCTCAGTCCAGGGACCTCCACCCCTTCCGCCACCCCTGCCTGCCGTACCATGGCCACCACGGGGCCGGAGGTCATGTAGCTGATGAGGGCTGGGTAGAAGGGCTTCCTCCGCAGGTCATGGTAGTGCTCGGCAAGGACTGTCTCTGGCGCCTGGGTGGCATTGGGGTAAGGGGTGAGAGGAGCCCCTGGACTGGGAACCCCGCTGGACGCTAGGGCAGTGACCACGGTACCTTGACCTCAGGGCACCTTGCAAATAGCAGCAAAATGGGCTGGCCCGCCAGCAGACACCTCCCCACCGTTCCCCTTCTGCCAATACCAGGACGCTCCTGACGCAGGGCTGAGATGTGAAGGGCTGGGGTCCAGGAGAAGTCCCCCACTCCCAGTCCCGAGGGCACCCCTGGATCGAGAGCCCGGGTACCTGCAGCATCTTCATCCCTTACCAGCTTGAAGCCCCTCCTCTCAAAGCGCTGGATCACATCCCCAACGAGTCGCCGCTGCACCCCATCTGGCTTCACTGCAACCAGGGTCCGCTCCCGGGTCCAGGAAGACCCTCCTTGAGAAGATGGGGAATCAGGTGCCTGACCCTTTCACATCTCCCTGAACCCGGATTCCCCTGCCGGCGTCCAGGTGGCAGCTGGGCCTCAGAGTGTCTGCCTCTCCAGAACAGCTCTGGAGGGGAGAAGTGCCGGGTCCACAGCCAACTAATGCCCGGCATGGCGCTGCCTTTCAGGGACAAGCAGGACAGTGGGTTCCCCGTGCTTCCAGCCTGTCAGAGGGGCCGTGGCTCCTCCCATGCAGTGGCAGGAGCACCCATGATGGACACAGCGTGCCTGAGAAGGCATCTTCAAGAGTTGGGGAGGCACAGCTCCGCTCACTGGCCACCCAGAGGCCCAGAGATGCCACGCTGGAAAGAAGACACAACTCTCGGCCTTGCTTTTGACCCCCCCCTTGGGAGTGATGGCCAACACTGTCTCAACTCCCAGCCTGCCACACAAGGAAGGACCCAAAGCCCATCTCTTCTAGGTCCAAGGTGCAGGAACGGCGGGGAACCAGGGACTAGTGAGGTGCACCTTCCCTGCACACACTGGGACAAAAGGGAGCTGGGGGCTGAGGAGGAAGGTGGAAGGTAGAGGGTGTCTGTAGGTGGGGGGACGGGAGAGGGTTCCTCCTCGCACACCCTCACTGGCCAAACAGGAACTCTGTGCTGCTGGTGGGTTTCAAGACAGGACGCTTCCAGACCCAAATACAGGACTGGGCCGGGCCCCAGTCTTCTCTAGAGGACACTGCCAGGGAGACAGGAGGCGTCATCAGCCATCACCCATCAGCCCCCTGGCACATTGTTACGCTGACCCTCAGCACTAGGTCCAGGGTCAAATGTGCCTTTGAGAGAAGCCTAAACCCTGGATGTCTCACAAAGACGGAGAACAGAACTGGAAGAGAAAGGATAGGATGGGGACAGGCCAGTGTCCCTGGAGGGGTCTGCATCTGCGGCTTCCCACCTCCGGGGGGAAAATCAACCACAAGGTGTGCAGAGACTGGAAAGCAGGCAGTAGGCGCCCCCCACTTCTCTTCAGGACTGAATGAAGCCCCCTGGAAGAAGCCCCCCTGGCTTGTCTGTCCCCCCCAAACCCAGTGCCTAGGGGCCGTCTGTGTAGCCTGGCCGGCTGCCAGCTGACTTGTCCCTGAGAACGGGGCAGTTCACTCTTTCCAGAGTTTGGAACACGAAGACATCTGGCTCTCGGGAGCACCCTGTGGGTCGCAATTACCGGGAGAACCCGCTACAGATACGGGCCCCAGGACCCCAGGCGGGGATGAGCCGGATGGAGTTAGGGCCTGCAGAAAAACGCTCCGAGGGCAGCGGCTCCGTGTGGGACGGTTCATCTGTTCAGAATGTCCCCCACAGCCGCCCCAGGTCCGCTGCAACCCTCATCACTGCCTCTTGTGGCCACCAGGCCTCTGGTTTCCTCCTGCTCTGGAGCCTTGAGGGCACCCCCCGCTCCCGCCCCCAAGCAAGCCGGGACGGTGGGCGGATGGCGGGGGGGAGCAGCGAGCGGTGAAGAAAGACGTGCAGGGCGCCCCCGGCCCGCCCGGCGGGAACCCGAGGCCATCTACACAGCCAGGCGGCCAGCGGCCACACGCGCGCCAACAAAGGCCGGGCTACGCCCCCGCCCGTCTCCCCCCTCCGCCGGTCGCCGACGGGCGGGACCACTCACCCGAGCTGGGGCGTGCGAGCAGGCTTGGGCCTGCGGCCCGCGGGCCGCTCAGCAACCCCGGCAGCGCCGCGCGCCCCAAGAGGCCGCCCATTACCCTCGGCCCGCGGGCCGCTGGCGGAGCGCGGAAAGAAGGCGGGCAACGGAGCCCGCAGGGAGAAAGGGCGGAGCGGAGGGACGGGGAGGGCGGGGCGGAAGAGAGAGGCAGGGGCAGAGGGGAGGATGGGGAGAAGGGCGGGGAGGAGTGGAGGGCGGGGCGGAGCGGAGCTGAGAAGGGCGGGGCGGAGGGGAGAAAAGGAAGGGGAGGGCGGGGCGGAAGAGAGAGGCGGGGGCGGAGGGGAGGGAGGGAAGGGGAGGGCGGAGCGGAGGGGAGGATGGGGAGAAGGGCGGGGAGTAGTGGAGGGTGGGGGGCGGGGCGGAGGTGATAGGGGCGGGGCGCGGGGCGGGGCCGGAGAGGGAGGCGCGGAGGGGAGGGCGGGAAGGGGAGGGCGGAGTTGAGAAAGAAACAGCTGTTTTGTTACAATAGTGTAGGGGTGGTGATGGTGGCCGGTTCCAGTTTGAAATCGTAGATCTTACTAGATCTTATTTAATGAACTTTTGAAAAACTATATATGCTGTTAATGGAAAAGGAGAAGAACTTTATTTTACAGAGATGGAGGCGGAATTTAGGAGGGGTTGTTTTCAACAATAGTCCATTGGAGAAAAAAAGATTCCGGGGTGCTGAGAGTTTATTTTTGACTGAGTTGCAGGGGTGATTTATTCCTTTTTTTAAAAATTTATTTGTAACGTTTATTTTTGAGAGAGAGAGAGAGAGAGAGAGAGAGACAGAGCGTGAGCAGGGGAGGGGCAGAGAGAAAGGGGGCACAGAATCCGAAGCAGCTCCAGGCTCCGAGCTGTCAGGACAGAGCCCCACGCTGGGCTCGAACCCCCGAACCTTGAGATCATGACCTGAGGGGAAGTCGGAGGCTTAACCACCTGAGCTAGCCAGGCGCCCCGAGGGGTGATTTATTCTTATATTATCTTCGTATTCTTATTCAATGCACATCTTGCCCTAGTGGGGCTTTATGTTTATTCATTTTTGAGAAAGAGACAGAGCGTGAGTAGGGGAGGAGCAGAGAGAGGGAGACATGCAGCGTCAGCACAGAGCCCGTCGCTGGGCTCGAACTCACAAACCGCGAGATTACGACCTGAGCCGAAGTCGGAGGCTCAACCGACTGAACCACCCAGGTGTCCCCTCCCTATTGGGGCTTTTACTTGATGATTCTTTCTTGGAGATTATTCTTCTATTGAAATGTAATTGACAGTTGTGTTGGAGTCTGTAATTGGCCATCCCTCCTGTAATGGAGGTTGAGTGACAGGTCCCACTTCCGACCTCCTGACTCCACTTTAATGAGGTTTCCCTTCATTAATTTTTACAAGACAGTTTTTCACTCTTAGTGTAGACATTTACAGATATAAATCTCCCTGTAAACACTGCTTCTGCTCTATTGCATAACTTTTTATTTATTTATTTTAAATTTTTTTTAATGTTTATTTATTTTTGAGAGAGAGACAGAGACAGAGTGCGAGCAGGGGAGGGGGCAGAGAGGGAGGGAGACACAGAATCCGAAGCAGACTCCAGGCTCTGAGCTGACAGCAGAGAGCCCGACGGGGGGCTGGAACCAACAATGAGATCATGACATGAGCCGAAGTCGGACACTTAACCGTGTGAGCCACCCAGCGCCCCTCTATTGTATAACTTTTTATATGTGTGCCTTCATTTGCATTCATCTCAAAGTATTTCTGAGATTTCCCTTTTGATTTCTTACACCCTGAAAGCTACAAATCATTGTTGACAGAAATTAAAGAAGATTTAAATGAATTGAGGAAAATCCCATGTTCATGGTTTGGAAGACTTAACCTTGTTAAGGTGGCGATACTCCTTACCCGATCTAGATGTACATAAAAATAAGTTTCAGGCATATGAAAGACCGAAATATGAAAGGAAAATCTATATAAACCTTTTAGAAGATGGGAAAATATATTCACAGTCTTCTGTGGGGAAGAGTTCGTTTAGGCACAAAAAGCACTCATTATAAAGGAAAAGAGTGACACCATGAAGATATCACAAGAGACAAAATCCAAACACTGACAACACCAATTGTTGATAAAAAATGTGGAACAGCAGGAATTCTCCCTGGCTGCTGGTGGAAATGAAGGGTGGTGGTGCGGCCGCTCTGGAAGATAGTTTGGCGGTTTCTTAGGAAACTAAACACATGATCCAGCAATCATGCTCCCTGGTGTTTATTCAAATGAGTTGAAAATTTACATACACAAAAATCTGCACATAGATATTTATAGCAGCTTTATTCACAATTGCCAAACTTGGAAGCAACCAAGGTGTCCTTCGGTGGGGTGAATGGATACACATTCTGTGATGCATCCCTACCAGCGATATTATTCAGCAATAAAAAGCATGAGCTATCAGGGTGCCTGGGGGGCTCAGTTGGTTGAGCGTCCAGCTTGGCTCAGGGCACGGTCTCACAGTTCGTGGGTGGGAGCCCCACGTGGGGCTCTGTGCTGACAGCTTGGAGCCTGGAGCCTGCTTCGGATTCTGTGTCTCCCTCTCTCTCTGCCCCTCCCCACTCACGCTCTGTCTCTCTCTCTCTCTCTCTCTCAAAAATAAACATTAAAAAAATAATAAAATAAATAAATAAATAAATACATAAATACATAAAAGGGTAACTCTATACCCAACGTGGGGCTCAAACTCATGATTCTGAGATCCAGTGTCACACGTTCCACCAACTCAACCAGGGGGCACCCCATCTATTCATCTATCGATGGACACTTGGGCTGCTTCCATATCTTGGCTAATCTTGTTTTGTTTTGTTTTATTTTTTTAATTTGACTTGAGAGAGAGGGAGAACGAACGGGGGACAGAAAGAGAAGGGATCAGATGATCTGATGCGGGGCTCTGTGCTGACAGCAGAGAGCCCCATGTGGGGCTCAAACTCAGGAACCGTGAGATCATGACCTGAGCAAAAGTCCGACACCCAACCAGCTGAGCCACTGAGGTGATCTTATTTTCTTTTTAGTAGGCTCCACACCCAACATGGGGCTTGAACTCACAACCCTAAGACCATGAGTTGCATGCTCTACCAACTGAGCCTGCCAGACATGCATCTTGGCTATTGTATATAATGCTGCAATAAACTTAGGGGTGCATGTATCTTTTTAAGTGAGTATCTTCATTTTCTTTGGGTAAATACCCAGCGGTGGATGTATGGGATCACGTTAATTTTAGGGGGGGAAACTCCATACTGTTTTTTTTTAAGTTTGTTTATTCATTTTGAGAGAGACAGAGAGAGCATGCACAGGAGGGGCAGAGAGAGAGAGAGAGAGAGAGAGAGAGAGAGAGAGAGAGAGAGAGAGAATCGCAGGCAGGCTCCACCATCAGCACAGAGCCCAACACAGGGCTTGATCCCATGAACCATGAGATTGTGACCTGAGCCAAAACCAACAGTTGGACACCTAACCATCTGAGCCACCCAGGCGCCCCTCCATACTGTTTTCCACACTGATTGCATCAGTTTGCATTCCAACCAACAGTGCACGAGGGTTCCCTTGTCTCCACATCCTCATCAACACTTATTATTTCTTGTCTTTTTGATTCTGGCCATTCTGATAGGTGTGAGGAGATATCTTCACTGTTGTTTTAATTAGTATTTCCCTGATGATGAATGATGTTGGGCACCTTTTCATGTATCTGTTGCCCAGCTGTATGTCTTCCTTGGAAAACTGTCTATTCAGGTCCTCTGCCCATTTTTAAATCCGATTATTATTATAAGTTTTTTGGTATTGAGTTGTATAAATTCTTTTTTTCTTCAAGTTTGAGAGAGAGTGAGAGAGCACGAGTGAGGCAGAGGGGCAGAGAGAGAGGGAGAGAGAATCCCAAGCAGCCTCTGCACTGTCAGCGCAGAGCCTGATGTGGGGCTTGATCACCAGACCATGAGATCATGACCTGAGCCGAAGTCAAGAGTTGGATGCTTAACCGACTGAGCCCCCCAGGTGCCCCTAAATTCTTCATATATTTTGGATATTAACCTCTTATCAGATATGTCATTTGGAAATACCTTCTCTCATTCAGTAGATTGTCTTGTTGTCATGTTGATGTTTTAGCCTGCTGTGCGAAAGCTTTTTATTTTGGTGTGGTCTCAATTGTTTATTTTTGCTTTTATTTCCCTCACTCGCAGAGACAGATCAGAAAAATGCTGCTACGGCTGACGTCAAAGAAATTACTGCCTGTGTTCTCTTCTAGGGGCTTTTTGGTTTCACATCTCACGTTTAGGTCTTTAATCCATTTTGAGTTTGTGGTGTAAGAAAGCGGTCCAGGTTCATTCCTGTGCATACAGCTGTCCAGTTTTCCCAGCACCATTTATTGAAAATGTTATCTTTACCCTGTTGTATATTTTTGCCTCCTTTTGTTGTAGACTAGTTGACCATACAAGCATGGGTTTATTTCCGGGCTTTCTATTCCATTTCATTGGTGTATGCATCTATTTTTGTCAGCATCATACCGTTTGAACCAAAAAAGACCCTGAGGAGCCAAAGTAATCTTAAGTGGTGGGGGGCGGGGTGGAGAGGGGTGCCTGGGTGGCTCAGTTGGTTAAGCATCCGACTCTTGATTTCAGCTCAGGTCATGATTTCACAGTTTGTGAGTTGGAGCCCTGCGCTGAGCTCCGCGATGACATTGTGGAGCCTACTTGAGATTCTGTGTCTCTCCCTCTCTCTCTGCCCTTCCCCTGCTCACACACTCTGTCTCTCAAAATAAATAAATAAACTTAAAAAAAAAAAGAAAGAAAGAAGAAGGCAGGAGATATCACAATCCGGAGATTTCAAGATATACCTCAAAGTGGTAATAACAATAGCAATAACAATATAATTAAATATATTTATTATTGTTACTGTATGTGTTAAGAAAACATCTATCTTTTTAGCATTTCTTATCATTCTAATTTTCTGGCAACACCCTATTCACTTTATTTGAAAATGTCTTTATTTGGGCTATTCTTTTTTTTAGAGTTTATTTACGTTTTTAGCGATCTCTGCACCCAACATAGGGCTTAAAATCACAACCCTGAGATCAAGAGTTGCACGCTCCACCGACTGAGCCAGCCAGGCACCCCTGTTTTATCTATTCTTTTTTTTTTTTTCAACGTTTATTTATTTTTGGGACAGAGAGAGAGCATGAACGAGGGAGGGGCAGAGAGAGAGGGAGACACAGAATCGGAAACAGGCTCCAGGCTCAGAGCCATCCGCCCAGAGCCTGACGCGGGGCTCGAACTCAGGGACCGCAAGATCGTGACCTGGCTGAAGTCGGACGCTCAACCGACTGCGCCCCCCAGGCGCCCGTAGGCCGTTGTACTTTTATTTATTTATTTATTTAATTTATTTTTTTATTTTTATTTTTTTAATTTATTTTTGGGACAGAGACAGACAGAGCATGAACGGGGGAGGGGCAGAGAGAGAGGGAGACACAGAATCGGAAACAGGCTCCAGGCTCAGAGCCATCCGCCCAGAGCCCGACGCGGGGCTCGAACTCACAGACCGCGAGATGGTGACCCGGTCGAAGTCGGACGCTTAACCGACTCCGCCACCCAGGCGCCCCTGTTTTATCTGTTCTTAAAGGATATTTTTGCTAGATATAGAGCTTTGGGTTGACAAGAGTGTTTTTCCCTGTTTCCGTTTTCCCCTGTGTTTTGTCCTGCATTGTTTCTGACTTCTGAGAAGTTATCTATTATTCAAACTGCCTTCCCTTGAATGCCATTCTTCTGGCTGCTTTCAATATTTTCTGCTCTAGTTTGCTTTCCGTAGTTGTGCCTGGGTGTGGTTTTCTTTGTATTCATTCTTCTCGTGGTCACTGAGCTGCTTGAATCTGGAAAAGTAACGTCTTTTACCAAATTTGAGAATTTGGGGCTATTAGTTTTTCACATTTTTTTTCTGCCTCCTTCTCTCTTTCCACTCCTCTTAGGACTCCAACACTTTTTAAAAATTTTATTAGTTTTTTAAAGGCTTTATTTTTAAGTACTCTCTACACCCAACGTGGGCTCGAACTCACAACCCAAGACCAAGAGTGGCACACGCCACTGACTGAGCCAGCCAGGAGGCCCTTGGGATTCCAGCTTGGGAGATGTCAATGCCCCCCCCCCCACTTTGCCCCTGCTCCAGCGGCCGGCCGCAGGCAGGAACCAGGAAAAGGGGGCTCCTTCTCCCAGGAGGGCCCCCTGCTAGCCTTGCCTCTATCTGTAGCTCAGGGAAACTGAGGAGGAGTGCCAAGGGGAGCCCTCAAACCAGGGCACAACTCTTGGTTCCTCCTGCCCTGTCCCCCTCTGCACCTTAGAAGGGGACCAAGAATTCACTCTGGTTACCTGCCCCAGTGCACTTGGGTTTCCTCCCAGGCTCACTGTAGGCCAAGAGCCTGAGGGCATGGCCTGTGCCCTTCATCTTCCTGTTCAGGGGTGTCCAACGCCCTAGACAGGAGGTGTTCATTTGCCCAGATAAAATGGGAATAAATAAGAATCACCTGCAGAACTTTAAAACAATAAAAATAAAAACAAAAACTAACATTTATTTATACAAAATTTTAAGAGTATGTACTTCCTACTTTCTCGGTTGGAAAACGATTTTTCTAATAACACATGGTATTTGAACTGAAAAAAAAAAACAACAACTTCGTCTTGGTAAGATATTCAAAATTCTTATGTTGTTCCCAAAACTTTTGGGTAAACTATTCCTGTGAAACCCAGATGTCTGGGCCCCTGGGTCCAGTTTATGCTGACAAGCTGGGGTGGGCACGGAGACAAGAAGGAAGCGTGACTGCACCCCCAGACCAGAGGGTTGACCCCGCTCCTGCCTCTATGACCTGCCATGGGGTGGCGTGAAGGGAGGCCAGGGACACACAGAGCGGGGAGCGCCTTCTGACCTGACGTCTTCACAGGCCCTCCTACACAGGAGGCACTTGGAGGAGGGACCCATGCGGGTTCTGGAAGACAGGCAGGATGGAAGAGAGCAGCCGGGGTGTCTGAGGACCTCAAGCATCCCCACCGTGTGTGCAGGGCTGAGCACCTGCCTCTAGCTGCAAGGGAAGCCATGGGAGTTGAGGCCAGATGTCAGCAGCACCACTTGCCTGCAACCACCATGAAGGGAGGAAGGGAGGAAGGGAGGAAGAGAAGTGAGGAAGTGAGAAAGGGAGGGGAAAAGGAAGGAAGAGAAAAAGGGAGGGAAGGAGGGAGGGAGGGAGGGGAGGGAAAAAGGAAGGAGGAGAAGTGAGGGAGGAAGGCAGGCAGGGGGCGGTGATGGGAGACAGCTGGCTGTACCTCCTCCCCCCCACTGGGTGGGTCCTGAGGCCCATCCTCAAAATCCAGGTGCTGCAGCCCTTCCTCTCATTATTTGAATAAAATTGAATTATAGGTGTTTTTTTCCTTCTGTTAAGTTTTGGCATTTTTTTTTAATTTTTTTTTTCAACGTTTATTTATTTTTGGGACAGAGAGAGACAGAGCATGAACGGGGGAGGGGCAGAGAGAGAGGGAGACACAGAATCGGAAACAGGCTCCAGGCTCCGAGCCATCAGCCCAGAGCCTGACGCGGGGCTCAAACTCACAGACCGCGAGACTGTGACCCGGCTTAAGTCGGACGCTCAACCGACTGCGCCACCCAGGCGCCCCAAGTTTTGGCATTTTTATCCAAAGCAAAGATCATAATGCTTCTTGTGGCCAGACGCAGGCTGTGTGTGATTAAGACTCCCCTCTACTGCCCCTCTGCCTTCCCCTCTGTGTGAGTGGACAGCGGGCCACTCCATCCACACTCACAGAGCTGGCAAGAGGACCCAAGAGCTTTCCAGTCCGGAAATGGGATGTATCCGTGTTATCCAGCAACTGGATTTTTCCACTCCGTCAATATTCCTGCAGAGGTCCCATAGACCAGAACAAAACTTGTGCGGAAATTCATACACTTCTGTGTCATAATCTGCCACGGGTGAGTAGAGTCACACAGCTCTCAAGCTCCTGCCAGTACACAGCCTTGTGCAGTCAACCCCCTGGGTGTCTGTCCTTAGGGTCCTGTGTTTTTGTTACATTTTAATGCTGCCACAGTAACCTTCAAAAGGTTGAGGCAGCGTGCACTCCCTTGGGCGCCGCGCAAGGCATCCAGAGAGGGCTGCCGGTCTGCTTTTGACAGGTATCTTGTTTTCGTGTGAAAACTACACGAGCAGTGCCCTGCCCGCCAGAGCTTCTGAACGGCCTGTGCTGGACTCTGGCAACTCCACTCACCTTCAACTGTATAAAGCATGAGTCTATTTTGCTTTTGGTTTCAATGTGTAAATTGCCTATCTTAGGTATAATAACCCTTTATCATATGGATGGCACATATAATCTCCCATTTGTCTCTTGACTTGATGACTCTTATCTTTTTTACTTTCATAGTTTTTATTCTTACATAACAGTTTTAAAAAGTAACCTCTACCCCCAAAGTGGGACTCGAACTCACAACCCAGAGATCAAGAGTCAAGTGCTCGGGGCACCTGGGTGGCTCAGTTGGTTAAGCATCCAGCTCTTGATTTGGGCACAGGTCATGATCTCATAGTTCCTGAGGTCTAGTCTGCTTGAGATTCTCTCTGTTTCCCCTCTCTCTCTGCCCCTCCTCCCCTCACTCTCAAAAAAAAAAAAAAAAAGAAAGAAAAGAAAAGAAAAAAAAAGAAAAGAATCCTGTGTTCTACGGACTGAACCACCTAGGTGCCCCTACTTACATAACATTTTTATAAAAATAAACAATGATTTTTTAAAAATTTTTCTAAATGTTTACTTATTTTGAGAGACAGAGAACAAGTGGGGGAGGGGCAGAGAGAGAGAAGGAGAGAATCCCAAGCAGGCTCTGAGCTGTCAGTGCAGAGCCAGATGCAGGGCTTCAACCCATGAACTAACCGTGAGATCATGATCTGAGCTGAAATCAAGAGTGGGCCACCCGGGTGCCCCTTTTACATAACATTTTTAAAAAGTAGTCAAACGAGTAACTTTTCCTTCATGATTCCCCAATTTGCTGTCCATGTTGCTTAATTATTTCCCACCCTTTTGTTCTAAGGGCTGTGTTCTAAGTCCCTTAGAATTAATTTTTCTGTGTGATTTGAGGCGGAATACAAGAGCCCCTCTCGGGACAGGACCCTCCGCGGTGGGGGCCTCAGCTTCCTGTCTTTAAACTGAAGCCCTCTGAGGGGGGTCCTAGGGTTCTTCCCACTGCTAATGCTTTGGTACTTAGCACAGATCTCCTGACTGCAGCCCAGGGCTCCAGGTCTGTCTACAAACTCACTTGCCCCCAGACACAGCACTGGGACAGGGTGTCTGTCACGTCCCCTCCTACCTGTGGAGCCTCATACTGCAGTGACACACTCAGGGGAGGCCCCCCGAGTGCATAGCCCAGCCCAGGGCAGGAACAGCCTCCAGTGCTCAGTGCTGACCACAGCTGCTGTCCCAGCACGACTGACCCTGGGTCAGCACAGTGCTTGAAATCACGGCTCAGCAAAATCCCAGAATTGACCTCTGTCCCTTTAAATTGAGAACGGCCAGGGGTGAGGAGGGCCCAGCCTAGATCCCAAAGGAACAAAGAGTCTCTTTGATGGCTTCACACCTTGGCCTTTGTCCTCCCTGGGTCTCCACTCTCCACCCCACTTTCCAGCTTTCTGCGGTCAGTTTCTTCCTCCCTCCCTTCTTTAAACTCTCAACAACCCCCAACCCCCTGTCCCCAGCAGTACAAAATGCAAAAGATACAAACAGGTCAAGCCCCTCCTTCCAACCCTTGGCCATCAGGCTCCCTCCCTCAGAGTCATTCAGCATAACCTGCTGCCCGATGCATTCTATGCCTTTGGTGCATGCAAATTAAAACCATTTGCCTACAAATACAGTAGTTTTCTGGGCACATTGTTCTGCCCTTTTCTTTTATCAGCTAAAGGTGAGTCAGGTAGACCACCCCCAATCAGTACACAGAGCTTCCTGGTTTTCCTCTCACAGCCAAACCATATCAGGGTTTGGCCAGTGATGTGTTCGTGGTTTGAATACGCCATTCCCTAATGAGCAATACCCGTCTGCGTACTGAACCGTATGCAGCCTCACACCGTGTGAGCACCTCTGCAGGGAAGGCGCACAAAGGTGACCGAGGCAAAGCGATGTGCTCTTGTCACTCTGGTAGCTGAGTCCAGAGGCTTCTGGAAGCTGTCACTGCCGCTCACTGAATACAGGGATGACTGTGGGCCCACAATCTCACCCGGCCAGGTGATCAAACTTTTTCAACTCTGCAGGTTTGTTGGGTATAAATAAGGCAGGCATCTAGGTGGTTTTCAATTTGCATTTCTTGAAGGAGGGAGGTTGGAGCCCAGTCCTATTCATTTGCATACCCTTTCCAGGACGGTCCTTGGATTTATTGGAGGGTGGCACTTTGTTAGTGATTTGTAGGGGCTCTGCATTATTAAACTCTTCATTGTCAATCGTATTAAGATTGGCCCTTTGCGATCGGAGTTGCAAGCCTGTCCTTCCCAATTCGTGGATTGTTTTTTTGACCTTGCTTAACGCAGTTTTGCTCCGCCGAAAGCTTTGGTTTCAGGTAGTTGAATTTCTCAGTCTGCTTCTGGTCTTCAGGTTGGAGGTCATGTTCAGAAATGCCTTCCCTACCAGGGGACTCTGAAAAAGTTCCCCCAAGTTTCTTCTAGTCTCTCCATCGTTTCTTTTTAATGCCTAAATCTAACTTGTTTGGAATCTAAGCCAATGTGAACGGTGAGGGGTGAATCCCACTCACTGATGTGAATCGCCACCTTAGAGTCCGAAATTCCCACATGTACACGAACGAAGCCTTTTCATCTTTCCATAAAATTTTTCTTCACACACACTTGTAGCGGCTTCCTGGTGTGAAGGGCGACCCTTGTAGCGGCTTCAAGGGCGGGAAGGCCTGGCCTGGGGAGCCCAGCTCTGAGGGGCTGGAGGCGCAGAGTCAAGGCCCACGGAGGCAGAAAGGCGCGCAGGACTCACCTCTTGGTGGGCGCGAGTTTCCGCCTGCTTCCTGCGCGCCGGGCCCCGCGGCCCACATCGCGCCATCTCCCCCCCCCCCCCCCCCCACGGTTCAGGGAACCCAGACACGCGTAGCCTGGACCCCTAGAGACTGCAGGAAGCATTTGCGCCACCCCCCCACCCCCCCACACCCCCGCCGCGCGTTCCAATTCACGTCCTGCCACTTTCCCTTCTGAATCCCTGGGTCCTGCCCTCTGCCCCCCGCCCCGTGCCCCTTAGGTCCCATGTCCCCGCGCGCCCACCATCCCACGTCCCCCTCGCGTCCTCCTTCCCACGTCTCCAGCGCCCCCTCGGTCCCACGTTCCCCGCGTCCCCTCCTTCCCACGTCCCCGTGCCCCCTCGGTCCCACGTCCCCGCGCGTCCTCCGTCCCTCGTCCCCCGCGTCCTCTCCGTCCCACGTCCCCGTGCCCCCTCGGTCTGACGCACGTCTCCCGCGCCTTCTCCTTCCCACGTCCCCAGCGTCCCCTCAGTCCCACGTCCCCCGCGCGCCCTCCGTCCCACGTCCGCCGCGTGCCCCACTCGGTCCCGCTCCAGCCCTCTGCCCGCCCACCCGTGTCCCCTCGGTCCTCTGCCCCCGCGCGCCCCCTCGGTCCCACGTCCCTCGCGCCCCCTCCCTCCCGCGACTCCCCCGCGCCCTCGGTCCCACGTCCCCCGCGCGCCCCGCGTGACCCTCCACCCTATCTCGCCCTGCCTCCCGCATCTGCGCGCACGGCCATGGGTCGGCGTTCCCCTAAGTCGGCGACCTCCCCCAGCGCCCCCTCCGTCCCCACGTTGCCCTCCGCCCGCCTCGGCCCCCAGCCCGCATCCTTTCTGCGACCTCGGTCCCCTGGTCAGGCTCGGGCAGGGCACCCGCGGGGCGGGGCCTCGCAGGCGGAAGTGCCCGGGGCGCCGGCGGCTGGGACCGGCCGGGACGATGGGAGCCCGGGCAGAAGCGGCGGCGGGGGCCGCAGTGGCGGCGGAGGCTGCCCGGGCGGCGGCGGGGGCGGGCGGCCGGGGACGCGGTCCGGTTAGCGCCGGGCCGAGCGCGGAGCCATGGGCCGGGCTGGGACCGGCACCCGGGGCGCGGCGGTGGCGGTCGCGGTGGCGGGGCCGCTGCTGCTGCTGCTGCTCGCTGGGGCCCCGCCTGCGGCTGCCGGCGACGCCAAGAAGAGCGGTGAGCCCGCGCGGACCTGAGGGCGCCGTGGGGCGGGGGGAGGCGGGGGGCGGCCGGCGGCAGCCGGGAAGGGGGCGGGGTCGGGATTGTGACTCACCTGGGGTCGCCTGTGCGCTCACCTGGCGCGGGCCCGGGGCCCAGGTCCCCACGCCGGGCTGGGAGCTAAGGACAAGCCCTTGTGAGCATCCCCTGGTGGGCTGTCGCGGTGGCAAGGACGCCAGCGCCCCCTGCACTGTCCCCAGGGCCGGGTTCGGCCAGACGGGCCCCTCGTAGTGCGCTCTCCCTTTCTGCTTCCTCCCAACGCCTTTCGGTAGGGCACGACTGCTGCGCGGAGGGACGCGGAGGTGGAGGGGTGCAGGGGGACTCAACCCAGGGTCTAGCCGCAAGGCCCGCTGGGAAGAAGGGCTGTGTGGTGGGATCCAGGGCCCCCATGTGGCCTCTGAGAAGGGTGGAGTTGGGAGAAAGTTGCTTAGATCCTGGAGTGGAGCCGCGTCTTCACCCCTCCCACGGCGACAAGTGCAGTGACTTTGAACACCTGGCACTGCTTCTTGGAGGCTGGCCTCCCCGGTGGACCTGAGGGGCCTGGTGGGCCAGGTGGTTCTGCCCCTTGAAAGTCCGCACCCTGGGCTGAGCCCCCCATAGACCTGGAGACGCTGCCCCTCTGACCCGCCTGAGATAAGACCCTGGGAGTGCCGAGTGGTCTCCCCTGACTGTGGCCTGGGTCTTCCTGAGGGCCACTGGCTGGGCTGGCTGGGTTAGGGGGGCCCAGATGCCCCTCTGGGCAGCAGGTGGCTTATCCAGCACAGCCTGGAGCTCTCTCCCTCCACTCCCTGGCTCCCTGCCTCTCCCCCCCTTCTCTGAAACCCTCCAAGCTCCTATTTCCTTGAGGGCTGTGCCTCCGGTTTCTGAGCTTGGCACAGCTTGAAATGAAAGGTGTTTTCCCCTGAGACTGGCCCCCGATTCAACTGCTCCATTGGATTGCATATTGTCACCCTCACATGCACCTTTTTCTCCATCCTGGGTTCAGGGCTGGATGAGGGCTCACTGGTGAGGGGCTTAGGGAGATGGAAAACTTGGGGCAGCCCCTCACCTCCCAGGCCTGCTGAGGGGGCAGGCAGCTGTGTGGCCCTGGCTTCTAGGGTCTGTGCACTGGGTCCCTGTCCTGCTTCAGAGTGTGTGGGGTAGTGTGCCCTCACTTGGGTTCCCAGGACAGGCTCAGGGACTTTCTTTCCTTTCCCTGTAACCCTGTGTCCTTGGAGGGGACTGTGGTGTGCATGAAGCCTGTGCTCCCTGATATCAGAGGTGATGTGCTAATCGCCTGGTGTTCAGCAAGATGAGTGCCTGGGTATCTTGGGAAGGGAGGTCGGGCTGTAGAGCTGGGGTGCTGAGGGGCTGGAAGGGTTCTGCTTCTTAGGGTGACCTTGAGCAGGTCTCATCTCTCATGCACCTGCTGGAACTTCAGAGCTACCAACTGCATTCCAGGTGTGCTCAGGCTGGCACCCCAGGGCTGGTGGGGGCCAGAAGGCAAGGTACTGGGGGCCCAGCTGGCTGCCTGTTTCTCTCAGGCCCCCTGGTCCTGAGGTGGGGGTGGGGGCTGTCCTGCCTCAGCTCCCTAGCACTTTTCTCGGCCCCTTTCATCATGTTATCCTAAGGGCCACAGCCGCCTCAGGGGGAAGTTTGTGTTAGTTCAGTAGCTCCTGGCCTCCTAATATTCAGGCCACAGACCGCTGGATGGGACCATGTGGCCAGCAGCCACATGGAAAGTCTGGAGCTCGTCCTGCATGGAGCCCACCTCTTCACACCCCACTGTGTGGAGCTCCTTTGGAACTCAGACTGACTTCATAAGTGGGTTACTATCTTTTCTTGAGGTGACTCCATGGGAAGGTCAGCAGGCTGGCAGAAGGGTTGGTCACCTGGCCCCCTGACCTGCTCCTCCAGCTTACCTTGAGGGGCCCGGCCTGCTCTGCTGGGGTGGTGTCAGCCAGCCACTCTCCTGGTGGGGCAGAGAGAGGTCAGCTTGGAGGAGAGGAAGCCACACCCTACTGTGTCCACAGTGCATTTCTTCCAGAAGCACTTTAATATCCATTAACTTTGGAGGGCAGGGCACCTGAGAGGGGGTGGTGCCATCCACCTCAGCCAACTCACGAGGAAGCTGGAACCCAGAGAAAGGAAGGGACACTCAAGGTCACGGGAGGCATGAGGTCTGAGCTGCTGCTGGGCCTGGACTCCCCGGCACGCAACCCGGGCGCCTCATGGCTGGACCCCACATCTGCTTGTCTGCCCCTAAGAGCACAGAGAACACCCAGGGTGGGAACCCCAAGAAGGAGGGTTTGGGGGGCACATTCATGGTGTCGGGCACCGGTCCTGGTGCAGGTTGTACTCAGTGAGTGGACACTCCCAGGAGGGGCCTAGTCTAGGCTGGGGCCTCGGGCCTCTGTGCCGAGCCCCCGGACACTGAGCCAGTCCTCGAAAGGTTGGTGTGACAACAACTGAGTGTCAGTGCACGTGTGTAGAGGGGGGAGGGGAGGGGAGCCAGGGAGCCACCATGGTGGAGACCTGAGAGGTGTTCCGAGGGTGGGCACAGGGGCGCCCCAGGCTGGGGCCGCAGGCAGTCTGCTGCCAGGGGCCCCGGCCTTGTCCGTGCCACTCTGCATGGACACATGCCCACTAGAGCATGGGAACCAGCTGCCCCCCCCTCTTCACGGCTGGCCAGGCTTCCGGTCCAGGGTTCCCCTCCCCCCAGGGTATCCGCTTGCCACCTCTCTGGGTTGGTGGGGATTCAGGCTCAAGTCATCATGGGCCTGAACAGGTGGCCAGCCTCCAGACTTGAATCCCCTCACCTGTCAGGTGCAACCACGGCAGGCCCCACAGGCTCCACAGAACGGGGCAGGGAGGATCCGAGGAGGTGGGGGACCATCCTGGTATCCGGTGCCCAGGGCAGATGTGAGGCTGGGGCTGGGCTCCCACCCCGAACACTCCCCACGTCCCTCAGCCTCCACCTCTTGGCCCCAGACCTGCCAGGGCTGCACTGTGAGGGGGACTGAGTGAGGCCATGACAGGGTGCAGAAGGTGGGGGTCGGGGGACAGGCAGGGTGAGGTCTGTCCTGCTTCTAAGGTCTGAGGCATTTGGGGTGACACGCTGGGGGACTCGTTCTGGAAGCTACTACAGTGATAAGGGGTGCCCGGTGGGCGGGATGTGGGTGGTCTGGGCAGAGGTGGCAGAGAAATGGCTTCAGGGTCAGAGCCCGAGCCGCGGAGAGATGGATGGCGGGGGTGGAGACGTTGGATGCGTGGAAGCTGAGTGGGAGTGTGATGGCAGAGGGACACCTCGTGAGTCCCGGGCCCCTGCCGAGCGAGAGCCAGCCGCCGGGGCTGCCGGAGACAGCGAGAGGTCAGAGTCAGCGCGCCGGGCACCTGTCGCAGCCTCCGTGAGGACGTGGCGGCCTGGCCTGGCTGACGGCGCCGTGTCCCCGCAGACGTCAGGCTGGTGTCGGAGCAGTTCTCGCAGTCCCCACAGAAGCTGTCTTTCTACAGCTGGTACGGAAGCGCCAGGCTCTTCCATTTCCGCGTGCCCCCGGACACCGTGCTGCTGCGCTGGCTGCTGCAAGTGTCCCGGGGCGGCGGCCCTGCGTGCACCGACGTGGAGATCACTGTGTAGGTCCCCGCCCGCCCGCCCGCCCGCCTGCCGGCCCGCCTGCCCGCCCAGGCTCTCCCAGGCTCCACGCCCGACGCCTGTCCTGCTCTCCCTGCCTCCAGGTACTTCCGTTATGGCGCCCCTCCTGTCATCAATCCTCTGGACACCAGCTTCCCCGCCAACACCTCCGTGCAGCCCTCCTTCCTCATCAAGATGCTGCAGAGCAACGCGTCCGTCAACATCTCCCACCCAGCACCCGGGGACTGGTTTGTGGCCGCCCACCTGCCGCCCTCATCCCAGAAGATTGAGGTGAAGGTAAGGGGGCTGCCTTCCGGCGGTGCGGGGACAGGGCCCTCAGTGCATGAGTGCCCAGTGGCCATCATTGCCCTCCTCAGGGCAGACTTCTCTCTGGGTTCTGCTGCCCTGCTCTGGTCCAGTCCTGCCTGCCCCCTGTTCCACACCTGGGCCCTCTGGTCTGGCCCTGACCGCCCCATGTCTGCCTTTTCTTCTCCCCCGAACTTCACTCTCTCCCTAGGGTTTTGTGCCCACCTGTGCCTACATCTTCCAGCCGGACATGCTTGTCCTGCGGGCAGTCGAGGTGTTCATCCTGGAGCCTGATGTCCCCCTTCCACAGACTCTCCTGTCCCACCCCAGCTACCTCAAGTGAGTGGGGCCCTTGGGGAGGCCGAGCCTCCAGGTTGGGTAGAGTGGGCGCTCCCACCATCCTCAGTGTGTGGGCCTGGGTCTCGGGGCCGGATGCCCAGCCCCCTTTGGGCAATATCCTGGGTGAGACTGACACAGGAGGGAGCTGGGGGCCACAGGGCCTGAGCGAGACCGCATCCCCTTGGCCGCAGAATCTTCATCCCTGAGAATACCCGGGAGCTGCGGCTGGAGCTGCAGGGCTGTGCGACCAACGGGAGTCTGGGCTGCCCTGTTCGCCTTACTGTGGGCTCGGCCACCCTGCCCAGAAACTTCCAGAAGGTGCTCACGTGCATTAGCCCCAGTTGGGCCTGCCACCTGCTGTTGCCTTCGCCGCCCTGGGACCGGTGGCTGCAAGTGACAGCCAGGAGCCTGGCCGGGCCTCATGTGTCGGTGGCCTTCAGGGCTGTAGCTGCGCTCACAGGTGGGCCGTGTGGAGAGGGCAGGGTGCGGGTGACTCTGCCCCCTGCCACCAACTCCCGGGACTTCCTGCGCCTGAGCCCCTTGTCCTCCTGACAGCCTGCAGGCCATGGACCCTGAACTCCCAGCACCTCTTGCCGAGCGGCACAAACCAGAGCTGTAACGCCTCCGCTGGCCTGCTGCCCCCAAGCCCCGGCTCCCGTGGCCCGGGCAGGAGCAGCAGGCTGGGCAGCGGGCCCTTCTGCCTCATGAGCTACCCGGTCCTTCGTGAAGACATGGACGTGGTATCTGTACGCTTCCGGCCCGTGGACAGGGTCTCCATGCTGGTGCAGTCAGCCGTGCCCTCGGTGCTGCGGCTGCACCTCAACACTGGCATGGACAGCGGGGGCTCCCTCACCGTGTCCCTGCAGAGCAACCAGGTACCTTTGTCTGGGAGCACCCCGTGGCCTGGCTCAGCTCCGGGCTCACACCTGGCCGGGCTGAGGGATGCGGCTCAGGTCTTCCTGCGCTGACTTTGGTGCGGGGACGAGGTCAGCCTTTCAGGCAACAAGATGACCCCAACGGGTGTTGGGGCAGAACAGGGGTTCTTTTTCAGGAAAGGAAGGAGTGTTCTATAGGCTGTATCTAAGGGAATGGGGCTGTGTGTGGGATCAGCCTGGGTGTCCGCAGGCCTGTAAGGAAGGGTCCCGGCGGGGCCCTGGGCCAGCAGGAGCCACAGACAATGGTGCCCAGCACCAGACAGAGCGGGAACTTTGGGCAGCTGCCCCGGGGCTGGGGCTGACTGTGCACGGCCTCTCCTTCCAGACCGCGGTCACCAACAACACCTTGGTCGTGGTCTGCGTGAATGCGGCCTCGCCCTTCCTCAGCTTCAACACGTCGCTCAACTGTACTACAGGTACGGGCAGGCAGCATCTGGCCAAGCAACCCAGGCCAGCCCCTCTGGCCACCTCTGATCACGCCTTCCCACTTCCCTACAGCCTTCTTCCAGGGCTACCCCCTGTCTCTGAGCGCCTCATCACGCCAGGCCGAACTCGTCATCCCCTATCCAGAGACAGACAACTGGTACCTCTCCCTGCAGCTCGTATGCCCCGAGAGTCCTGAGTAAGTACACGCGGGGGCTACCGGCTGGGGCAGGCAGCTGGATCATTGCATCAGGACCATGCCTGGGGCTGCCCAGGTCCAAGTCTGGGAGTGACCAAGCTTTCTACAAGCCCCACGGGGTCAGTTGCCCCCTGGGGGTTGTGAAGCGTCCCTCTCCTCCATCTGGTCACTCTCCTTGCTGCAGCCCTGGGCATCAGGACACGAGGAGGGGTACCAGTCCAGGCACAGCCCTGGGAGACTGGGACTCAGGGAATAGCAATGGGGACAGGGCATCTCGGCCTCAGCAGAGCTCACAGCTGCCGACCTCTGAGGCTTGGAGCCTGGGGGCCTCGAGTCTGGGGTCATGCGTCCGAGAGCCTGCTGGGAGCAGTGACAGGGGACTGGCTACCAGCTGTCAGCAGCTAGCCCTCCTGTGGCTCCTTCCTCACAGGGAGTGTGAGCAGACCTCGGTCCTCGTGGAGACCACCTTGTACTTGGTGCCTTGCCTGAATGACTGTGGACCCTACGGCCAGTGTCTTCTGCTGCGCAGACACAGCTACTTGTATGCGGGCTGCAGCTGCAAGGCAGGTGAGCGCCAGGCCTGGGTGCTTCCAGACACTTTCTTTGTCAAGTTTATTGATTTATTTTGGGAGAGAGAGAGAGAGAGAGAGAGAGAGAGCGAGCCTGAGTGGGGGAGGGGAGAGACAGAGAGGGAGAGAGAGAAAATCCCAAGCAGGCTCTACACTGTCAGCACCCAGCCCGACACGGGGCTTGAACTGACGAACTGTGAGATGGTGACTCTAGCCAACATCAGGAGTCGGTCACTTAACCAACTTAGCCACCCGGGCGCCCCCACTTTTTTTTTAAGTTTATTTATTTAAGTAATCTCTACACGTGGGGCTCAAACTCATGACCTTGAGATCAAGAGTTGCATGTTCCTCTGGCTGAGCCAGCCAGGCGCCCTGCCTGCAGACGTTTTCCCCTTGGCTTCTGAGCCCGGCGCCGTCCTCTGGGAGCCCACATCAGCTCTGCCGCGGCTGGAGAGTGACCCTGCAGAACAAGTGCAGACGCCCCCTCCCCATTCCTACCATGTCTCCTCAATCCCCCCACAGGCACAGAGTGGCACCCCCAGACCTAGTGCTGCCTCCTGACCTTGGACTCCCCTGCCCACACCTGCCCCCGTCTGTCCCAGCCTGCTCCTGGGTGAGGAGGGGGCTTCTGTGCAGAGCTCTAGGTGAGGGGTACGCCCCCTCTCCTGGCCTCAGCCCCCTTGGCGTCGCCTTGGCCCACAGGCTGGCGTGGGTGGAGCTGCACGGACAACAGCACAGCCCAGACGGTGGCCCAGCAGAGGGTGGCCACCCTCCTTCTCACCCTCAGCAACCTCATGTTCCTGGCTCCCATTGCCATCTCCGTGCACCGCCTCCTCCTGGTGGAGGCCTCCGTCTATGCCTACACCATGTTCTTCTCCACGGTAGGCTGGCCTCACTCCCCTGGGGACTTGGGCGGGGGCAGGGCGGGGGGGGGGGGATGGGCTGCCGCTCACCGGCCTGCTCCGCAGTTCTACCATGCCTGTGACCAGCCCGGGGAGGCGGTGCTGTGCATCCTCAGCTATGACACATTGCAGTACTGCGACTTTCTGGGCTCTGGGGTGTCCATCTGGGTCACCATCCTCTGCATGGCGCGGCTGAAGGCGGCCTTGAAACATGTGAGTGGCTCCTGACACCCGAGTCTGGGCTCTAGGGGAGCAGAGGCCCGGCATGCAGCACGTTGAAGAAGACCCCAGAAAGCAGGCTCAGCTCTTAGAAACTGCTCATCTCTTGTGATGACCATTTGCCTGCTGGCAGAAGGTGCCGGTAGCGGTGAGGGGGCTGCTGCTTAGAGGCCGCCAGGAAAGAAAGGTGGTGGGCAGGGTGCAGTGAGGGCCCCAGCCCGTCTCTCCCAGAGCCCCATTCGGAGAGGAGGCCTAGAGCCCCACCCCTAGGCCAGACCTCCCCAATAAGCCCCAGCTCTGCTCCTGCAGTCCCTGGTGCTCGGGACATTTTGGGGACTTTTCTGTGTCAGCTGGCCCTGGCTGATAGAGACACGTGCCCCTGGTACCTTGTCTGGCCAAGTTTGTGCCTGAGAAATCCACCTGTGGACAGATAGGTGGGAGCGTGGGGTCCCGGCAACGCGCGAGCTGGACGAGAGGCCCTCCCTCCCAGCCACCAGAGCAGGACAGAGCGGGGCAGCAGCCTGGGGGGGGCGGGGGGCGGGGGGATGGCACACATGCCCGGTCCACCTGTCCTGCTAGACCTTGTTCTGTCAGGAATGACTCTGGCTGAGGGTCCATGTGACCCTGCGGTCATCCCTGTGTCTTGCCCAGGTCCTGTTTCTCCTGGGCACACTGGTCTTCGCCATGTCCTTGCAGCTGGACCGCAGGGGTGCCTGGAATATGATGGGGCCTTGTCTCTTTGCCTTTGTGGTTATGGTCACCATGTGGGTAAGGAGCTGGGGCAGGTCCTGCCCAGCCCCCTGGCCCCGGGGGAGGGGGCGGGATTGGAGAGAATCGGGGCTCCCCACAGACTCTTTCCCCGGGGGAAGAGAGCCTGGCCCTTCATTCTGGCCATGTCTCTGGGCCTGGGCCCGAGTCCTGGCCTTGAGTCCTCTCCAAGCAGCCACACACGGCCCCACTGCCCAGACCCGGTGGGCCCCTGGGAACTGTGTCCACAGCCTCCTGTGCCGTCGCTCACGGGCGGTTTCCTCCAGGTGTACCGCTGCGGGCACCGGCGCCAGTGCTACCCGACCTCCTGGCAGCGCTGGGGCTTTTTCCTCCTGCCCGGCATCTCCATGGCCGCTGTGGCTGTGGCCATCTACACCTCTATGATGACCAGTGACAACTATTACTACACCCACAGTATCTGGCACATGCTGCTGGCGGGAAGTGCGGCCTTCCTGCTGCCGCCGCGAGAGGAGCACACCGAGCCCTGGGCCTGCTCGCAGAAGCTCACGTGCCGCTATCAGATCTGTAAGAGCCACCGAGAGGAGCTGTACGCGGTGACGTGACATGGCCGGCTCGGGGACGCTGTGATGATGAACCTCACTGGCCAGGGATATGACCGAAGAACGAGTCTGTCCAGACCGATTTCCAACTGAATAAAATTGCCCTGTGCACCCTTTTGCTTCCTCCTGGGGAGAGGACCACACCTCCCACCTGCCTTGTGCCTGCCAGGTGCTGGCTCCCGTGGCCCCTCCACAGGTCCCAGCTGGTGTCTGCAGGGGCCCCTGGGGCCTGGGCCTGGCTGCCTGGAGACCACAGGTACCATACAGGGCCAGGTTCTGTGTTCTTCTGGCGTAGAGATGCTTGGACATGTGGAGAAAGACTCCCCCATTGCCCCATTCCCCTGTGAGGTTGTGATGTGACACCCAAGGGGACAAGGGACACCTGAACTCACCTCCCACAGGCCCCGCCCCACTGGGCCTGGGAGCTGTGCCCTCCCTGCCTCCCTGATGCCAGCCTTCCTCAAGCATGGGGATGCTTCCCACCGATGCAGTAGTGTGGGGGGAGGTGTCCGTAGTCCCCAGGGAGCTGATGGGCACTGGGGCTGCCATGAGTGACATGGAGAGGCTGGCATTTGGCTGTCTGGTCCTGCTCTGCCCCTCCCTTTGGCTCTCAGCTTTGGAGCTGCAGGCCCTTGAGAAGGGCTTCTTTGGGAGGGGCTGCCGAGCTGCTCTAGGGGTGTGATACAACCTGGCACACTTTGCCCCAGGTCCGTGCCTTCAGCCTTCCCTGGGGTTCCTGGGACCTTGTCTGGAACTCAGAAGGATGAGTTGCTCCCCGGAGAGGAGGTGATGACTGTAGCCCTGCACCGGGCTCAACTGTGTGTTTGGGGAAGGGCTTCCCAGAGATCTGGCTGGGCCTTTATGCCTCCTCTGTGGGAGAAGCAGGATAAGGGGGGCTGACTGCCCCAGGGTCAGTGCCCTGCCCCTCCCCTAAGACAAAACTGCAGTGGGCTGCTGCTATAGGACCAGGGGAGGTGGCCACAGGAAGCGAGGCCGCTGTGGGTGGGGTGCGGGCACGCAGCCCAGCCCATCCTGCCTACTGGCTGCGGGGGGTTTCCCTTCTTGGTCCTGTCCAAGGTGTGGCCTCCCTGGAGGCCTCCCCCACCCCTTTCACCCTGCACTTGGCCACTAGGTCACTCAAGGCTTGTAAAGGGGAGACATTTATATATGGTGTTTTGGGGGGTAAAAAATTTTAAGACAAGAGGACATATTTTTATGTAGCCCTTCTTTCGCTGTGATTGATGAATTTAATATTCTACAGTGATATTTCAAGACACAAGCGTTTTTCATTGATTTCTGCTCTCCTTCGGGGAGGAGGGGGAGTGGGACCTGGGATGACAAGCTCCGCCCCGCCCTGCCCCCGGCTCCGCTCGAGGCAAAAGGGGCCTCATTTGCTGACGGTGCCTGGAACCGCCGCCGTCACTGCAGGACGTTTTGCACGGTCCCTAAAGGCGGGAAAGGGGGCGGGACGAGGGTAGACGGACGGGCTTTTCAGCCAGTCAGCGGCGGATAGCGGGCCAAGCTCTGCGTCAGGACTTCTGGTTCCGGTGGGGCGCGGAACTTGGAGAGGTACGCGGTGCAGGGGTCGGAGGGTCCGCGGTTCGGGTCACTGGGGCGGAGTAGGGGCCGCAGGTCGGGGCCAGGGTCTAGAGTCAGGGGGCGGGGGGCGAAGCCGCGCGGGTAGTCCGGGTCGGGGTCAGAAGTCAAGAGGCCGGCGTCGAGGGTCAGGGCCGCGCCGGTAGTCTGGGTCGGAAGTCGGGGTCGGAGGTCCAGGCCGCGCGGGGGGGGGGGGGGGGGGGGGGGCGGGGGCGGGAGTCAGGGGTCTGGTGTCGGAGGTCTGGGTCGGGATCGGGAGTCTACCAGCTGGCGTCGGGGGTCAGGGCCGGAGTGCGTCCGGGCTGCGGAGTGACGGCGGCCCGCCCCCCGCCCCTTGCCCCCCTCCTCCCTTCCAGGCTCGCCGCGATGCCCCTGCACAAGGTCCCGGTTGGTCTTTGGAAACAGCTCCGACTGCGGGAGGGTATCTGCTCCCGCTTGCCCCGGCACTACCTGCGCTCGCAGGAGCCTGCGCGAACGCCCACTCCTGTGCACTACAGGCCGCATGGGGTTAAGTTCAAGATCAACCCCAAGAATGGGCAGCGGGAGCGTGTGGAGGATGTGCCCGTTCCCATTTACTACCCGCCAGAGTCCCAGCTGGGGCTCTGGGGTGGGGAGGGCTGGGTCCTGGGTCACAGATACACCAACAACGACAAGGTACGTGAGCAGGACAGGCTGGGGGTGGGGGCGGGGGGCCGCTCCTCTGGGTTTTGCTGCTCCGGGCTCAGTGCTGTGTTCCAAAGGTGGGCGTGGAGGGCCGGGGGCCGGGTGGTGCGCTTACAGTATGGTGCAGACACCGCTCCGTTGAAGAGGCATGCTCGTTTGTGAAGACGCGTTTCTGGCAAACGTTACTCTGCGAAACCAGTTGGGTATCCTGAGACAGGGCGGTGGTCTGTACCAGAAACAGTAAGTGCAGAGACCCTGGGGTGGGTACGAGATCAAGTGTAGGGATGAGGAGTGAGGGGATCTGTGCGTGAGAGGAGGTAGGGGGAGGTCAGGTCTTCAGTCACCTGTTGGCTTGACATGCCACAGTGTGTCTGTGACACGTACAGGGCTGGCACTACCACCTTGTCATCGCAATTAGGACGTCAGCCCTGCGTACGGTGCAGTCTCCAGTGGGCAGTCTGGAGGGCCTGCTGAGCCCCCTGCCTCGTGGCTCTCAGGCTGACATCTCCCTTTGCCCTTGGTCCCTTGGTCCCTGGTTTGGAATGTGATGGCCTGTGGACCACGGAGTTATGGTCGTACATGTGGAACACGCACCAGCAACCCAGGCAGGGTCAGGAGGTGCCAGACTGGCTGAGGAGAAGCTGATCTCTGGGTCCACAGGTGGGGGCTGGTCCTCTGGCTCCGTGTCCTGAGTCTCAGGTAGGTTCTCTGTTGTTCCTTTAGCTCTCCAAGAGGGTGAAGAAGGTGTGGAAACCACAGCTGTTTCAGCGCCAGCTCTACAGTGAGATACTGGACACGAAATTCACCGTCACAGTGACCATGCGGACCCTGGACCTTATTGACGAGGCTTACGGGTTCGACTTCTACATCCTCAAGGCAAGCGGGGAGGGGGGTCAGGGCTCTGCGGGTCAGCACACAGTGGAGTCTCCTGGCTAGTGAGAGACTTGGTGGGGCACACCTGTGTCAGCTCACAGTCCTTTGTCCTGTGACGGCCTGGGGCCCTCCACCTGCCCCGGAGGCGCCTGGTGGGGTCAGCCCTCGGGTGGGCGGGGCATGGGCAGCCACACCTGGCCCCACGCGTAGCCTCCTGCCAGACTCCGAAGGAGGACCTGTGTTCCAAGTTCGGGATGGACCTGAAGCGAGGGATGCTGCTGCGGCTGGCCCGACAGGACCCCGAGCTGCACCCAGACAACCCCAAGAAGCGGGCCGCCATCTACGAAAAGTACAAGGTAAGGGCTTTGGCTCGTACTTCCTGCTCCTTGAGGGCCCTGTTGGCTGGTGCCTCTGGCCTCATTGTGGGCCTGGTCCCTCCTGTGCAGGAGTTTGTCATCCCAGAGGCAGAGGCTGAGTGGGTCGGCCTGACGCTAGACGAGGCTTTGGAGAAGCAGAGGCTCCTGGAGGAGCAGGTGAGCATGTGTGAGCACCAACCGCTGAGCACTAGCAGGCAGATGGGGTGGGGGCAGGGCTGCCTTGGGGAACCTGGGCTGGTGGCCACTGCCCTGGGTGGGTCTGGGGAGGAGCCGCCCCAATGGAGCCATGGTCTTGGGTTCCCTGTAGCGCGTGCCCTCCCCTCGAGGGTCTGACCCTCTCCTGTCTACCACCCCCACCCCGCCCCCGGCTAGCTTCATAAGTTTATGGACAAAAAGACTCTTGGTGGCACCTTTGGTTTATTTGGCTGCCTAACGCCTTCTTGCCCTGCGGTCTTCCTGTTAGTGAGTTGAGGTCTTTCTTTTTTTTTCTTTTTTCTTTTTTAATGTTTGAGAGAGAGAGAGAAAGAGCGTGAGCGGGGGAGGGGCAGAGAGAGAGGGAGACGCAGACTCCAAAGCAGGCTCCAGGCTATGAGATGTCAGCACAGAGCTTGACTCGGGGCTCGAACTCGTGAGCCATGAGATCATGACCTGAGTGGAAGCCAGAAGCTTGACCGACTAAGCCCCTAGGCACCCCTAGTTGAGGTCTTTTTGTGTGTGTACCCTAGAAGGGTCTGAGCTTGTGGTCGCTACTGGAAAAGGGAACCCACACGGCACAGCAGCCACTGCCCCTTTTCTCTGCCACCTTAACTGTAGCCACAGATGCCTGATCCCTATGTCCCAAGGGAAGGTGGCCCCTGTCTCATGGACAGGGTCACTGTCCTCTGGACCGGTGGCTGTAGCCAAGCCTGAGGGGTCCAGTCTTCTTGTGCCAGATTCCTCTTGGTATTTGGCCAACTGGATTCGGACCTTCCCCAGAGCAACTTATCCTGACCCTGTCTCACTCCCATAGGACCCGACTCCTCTGTTCAAGGTCTACGTGGAGAGGCTGATTGAGCGGCTTCAGCACCAGACACTGTCTGAGCCAGTGGTAGTGCAGAAGAGAGCCAACAAGAACTGACCGCACAGTGACCCACGCCAGACAGCCACGCGCAGCCACCCCACCCTGCGGCACCGTGGACACTGAGCCTGGGGTGGTGGCGAGGGCCGTATTTGGGTAGTGGATGAACTCGTTCTTGTGTGCTGACTCAGTAGCTCCCGGGGTGGGTGAGCTTTGTGGAGGCCCCAAGGGGCCTTTTGCCCCAGGATCCTAAGAGGTCTGGGGCCGTCTTGCTGCCTCTGTGGCACCCCCTCCCCCCTGAAGTGGGGGCAGCACAAGTAAAGTCTGAGCCGGGCCATGTGTGTGCTGCTTTGCTGGGAGGAGCGGAGCTCTCCTGAGTAGTCCTCGACCTCGTCACTCCCTGCCCCAGGGACCCGGGATGTGGCCGAGCTCTTTTCCTCTGGGAGAGAGTCTAGTGTAGTTGAAGACGTCTTGCAATAGGTCCTTCCCCGATTGCACTTCTCCACCCATCCGGAGTGTTCTCCAGAGCGGGGGCAGGGAGGCTGTGGCTTGACTTGGGGTGACAGGGAAAGATCTGTGCTGGCCATTCAGGGTGGCAAGCGCCCCTACCGGGTCGGTAGGTGCAGGGATGGGATTCCCAGGGGGAGGCTGGGCCAGGTACCTGAGCCCGCTCCTGCCCTGAAATTTGGGGGTACTTTGACCCTCTTCCGCAACCCTTCCTTGGGAGTACTGAGCTTTGAGACCCATTCAGATCTCTCTGGGAGCACAGGGAGGGACTCCCCTGACCTGGTTCTGGCAGCTGACCCAGGAACACCCAGATCTTCTGAGGGCTGTTGTGGAAGTGAGGACATCTGGGCTGTGTTCCCGGAGGTGGAGGCCAGAGGGAGCGTGCAGCTGGCCCAGTGGGCAGGGCTGGGCAGTGAACACAGCCTCAGGAGGGTCCTGGAGATCCCACAGCATAGGGAGGTCATCTAGGGTCGGGGCCTGCCCTCTGTGGAGTGATCCTGAGGTGTCTACGAAGCCGGGAAATGCTGTCATCAGTCCCGACTCCTCCGGGACACGCCTCTGGACCCGTGTTTTGATGCACATGATTGTTTCTTCACGTGATGCTCTAACACTGTGAACAGTTTTTAATTTTTCTAAAATTTTACCGAAAGCTGACGGTGCCTAGCCCACCTGTGCCCCGGCTCTGGATGGCCTCAAGGCCCAGCCTAGCTACGCGAACCAGAGCCCCCGGCTCCAGCTAGTTCGGTGGTGTTCTGAACCCGGCAGCCCTCCTGGCCCCCACTTCACGGTTCCCATGGTCAGCCCTGAACTGAATCAAACTGATGCCTTGGTAGCCCTGCCTTTGTCACCTGAGGCCACCCCCACCCGCCCCCATGCTGTGTACCCAGGACGTCCCCAGTTCACTGGCCGTGGCTCTCAGTCACACCTTGCTCTTCTGCTCTTTCCTGCCCCCAGTAAGGCTACAGGTCAAGGTTGGGGGAGCTCCTACCAGGACCTGTAGTGTTTGTAATTGCTGGCACAAGGTGTGGGGCTGGAGCAGGGTGGGGGCCACAGTCGAGGAGGGTGGACTCTGGCCTGGGTCCCCCTGTCAGCACTGGCGGGCCAGGCAAGAGTATCTGAAGCGGAGATGCACCTGCAGTGGGTCACCGCGCTTGGGGGCAGCACAGAGAAAAACAAGGCCGCCCCTCTGCCCTCCCTGGGGACATGGGGTTTCCACAAGGACAGCCCAGACTGGCCTCTGGTGCTGCTGGTCAGCAGAGCTTGATGCGACTCAGCGGTGCTCACCTCCCCATACCCTGCAGTGGGCCTGGCTGTGGCTTTGGCCCTTTTCTGGTAGAGTCAGTGTCAGTTTCATCAAATTCCCACAAATACCCTTGACTCAGGCAAGGTCAGGAACTCTCGGTGAATGACAGATGCCCCTCCCCTCCCCACCCCAAATGAAACAATAACTCAGGTGTGGGAAGGCCCCTAGCAGGGAGAATCTGCCACACTGTTCCCCCTTCCAGAAGGTGGGAAGGGGACACAGGGACTGTCCATGCGCACGCACACACACACACACCCCAACCGGGAGCTTAGCTGTGGGAGCCCAGCAGGCTCCATTTCCCCTCCAGCTCTCTTCCTCCTTGCTTTTCCCCCATGGGCCACACCTCTGCTAGTCAGCTGTGTCTGTGTCCCTGACTGTCTCCAGTCCCCTCATTGGGTCCCTGCAGCCCCTCGGGCCTCTGTGGTGGGCTGGGTAGTTGTACTGACCCAGGTCAAGCCCGCCGAAGCCAGAGCTGCCTTGCGCTGGCCCCTAGCGGGAAGACAGGCTGTGCCCCTGTCCCTGCCCCGCCCCTCTAGGAGCTCGGGCAAGTCCCCTTGCTCCCCATGTAGCCCTGCGGTTGGCCAAGTCCCTATGTGTCCGTGACAGCCCATCCATTCAAGGGCCACGAGGGTCAACCATCACTAGCTGTAGATGGAGAGGTCCCTTGACACCTGGGCGGTGGAGGGCCCTGACAAGTGTGACCATCAACACCGTGATGCCTCGAGGCCTAGGAAGGACAGCTGAGGTCAGGAGAGGTGTGGCCCAGTCCCCTCACCTTCAGGGTCTTAGTGGAGTCCTGTTCAGGGGTGCACTGGCTTGCAGGTGGCGGGTGTGGAGACCACAGGCAGGGCTTCACATCTTGGCCCTGTGCCAGCTGGCTGCGTCAGGGTGCTAGGAGCCCGGAGGAGCTGTAGTGAGGCCCAGCCATGTGTACCGTCCTTCTCCCTCAGCCTGTGCCCCAGAACCCCTGAACACCTCTCCCTCCTACCCCTGCCAGCCGCCTGCCCCAAAGCTGGAGCCCTGGGTCAGCTGAAGTTGCTCCACAGAACCAGTCCTACGCCATCCAGCACCCTCTGGCACAGCATGCCGGAGCCCTCCCCGACCTCTCCCTCAGCCCCTGGGCCCTCCGCCACCTCCAGCTGACCCTGGCCTATGTCCTCGCTGACAGCCTGCCCTCGAGGCTGTGACTGAGCAGCTTAGGGAGGGACGAGCCAGCGTGGAGAAGTCTGGGACCAAGGTGGGGGCAGGGGGCTGGCTGAGCCATATGGCTCTATGCCCAGCCTGGCCCACCCTGAGCCCACTCCCGCTGTTCTCTGTGTCCCTCTGACCCGGGCAGTGGCTTCCTCAGCAGTCCCTGGCCTCTTCCTGGGGACTTGGGACTCACACCTGCTCATAGGCCTATGGCTGTTACTCACTTCCTCATATGTTCAGCAGGTGTGGGCTGGGCCTGGGCCGGGAAGAGGGAGGTGGCTTCCCAGGGCTCTCCCTTGGATTTCATGGGAGCCTTGACTAGTTTGTGCTGAGCCAAGAATGTTCGGACTCTCACGGAGATGAGGGTAGGTCGGCTCCTGGGTGTTCACTGCCTTGCAGCTCCCAGGATGGTCAGTCCTTGGGGTAATGCTGCGTTGCGCCCTTGATGAGACCCCTGTCTTGAGACACCCGGGAAGGCTTTACCAAGGGGCTGGTGCCGAGAGACCCTAGGAGTTCAGACCAAGGGAAGAGCAGGTAGAGTCACAGGTGTGCTTAGTTCCTGCAGGGTTGGAAAGTGCTGGGTTTGACTGAAGTCTCGGAGTCCTGCATGGTTGGGGACACAGACACTGGGTCTATGAAGCAGCAGGGCCAGCCTGGGGCCTCTAAAGGCTCTTGATTGGGGATTGTGTGAGCCTGTGTGTTCAGTAGGTCTGTGAAAGTGTGGAGGAGGGGTTGGCAGGCAGAGAAGAGGCTGGAAGGACCTTTGGGGTCTGAGGTGGATTGAGAGCCTGGCTCTGTCTCCCTTAGCATGGGGAATTGCCCCTGCCCTTCCTCCTACCGCCGTCATCCATTGTTTTCTCACCAGAGGGGCTGGCCTTCAGCCCCTGGGGCAAGCCTGACCTGAAATCCTCGTGGAAGTAGAGGCTAAAAAGACATTGTTCCTGCCTCCACCAGGTGGTGAGACAGGACATGTCCCAAGAGAGGGACAGGGACCCTTCAAATCGGACATACAAGAAACACACACACACACACACACTCAACAGCTGGTATAGGAGCAGGGTCCACTCATGCTTGACCCTACTCTCCAAGAGGACCCTGGTGTGGGCCCACGTCGGCACTGCCTGCTCCCTCGGCAGTCAGGAGTGGCTCCGGGTGGCGGTGTCTAAAGGGGCTGGTTGCCATGGCTACCATAGGGTTCTGAGGCCGTCATCTGGTCCCTGCCTCAGCCAATCGGCGGTGGGAGCCCGAGCTGCAGCCCAGAGTCACACTTCTTCCTCCCAGCCACACAGTGGCCAAGAGCAGGGACCCGCGTCCTGGAGTGGCTGAAAGTGCTCAGACGGACGGCCAAGCCCATCATGGCGGACCGCGGGATGGTGGGGCGCGAGCAGGCACACGGAGCCAGGCAGGTGAGGTAAGCCGGGCGGGCAGATGGACGGACAGACGAACAGGCGGACAGGTGGATGTGCTCCCTGCTGCCCATTGTTCTTATGGTTGAGGCCCTGCCCTCACTCAGCCCACCCTGCCCTCTGCACCCTCATGCGCACGCTTGCACACACGCCCGGACCTGCCCTGGGACCCTCTCCCCAAACGTCCCAAAGAAGGGTCACGGGAAGGGAGACAAAGGGAAACGCACGAGGCAGGATGAATCCCACGGCACCGTGGTCCCGAAATCGTTCTCCTACGTCTTTCGCTCAGATTTCACATGGAAGCCGCATCAAAGACCCCCAACTGGCCGGGCCCTTGGTGTGCCGGCCACCTGGCCCCTCTCCTGGCCCCGCTTGTGGGGCTGGGCGACAAGCCACGTCAAGTCAGTGCAGTTTCAGGAGCGTTTTATTTTTGAAAAGGAAAAAAAAAAAAGTGCAAAAGAGGAAAAAAAATGTCCACCTGTCCTGGGGAACGGCCAGACCAAGATGGATCAGAAGTGCCAAATCCCATTACTCGGGACTTTAGCGGACAGGCCCTGAAAAGGCAGCTGCGATTAGGAGCTTGTAAATGCAGCGTCCTTTGGAGATCAAAGAGGGACACGCTTGTGTGTGTGTGTGTGTGTGTGTGTGTGTGTGTGTGTGCGCGCGCGCGTGCACGCGTGTGCAGGAACGTACACCACGGGGTGGCAGTAGTGGGGCCATGCGCTGCAGCATCGTGGAGCCTGGCGTGTCCCTGCCCACCACGGCCACCCTCCATGTTGCTCGTGGCCTTATCGCTGTGTGCAGTGTGTGGACGTGCCCAGGGGGTAGGGCTGGGGGAGGCAAGGCCTGGTCCCCACCATGCCTGGGCCCTGGGCGGCAGGCCCTCTGGAAGGTGGTCCTGGCTGGGCCTCGTGCCCCTACCTCAGCCTCCTCCACCTTGTCCTGGAGTCTGGTCTCGCCCCCAAAGTTTGACCCAGACGGGCCTGTCAAGAGCACAGGCCACGAGCACAGGCCACAAGCACAGGCCTGGCTACAGACAGAGCAGAGTGTGAGGGGCGGTAGCTGCCTGTAATCACCCTGACCGCCATCCTGTTGCCCGCAGAAGCCAAGAGCTCCCAGATGGCCTGCTGAGCACGTCCTGAGGTTCAAAGCCTCTGCAGGCAGGACTGTCGGGTTGTTAGGTAAACTCTGAGAAGCAAATCTTTTAATCCACTGTGGCTAATCCAGTGCACTTTTGTTTGCTGGGACAGATTCTGCAGCAACAAAGGGCCGGAGGGACCTCGGCATCTCGGCATACATAATCACATACTTATAACTTGGCCACAGCGGCCGCGGGGCTCCTAGGCAGCCGAAAGAGACATCTCTGGACAGCACGGTGGGAGGCAGGTGGCCGAGAGGCCAGGGGCTGGCAGAGGCTGACCCGGAGGGTGTGGGTGTGGCCGTGGGCAAAGGCAGCCAGCCAGCCTGGGCTGGCACCTCCCTGCCTCCCATGACCAAGTCCCCTAGCTGCTAGCCCGCGGGGCTGCCCCTGGTTCCTGGACCTGCATAGGCCTGCTGGAACTGAATGAGGTGTCTCCGACAGAAAGAGAAAAGATAGCCAACAGAGGGGCAATGTGAGCTCCTGGTGCTGAGAGAGGCCTTCGGGGGTGGGGCGGTCAGGTCACGGAAGGACATTTCAGGTGAAGGAATGGCGGAGACAAAGGTGCAAGTCTGCCTGGTGTAAGCGTCAGTACGGCAAGAGGGCAGGTGTGCCCGAGACCAGAAAGGGAAGTGACCTGAGGCCACCTGGGAAGGTGGGACTTCAGAGGCTGCTTCTACAAGCTGGGCTGAAGGCCCCTGAACTCAGATGCTACAGTTCCTGGGAAAACGGTGCTGGGGTTGGGGGAGGTCAGCAGGCCCTTCCTTCTTTGACCTGGGCCACTGCCAGCCATTGGCCCCACCCGGAGACTGAGACTCATTCTCGGAGGGTTGCCACAGACCTCTGGGGCCAGCAGGGTTGGGTCAGGACCCTCCCTTGCCAAGAGAGAGGTACCCACCTTGCCATAGATAGATGTGTCTTCAGGGAGGTGGGAGCTGGGTCAGCCCTGGCTGTACCCCTATGTCCCTGAGGCTCCCAAACTGGTGAGGCGCTCTTCCCTCTCGTCTCCCAGGCCCCTGTGGCTGGCAGGGCCCACTCAGAACTCACTCAAGGACTGCCCTCTAATCATGAGCCTACTGGACTGTGTCCTAGATCTCCAGGACACATCCCCACCAAAGGGTCAGAATCCTCCATAGAGGCAGTATGGGAAGGTGTCCTGCTATGCCCTTCTGCCTGGAGTGACGGGAACCCCTCAGGACACTGGAAGTGAGACCCAAGTTGGGCTGGGTGTGGATGGCACCCTGGGATGGAGTGTGCTGCCCTGGGGCTACATGCCTGCTACCATGCCACGGCTTTCCTGGTGGCCTTGAGGCCTGACCCTCGACACATGGGGGCCAGCCGAGATGTGGGGGGCCGTGTCAGGTCTGCTGGGTGAGTTGTCTATGCAGGGGACGTGGGACAATCACAGCATTGGCCAGCTGGGCCTGGCACCCTGGAATGCTAAGCAAGCGGGGAAAAAGCACAGTGACCACAGTGGCTGTCTCTGAGGGGACTGCCACATGGCTGACAATGACTGAGTGCTTCACTCTGCCCACCTCTGCCATGGGACCCCCTCACCTATGAAAGGGGAGCGCACAATAATGTGTGACAAACCCCGAATGCAGCTGACGGCGGCTCCTAGGAGCAGGGACCATCAGGCCAGGGTGACACGCAGCAGCAGGGTTAGAAGGTGACAGTCACGCCAGGTGTCAACACCGAGCTGACTCTGGAGTTGGCTGGTTTGAGGCAAAGCCCTGACCTTATATCCCCCTACCTCCCCAGCTTGGCACTGGGACCTGGGTCACTTCGGTCCCTCCTAGGAGCAGGGACCATCAGGCCAGGGTGACACGCAGCAGCAGGGTTAGAAGGTGACAGTCACGCCAGGTGTCAACACCGAGCTGACTCTGGAGTTGGCTGGTTTGAGGCAAAGCCCTGACCTTATATCCCCCTACCTCCCCAGCTTGGCACTGGGACCTGGGTCACTTCGGTCCCTCCTAGGAGCAGGGACCATCAGGCCAGGGTGACACACAGCAGCAGGGTTAGAAGGTGACAGTCACGTCAGGTGTCAACACCGAGCTGACTCTGGAGTTGGCTGGTTTGAGGCAAAGCCCTGACCTTATATCCCCCTACCTCCCCAGCTTGGCACTGGGACCTGGGTCACTTCGGGGGTGTCCGCCTGAGGCAGCTTTAGCTGAAGAGCTGTGAGAGAACCCCAAATAGGAAGAGGGGTGTGAAATGCCAGCGTGGACGACACACCTGCCCCAAGGTGTGCACAGGGAGGAGAGAGGCAGGGGCCTGCCTGCCATGGAGTCGGCGCCCAGGGAGGCCCCAGCCTGGAGTGGCCACAGCGAGCTGGGCTGGCCGGCCCTGGAAGCTAGACTCGGCACCTTCTCACTGGTCCTGGGGCCACAGGCCTGCCTGAATCTGCCCAGCGGGCAGCTCTGCACTCTCCCCCAGGGTCCTCGCTTCCCTGGGTTAGTTTACACTGATCACGGGTAGGAAGATGGCGTCTGCCGCACACCTTTGTGATTTCCATGCGTTGGTGACAGTCACATGGCCGCAGAACGTCTCCTTGAATGCAGAAAGAAGATAACGGAACCTAGCCCTAACTGCACTCCGACAGTGGCCCGTATTAATACCCTGGAATAGTTTTTTAGTCTTCTCGCCTTTACGTGCACATTTTCTGTGTTCACAAAAACGGGCACCCGATATGTGTGGTCTTGTGGCCTTTTCCTTGGTGTTCTATCTCACGGCCTTGTTGTCACATCTCTGCCTCCTCCTTTGGGCTTGGGATGGGGACACAAACAACACTGGGCTGTCCTCCTGGGCTCAGAACCGGTGAGAAAAGGACACTTGGGGAAGAGGGATGGAACCCAGGGGCTTGGCTTATGGCCAAGAAGGTGGCTGGCCAGTGCGGCTGGGGCTGTGCCTCCAAAGGGGAGTCCATGCCTCACTCGTCGTAACTGGATGAGCCTCCCTCCCCGCTTCAGGGCCTCACCCGCCCCCCCCCCCCCCGCCACCTCTGACACCTGTGGACAGGGCAGAGGGGCAGGGAAGGGAGAGCCCAGAAGGGGTTCAGCCTGAGTCTCCTATCTCCCTCCAGAAGCCCAAATGAGAACCGTCCCTCCTGTCCTCCCCTCCCGGAAGACAATGGGGACGTGCCACTCACAGCACCCTATTTTTGCAGCTTGCTCTCTGCTGCTGGTTTTCATCCCATGCCAGGCCATGCTGGACGCGCCTTAGCCTACTCCTTGGTGCACTTAGACGACTTCTTTGGATCGCTTTTTATAAGTGGTCTTCCCCAGCCAAGCGGACACACACGTGTAAGCCGCCAAAGTCCACTTTATTTCAGAGTATTCATTTTGTGTCTAAGTTGAAGAAAAGAATTTCACTTCTGGTCTTAAGTTCTTCACGTGGCTCATGGAACTCCTGAACAAATATTATCCACAGTTAAACCCAAGCCTCTGCTGGCAAACTCCAGTGCCCCTCACTGGGAAAGCGAAAAGCGGGTGCTCCGTCGAGGAACTCAGCCCTTCAGAAGGGAGGCCCCTGTGGCTCTTTGTCTGGTTTCATCTGTGGGAGGCTGACACAGTCCCCGTCAGGTCTCCCTCTCCACCGCAGGCCCCCACTTTTGCCCTCTCCGCCTCCTCCTCTTCAGAGCCTTCCCTGAGCTCCCTCCTCTGGTCTGTCCCCACTCCCACCCTGCTCAATCTCCCCTTCATGCCCACAGTTGTAATCCACTGTAGCAGGCCTTCTGACTCCCTTCCTGTCCCTGCAGGGCTGGGGCCCCAAGGAGCCAGGGGCCCGAGGGCCCTGTTGTGGTCCCAGGGCCTGGGGACACCTGCCGCCATGGGCCAGGAGGAGGATGGACATGGACACAGCCCCGGGAGCCTGGCCTGGCCACAGCAGCAGCTCCGCAGAACCAAGGCAAGCACTGGGGACCTGTGCCTGGGAGTGGGGAGGCAACCTGAGGGCCAATATCTGGGAATTCTTGCTGTCTCTCCAGCCCACCCAGGACTCCCACACCCCAGAGAGACCTTGCTGTGCCTTGAAGGCCACCGGCTATGCCTTGTCTCCTCTAAGACTCCTAGGCTGAGCAGGGTGGAGCCTGGGGCCATCCCAGCTAGATGTGGGTGAGAGTGACCCCCCAGTGCCATGACCCTAGTGGGGCCAGTGTGCATTCAGTACTGCAGGCTCCTCATCTACAGCCCCAGCCTTGCCCAGCCTGCCCTGAGGCATAGTGATGGCCCTGGGTGACCTGGGCTCTTGGTAGGCTGGGGATGCTTCCCCAGTGGCCCTCATCCCTCGCTGCCCCCCTTTCCTACAAAACCCCGGGTATCGGATGCTATTTGAGACTTGTCAGGCTGGCAATGGCTGGGTGCTGGTTCTCCCTCCATACCTGCTCACCCCAGGCAAGGCACCACCGGTGGGCAGCTGGGTGGGAGGATGGCCCATGGCTCATGGAGCCCCCAGTCAGGACTTCTGCTCTGGTCTGGAGACGAGAAGGAGGAGGGTGGGCAGTGAGGGCGAGCAGTATCCAGAAGATGTGCTGGCCTATAGAATGGGGGTATAGCCACCCTCTGGGGGCTGCTGGGAGCATTTCTTGAGGTACCAAGCCCAGCGTGGCTCTGTGGAGCACAGGGTCCTGGGTGTCACGGGGGACACCAGAAGCAATTGCTTAGGGGCAGTGATCAATATCTGGTGCTCACGTCCTTAGGGAGGGGCCAGCTGGGTTTGCAGGTTGGGCAAGAGCTGCCGTGGTGACAGGGATGGGGAGATGGGGAGAGGCGTGGTGGGTATAGGAAGCCCTTGCTCTCAGGCTGGCCTGTGCGCTTGTGACCCGAAGGCAGTGGTAGGAAGGAGAGCCCTTGTCCACACTCTAGATGGTGCCTGGGAGCAGTTGAGCAGGCAAGCCCAACATGGTGGAATCTCAGCACACAGTTCTTTGCAGGTGGGGGCTCCTGTCCAAGTGACAACCAGCATTTACCACCACTCAGTCCTGGCCTCGAGTCCAGACCCACTGGGGACTAAGGGAGGGTGGAGCCCTAACCCACTTTCTCAGGGACTGGGCCAGCTGAGGGGTAACAAGCAGAGGGACAGAGGGACTGGACGTTACCAAGGGTCAGCTCCAGGTCAGCCTGGCTGTGCCTTCCAACCGCCCAACTCCCGCACACCTGCTTCCTTCAATGCTGTGGGCAGTTGTTGGACGTCCTGCGAGGGTTCTCCTGTGCAGGGCCGGCCAGGCAGTCCCCGAGCGAGGTCTCCAGTCCCCCTGGCCACCCTGCCCGCCCATGCACGAGATGCTCCCTCTGCAGGGGTGGGAGACTGGTTGGGTGCGGGCCTGGCCTGTGGGTGCTAACTTGGGGAGACCCGGGCTGGTGGACACCCGTGTGGGCAGCAGAAAAGGGCTGAGACGTGGTGTGCGCCTCGCAGTGCCCAAGAGAGCCGCCTGACCGCTCAGTGCACCAGGCCAAGTCTCCCTGGTGGCCACAGTTCCTCAGGGACCTTCGCAGGGGTGTCTCCACAGACCACCCTCCCGGACGCAGATGCCCTGCTGGGAGGGGACTGCAATTTCGCATAGCCTGCTCCCGGGTCCTTGTCCCGCCCCACGCTCGAGGCACTGGACCCACCCTCTCGGACGGCCCCACGCTCCGGCCCTACCCACAGCGCTGCGGCCGCGCCCCACGTTGCTATCCTCGCCCGTCGTCCCCGTCCCGCCCCATGCTACTGGCCCCGCCCCACGCCTTGGCCCCGCCTCCCACTCTCGGCCCGCCCCACGTTCTCGGTTCCGCTCCCACGCTCCAAGCCCCGCCCCACGCTCCTGGCGGTGTCCCTCGTCCCTGTCCCGCCCTCACGTTTGGATCCCACCCCATGCTCTCGGCTCCGCCCCACGCCCCGGTCTCGCCTCCTGTCCGTATCACATCCCCACGCTCCAAGGCCCGCCTCAAGCCCCGGGATCCGCCTCACAATACAGCTCCGCCTGGTGCTTCGGCCCAGCCGCATGATCACGGCCCCGCCCCAAGCCCCTGCCTCGCCCCGCGCTTCGGCCCGCCGCACGCTCTGGGTAGCGCTTCACCTTCCTTCCCCGCCCCACGGTCTAGGGACTGCCTGCGTCCTGGTCCCGCCTCGAGCCTTCGGCCCCGCCCCACGCTCCGGTCGCGCCGCACATCCGGCCCCGCCCTGCACGCCCGGCCCCGCCCCGTCCCGCGCTCTCGGCCCGCCTCACGCGCTTGGCCCCGCCTCGCGTTGTCGGCCTCGCCCCCACGCTCCCGGCCTCGCCCCCACGCTCCCGGCTCCGCCCCGCGCTCCGGCCCCGCCCCCGCACTTCCGGGCGGCGCCGGCGGGGGCGCTCCGGCCTGGGCTTCGGCGCTCTGGGCTCGGGCTCCCCGCTCGGGGAAGCGTTCGCGGCCGCCGTCGCCGCCCGCAGGACCGGCCGGAGTCGGGCCGGAGCCGCGTTCCCCGGTGCAGGCGGGTGAGAGCGGGCGGCCGGCCTCGGCGGCGCCCCCGCGGCCTGCCCCGCGCCCGCCTCCGGGCCGCCGCGCCGCCGCTGCCATGGGGGCCGCCCGGGGCCGCGCCCCCGCCCCGTCCCGCCCGCCTCGCCGCCGCTGAGCGCATGGGCCGCGCCGCGCCGCTCCGCGAGCAGGGCCGGGGCCCTGCCGTCGCCGCCGCCGACGCGCGCGGGTGAGTAGTGCGGGCCGGGCGCGCGGTACTGCGGGGCGCGGGCCCGTGCGGCCGCTCATTGTAGGCCGCGTAGGCCGGGCCGGGCGGGCCCGGCGCGGGACCCGGAAGACGGGCTCGGAGGGTGCGGGCTGGGGGCGCGTGCGGGGAGGCTTGCAGCACTGAGCGGGTTGTGCGGGCCGGGTGTACAGACCGTGTGGTGTGCGAGGAAGGTGTGTGGGGTTCCAGGCTGTGAGGGCAGGTGTGTCAGAGGGGATGCTAGCAAGGGCCGTTGATATAGGGCTGTGTGAACCCGGAAAAGTGCGGGGTTCGGTTCCGAAAGGGCAGCCCCTTGCTCTAGGTGAGTGGAAGAGTGTAAGGAAGAACCAGGGTTGTGTGAGAGGGGGTGGGGAACGGTCTTCCTGGAGGAGGCCAGGGCGCGCAGCTGATGTGTTTGGTTGGTTGGTGTCAGTCGCGGGCCTGGAGCCTGTTTCGGGTGTGTGTGGGGTGCAGAGGAGCCGCCGTGTGCAGAGACCCTGGACGGAGGCTGGACAGTAGCACATCCCTTCCCTCTCCCCCGCAGCAGAAAGTAGGAATGAGTGAGTCTGAAACCCAAGGCGGGCACTCCCTCCGAGGCAGAGGTGCCTGAGCTGGTTCCAGGCTGTGGTTTGGCTGCTCTGAGTGGCTGTACTCTTTCAGGTTGATGCCTTGCCCCCAGAACTCTCTTTTGGGTGTGGGTCTTAGCTTCTTTCTCCACCCCACATTTTGGAATTCAGTCCTCCACGAAGCTAGAGCTGCATGGCCAGGGCCGTGAAACTTTTAGCTGGGCACCGAGGACGTTAGAGGAAACACACACAGAACCAGTTCTCCGGGGACTTTTCTCAGCTCCTCTCTAAGATAATGTAAGAAGACTCCTTGCCGTGTATCTCAGCCCCTCCCCTTTGCTTGCATTTATGCTCTGTGCTTCTAAAAGAAGAATCTCACGCGTACTTGGATCTACAGGCCCTGTTTTGAAGAACACACATGGTCCAACCTGACCTTTCAGGATAGCAGTGTTTGGGTTTCAGTTTTAAGAACTTCTCTTGAGGGACAGGGTTGGACAGGCATACAAAATACGACGTTTCTGTTGGATTTTCAGCAGGTGTGGGTGTTTCTTGGGTTTCTAGCCTCAGGAAAGCTAAGTGGACTTTTTTGGGCTACATCAGTCATTGAGAATTTAGGTGGCGGAGGAATGGATTACATTGTAAAACAGTGGCCCTAACCCTTTCCGAGTTTAATGATGGGCAGTTAGGAGAATGTCACAGTCACGCTCTGTTATTTTCACACTGCACGTAAATTAAGAGTTAAAAAGCTATATTGGAGTGAAATAAGTAAGCATCTATATCTCTGTGGTATGGAGCTGGCTGCCGTGGAAGCCAGGGGTTTGCCTCCGCAGTGACTACGGGAGACTTTAAGTCTGGTATCACAGTTGTACATTACTTTTATGGAATCCTTTTATTGATGGTGGTTACAGGCTGTTGGCCGTATTCGATGCTTGTGGGCATTTGACTCTGTGAATTAATAGAGCTGCTTTATGTGTGGTATGTACGTGTGTAGACGCTGAACGCCTGGTGTGCTTCTGTGTGGGAACCCAGAGACTGCAGGAATTAGGGGCGTTTCGATAATGCCAGTGATTCCGAGAGGTGTTCACGTCCTTTCAGGGACATCAGACGTCTTCTGTCAGTTGACAGCCAAAAATAGATGTGAATTATAAGAACTGTTTCTTCAGGACAATGGAAAATAGTTTAGAATGATTAGGGGGACTTGTTCATACATGAATTAAAATGTTAGCTTTTAACGACAACCGCAGTTTTGTAATAAAGGGCTAGAATCTTGAGTTTCTTGCTGTTTTTGTAGCACAGTGGTTCAGCATCTATGAAGGGCTAACGTTTGGCTTTTCTGACAATTGTCGTTTGCCTTCATGTCGATGAATTAAATATTCATTGGTGCCTGTTAGTTGCAAGACCTTGTGTTAGGTGCTGCAGATCTTGTGGAAAATGTTTAATCAGGTTGCTGCTAATAATGTACACAGGAGACATCAGCGTCTTCAGAGCAGGTGAAGGCGACATGTAATTAACCTCCCATTGGAACACAGGGACTCGGATCTTTGTCAAGGCTTGTGAACTAAAGAGTATCTCTCAGGGTAAGGCTCAGGCCAGGCATGGGCCCTCCTTCCTGAGAAGGCATCGTGGACAAGAGGACGTTAGATGTCCATGAGCTGGGCTGGAGCTACGACACCACAGGTGCTCATTCATGTTGAGGGGGCTCAAAGAAAGCGCCTTTGCAGTTGAAGCGGTCCATGACAGCAGGGTGCCACAGCCCACGGGCCTTGACCTTAAGAAGCAGGCTATTCCTGCTGAGATTACAGCCTCCCCAGTCGTTTTTATAAAAAGTCATTAGCTGCAGAAATGTCATCTGGGGCACGTTATTGTGACCCATTCCCTTCTGCCTTCTAGCCATCAGCAGCCGCGGGCAGGTGCGGTATGTACAGCGTGACAGCCCAGGTGTGGGGGCAGATCCCGTGTCGGCCGTGGCCCAGAGTGTGGGGTGGTGGCCAGGAAGAGCCACCCTTTGTGAGGGACCAGGTTTTAGGAGTTAATTTTTCTCCCTCTGGCTTGTTTGGTGCCCTCGGCGTTTGGACTTGACACGCTTCTCCCCAACCCACTTGTAGCCAGACCACTTGGATCCCGGTAGGCCGAGTTGTGGTCACCTGTCCGGCCAGGTCGGGACGTGTAGCTCAGCTCGTGGGCTCTGTGAGCTCCTGTAGGGTACGGCAGCGGGGATGGAAGGCCGCGGACGAGTTCTGACCCAGGGTTGCCTCCTTCGCACCTGAGGCAGGCTTGCAGCAGCAGCAGCAACAACGCCTGCAACACTCTGGTCTCTGAGGGGGTGGGTGGTTTGGTTTTGAGCTCACGGAGTGGAATCGTGAGCTGTGTGCTTCCTTAGCTAAAAGGTATAACTGTGTTTGGATTTTGTTTTTTTTTTCCTATGCCTTCTCTTTTCCTCAGAGTACTAAATTGCCACTTGCTATCAGAAGGACGCTTTCCTTAGAAGCAAGGTCAAGTGCAGCTTTCTGGTGGGAGCATTTTAAAGATTGTCCATACTGGTGACATGAGAAGGCCGCTCTGTGAGGGGGAGGGGGTGTCCTTGGATCACTTGGGCGAAGGCACCGAAGGTGACCCATCCTTGTTCGTATAGTTGTGTGTTGGGAAGTAAGGGAACACCTGTGTGTTTGCACATGTTAGGAGGCACACGATGTGTGAAGTGATGGGGTGGGCAGAAGGCATCGTGGCTGTGGGCCTAGGGAATGTGGGGAGCAGATGTGACACCCCGCTTCTGCTGTGTGACGTGTCTACCTTTTGGTATCTGAGTGTGGCAGCAACCTGCAGTGCTGGTGGGGCCGCCCCGTCTTAACACGTGAGGAGCCAGCCCTCACCCGAGTTTACACGGCCACGAGGATTACAGGGCACGTTTCCTTCCTCCAGTCCTGTCTCCCTGGAGCTTGCAGAGCAGGACTGGTTGTGGCTGAGACGGGAGGTCCCCAGGCTGCCGGTCTCCATAACGTTCTCGGAGAACGACCCTTGACGGGAGAGGCGCTCCCCCTGTCCTGGGCATTCATTTTTTAGATCCAGAGGCATTCCTGTAGTTGTAAGAGTTCCCAGAAATGGTTTTAACGTAGCACAAACCTTGTGACAATGATTGAAACATAAACTGAATTTCTGGCTTTGAGTTCGAGCGGGAGGGCATCATGGCGAGTCTTGTCTTGAGAAAACCTCTGTGGTCATGTTTCCATGGACCCACCTTTCCTAATCCTTGTCCTCTTAATGGTTTCAACAGGACAGATTGATTCACTTTGGAGCTGTAAGTACTGATTATTAGGGTGCAGCGCTCATTGTACAGTGACGCAGGATCCCACAATGAGTATCCAAGAGCAGGGTTTCCCTTTGGACCTTGGAGCGAGTTTCACCGAAGATGCCCCCCGACCCCCAGTGCCTGGTGAGGAGGGTGAACTGGTGTCCACAGACCCCAGGCCCATCAGCCACAGCTTCTGCTCCGGGAAGGGTGCCGGGTTAAAGGTGAGACTTCAGCAGCCACACCAAGGCGCTCGGATCTGGACCTGGGGTATGAGCCTGAGGGCAGCGCCTCCCCCACCCCGCCATACTTGAAGTGGGCTGAGTCGTTGCACTCGTTACTGGACGATCAAGATGGGATAAACCTGTTTAGGACTTTCCTGAAGCAGGAGGACTGTGCTGACCTGCTGGACTTCTGGTTCGCCTGCAGCGGCTTCAGGAAGCTGGAGCCCTGTGACTCGAATGAGGAAAAGAGGCTGAAGTTGGCCAAAGCCATTTACCGCAAATATATCCTCGATAACAACGGCATCGTATCCAGGCAAACTAAGCCAGCTACCAAGAGCTTCATAAAGGACTGCATCATGAAGCAGCTGATAGATCCTGCCATGTTTGACCAGGCCCAGACGGAGATCCAGTCCACCATGGAAGAAAACACCTACCCCTCCTTCCTCAAGTCTGATATTTATTTGGAATATACGAGGACAGGCTCGGAGAGCCCAAAGCTCTGTAGTGACCAGAGCTCTGGGTCGGGGACAGGGAAGGGCATACCTGGATACCTGCCCACTTTGAATGAAGATGAGGAATGGAAGTGTGACCAGGACCTGCACGAAGACAGCGGCAGAGACCCTGCTCCCCCCGGCAGGCTCACGCAGAAGCTGCTTCTGGAGACGGCTGCCCCGCGGGCCTCCTCAAGTAGACGGTCCAGCGAAGGCAGAGAATTCAGGTGAGTCAGGTACCAGGCGTCCGTGTCTATGCGCACGTCCGAGACCCGGAGGACCCGCAGGGGAGAGGTGTGGGTAAGGAGTGGTCTTGTCTTCCAGCCCCTAGGTGGGTATGCTCCTGCTGCTGTGGGTGACTTGTGGTTTGAGTCCTTACTCGTGACACCTGCACATTTGTCCTTAAATGTGTTTGACATTTGTAAGTTGAGACTTTTATCAAGAACAGTCTGAAATATGTGGCTTTGTAAGTCATTGAGAACATGGGAAGTCTTAGAAATCGTTGAAACTCAGAAGGACGCTGAAACTTACCCTTTAGCAGTGAAATTTGTATCGTCTTGCATAGAAGTTGGATTTACGCGATAGGCATAATCCTTTTGGCTTCATGGAGAGGAGTGAACATCTGAAAGCATCAATCCTTAGAGAATTCTGGATTGTTGCATTTTGTACGGGTTTTCTGAGAGTCTTCCTGGAGTTTGGGGAGGGGTGGGGGAGGACACTACCATGCAGCAGAGTATCAGAGCACTTGGGGAACATCCTCTGGATGGAGTTCTAGGGGCGGCCTTTTCCTCCTGCTGCTGTGTGGTCCGTTCCCAGCATCGTGTGAAGTGTGAAGTCGTTGGGGGAGCCTTTGCCTACAGGCTCCTTGCAACTTTAGAATCACCAGTGGTGTTAATCGAGAAGTTGTTACAGCTTGGGAAACCTGTGTCTTCATCCTCTTTTCTTGGTGGTTCCCCCTGCTGTTACTGGAGATTTTGGCCGTGGGTTGGAGCCCCTGGCCGATGTTAGCACATGTTGGTAGGCCACTCCCATGTCCCGTCATTTCCCTGTAGCTGGTCCTGGGGACTTCTGCCCCTGAAACCTTCAAAGCGTGGCATCTGTGTGACCCTGCTGACCACACTGACTTAATCAGGAGTCAGAAACTTCGTGCTGTGGCTCTCCCGTGGAGTTATTCAAAACCTGGATCGTTTCTTCAAGCTCACTGTGGCAGAGAAACTGGCTACTTGCTTAATAAGCACAGGATTAAACGTTTCTAAGTTTTAAATGTCATTTAAGTGATGGGATTCAAGATACCCCATTTGAACTAATTTTTATGTGACTGTTGCTCATTGTCTTTAGCTGAATGCTGTCGATATAGCAAGCTTTTTAGGACAGAACTTAACCATGAAGTTTTTCTGAGTAAGGCTAGCAACTGACACAGTTTTTATTTTTTTTAAGTTTTTAAAAAATGTTTATTTATTTTTGAGAGAGAGAGAGAGAGAGACAGAGCATGAGCGGGGGAGGGGCAGAGAGAGAGGGAGACACAGAATCTGGAGCAGCTCCAGGCTCTGAGCTGTCAGCACAGAGCCCAACGTGGGGCTCGAACTCAGGAACCGTGAGGTCCTGACCTGAGCTGAAGTCGGACGCTTAACCAACTGAGCCACCCAGGTGCCCCAAAGGCTTTATTATTTTAGAGCAATTTTAGGTTATCAACAAAAATGAGAGGAAGGTCCAGAGGTTTCCCATTACCCCCATCCCCCACCCCCACCAACACACAGCCTCCTCCGTTGTCAGCAGAGCACTACCTTTGTTACAGCTGCTGAACCTGCATCAACACGGCATCACCACCCAAAGTCTACATTAGGGTCCATTTTTGGTGTTGGACACTGTGGGTTTGGATGAATGGACGATGACCGGTTTCCACCATTGCAGCATCACAGAGTAGTTTCACTGTCCTGCCTATTCAGCCTCTCCTCTCCCCCAGCCCCAGATAACTGCGTTTTGTTTTTTTTAAATACAGTTCTGCCTTTTCCAGAATGTCATGTAGTTGGACCCCTACAGTGTAGCCTTTTCTCACCGGCGTCTTTCACTTGGTAACACGCATTTGAGCTTCCTGCGTGGCTTCCCATGGCTTGATGGAGCATTTCTTTTTCTTTTATCTACGTTTATCTATTTATTTATTTATTTATGTATGTATGTATGTATGTATGTATGTATGTATGTTTATTTTGAGAGTGAGAGAGAGCACGAGTGGGGGAGGGACAGAGAGAGAGAGAATCCCAAGCAAGCTCCACGCTGTCAGCAAAGAGGGCATCGTGGGGTTCGAACTCACAAACTACAAGATCATGACCTGAGCCAAAGGCAGACATGTAACTGAGCCACCAAGGCACCCCAGTGCTGAATACTAGTTCATTGTGGGGATCGACCACAGTTAATTTATCTGTCACCTGCTGAAGGACGTCGTGGCTGTCCCCAAGCTTTGGCAATCATGAGTAAAGCTGCAGTACATACATACCTGTGTGCAGGTTTTTGTGCGGATGGGAGTTTTCACCTCCTCTGGGTGAGCGCCATGCCAATCAGGCTCCGTGCGGTCAGTGTGGAGCCTGACATTGGGCTCGATCTCATGAGCTGTGAGGTCATGACCTGAGCCTAAATCAAGAGTGGCACGCCTCACCGTCTGAGCCACCCAGGTGCCCTACAGGTGCCTCTCCTAAGCACTGATTGTGCCTGGAGACGTGTGTCACCAGGGCCACTATCTAGGACAAGATGACTCGGGGGTTCTCCCGAACCTAGAACTTCACGGTTCCTTGAGTTCACCATCCTGGGGCTGCTCCACGCGTGCCCTCTGGTGTTCAGCCTCCCTGACCAGGTAAGCATTTTCCCTGTTTCCCGATAGGAGGCCTGAGTGTCTGTCCTCACTTGGCCTTACGTGTGGGCACATGGCTGTTTCTCATGGAGGCAACTTGAGGAAAATTAGATGAGTGTTACCCAGGTCTCTGTCACACCTGGGAAAGCAGCGGTGCTCCCTGGCCTTCTGCTTTTATCCTGCTTACCTGGGGCCATTTCGAGCCCCTGGGCCACGGGATCCCAGAATCCCTTGCTGTTCTCTGTGTCTCTGCGCAGACTTTCCCAGTCTTTATTGCCCACAGTTGGTGGAACTCTGAATAGGACTTTGGTTGGCTCCCACCCATCGTGTTCACTGGTGTAGAAGTGGCAGAGGGTGTGTGAATGATTTGGCATCAGGTGTAGGGCCCAGGGGCTGTGGGACAGTAGCTGGCAGGCTCAAGGTTTACTCCCCCATGAAAAGCATGCGCTGGCCCCCCAGATGCGTTGAGGGACTGTGTGGGAGGGCCTGGTTGGTCACCTGCCTCAGCCATTCAACCACCCACACTTCGCAGTCACTGCTGGTTTTTTTTTTTTTTTTTTAACGTTTATTTATTTTTGAGACAGAGAGAGACAGAGCATGAACGGGGGAGGGTCAGAGAGAGAGGGAGGCACAGAATATGAAACAGGCTCCAGGCTCTGAGCAGTCAGCACAGAGCCCGACATGGGGCTCGAACTCATGTACCGCGAGATCATGACCTGAGCCGAAGTCGGATGCCCAACCGACTGAGCCACCCAGGCGCCCCCGCAGTCACTGCTGGTTTTAATGACTGACGTTGGCAAGCGCTTTCTGTTTCTGTCTGCTACCCTTACCTTCTTCATCCGGTGGGAAGTTCCCTAAGGACAGGGTCCTACATTTTTTCTTGTGTCTTCCTGGTGGGCCAGCCCAGTAGGGTGCTTCTGGTCACGGCTGGTCATCATGGTCATGGCCAGAGAGTGGACCGTGGATGCCGTTTATAGCAGGAGCGGCTCCACATTTAAAGGGCAGACAGCTGGTCCTTTCCAGGGCCCCTTCATATTTTGACTAAGGAACTGTCTGTCCTGATGGTTGGCTCATTGACTGTATTTATTTATTTATTTATTTTAATTAAATTTTTTTTCAAACGTTTATTTATTTTTGGGACAGAGAGAGACAAAGCATGAACGGGGGAGGGGCAGAGAGAGAGGGAGACACAGAATCAGAAACAGGCTCCAGGCTCTGAGCCATCAGCCCAGAGCCTGACGCGGGGCTCGAACTCACAGACCGCGAGATCGTGACCTGGCTGAAGTCGGACGCTTAACCGACTGCGCCACCCAGGCGCCCCTCATTGACTGTATTTAAAAGGTCTAGAGAAAAATGTAAAAAGAGGAAATGCTCCAAATGTATATAATTTCCACGGAATGCAGAAAAGCAAGATTGGTTTTGGATTTCTGATTGGAGTTCAAGTGGAGCGGGGTGTGGTTCAGGCTGTGGCTCTGGGGACGGCGGCCTGGCTGTGGAGGGTACAGTCTGGGGACGGTGGCCTGGCTGCAGAGGGTACAGTGTGTGCATTTGTCTGCTTAATAGTGAGCCTGTTCGGTTTGACCACCAGCAAATTCTCTTCGCCATTGAATTTTTAGACCATCTGTTATGGAGTGTAGCGAGCGTCTGGCTCTCCCTAAAGCCCTCCCCCTGCTTCTTCTACTACAGTGCTGGTAGTTCCTTTCAGTAGGGGCATGAAGCTTAGGGAGAGACCGGGGCCCGTTGGCATTCCCTCGTCATCTTCTAGATGTGTGACCCGTTCAACTAGATGAATTCTTCTAACTGAACAGATGATCCCAGAGGAGGTGACTGGAGACGTTTTCGGACAGCCCTTGGTGTGTGGCTGTTGGTTCCTGGGTTGGGAGTTTGCACGTCGTCTCACTCACCTTGCCAGCTGGACGGGGAGAACGTGAAGCTTGGTGGTTTAGCTTAATGACTCCTCACTTAGCGACTTCTCCACTAGACAGTGTCTTGTGAGGTCAGTCTTCTGTTTTGTGACGGAGGGAAAGTTGCTGCACCTCTCTGCGCTCACGTGTGAGCTGGGGAGGATGAGGTGATACCTGCCGAATGAGGTTGTCACGGGGTCCCGTGCGATCGCGCCTGGGGGTGCGGCCTATGCCTGCCCCATTCCCCTCCTTCGTCATCTGAATTTCACCAACAGTGCTAGATGTTGGTGGAATTCGTATCTGGATTACAAATGGTTTCAAGGATAGGAATGCCATGTTCAGATTTTAATAATATATTCCTTTCATGGGGCGCCTGGGTGGCTCAGTTGGTTGAGTATCCGACTTCGGCTCAGGTCATGATCTCACAGTTCGTGGGTTTGAGCCCTGCTTCGGGCTGTGTGCTGACAGCTCGGAGCCTGAAACCTGCTTCATATTCTGTGTCTCCTCCTCTCTCTGCCCCCTCCCCTGCTAGTGCTGTGCCTCTCTCTCTCAAAAATAAAATAAACATTGAAAAAAAATTAAAGAAAAAATTCCCTTCAGGGGAGGCATAGTACCTCCCCGCCCCAAACCTGTCCCTCTTGTAACCATTCCAACCTGCGGAAGTGGTACCGGCATCTACCAGGCCAACCAAGCACTCCGATCCCTGCTTTGTTCACCTGTGTATCCAGTACAGCGTCCAGTCCTGGTTTCCCGCCAAGTGTGTGTCGAATCCCTGTGCTTCCTGCTTTCTGCCTGCTGGCTCCCACCACCTCTTCCTGGGCCACCACAGAACCTTCTGTCTGGGCCTCTGTCTCTTCTCCCCACAGCACCAAAGCAGTCCCTCCTAAGTGCAAGTGTGACCGCGTCTTTCCTTTCTCCAGCGCCGCCGGGACTTCCCACGGCACCTGACTTGACCCCAAGCTCCTGTGATACGCGTGTGCCCGTGCTGGACTCTGTCACAGAGGCACGATCATGCTGTATGCATTTCCTCTACCTGTCAGTGGTGTACATGGCCCTTAAAATTTTTAAGCGAGTTAAGGAGAGTCAAAGTGTTTTTCGGTCTGCTAAAGTCATGTAAAACTCCATGGTCTTTGACAGGTTTCAACAGAGTCTGGGAAAGTATCTGCAGATAGCCATCAGACTGGAGAATTCTGGAATAGAGAGGCCCCTTTGCTTGGGCCTTTGCGTCAGTGGGCTTATGACAGAGAAGTGCTTGCAGAGAGCCCATGAGCAATGTTGTTGACCAGACCCTTTGCACGGACGGCACTGCCCGTGGCTCTGACGTGCCGCTATTTCAGGACGATTTCAGGAGAGCGTGCGGCTGGTGTGCTTGGCTTGGGTGCACTTCTTGGAACTGGGCCATACCTATAGGTCAGCCGCCTGCCGTGACCAGCGCATTCCCGTGTTTGTGCCCTGGTGTCACAGAGATTTGAATTTGACCGTAGTCACCAGCCCTCTTAATCTGTTCTGGAATCCCGGCTGCATTACATCAGTTTACCCTGCAGCTACTGGAAGGAGACTTGGGTGAGTAGTGGTAGGTAGCTCAGTAGGAAAGAAGGGCAGTCGAAGTCTGCGGCCTGCTTGAGGCTGCATACCTGTGTGTGGGGAAGGAAGTCGGTGTTGCTGTATTTTCCCTTTGTGTCACATCGGTACAGGTGGTCGGTTTTGTGAGCCACTCAGGGTCCTCTTAGAGCCCGTTAATTCCAAGAAGGGTTGATCTGAAGAAACAACTCAGTGTATCTCTTCAGTCCCTTCCCGGGACCCGGGCTGGTTGCCTGACTTTGTTAAAGTGAACCACTTCGGCGTCTTCAGAGAGCTCACAGGAGAGGCCGTGCACAGGGCCTGCTGCGCCCCTGTGGGCAGCCCCCCATCGCTGGGTGTGTTCCAGTGCTGGCCCTTGAGCCTCTCTGTGAGCCAGGGAAATTTCTGGTAGTAGCTGGGGTTGGCTCTTCCAGTTTCAGGGGACAGAGGTGGTTAGGTGTCTGGTGGGCGCCATCGGTCCGTTCCCGAGCCCTCAGCTCATCCAGCTTTGTGCACTTTGAGTTATTTAAATGCTTTTTGGTTTCGTTTGGTTGTTTGTTTTTGGCATTGACCCTCTCTGGATCTTAACTAACTCACCTTTGGTGTAGGGCCAGTGTCTTCTCTTGAACCAACATTTTAAAGTAACCGTAATGGGTGCCCTGCTGGCTCAGTCGGAGCGTGTGACTCTCGATCTCAGGGTCGTGAATTCAAGCCCCATGCTGAGTGTAGAGCCTACTTAAAAAAAAAAAAAAAAAAAAGCCATAAAGAATGTTGCTGGCAGCACTGCTCGTGACAGCTAACAGAGTAACTTGAATGTCCAGTAGCACGGGTGGTCGCACAGGGATTGTGTCTGTACAGCTGGAGAACGTAGGCTTTTGGCTTCACTGTGTTTTCCAAGTTTCTTCAAAACATATTTATAGAAATCAGGTGTATAGAAACAGGTTGCATGGAGGCCTGAATTATCTGCTTTTCAAAAGTCTATATTTTCTTTAAGAAGGATGCATGAAATGTTTCCTTTTAATATGATCTTAGATTTATTTATTTATATTATTTTTTTAATGTCATTAAAATTTTTTTTAACGTTTATTTATTTTTGAGAATGAGAGAGAGAGAGCGAGCGAGTGAACGTGCGCGAGTGGGAGAGAGGGAGACACGGAGTCCGATGCAGGGCTTGAACTCATGAACCGTGAAATCATGACCTGAACCGAAGTCGGACACTCAACCGACTGAGCCACCCAGGCGCCCCCTTAAAAAAAACCTTAAAAAAGACCCCCAAAACCCTTAGCAGTCCCATGTCCTTCCTCCCAGCCTCTCCAGGACGGCCACTTCCGTCTGTGTCCGAGCCTCCTGTGTGTCCGCTCTGCCGCCACAACAAAACACCGTGCACTTGGGGCTTAGATGGCAGACATTTATTTCTCAGTGTGGGGGGCTGGAGGTGCCACATCAAGGCCCCAGCAGGGCCACTGTCTCACCATTTCACCCTGTGGGTGGTGAGGGAGCAGGCCCCCCCCCCCCCGCTGTGTCCGAGTAAGGGGTGCTAAGTCCTGTCGTCAGTGCTCTTATGACCTTGTGTAGCCTTCACAACTTCCGTAGAGGCACCCCCTCTAAATGCAGAAATGCCGGGGGCCGGGACTCCAACATAGGGTTTGGGGTGATGTAGGCTTTCAGGCCCTCACAGCCGCCTTGAGTCCTGTGTCCCTACTGCTGTCTGTAGGCCACCTGCTATTAGACCATCTCTGTTGGGGTTCTGGCTCCCTGCCACCCACCCTGTTTGTTGGTACACCCTAGGTTTGGCTTCCATCCATATTTGGTGTATTCATTGCTGAGCTGGGCCAAGCTTTTTCTTTCTTTCTTTAAAAAAAAAAATCTTTAATTTTTAAAATGTTTATTTCTTAGGGAGAGAGAGAGAGCGGGCGAGCGCATGCACGCGGGGGAGGGGCAGAGAGAGAGGGAGGCACAGAATCCGAAGCAGGCTCCAGGCACTGAGCCATTAGCACAACGCCCGATGTGGGGCTCGAACCCATGAATCATGAGATCATCACGAAGTGATGCCACTGAAGTGAAGTGAAGCCACTGAAGTCAGAGGCTTAACTGACTGAGCCACCCAGGTGCCCCTAAACGTTTTTTTTTTTGTTAAGAAGTATCACTTTTTTGTGTTTTTTGAATTTTAAGAGCTGCATTTTTCCCTTCGATTAGTTATTTGACTTTGTGATGTACATTTTCCCTTACTCTGTATCAGCTTAAGAAATGCCTTGCGTATATATGTCTCTGCATTATAAAACCTGTCAGACAAAAACTGTTTTTCTCCAAGAGACATGTCTCCTAAAACCCTCCCTCTTCCCACTTCCCTTCAGGTGGTTCTTCATTCACTGCTGTGTAGACTGCTGTGACTGCTGTGTGACTGCCGTGTGACTGCCATGTGGTGCCGTGTGACTGGGGCGCGGTACCCTGTGACTGCCGTGAGTGGGGGAGAGGTCGAATGGGCTTAGAATTCCAGTTGGGGCGGTGGTGTCTCCTTCAGAAATTCAAGGGTTTGCGCCTCGTCTTCTTTCTTAGGGCCTTGTGCTGGGGAAGCCTGAGTCCATTCTATTCATAACCCTTGGTCGTGGGTCCCCTCTCTGGGAGCATTTCTGGGTGCCCCGTCAGCAGCGCTGTCTCATCGCACTGTGCCTGCTCTGTGGTTTTTGCTTCGTTGTGCTGAACAAACTAGTCCTTCAATTCTGGGAATTTGTTAAATGTTACTTCTTTGATAATTTCCTATTTTCCACGTTCACGGTTTCTTCGTTTCAGGGTTCCTATTATTTAGATGTTGGACCATCTGGAACGAGCCTTTAAATTCTAAATCTTTCTCCTATTTTCCATTTCTTTTTGTTGTGTTTTCTGATCTATTAAATTTTTCTGCCCTTGTTTTTTGAATGCACAGTCTGAAAAAAACAAAACATTTGTCTTTGTTGTTGTTGTTGTGTTCATGGGTCAACATCTGTTAAAAATCTTTCTGGAGATGTCAGTTATAACTTCTTAATTATTGTTTTGCCCAGCTTCCTGGGTAAGGTAGTCTCTGTGTCCTCTGAGTTCCTTTCTTATGGGTTTGCTGTGGTTCCTGTCTTCCTTGCTGGAAGTTCTACCCAAGTGGTGATCCTTGGCGGTTCCTTCGTGTTTCACAGTGAGGCGCTACAGATGCTGGTTGAAAGCTGTGTGCAAGGCGGCCTTTTGGAGCAGTGTGCTCAGAGTGTTCACGCCACCTGTGGACTTTGTTTATTGTGGTCTTTTCTCTGGGTCATTTGCTTCTCCTTGACAGGGATGCTTCATGTCTCCTTTTTGTGGGGGCTGTCTGTTGGATTCTGGCGCTAAGTAGGTACAGGAGTTTGGGGTTTCCCAGGTGAGAATACAGACTTTCGCCTAGTCTCTCAGTTTTCGGTCCTGAGCCCCCTAATGTCTTCCCTGTACCCGATTTCCCCAGATCAGGAGCCTTTTGCCTTCATTTTTTTTTTTAATCATTTTTATTATTTTTATTTTTTTTTCAACGTTTTTTATTTATTTTTGGGATAGAGAGAGACAGAGCATGAATGGGGGAGGGGCAGAGAGAAAGGGAGACACAGAATCGGAAACATGCTCCAGGCTCCGAGCCATCAGCCCAGAGCCTGATGCGGGGCTCGAACTCACGGACCGCGAGATCGTGACCTGGCTGAAGTTGGACGCTTAACCGACTGTGCCACCCAGGCGCCCCTCATTTTTTTTTTTAATTTTTTTTTTTAACGTTTATTTATTTTTGAGACAGAGACAGAGCATGAACGGGGGAGGGTCAGAGAAAGGGAGACACAGAATCTGAAACAGGCTCCAGGCTCTGAGCTGTCAGCACAGAGCCCGCCGCGCTGCTCAAACTCACAGACCGTGAGACCATGACCTGAGCCGAAGCCGGCCGCTCAACCAACTGAGCCACCCAGGTGCCCCTCGTCTTCATTTTTACAGAGCCTGTTTGTGCAGCGTCGTCCAGGAGTGTGCGATGGAGGGCTGTGTCTTCATGCCGGTCCTCACACCGGGCCCTGCAGGTCTAACTAGCCCTTCACTGGTGCTCAACAACCTGTGTTTAGCGTCATGCCCTCTACCCAGCCCTCGGTAGGGAGGTACGGTTGGTTATTGCCAAGAAGTCCTGCACATGTGTGGGGGAAGCCTGCTCCTTGTTTCTGTAGAGCTGGGCCTTATTTGCACAGGTAAGAGAACTCTGAGAAGAAATCCGTGAAGGATATGTGAACCTGCTGTTTGGGGGAGGTCTGATGTAATTACCTTGAAATATGTAATGTGGAGGCGGCAGCATCGTGAAAGGATTCTTTCTTTTTTAATACAAATTCATTCAGGACACCTTTAATAATCTGAGATCACTCAGTGGGTAAAAGTTGTATGCGGACGTGGAACTTCTCGGGGGAACGTTTATCCCGGGTGTGAGGCTTGTCTGTACTGGATGTAGCTGGAGGGGTTGGTGTCTGGGGGGGATGTGGGTACTGTTTCTCCCTCTGGTGTGACTGGGTTTCTTACCGCACCTTCCTGAGGACCCTTGGTTCATCTCAGGACAGTTGATCCCTGTTCTGGTGGTGGACTATGATACGATCGTGGTGTTTGGAGAACAGGAGGAGAGTATAAACACCGTGGGGCACGCGTGTCCGAGAAAAGCTGCGTGTGAGCAGATGGGAACAGATGTCTCTACTGTGTGGCCTGATGTGCTGCCCCTCTAAAAGGAGAGTTGACAGAAATACAGACACGTTCATTCGTTGAGTGCCCTCTGTGTCAGACACTCTTCTAGAAGCCAGAGATTCACCAGTGAAGAGAGCAGACAAAAATCCCTCCGCCCGCGGAGCTTACAGTTTCTTTTAACAGGGAGCAGTAAAAGATGAATAAAATGGAATGTTCCAGATGGTGACAAGTACTGTGGTGAAGTATAAGAGGGGAAAGGGCAGTAAGGGGCAGAGGAAGGGTTGTGATTTTAACAAAGTGTTGCCAGAGAGGGTCCCATTTGAGAGGATGACTTTCGAGCAAGACCTCAAGAAAGTGAGAGCACAAACCATGTACCTGGAGGAGGAAGAAGAGGGGAAGCAAGCGTGGCAGCATGGCTGGAGCAGAGCACTCAAAGGGAGAGCCGTGGGGAGGTGAGCCCAGAGAGGTGATGGGATATTCTGATGGGGTTAGAAGAGCCACTGCAGCTTCTGCTTTGGCCTCTCTCTCAGGTCGTCAGTGTATTGATGGTATCTAGAGCTGTGAGCATTGTTGACATCCCCAGGAGTCAAGTGACACTCCACGGCTGAGGCTTTGGGGATGGATAGGAAGCAAGAAGGAGATGAGGTAGGAAGAAACCAGTTGAGGGTGGTGCCTTGGAAGCCAGATGGAAGGATGGAATGATTAGCTATCAAATGCTGCCGGTAGGTGAAGTGAGATGGGGACTGATAGTCATGAGGTTTAACAATGTGGAGATTATTGGGTGATCCTGGGTGATTCTGGCTGGTGGGGTGGGCGTGGGGGTGATGGTGAGAGTGGTGGTGGGGGTGGGAGATGGGGGGGGTGGGGGTGATGGTGATGGTGAGAGTGGGGGTGGGGTGGGGAGGGGTGGGGGTGGGGGTGGGAGATGGTGGGGTGGGCGTGGGGGTGATGGTGAGAGTGGTGGTGGGGGTGGGAGATGGGGGGGTGGGGGTGATGGTGATGGTGAGAGTGGGGGTGGGGTGGGGAGGGGTGGGGGTGGTGGTGGGAGATGGGGGGGTGGGGGTGGTGGCAGTGGGGGTGGTGGGAGATGGGGGGTGGGGGTGATGGTGATGGTGAGAGTGGGGGTGGGGTGGGGAGGGGTGGGGTGGGGGTGGGGGTGGGGGGGTGGGTGTGGGGGTGATGGTGAGAGTGGTGGGGGTGGTGGGGGGAGTTGGGGTGGGGGTGATGGTGGGGAGGGTTGGGTGGGGGGTGATGATGGTAGTGATGGTGGGGGTGGGGGTGATGGTGGTGGGAAATGGTAAAGGTATATTGAAACAACTTTCAAGTTTAACTTTCAACTACTCAAAGCCCTTTGAGAAGGGACTGTACCTTTGCCTTATTTCTGTCTCTTGGCTTAAAATAGTGGTTTGTAGGTCTGCTGTTGATAAATATGTGTTGAGTTGAAATGATTGTAGCCATTAGAAATCATTTGCGGGACTTGCAGGATTTGATAGCCCTATGCACTTGAGCCATTGCTGTCACATCGTCTTTTGGGTTCCTATCTTTTATTAAGGAAGCTGCTACCCAAATTGTGGTTTGTAGTCATGGCCAGCCACAACCTCTGCATTGGTTTTACCTTTTGGACCTTTCACTTTTGATAAAGAAGTCAACATGTTTTTAAAAAATAGGTAAACTAAGAAATTCTGTCTGATTTACTAAGTGTGCAGAAACAAGCCGTGGCTTGTATGTACCATTGCTAGTGAGTGTTGAGGCTGAATTGATGGGCTAAAATCTCCCATCATGAATGTGAATATCTGTTTCTGATTTTGTTAGTTTGTTTTTTTTTTTAAGTATAATTAACACACAGTGTTTTATTAGTTTCGGGTGTTCTGTTGCTGTTAGGTTTTGCTTTGTGTGTTTTGAACCCGTAGTTTGCATGCATACAAATTTAGAGTCATTATATTTTCCTTGTGGACTGGTCTTTTTATTATTATGAAATTTCTCTCTTTATGTCTGACAAAGCTTCTTGTTTTAAAATCTACTTTGATATTGCTAATGCTACCCCAAATTTTCTTTTGTTAACATATGCATGACTGTGTTTCTAATCTTTTACTTTTAATTTTTCTATATTCTTATATATAAGTTGTTTCTTTTATAAGCTGGATATGGTTTTGTATATGGATATTCCTTTTTTAAATGTTTTATTTACTTTTGAGAGAGACAGACAGATAGAGTATGAGCAGGGAAGGGGCAGAGAGAGAGGGAGACACAGAATCTGAAGCAAGCTCCAGGACCTGAGCTGTCAGCACAGAGCCCAACACGGGGCGCGAACCCACGAACCACGAGATCATGACCTGAGCAAAAGTTGGACACTCAACCGGCGGAGCCACCCAGGCGCCCCAAGATTGTATTTTTTATTACTCTCATTATATTTATTTTTTATTTATTTATTTTTAAAAATGTATTCATTTTGAGAGAGCGAGAGCATGTGCACGTACAAGCAGGGGAGGAGCAGAGAGAAGGAGAGACGGAATCCCAAGCAGGTTCTGCACCATCAGTGCAGAACCCTACACGGGGCTTGAACTCATGAACTGTCAGATCATGACCTGAGCCGAGATCAAGAGTCGGATGCTGAACTGACTGTCCCACCCAGGTGCCCTAGAGCTTATTTTTGATGAACCCTTGTGTTAGATGTTTCTGTGTGATTTTGAACTAGGTAGGAGTCAGAAGAGAAGAGTCTGAAAAGATGAGTGGGTGCTGATAGGTGTCCCTGTTTCTCTGGATGTGACTTGAAATGGCCTCTGGGCAGGGAGGCTGTTCGGCCTTGAAGGACTATCTTTCTCGTCCTGAGAGCTGTCTTCAGTGGCATTTCTTCTGCAGACTGTGTCATAGCCTGCTGTGGTCAGGTACACGAGCAGGCACTGAAGTCTATGCCCCACAGTTTGTAAAATGCAAATATATTTCGAAAGATGGAACCCTCCTCTTCCCCAGTCTCCCCCTCATCACTCTTGGCCTACCTGCCCTGCAAAGACTGACTGCGTGGATGTAAATAATGTGAGTAATTTATTGGGTGTCCTTCCACAATGTCTTTACGCATGTTCGTATTAGCATAAACATATTACATTTTTAATACTTAATACACTTCATTTAAAAATTTTTAATGTTTATTTTTGAGAGAGAGTGAGCGTGAGCTGGAGAGGGCCAGAAAGAGGGAGACAGAGGATCCGAAGCAGGCTCCGTGCAGTGAGCGCGGAGCCTGATGTGGGGCTTGAACTCAAGAGCCATGAGATCATGACTTAAACCAAAATCAAGAGTCGACCACTTCACCAACTGAGCTACCCAGACTCCCCAATACCTAATACACTTTAAAGTAGAGATTTTCTCGGGGAGCCTGGGTGGCTCAGTCGGTTAAGCGGCCGACTTCAGCTCGGGTCATGATCTTGCAGTTCGTGAGTTCAAGCCTCGCGTCAGGCTCTGTGCTGTCAGCTCGGAGTCTGGAGCCTGCTTCGGATTCTGTGTCTCCTTCTCTCTCTCTGTCCCTCCCCCACTTGCGCTCTCTCAAAAATGAATAAACGTCAAAAAAAAAAAAATTTAAAGTAAGGGCGCTTGGGTGGCTCAGTCGGCTAAGCTTCAGCTCAGGTCATGATTTCGTGGTCCGTGATTTTGAGCCCTGCGTCGGGCTCTTTGCTGACAGCTCGAAGCCTGGAGCCTGCTTCAGATTCTTTGTCTCCCTCTCTCTCTGCCCTTCCCCCACTCTCTGTCTCTTTCTCTCTCTGTCAAAAGTAAATAAACATTAAAAAACATTGAGATTTTCATATGAGAAATCGATATGACCTGGGGTGCCTGCATGGCTCAGCCAGTTAAGCATCCAACCTCGGCTCAGGTGACAATCTCATAGCGGGTTCGAGCCCCATGTTGGGGTCTCTGCTGCCCGTACAAAGCCCGCTTTGAATCCTTTGTTCCCCTCTCTCTCTGTGCCTCCTATCCCTCTCTGAAAAATAAATAAACATTAAGAAAAAACAAAAAAAGAAATGGATATGGTCAAAAATAATCAGATCGTTCACAGAGAGTATAGTATGTATCGAGTACACACTCTGGATCTATTGAATATGTGTTCATTTTTCAGTTATAAAGATGACTGTACTAATTACTGCAAATGTTTCTAGGATTTTCTTTGTGTTTTGAATTACGTAGCTTTTATGCACCTAGTTTTTGCCCCATTCCCCATGTGACAAAGGGGATTGGATGGATCAGTGGCCAGGTTCGCTATAGGGGAAGAGGACGGACACAGCTGGCCGGCCTAAATGAGGAGCGTGCCCAGGGACTTAGCACGTGTAGGCTTGCCCAGCAAACACAGGCCAGGGAGGTTCAGCCCCACGTGTCCTGTGTATATCGGGCGTGTGTGCACGCCACCACGCGAAGATGCAGGGCTCGGCTTTTGGTTCTCCGCAGCAGGCTACGTGTCATTGATCGCCTTGCCGGGGGCGCAGGAGACAGAGGCCCACAGCTACACCTGTGATGGAGTCCTCCCCATCCTTACCTGGAGCACTCGTCTGTGGCGCCCGGCATTGCGGCCCTGTCCCACCTTCCAGGCGGCCTCTGCAATTCACGGGTGTGGAAGTGGCAGCGTCGAGTCGGGCCTTATCAACCCTGGCGCTCTCTTCTGAGCCAGAGATCGGTGTGGGGTGAGGCCAGCAGCACGGATGCCTCGATGGAGATCCCGACGACGGAGGGGGCTCGCACCTTGGTCCTTTGAAACTTCATTCGCTTTGGAACGTGAAGTTTTGTGTGGCCGCGTGGGGCTGTGCCGGGGGTACTTTAAAGACAACCCCATTTCCGTGGTGAACAAAGACTGGCAAACGAAAGCAGCCCAGGCCGTGCGCTCACATGCTCAGTTATCACTATACGTTCTCTTTACATACGGAAACATGGGATGGATCCTTTGTGGTTCGGCTTTTGCACAGGTGGTCATGCTAAGTTCATCCGGGTAAAGTAAAACCCCTCGGAAAAGAAAAACCTTTTGAAACGTTGTGAAAGAAAACGCATAAGCAGAGAAATCAAATAGCTCAGGCTACCCAGAGGTTTTCTGTTTCTCCTCCAGGTTTTCAGTCTTTGCACGGAGGCTGCTTCTCTGTGCTCAGGCAAGGAAAGACCAGTGTCCTGCAGGTGCAGGTGTGGGGACTGTCAGGCGACCTGTGAGCTCGGAGAAGGTCTTGAGGGTTACCTGATGACGTGAAGAAGTAAAGAGGGCAACCCGAGGCTGGGAGTCCTTAGTGGTTACTAAGTCACTTCAAGGGAACAGAATTTGCGACTAGACTCCTAAGTGCTTTTTAAAGGTGATTTTCAATAAGCCTTGTTTTTCTAAAGCCACTGTTCCGGGCTTGTAGCTCCAGCGCTCAGAACCGGGCTGCTGAGCAGTTTTGTGGGATCGTAGGATTGCAACATAAGCCTCCGCGCCTCGTTTCGGGTTATTGACTGGTTGGACCTGTGCTAAGGAGATTATCAGTCCGACGCGTGATCTGCCATTTTGACGTCAGTAAGGACCCAGGTCCAGAGTGTCCTGTAGTTCTCTAGCTCATGTTTGAAAGACCTTAGGGGGGTAGGTACAGATAGTATCACAGTAAATTACTCTAAATGACCTGCAATTAATTGGGAGTCGCTATTGCTTAATGTTTGTTGCAGCCTTTACTGAGTTTGTGAAGTGTGATTGGCACTTCTTCTTGGCAACTGGTAAATTCGCTGGAGCTCTGGTTTGAGGGCTCAAGGCTGGAGTAAGGGGTTGGGGTCTCCGGGAGAAGGCACTACCAGGCAGGCTGACCTGCCTCAGTGCACCGTTGCACTGAGAAAGATTGATTTAAAACTACAATGGGAGATTCTGTAAAATGTTTTTTCTCCACTTTTGAAACACTGCTACCTCAGCGTTCTCTTCCTCAGATCCATGAGAATCTAAAATCAGTTGTGAAACATTTATGTAAGTCTAGGCCCTGAAGAGAATTGCACTGACCTGTAACACACTGGCAGTGAGCAGGGTAAAGCTGATTTATGCTGAGCAGAGAGGATCAGGGTCTCCGGTTTTGTTAACTCATCATGCGGGAGCTCTCACTGGGAAGTTCCATCAGTGATTTCTGTGTCCTGTTTCACAGTTGTCAAAGCATTCTTCGTGTGTGTTGTTCTACGCATTTCAATAATTGTTCTGCAGAGATAATATATTGAGACACGTCGTTGTCAAAATTATATAAGAGATACATTTGGTGAGGCGCCCGAGTGGCTCAGACTCTTGACATTACTGGTTCAGGTCGTGATTCATGGCCCTAGGCGCGTGGAGCCTGCTTAGGATCCTTCCTCCCTCCCTCCCTCTCACTCTGTCTCTCTCTCTCCCTCCCCCCCCCCCCCCCCCCCCCCCCCCCCCCCCCCCCCCCCCCCACTCTCACACACTGTCTCTGAAAGAAAGAAAGAGTAAAAAGAAATACATTTAGGGCAGGAAAACTAGAAAATACAGATGAGCAAATGAGCAATGATGTAATATCCCACTGCTCAGAGATAGCACTGTTCTGTCTAGATCCCTGTAGATCTTGGCACATACATAATCTTTGTTTTCCCCCAGGAAGATGGGACCCTAATCCACGTTACCCACAATGTGTGTCTCCAGCAGTCATTGTGAAGAGCTGGTTTCAACAGCACAACTACACCTAAGATGGGAGCAGAGAGGAAGTGATGCCGTGGGGGGCGGGGGAGGGCTGCCCTGCCTGCCCCCTCTTCTGTGAATCTGTGTGTGAATCTGTCTTTCCAGCTGGGAGTCTTGCTGTGCCTTTCCAGCTCATGAGCACTTGGGCTCCCGTGAGCATGATTCTTCTGACTTTAGAGCCTTGAGTCTGGTTTGTTCAGCGTTCGTATTGACTCTCCTAATAAGTAAGTTAGGTGGAATCGTGGGTTCTAACTGCAGCCTGCGGGCTTTACCATCTAGTCCTTCTGTCTCTGGATGCGAGGGGCACGGTGCGAGGGCAGCATGGTTGTGGTCTCTCCTGACGGCTTTCTGTTTCATATTCTAGCCCCCAGCAGATGCTTTATGAGTACTATTCCTTAGGACACTTGGAACCTTTATTCTTTAATTTTTTTTTTAATATATTTTTAATGTTTTATTTATTTTTGAGAGAGGGAGTGTGAGCCAGGGGAGGGGGAGGGAAGGGGACAGAGGATCCGAAGCGGGCATTGATAGCGAGCGAGCCTGATGTGGGTCTCAAACCCAGGAGCGGTGAGATTGTGACCTGAGCTGAAGTCGGACGCTTAACTGAGCCACCCAGGTGCCCCGACTCTCGGAACCTTTGTAAAGAATTGAGTGGCCATTGTCGTTGTACTTGGCAGGGGATGAATGGCAACGTGACCAAGGTCAGACAAGTGGTGGAGAGGTGGGATTTGGCCCCGGGGACCATTCTAGAGTCAGGGTTCTCTTCTGTCCACGCCTGGCAGTGGGGGGCAAGTGGAGAGGTCACCTAGCGGCCACCAGTGTGCCTGTGCCACAGAACGCACGTCCCCTGTCTCACTGTTTGATTCTGACCAAAAGGGCCTTTTATATGTTACGTAGTCCAGAGTTCGTGCACAGTGTTGGGCGGGGCGCACCGCTGTATAATAAAAATAAATAGAATGCCTGCAGGAATGTGAGAGCAGGGGCCACCTCATGCACAGGTAGCAAAGTGAGTGATCAGGAAGCTCTTACCTGGTCCTGCCAGGTGACTCAGTTAGCTGTCATCTCCTCCCACCCTGTTCCCTCTGAGCTCTGTCAGGGGCAGTGCGTGTGCTTGATGGTCTATGAGTGGCCCCTCACTGTACCTGCTTCTGCCCCCAGTGGTGCCCCAGGTGTCTGACACTAAAGCTCGTGATGGGCGTGTCAGTTGGGGAGTGTAGGGGAGCCAGCACAGGGTGCCGTTAACCTTGGCTCATGGTTTGTGTAGAGACCGAATTCCTGATTGTTTGATTTCTGCACAGAGCATGTAAGATAGAGATTTTTATAGCTGACATTGGCCTGATTTCTGTCATTTTTATTTCTTTTCTTTCTTTCTTTCTATCTTTTTTTTTTTTTTTTTTTTTTTAAAGAGAGAGAGAGAGCAAGCACAAGCAGGGGAGGGGGGGGAGAGAGAGGGAAGGAGGCTCTTAAGCAGGCTCCATGCTCAGCATGGAGTCTGACATGGGACTCGATCCCATGAACCATGAGATCATGACCTGCTCTGAACTCAAGAGCCAGAAGCTTAACCGATTGAGCCACCCAGGAGTCCCTCTGTCATTTTTAATATAAACATTTTGATGTTTGGATGCAAAGATCAGTTATTTGTTTTGTGAGTGAGTGTGGGCCCTGTGCCCTGAAATGGTGTCTGCGGCTGCAGAAACACAGAAATGTGTCATTTCTGGGGGCCGGTGCGCTGCAGTTTGTGAAGACTTTGATTTGAAATGAGGAAACGTCCGTCCTAAACCTTCTCGCTCCTTTGTCTCGGTCATTTCTTTGTGGTGTTGAAGTCTCTGTAGCGTGAGAAGACAGAGCTGTTACCGCTTTGTTAGGAGGCCGGCCCTCCTTTCTTCTTCCTGAGGGCTGACCCTGTGCGTGCCAGGCGGGCGCTGGGCAGAAGCTGGGCCAGGGGCCCAGCCACGTCACTCTGGGTTTGGGTGATGGTCTTCTCACTCGGTGGTTGGCTCCTTCAGGGCAGCGGAACAGAGTCTGCTGGTGGCCTCCTGCTCAGATGCGGTTCTAGACTCGCACGCCCTCCCCTCGGTAAACTGAGGCAGTGGGGAGGGTGCTGCTCTTTGGCAGAAGGAACCTGTGTCACTGCGGGAACAGCTAGGGTGGCCCTTGCCAGGCGGGTGTAGAAACAAGCCATGGGGCCTCTGTGCCACGCAGTGTCACCCACAGAGGGTGTCACCCACACAGTGTCACGCAGTGCCACGCAGTGTCACCCACAGACTACCGATGGGAGCAGAGCCTGCACAGATCTCAGAACAGATGTGCCCAGTAGTGACAGAGGAGTTCCAGAGGGGCACAGATGTGCCCACTGGTGACGGCGGGGGTGGAGGGGCTGAACAGAGGAGCTCCAGAGGGGCACAAGGAAACTTCAGGGTGATAGGTGCCTTTATGATCTTGGTTGTGCTGATGGTTTCATGGGTGTGGACACGTCACAGAAGCCATCACGTTCTTTGCTTTAATTACGTGCAGTGGATTGTGTGGCGCACTTCGTATGGCTGTTACGTGCTTTCACGTAAGGGAACGAGGCTTTCACACGCGGGGGGACAGCAGTATCCGAAGGTAGAAGGGCTTGGGCAGAGCCCACCGTTTGCTTCCGCAGGACTGTGACTGGCGTGGGCTCCTGTGCGCAGCCGCTGTCACTGGGGTCTTGGTGAGGACCAGGCTCCAGGGAGGGGCCGGGGACACGGGAGGCTGCTTGTGGCCTCTGGCAGGAGGTTGCTCGGTAGCGTGCCCCTGCTGTCCTCGCCTGCCCTGACTGTGGGCTGCTGACTCCGAGGGTGCAGATTGGTGTCTGCCCTGGCAGGGTCAGGGCTCAGCCAGGTCGTCCCTCCCCTTGGTTCTGCAGAGGTGAAGTGAGTAACACTGACGCGTTGCTTTGTTTCTGGTGTAAATTATTACTTGTCTTCTCACAATAGCTATCAGGTGAATTGATGTATCTCATAACCTAATGTGTGGTTTGTGGTTCTATGACCTCACAGTGTAAACTTGTGTTGACGTTGTTTCCAGTTGTTTGTATTAAGCTTCCGTGGACAAGTCCGTCTGGGAGCTGCTGGTCATGACCCAGCCACGGTCACGAGGTCCCTGCAGGTCCACCAGAGGACCTTCTGCTGAGTAGCGCTTTGTGCCTGCGTCTCCTTCCGGTGATGGCTTGTTTCCTTAGCTGCTTTCCAGCCTCCCCTGGTGCGTGTGTCCACACCGCCACCCTCTTCCCCAGGAGGCTCAGGGAGGCTCACCCGGGAAGTACCCTCGATGGAACCAGCATCCTTGGGGCCATGGCTGTGTGTGTTTGCACCGAGCCAGGATATGACCAAGAAGTACCCGCTGGGACAAGCCAAATGGGTGAAGGCGAGTAGGGGATCCAGGCTTGCAGTTATGGGATGAACGTGTCACCGGGTTCAAAGGCACAGTGCATGGTGAAGATGGGAGCTACTCTCATAATGAGCACAGCGTATCGTGTAGACGTGTGGAGTCACAGTGTCGTGCGTGTGAAGTTACTATAACGTGGTGTGTCAACTATGTTTAAATAGAAAAAAAAGGTTTAATATGTGGATATGTATGTATATTTTTTAAGCTTATTTATTTATTTGGGCAGAGAGAGCGAGTGGTGGAGGGTCAGAGAGAGGAGAGAGAGAATCTCAGGCAGGGTCCCCACCGTTAGCGCAGAGCCTGATGTGGTGCTTGTACCACGAACCGTGGGATCGTGACCTGAACCGAAATCAAGAGTCGGACGCTCAGCTGACTGAGCCACCCAGGTGCCCCTAAAAAAAACAGATTTAAACACCAAAAGACACCACACCACCACCTCTGACACTTGCCTGAAAGTCTCCACCCTGTGGAGGCTGCTGGTTAGTACAGAGGGTGCTGGGCATTGTGGGTTCGCCCCCCCACGGGTTGGCCGTCCACTCAGGCTCTTTGCTCCGCAGTGTTGATGGAGTTAGGGCAGTTTATGCCTGTTCCCCCTTGTCGTCAAGGTGATGAAGGCCGTGTGCCTTCTGGGGTACGGGACAACACACGCCAAAGCCCTTGGCTTGCCCTTCTGGAAGCCAGCAGTGGTGGCGTCCATGGTTTCCTGTCTGCCCCGTGACTGTCCGCTGCCCATCTGCTGCCACAGCCCTTTCCCTGGACCCCAGGGGTGGGGGGATTGTGAGGCAGGGGACGTGGCTGAGGCCCGTCTGTGAACTGAGGTCGAGTGCGGGCTCTAGGCTTGGGCAGGAACTGGTCTGAGGCCAGTGCTCAGGAAGGGGCAGGCTGTGGGCTCATCAGCTTTCTCCAGACCCACTCACCTGCCTTTTGTGCCAAACCCCTTTCTGCCTGTGTTGTTTGAAGGCGGGTTTTCCGTGTCTTGCGGACAGTGGGGTTCTGACCACGGCTCCTGACCTTGCCACGGCTCTCTGGGTGCCAGAATGCTGGCATGTCACAGCCGGCAATTCTGTGATCGCATCCCTCTGACCTGACAGGTCCCAGGGTCCCCTGGGACGGAGAGACGTCTGGGGATGGGCGATGAGGCTGCCGAGGGGCTCACAGGCCTTGGGAAGGGGCCGGCTGGGGGGCACACACGGGCCGACTGCGGCCTGCTGCCGCCAGCCCCCCGGCACCCCTAGCCCCGTGACAGAGCTCAGGTCGCGGGCTCGGGTCGCGGTGACGGGCCGAGGCCTGCCTCAGAGCTCAGGCAGAAGCTGCAAGAGAGGCGTGAGGGGCCGGGGCTGCCTCCACAGGTGCTCATCGGAAAGGGGGCATCTCCCGTGGACGTGAGCATGTGGTCTTCCCGGAGGCCCATGTTCACCATCTGGTCTGGGCGCCCGTGTGTCCTGGGAACTGCCGTGGTGGCCGCATCTCATCCCTGACCTGTCTTCCAGTGCTTGCTCACAGGTGAGCGTTCTAGGAAAGTTGACTGTTAACTCCAGAGCCCAGGTTTTAGAATAGTAGCAGGGGAAGGCAGCCTGCCTCCAGAATGGCTGGGAGTGCTTTAGGGAAACAGTGACACTCTGTCCTGGGCACATGGACTGCTGTTTCTCCGCAGTGATGTCCGCCCACTGAAGTGGCATGGCAGGCAGCAGCTTCTTGCTGAGGATGGGGGCGGGGCGGGGACCTTGGGGACAGGAGGCAGAGAGGGGGAGGGGGAGGGGCAGGGTAAGGTCTGGTCACTGCTTGTAGTGATACCCAGGGAGCAGACCTCCCCCTGGCTACTGAAAGGCCCCCCTCACACCCAGGGGGAGTGGGCTGGCCATTTATTTTTTGGCTTTTTGCTGTTAAGTTTTTTTGCCATTAATTTTTATATCCTTAAGTGAACTTAACAGTATTCTCTTCAAGTATTTGATGAGAAAGGCCTGATTTCCAGGCATGCGGTTTTAAAGGCTGAAAACCTCTTGAATTTATGGGTGTGTGTTTAAGGGCTATTGTGGAATGGCTTGAAGCTTGACCTATTTCTCAATTTCTATTTTATTTTTATTCACTTTTTTAAAAAAATTATTTATTTTTGAGAGAGAGAGAGAGGGAGAAAACAAGTGGGGGATGGACAGAGAAGGAGACACAGAATCCGGAGCAGGCTCCAGGCTTTGATCTGTCAACACAGAGCCTGACGTGGGGCTCAAACTCACGAGTGGTGAGATCATGACCTGAACTGAAGTCAGACGCTTAACTGACTGAGCCACACAGATGCCCTTCACTCACTTTCTAAGTTAAGCTCTGGGCCCAACATGGGACTTGAAATCACAACCCCAAGATCAAGAGCCACACGTTCCACTGACTGAGCTCCCTGGTGTGTTCTTACTTTGCGGGAATCATTTTAGGCATTTGTTCATTTGTGCTGAACTTTCATTAAAATTAGCTGATGGGGGGCATTTGGCTGGCTTAGTGGAGCAGCGACTCTTGAAGTTGAGGTCATGAGTTTGAGCCCCACGTTGGGCCTTGAACTTACTTTTGATAGATGCTAGATGCTAGATGTTAGATTAATAGATAAAGCAAGCTTAAAACCAGCGGATGTGGCCTGTGAGTCCCCTTAACTAAGCGCACACACCTCTGCAGTTCGCTGACAGCAGGTGGACAACAGTTTGCCAAGTAGTTTTCAGGGTGGAGACTGTTCTCATGAATTCTTAATAGAAGGTCACCGGGGAAGCTGAGAGTGTTTGGGACCAGCGAGTGACGCTGAGAGAGGGCAGAGGGAGCTTGGAGCAGGGACAGAGTGTCCGCACATGCCAGCAGCATCTGCCTGCTCGTGGGGCTCACGGCCATGGTGAGCGTCCCACGTCGCGGCCCCGAAGGCCGTCCCGGCGCAGCGTGCTGGCTTGGGAATGAGCCCCGTCAGGCTCTCTCGCGGGTCACGTCCTCACACTTCAGTCCGGGATGCTCCAGGTGGGAGGCGGCTCAGGTCACCCCGGAGCGGGTGAACAGGGTGTCAAGACGTTGTCCCACGTCGGCGGCCCAAGTTGCTGTCTGCGCCCGGGGTGCCCGTGTCGTCTGTGAGCCACCTGAGTGCAGGCACAGACAGCGAGTCCTGGGATGCTGGCCGTTCCAGCGTGGTGGCCTCACCGAGGTCAGCGAGTGGCCTCGACTCCAGGCCTCACTGAGGAGCACAGCCAGGCAGCGCTCTGGGTCAGGGCTTATCCCTCAGCACGCGAGGACAGGGGAGCCGCACACTGCAGGGTGGGGGGCGGGGGCAGGCTCTGTCAGAGCGAGGCAGACAAGCTGACACCAGGCCTCCTCCTTGGCCCTTCCTGCCTGTCAGAAGGCTTTTCCGTTCAATAAAGAGACGACCGTTTTCAAGTGTGAGTACTTTCCCTGACTCCAGTCCCCACCTGCCCGCTGTTGGCTGCCGGGTCTCCGGCCTCTCACGCCTTCCAGGCCAGGCCACCCCACCTCACTCTGTCCCCTGCTCTCACTTCCATATAAGAAGCCACATCTCCAAACTCTTTGGTGAGGCCTATTGCGCTCAGAATAAAAAGTGAAGCCCCCAGTGTGGTCCCTGGTGGGAGGGCCTGGCCTGGGCTTTGCCTTCTAACTTTCTGACCCCACCCCACCCCCCCCCCAGCCCCCGCTTCCTGCGTTTCTTCAGTGTCTCAGGGGCCTTGGCACCTGAGGTATTTAACTTCCCTTAGTCTCAGTTCCTCATCTCTGGAATGGGGATGATAAATTTACCTGTTTATGTAGGGAGTACATCTTCTTATCTTCTTAACCTTTCTTATTTTTGACCGTACACTTGTGTTACGAAGGAAAGCTCTGGGGCAGAAGCAGTGCGCCAAAGCCTGCCACCTTCTCCTCTTTCCACTTGTTCCATTATTACTGTTCCTTCCCAGAAGTTCTGTCACTGTTCAGTTTTCCGCAGAATTTTTAGAAACACAGAAACAAACAAAAACCCCCGAAAACAAAGAGCACAGAAACAGAAACCAAATCCCCACTTCTCTCCGGGCGTTTTCCCAGGAGCACTCTGGTCTGCGGGGGTGAGGCCCCAACTTGCTCCCACTACCCGTGTGTGTGGGCCTGTGAGGCCTGCCGTGTGTTTTGTCTCTGGTTTGCAGGTGAGGAAACCAGGTCCGGCCACAGGACTAGCAGAGGGTGAGCGGGGAAGGTCCTGCTGCAAATGGAGAGGGCAGAGCACAGCGCTGTCTGGGCCCCAGCTCCAGGCTGTAGCTGCCCTCACGCGGGCGGCTGTGTGTGAGCAGGCCACGCAGGGGAGGAAGCCGGCGTTGGCCGCTGTTCACAGAATGATGAGGTCTTCTGGCTTTCCTTACACCTTGCGGAAGACACCCGAGAGAAGGTGTGCGTGGCCCCTGCTTCCCGCCCGCACAACCACAGGACTTCGTGCTTCCAGCCGGGGCCAGGTCTCCTGACTTCCCTTCTGTTGAAACGGCTACAGCAGTCGAGGGCATGCGCATGGTCGGGCTCTGCACCCCCAGGGGCGACAGGGCTGAGCAAGGTGTGCAAGGGCCAGGGGAGACAGGCTGGTCGTGAAGCGGTCACTGTGGAGGTGAGCCTTGGGTTCATACACTGTTCCGTCTACTTATCTACAAGGTCGACATTTCCTAGGATAAAAAATGTGTTCGGGACGTCTGGGTGGCTCGGTCAGTTAGGCGTCTGTCTCGATACTGGCTCAGGTCATGATCCCGAGGTCGTGGGTCCGAGCCCAGAATCAGGTTGCCTGCCGACAGCGCAGAGCCTGCTTGGGATCCTCTGTCTCCCTGTCTCTCTGCCCCTACCCTTCACTCTTTTTCTCAAAATGAGTAAACATTAAAAAAAAAAATGTGTTGTAGGGGCGCCTGGTTGGCTCAGTTGGTTGGGTGACCCCCTTCAGCTCAGGTCATGACCTCGTGGTTGGTGAGTTCGAGCCCCGTGTCGGGCTCTGTGCTGACGGCTCGGAGCCTGGAGCCTGGAGCCTGCTTCGGATTCTCTGTCTCCCCATCCTGCACTCTGTCTGTCTCTCCCTCTCAAAAGTAAATAAACGTTAAAAAAAACAATGTGTTCCAGAACTGATCAGACTAAACATATAGAGGAAAATCCAACAAGCAAAGTATCAGGGAGGATCTTTGACCCTGAGGTCAAATTTGGGGACATTTGGGAGTTTCCTTCGTCACCTCATAGGGCTGGGTGGCACAGACCCCCAGCCTCAGACCGGGGATGCTTCTGGACTGGACTGGGCTGGGCGGCCCAGAAGCATGGACTCAAAGCCACAGTCACCCCAGGAGCACGGGCCTCAAACTGGGTGCAGGCGAGTCTGGCTTCTGGCAGAAGGCACGTTATCCTAGCCCATAGCGACTCCTGCAGAAAACTTTGTAACAAAACAGCCAGTCCGCATCGACAGGTGAGCAGATACGCAGAGGATGAGCCACCGGAAGCAGAGGCCAGAGTGACCCTCGGGAAGGCTCCGGACAGCGGGTCTCAGACAGCCTGTAAAATGTAAGCGCTCTCAAGTCCAGAAGATCACAGTTTACCCGACACGTTCTCCAGGGGACAGGAAACAGTGATGCAGCAACTTTGAAGCAGCCAATTAGATCTTGTGGGCCGGCCGCCTGGCTCACCAGCCCTGGGCGCACCGTGCAGGAGCACCCGTAATGTGGCCAGTGTGCCTGAGGAGGTGCACTTTCAACGTATATAATTTTGATTAAATTTAAGTAGCACACGAAGCTAGTATCCACCACAGCGGACGATTTAAGAAATTAAGATCGACAACAGCCGTAATAAAAGTCCCATGGACAGATTTAGCAGATGAGTCATTTAGAAGAGGGTGAGCCAGAAGAAACGATCCTCAAGGCGGCAGGGAAGAAGAAGGATGGATCAGTCTTCACGTCGAGGGCGCGCAGCAACGTCGGAGAACGCCAGCCGCGGAGGAAGAAAAGACCTTCGAGGAGCAGTGGTTGGTCTCACACTTGGGAGTGAAAGATGGCCACGGCCACGAGGGTTCTGTGCACGATGCCGGAGGATACCGCGCGCCGACTGAAAAGCCCCCAGCGGACATCTGAAGTGCTGAAGTGGTCAGCGCGGGTCAGTAAGAACTAATAAACGTATAGGTCACGACACTCATGTCTTGGGCTTAAGGATACACCCACAGGAAATTAGATTCTGTGCTGCAGCAATTGCCTGCCAGCTGGGGGCGCACAAGTCAATGCTGCCACACTGCCTTGAGGCCCTAGGATTGCCCAGAAGGAGAAGGCCGGGGCACCAGCCCACTTCACCGTCTGCTCAGGGAGGACCTCTGCTCTGATCTCTGTGGCGGTAGAACTCCTCTACTGATTGACCTGTGCGCGCAGTCTAGAATTGCTTGAGCTGGTAGGGTGTAGGTATTCGGCAAAGGGACAGGTCTGGACACAGCAGTGACTCTGCTAGGGGCAGGGCTTGGCCAAGCCCGGCAGGTGGCACCGAACAGAGGGCTTTCAGGTTGAGACATAGACGCCAAGCTGACCGGGGTCAGGAGGTGGGTGGCATGGTGCTTGGTACCCGCAGTCGGTACCGACGGCTTGTTTACTGTCTCTGTGCCGGCCGCTGCCGAGCACACAGCCAGTGAGCCAGTGTGGATGGGGGGTCGGAGCAGGGGCCGTAACAAGGATTAGCGTCATTTCAGATGAAGAAAATAAACAGAGGAGAGAGCGAGCCTGTGTGGCCTCCTTGACTCATTAGCTGGGAGGCCCATCTGTCACCTCAGCAGCTGACCAGAGACCGCCTGGCTCTCTAGGAAGGGCCGTGTGGGGTGTGCGTGTCTGGCCCCCGACAGTCCCTGCAGACCAGCGTGGACACAGGAGGCACAGTGGGGCCAGCTGGTCACAGGAGCGTGGCGGTCTTGCCCCCCCACCTGAGCCGGCAGAGCCGTGGCCGGACAGACACCTGAGCGCTCCTCTGGAGCGCCGAGCGGACTCACTGCTAAATCACTCAGGGCGTTACCTTTGTGTCTTGACGGACGGGCACGTCACGTGAAGCAGAATGCAGTGTGCACCTGCACTTCCGAGTAAAAATCACAAGCCTCTTCCTCGGGGCGTTTGACTGAGGTCCACGGGAGCTTCCCTGTGGGGCGAGGGCGCACGTTTACGCTCCGGGCAGTCGGGCAGGGGGACAGGCCTAATTTCCATTTCACGTTGCGCCTGGGTAGAGTGCTAGTTAGGGGACATCCTTCGTCACAGGATTTCTAGGAGATGAGAGGTCTCCCTATGCGGAGAAGTTAGGCCGTTCAGGGCAGACATCCTACTGAGCATAACTGGAAATGTTGAGACCTGGTTTTGTTCTTCTGTCTTTATTTATTAAAAAAAATTTTCTTTTTAACGTTTGTTTATTTTTTTTTTTTAATTTTTTTTTCAACGTTTATTTTTGGGACAGAGAGAGACAGAGCATGAACGGGGGAGGGGCAGAGAGAGAGAGGGAGACACAGAATCAGAAACAGGCTCCAGGCTCTGAGCCATCAGCCCAGAGCCCGACGTGGGGCTCGAACTCACGGACCGCGAGATCGTGACCTGGCTGAAGTCGGACGCTTAACCGACTGCGCCACCCAGGCGCCCCAACGTTTGTTTATTTTTGAGACAGAGAGAGACAGAGCATGAACAGGAGGGGCAGAGAGAGAGGGAGACACAGAATCCGAGGCAGGCTCCAGGCTCTGTGCTGTCAGCACAGAGCCCGACGTGGGGCTCGAACTCACGGACCGCGAGATCATGACCTGAGCCGAAGTCGGATGCCCAGCCGACCGAGCCACCCGGGCGCCCCTGTTCTTCTGTCTTTAATCTGGCTGAAGGCTTTGCAGAGCTACCCAAGCAGTAAGGCGCGCAGCCCCGTTCAGGGAGGAGGGAGCCCAGGTGGGCGAGCCTGGCAGTGTGGCTCTTGGGCCCCGGCAGGCCGGGGCCTGCCTAGGAGGGAGGTGCCCTGCTCTCGAGGAGGGACACACTTGCAGGACGCGAGCCTTCCCGCCTCCCCGGTCTGCAGCCTCACCCAGCATCTCTCAGTTCCTGACACTGGATTAAGGTGGCTGGGGACCCTGGTGCCCCAGCCACATGCCCTGTCACACGTATGTGCTCTGGAGAAGGATGTGTCATCCCTGGCTGCCGCGGTGGAAGGGTTTTCCCACACAGTGTCTGGCCCTCTGTCCAAAATAACCAGATACTGAATGAAAAATAACCATGTGCTCAGGGATATCCGACAATGGGATGATAAAAAGAGAGGGAGGGGGCATCTGGGGGGGGTCAGTCGGTTAGGCATCTGACTTTGGCTCACATCACGATCTCAGGGTCCCTGAGCCCCGCATCGGGCTCTGTGCTGACAGCTCCAAGCCTGGAGCCTGCTTTGGATTCTGGGTCTCCCTCTCTCTTTCTCCCTTTCTCTCAAAAATAAGCATTAAAAAGAAAGAAAGAAAACCACGGGAATCCAGATAACACAGTTGACAGACACCCTCTTGGTGAAAATCTCAGTGCTGGGGCAGGGAGTGCCAGAGAGTGCGGGCGCGTTCCTAGGCCGACAGGGCCGTGCCCAGTATGAGCAGAAAAGAAATGAATGGGTTGTAATCCATTGGATGAAGCCATCTGAGGTCCACACGGATGTAAATAAATGCAGATGGAGAGAACATCTTCCTTACGGTAGAACACCAGCCAGCTGTGGGTGTGCCGTCAAATGAAGGGGTTGGAAAATCACCGGCTGGTAACAATCCGTATGTATCTCAGTATCTCCCCGCAATTGCCTATTTGATAACAAAAGAAAAATAATGAAGTGGAAAAAATTGGCACTTGGTTTGCTACCAGTACTGGGACGAACCCACCTGGTGCTCTTGATGTGATTCAGCATCACTTCTGTGACGTTCCTGCCTGAAAGTGCCCAGTGAGTGTCACCACAAGGAAATAGTGAACCGTTGTGTAGGGTAACTGCCTGGACTCTTGAGAACGTCGTGTTGGTAAGGATGAGGGCCCAGGTTAAAGGAGGCAGGAGGGAGAAAAACACTCTACGGTCCATAACCGGACAGCGAAACACATCTGAGCTTGTCTTCTGGGTCGGCAGGCCGCGTCATGTCGGTGTTGAACCGCCTCTGCCCCTGTTCCGGGGGCACGTCTGGGCTCAGCGCAGGGAGCAAGGCCTTATGGGCGAGGGGTTGGTGTGCGCCTGGCCTGAGCGCTGGGAGTGGGAGAGGCTGCCGGCAGCCAGCCTGGGAAGGCCCCTGGCCTTCCGTGGAGCGGGCCACATTTCCCGGTGTCCCCGGGGGACGGATCTCTGGTCCAGACCCAGGGCTTGATGCCATGATCCTGGGATTGTGTTGTGATCTTTACAGGAACTACTGACCGAAGGGTTACTTTATTAGAGAGAGGAGATGGAAAATAAACAGCCAGAAGAAGGCAAGAAAGAAGCAAAAAACACGGACTGGAAGGACAGACAGCAGATAACAAGGTGGTGGACAACCCCTGTTCCCTTAGTAGTCACACCAGATGCAGCAGGACCAAATTGTTTGATTGGAAGAAAGATTGTCCAGCTGGATCTTAACAAGGCTAGCTTTCCCAGCAGACACACGAAAGTAGAATAACAAGTTAAACATGAAAAGATGGAAAACCCAAGTCCTGCAAACGGCATCCCAGGAGAAAAGGCAGCACAGAGGCAGGATGTTCCCGGTTGGGCATTTGTGGGCCCGTCCAGGTTTTATTCTGAGAACATCGAAAGGGACAGAGCAGTGGGCATTTTCTCTGGCCGCAGCACCTGGGAGGTTGGCTACGTTTGCTGTGCCCGTGTGTGTGTGTGCATGTGTGTGAGCACACGCACACTCTCCCTGTCTCCGTTTCTGGCTGTCTTGTAGAGACATGGGCTCCCCCACATGACATTTCCTCTCGCAGGTCATTGGCCAGAACTTTCTGTGGTGTCAGCCTGCAGCGAAGGCCCAGGGCACTAACGGTCTTGATTCCAAGAGCCAGCTTTATTGTCTACAAGTTTAAAAAGGGAAAAGATAACCGATAGCTCTTCCTCCCTTCTTTTTTATTACTTAAAAAAATTTATTTATATATTTTGAAAGAACGAGCGGGTGAGGGGCAGAGAGAGAGAGAGAGAGAGAAAGAATCTTAAGCAGGCTCAGAGCTGTCAGTGCAGACCCCGACGTTGGGCTCAAACTCGGGAACCGTGAGATCATGACCTGAGCTAAAGTCGGATGCTCAACTGACTGAGCCCCCCAGGCACCCCTTCCTCTTCTGTTCTGTCTGGTGTGGCTCTTTCTTCTTTCTTCCCTTTGTCATCTGGACTCAGCACTCATGTACGTAGTGGGCTTGGCTCTGTGCTGCAGGCTGTGGAAAATTAAACCATGTTGTTCTTGCTTTTCACCTAAAGATGGACTTTTTTTGTTGAATTTTTTTTTTTTACATTTATTTATTTTTGAGACACAGAGACAGAGCACAAGTGGGGGAGGGGCAGAGAGAGAGAGAGAGAGAGAGACACACACACACACACACGCACACACAAAGAATCTGAAGCCGGCTCCAGACTCCGAGCTGTCAGCACAGAGCCCGATGCGGGGCTCAAACTCACAAACTGTGAGATCATGACCCAAGCCGAAGTCAGATGCTCAACCGACTGAGCCACCCAGGCACCCCAAGATGGACTTTTTTATACATGTGGGAGGCACGCTGGGGACCTGTCTGAGGCGTAAGACACACAGTCTTGGACACATCGGAGTCGAAGGCTATGTCCTGCTGGACGGGGTTCTTGCATACGGGGAGGGCAAAGGTGAGCAGGTGCAGGGGTGGAGCGCGTGCTCTGCGGGCTTGGCCTTGCAAGCCGGGATGCCTTTTCCTCTTTAAGTTGGAGGTTTTTTTCTCGTTTGACCAAATGAGTGTTTACAGAAAGTAACCAAAGTTTAATATTCCTTACTCGTAATGGGGAAACTGAAAAAACAGTTTAGCACTTAGCCTGTGATCTGGATTCCAGTACTGTGGTTATTATGGTGACGATATTGGTGGTTTTATGTTTTTAAGTATAGAAGAGGAATAACAGTATCATTTAAAAATAATGTTTTATGGTGGGACGGCTGGCTGGCTCCGTCGTTGCACTTGATCTCCAGGTCATGAGTTTGAGCCCCATGTTGGGTGTAGAGCCTACTTTTTACAAAAATTGTTTAAAGTAATAAAAATGAAATTGTATGATTCTTAAAGAGTTTTGATGTGGCAGGCTCCCATCATTCTGTCTGCTTCACGGTAGGAATGATCTAGATAAGGAAATGTACACAGGCACAAGACCAGGGACAGGCATCGGTGTCTCTGTCCTCGTCCCCATCCCTTCCTATGAGCCCTTGGACGGGACATGTTGTGTACTAGGAGCCTTTGGGCCCTGCCCCTGCCCCCAGCTGGCTGGAACCTGTTAGTGGCCTCTCCAGAGGCTTTGGCGGCTGTGGGTGGGTGGGTCAGAGAAACTGCGCGGTGTTGGACGGTGACCTACTCCTTTCTGGAGACGGACGTGGAGCACGTTTCCTGAGCCAGCGCAGAACTTCGGTGGCTGTGTCTCCATCCGGTGCTGTGGCCTCATTGGCCAGAATAGGAGGACCTCCTGGCTGGCGCTTTTCTCATTTTTGTGGCCTCAGGTACCACCTCTCCTGAGACCGGATGCCAAGGCCCCCGGGGAGTTGGTCCCCCTTCGGTCGGGCCTCTCTTCTGGCCGTGCTGCCTGGCCCTGCACGTCCTGCATGATGGGTGTTCAGGGTACCGAGGGGCCTGGTCCCCAGTCTCGTTAGGGCACCTTTTTCTGAGCCTGTGCGTGGCATGAATCGGGCCCGGTGAGGCGATGGTTGTCCACAGGGGTTCCATCCCCGTAGAGACGGTCTCCTCTCCCTCTCTGCACTGAGGACACTGGAGTCTGAGGGCCTCCGTGATGCGCCCCAGGTCCCCGCGCTTGGCGCACGCTGGGCACTGTGGATCGTGGTGTGCTCGACAGAGTGAGGCCAGGGCTCCCGACGGGGCAGCAGTCGGGCGGGTCCTGCGAGGCCCCCATATCCCGGCAGCCATCACAGAATGTCTTCACTTTCCCTGAGCCCCTTGTCGCTACCGGAGGGCAGTCTGGGAGGAGGAGGTGTCTGGCGGGGCGTGGGGGGGGGGTACCTTGACGGGAGAACAGCACGGCCCCCAGAAGTCATTGCCCCCAGAAGTCATTGCGGTGTGACCGGCCCCGAGGGTGCCCGGGAGCTCGGTCCATTGAACGTCCAACTCCGCACCCGGCGGGCAGCTTGCAGCCTCCGTAGATGCACGTGCACCTTCACCCCCGGCTCCCGCCTGCGTCCCGTGAGCCTTGTCACACTCGTGCGCCAGAGTCCCGGCTGGCTCCTTGAAGGGGTTGTGGCCTCCTGTGGCCTCAGACTCTGGGGAGAAGCAGCGGGGGTAGGGGCACCGGTGTCACTGCTGCTGGTGGTGGAGGTGCGCCCCGCTGTGCGGCAAGTAAGCCTGCCAGCAGCGTTCTTTAGAAGACCCGAGAGCAGAATGGCACACGTCCCGTTTGTAGTGACGTGCATAAAAGTGCAAACCGAGGTGACAAGTGTGTGCGCACTTACACGTCTGCCTAAATGCACGCCAAAGATCCGGAAGATGCCCGGGGCTTAACCGATCCCTCTGGGAAGAGCAGAGGGGCCGGAGGCAGGACGGAGGCACCGGCCCCTTGTGCTGTGTTTTCTGGATTCTTTACATGCGCGGTTCATAAATCTGCATGGAGTGTCTGCACGGATACTCGCCCGTGGATGTGGGTGATTGCGCACGTGTCCTTGGGCTGCTGCTGACCTTTGATCCCTGTTCACAGGTGCGGGTCCTGGCGGGAGCCTGCCAACCCCTACTACGTCAGTTCCGGCTACGCCCTCGCCCCGGCCACCAGTGCCAACGACAGTGAGCAGCAGAGCCTATCCAGTGATGCCGACAGCCTGTCCCTCACCGACAGCAGCGTGTGAGTCCCCCCTTCTTGGGCGAACCCCGGCAGGCCCCCCACTGCTGCACGGACAGTCCGCGCTGCGGGACGTGTCCTTGATGGTCCCCGGGGCTGCAGCCACTGCTTCTCCCCAGGCCAAGGCTGCTGGGACCTTTGAAAGAGAAGAAACTAAGGAAGCAGATTCCAGAGCTGCCCACCTCTCATGCCGTGGTTCAGTTTTGTCTTCGGAATTCGGTCTGGGGTTCGCTTTACAGACAGGTGGCCAAGCAGGGTGGGCGGTGGGGGTGCGGGCCTCCTCTGGCAGGGCTGCTTCCTGGGCAGGGGTGCCTCTCTGTACTTGTCACTGTTCAAAATCTACTCCCTGTCACCTACTTGGCATAGGGGATGGGAAGACAGGAACCGGAGGGGAGTTGTTACAGCTGGTTCTGGGCCAGCCCCACTGCCTGGTCGATTCAGGGACAGCTGCTGGGGCTGCAACACATCTCTGAGGCCTCAGTGACCGTCAAGAACCACCTTGAGCCTTAGCGGCCCTCGGTGGTGACAGTGGACCGTATTCTCCCATCGTCCTCCCCAGGAAAGCCCTCCCTTTGTGAGAAAGTACTTATTTTCCAACACTCTTCCTTTGCTTTGGTAGGTGGCTTTTTGGGACCACCCAAAGAGTGGCGTAAAACACCCTGTTATATCAGGGCATTGCCCAACCAGACTATCAACGTCATGTGGGGTCTTGGCCACCCATGAACATCAGACGTACCCAGCTCTAAGACTGTGTGCCATTCGCCATCTGACCACCACTGATGGCAAGTCCCCGGCCAGGGCCAGGGGCTGGGGGCCGAACCGCGGGCACCCTCCCCGCACAGAGGCTGCAGGGGTGTGGGCCGGACCGTGGGCACCCTCCCTGCACAGAGTCTGCAGGGGTGTGGGCCAGGACCACCAGCCGGGGGCGGGAGGGGGGTGGGCAGCAACTGTCAACCGGTCGCTGGGGGATTTCTTTCCCAGCCAGCTTGTTTCTTCACAGGAAACATTTTGGAAAATCAGGTAGGGTTAAATAAGAAAGAAAAAAAGGGTTACTAAACCCTTTTTTAAATTTGTGGTCCCACTTTCTGTGCCGTTTGCATACTTGCTGCCTCCCCTTTGCCTACGCCCCTGCCTGTGGTGTGCACTCGCCGCTTCTGCGGGCTACCCTGCGTCGCCACGCATCCGGGGCCCCTTTCTCTTTTCCTCTTTGGTGGCCACATGGTGGTGACGTCACAAGATGGGTCTGTCCCTTTGGGTTCAACTTGTGTGTGTATATTGACTATTTCATCCTTCTTTGTGTCACATCTTTTGTTTTTAACGTTTATTTATTATAGAGAGACAGAGAGAGACAGAAAAGAGCATGGGAGGGGCAGAGAGAGGGGGAGACACAGAATCTGAAGCAGGCTCCAGGCTCTGAACTGTCAGCACAGAGCCTGACGCGGGGCTCGAACTCACAAATCACAAGATCGTGACCTGAGCCAAAGTCGGATGCCCAACCGACTGAACCGCCCAGGTGCCCCCCCCTTTTTTTAGTTTATTTTTAGAGAGAGAGAGAGCAAGCAGGGGAGGGGCAGAGAGAGGGAAAAAGAGAATCCAAGGAGGCTCAACCGACTGAGCCCCTCAGCCCTCAGCCACCCCCTTTGCATCACATCTTTAAGATAAAATGTTGATGTGTTTTTAGCAGTTTCTTACTTGAAATGACTGTGCTTTTAGCAGTGCCCACTGTGACCCCCCCACTCGCAGCTGACGGCTCGGGATCGTGCCCTCGTGCTATTTGGTTTTCTCCTCCCAGAAATTGGTTACTACAATGAAGATTCATTTGCCAGCACATTTGTCTCGTAAAGTCTGTTAATTCACTCTAAGAAAAGGACATATGTTTGCTAGAGGGAAGATCTAAAGTTTTTAAAGTATTTTTTTCCTGATATTCTGTTCATGTTGGCTTACTCTAAGACTGAGAAACATAGGAATAGTAGGGGCGCCTGGGTGGCTATTGGTTAAGCGTCCGACTTTAGCTCAGGTCATGATCTCATGGTTCGTGAGTTTGAAGCCCGTGTTGGGCCCTGTGCTGACAGCACAGAGTCCGCTTAGGATCCTGTGGCCCCCTGTCTCCCTGCCCCTCCCCTACTTGTGTGCACTCCCTCTCTCCCTGTCTCCCTGTCTCCCTCTCTCCCTCTCTCCCTCTCTCCCTCTCTCCATCTCAAAAAATAAACATTAAAAACATTTCCCCCTCTTTCCTTCTGCTCCCTCCCCTGTGTGTGCGTGCTCTCCCTCTTTCTCTCAAGTAAAAAAAAAAAACAAAAAAAAAAAAACCATAATAATAATAAATAAATAAATATATGTTTTTTTTTTATTTAAAAAAAAGTAGGAATAAATTTAGAATGTATTTGAATATATGTCAGAGGCAAAAAGTAGCATGGTGCGTTTCTTCTACATTATTTCTCCTGGGCACAGCTGCCCTCGGCATGTCAACCACACAGTAAAAACGGTGGCATGGCTCACTAGACTTTGGACGTGGGCGTCCAAGGACAGTGCCTCATCCGGAGGCACGTGGGACCTTTAACCAGTGCCTCGTCAAAGTGTATGAGAAACAAGTTGGTGGCTCGGGACACCTGGGCAAAACCCTCCGGGCAGATGACGACATCTTTTAATGCATTTGACTTGCCTACTGCTTGACAGCTGTCCCCTGAGGTGCCCCTGCTGGAGTGCTGAGCCAGTCACACTGCACACCCAGCTGGTGCCCTGATAGCCGGGACACCGAGGCAGTGACAGGAGAGATGGGCTGTCCCAGCCTCGTTCTGCCTCATTCAGCCAAAGTCTACCCTTTCCACACAGACCAGGGCTCTCAGGAATATGATTTTAAGAGCAGAATGTTGCATCCCTGCCTGTAAGCAAAGCCGCCGAGCTGGGGGCCCAGCAGTTAAGAAATGAGATCAGAATTGTGTGCACGTGTGGATCCTGCTGGCAAGTAGGAGCACTGCTGTGAGAGCGCCCCAGCCCTGTCCCCCCACACCCCCTTCCCTGGGCCGTGCTTGGGAAGGAGGCCAGGGGACGCAGATCTTCACCCACTGGAGGCCAGGGAGGCCGAGGTCTTTCGACAGCCAGATGGTTTACAGACCCCTCCCTTCCAGCTGTCAGAGCTGGGAACCCGCTCAGGAGTTCTTCAGTGAGGAGGAGGTGGGGACCCAGAGGAGCCACTCTCTCTAGGCATCCTGCTCTGGCGGGCGTCGTCACGTCACAGTGGCTCCTGTTGGCCACTGTGCTTCTTAGCGTAGATTTAAAGTGCGGAGAGGACTGGAAAGCGGGAGGGATCGGGTCCGTGCAGTGGGTGAGGTGTTAGAGCTGGCCTGTGTCTTGAGTAGGTACATTCAGTCGTGTACAGACAACATGTGATTTGATTCATACGTTTATTACAATCTTCAAGAGGGTTTATAACTAAAACTTACGTCAAGGAAGCTAATTTGCGTACCCTCAGAGAGAGAACGCTGCCTTTCCAGTCTACCTTGGAAGATAGCAGGCAACATAGAACCTGGGAGATCTGTTCCAGTGGGATCTAAATTGTCTTGGCTGTCCATGTTTTGGTCTGTTTACAGCACCCCTGCCAGACAGGCACCTGGGCGTTCAGTGACAGGTCAGTCAATGTTTCAGGCTTTGTGGCCACATATGGTCTCTGTCACATATTCCTTTCCTGCTTTTCTTCCCCCCCAGTTTTATTTTTTTTTATGTTTTTATTTATTTTTGAGACAGAGAGACAGAGCATAAGCAGGGGAGGGGCAGAGAGAGAGGGAGACACAGAATCTGAAGCAGGCTACAGGCTCTGAGCTGTCAGCACAGAACCCGATGCGGGGCTGAAACTCACAAACCACGAGATTGTGACCTGGGCCGAAGTCAGATGCTTAACCGACAGAGCCACCCAGGTGCCCCTTCCCCTTCAAGTTTTGAGAGAGAACACAAGTGGGGGAGGGGCAGAGGGAGAGAACAAGAATCTTAAGCAGGCTCTATGCTCAGTGTGGGACCCGACAGGGGCTCGATCCCACGACTCCAGGATCATGACTTGAGCTGAAATGAAGAATAAAATGAAATGATGCTCATCCTACTGAGCCACCGAGGTGCCCCTTGTCCGCTGCTTTAGAAAACGGAGAAACCCTTGTTAGCTCTCCGGCCGTAGAGAGCAGGCCTCGCCAGCTGCAATTCCCTGAGCTGTTTGTCTTGCACTCACGCCGGGCTCTCTCTCCTCCGGACAGGGATGGAGTCCCGCCGTACAGGACCCGTAAGCAGCACCGCCGGGAGATGCAAGAGAGCGTCCAGGTCAACGGGCGGGTGCCCCTACCTCACATCCCTGTAAGTTCTGGCCGCGCAGCCCAGCGCCCTGTCTCCTGGGCCCTCTGGGACCATGCCCACCCTTTCTCCCTCCAACCCCGGCCACTGTGGCACTGGGCAGCGGGAAGGGCATTGCTTCCCACGGGCTCAGCTCATGTCCAGGCATAGCGTGTGGTCAACACGAGGTCATGCCCCGCAGGCTGGCGAGGACAGCGTGGGCGACTTGTAGGCCCACCCGTTCCCTTCACAGGGGCAGGGAGGGCCTCACGTAGCACCTGCTGTGCAGTCTTCCTGTCCTGCTAAGTGACGTGCTGCTCCTCGATGTGGGAGAGCAGCTCTGAACCCCTGTCCCTGGCTCGATACCGGGCCCGGCCCCTGCACGGGCCACCCCACTGTGGCTCCATGCGGAAGCCTGACGGCGGCGATGCTCAGTGCCTCTGATCCCAAGTTACTGTGAGCACTTGCTGTGGGAGGTGCCTCAGCTTCGCCTCCTGGGAGGAAATAGTGAGGTGACAGTAGTCCCCCCGACTGTGGGCGCCGGGGGGTGGCTTCGCAGAGCAGGCAGGCAGCCCGCCCCCACCTACAGAGACCTCTTTATCTTGGCGTGCCGACCGAACGGGAAAGACTTCTCAGGGAAGAGAAGGAGGGCTTGCAGGAGTCTCAAACCGTTGGTGCTGCGAGCAGCTGTCCGCGGTTCCTGTGCAGGTGAAGGGGACGTCTCTCGGGGTCACCGCACACTCATCCGTGGCCAGTTCTTTGCTTAGAGTCTTTTAGCTAATTTCCAGGTAAGAAAGGTGGTTTTTATGGTTGAGCAGAAAGGTTGTGGGTATGTTCTTGCTTCTGAGAAGAGGATGGGTGGTCAGTGTTAGGGGCACCTGGGGGACTCGGTCGGTTCAGTGTCATGACCTCAGGTTCGGCTCAGGTCATGACCTCACTGCTGGTGGAGTCAGGCCCCGTGTCGGGCTCTGTGCTGACAGCGCGGGGCCTGCCTGTGATTCTCTTCCTCCCTCTCTCTCCCTCTCTCTCTCTCTCTCTCTCTCTCTCCCTCTCTCTGTGCCTCTCCCTGCTTGCGTGCTCTCTAATTAAATAAATAAATGTTTAAAAAAAGGAAAAAACAGAAAAGCCTGGTCAAGCATCTTGTCACCTCCCAGCACAGACTTGACCTAAGCCAGGCCCCGACAGCGTGTGCTCGGGAGGAGTGGATGCTGCTGCTGGTGGTCTGTGTGCGCGTGTGTGCCTGCGTGTGCGTGTATGCTGCCGGGGCCCCTCAGGGCTCCCCCGTAGGGAGCACCAGCCGGAGTCAGAGCGCAGCCGGGGCCTGCACACGTCTTCACCTCGCTGTAGGCTGGTGTGTGTGTCTCCTAGGTCTCTGCAGAGATCTTTTTTGTTCTTTGTGTTTTGTGGTTTTTTTAAGGGTTATTTATTTTCAGAGAGGGGGCAGGGAGTGGGGGAAGGGCAGGGAGAGAGGGAGACAGAGAATCCCAAGTAGGCTCTGCACTGTCAGCACGGAGCCTGATGCAGGGCTCGGTCTCAGATGGTGACCTGAGTCGGTACCGAGTCAGACGCTTAACTGACTGACCCCCCCAGGTTCCTCTCTTCATGGATGTGTAAACTCAGGACTGGGCCTGGGCAGGGGGAGCAGTAGGGGTGCCTGGGTACCCTGTGTCCCAGAAAGGAAGGGGGTGAGTGGACACAGGAGCCACGTGGAGGTGCTCCCTCCCACCAGGCCACCAAAGTGTGAGGGTCAGTGGCGGTGAGGCGGGAACGTGCGCGTCTCCGCTGACGGACTGAACACACTGGGAGTGTGATGAGCAGCAGGACACCTGCACCGGCCCAGGTGAAGCTGTCGCTCCCATGGAAAAAAGTGACTTCGGGGCAGGGGTGCCATCTTTGGCCGTGAGGGGACCCGTGGATGCTGCCCCCTCGAGGACCATGAGAGGCCCGGGGCCTCTTGCCGGAGAAATCAGCAGGACACAGCCCACGTTGAGGGCCACCCTGCCCAAGAACTGGCTTCAAATTTTCAAAAGTCACAGGGTCACAAAAGTCCAGAGGAGACAGCCTCGTTCCAGACTGAGGGAGTGCAGAGAAACGGTCCAGCTGAGCGCCGTGGCCGTGCAGGGCCTGTGGGGCCTCCGGGTCCAGGGATGCTCGTGTCAGGGAGCCCTCCTCTGTGGGACGCCTACCAACCAATTCTGGCGATAGGATCTGATTCAAACAATTAAACGGCATATTCAAGAAAACCAAAAGAGAAAGTTGGTGAGCTGGAATATAGACCTGGAAAGATGTCTCAGAATGCGGCACAGAGAATCAGGAAGAGACAAGAGTCAGAAGTGTCATTGGGGGAATGTTCCAGAATCGAGGAAAGCAAGGCATCTTCAGTCTCTGGAAGGTCCTGGCCAAGTCAGCGTGAAGGCAGAGCTGAGAGAGGCAGGCATGGCAGCGAGAGCCTGGCTTTACCGTGCGGTGTGGACAGTGCTGTGGCCTCACAGGCTTCCAGCCTCGGCCGCCCAGCCCCCCGGCAGGGCTAAGAGCGTTCTTGGGCACCACGCTGACCTTCGGGCCTGACCCTGTGCAACCATTCGGTGAAAGTAGGAGTCCTGTGCGTCCTGGTGACTTCTGAGTGCTGGTTACCTTCCAGGGGAGGCTTAATGAGCCCTGCTCCTTGAGCTGTTCACACGTTCAGGGGAACAGGTCGTGGCTGGGATGGACTGGGCACGGCCAGGCGGTTGGTGCAGATGCCGGGGGCGGTGAGTGGGGACAGAGGTCACCGGCCTCCTCACCCGCCTGGGCTTCGTTTTCCGGGGACCAGCGTGGAAGATGTCGCCCGCGTGCTTCTCGGCGGCGTGGGGAGCTTCGTGGTCTCTCCAGGGGCCCCTCTGCATCTGTCTGATAGCTCAGCAGAGGGGCCTGGCAGGGGTGTGCTTGGGTAGCCCGTTGAGGCGGGGGGGCGGGGGGGGGTCTCAGCAGCAGAAGCGCTGCCTGGGTGAGCTGGCGTCTGCTGTCAGCACTGGGCACAGCCTGGAGCCCAGCCTGGCTGTGTGGTCAGGTCAGACAGGCCAGCACGTGGCTCGGAGTTAAGAGCGAAGAGAGGGCATGCTGCATCCGTTCTGTCCGGCGTGGAAATGAAGCAGGAGAAAACTCACCGAAGGGGAGTCGGGAAGCCAGTGGGGAGAGCTCTCGTGCCAACCCAGCAGGAGCGTCCGTTACAGGGAAGGACGCGCTGCGTCCCCTACCCACTGCGTCCCACCCCTGCAGCTCAGCCAAGGAGAAGCCTTTGTCGCCCCAGACGCTTGCTTCTCTCCAGTGGACTTCCATTCACAGCAGCCCTCCCAACTCCCCTTCTCCGTAAGATGACGTCTTTGCCTTTGTTTGGGAGTAGTCTATCACTTTTGCCATACAATGCTTGTCCCCAGTTGCAGTTCTTTGTTACTCCTAAATAAAACCATTTTTGCTGGTAGAATAACTGACTTTTATTTTTAAGGGCAACATTTTTTATCTAACAAACCAGAAGAAAATGTTTCCCATCTTGGCCGAGGTCGTGGAGTCCTGTGATTGGGGTGTCTCTTCTGTGGCTGGTGACACCCGCCTGCCCCAGGAACCTGTGCGTGTCTACTTTGTCGTTGGGCCGGAGACTTGGGGTGGGTCTCAGGGGAGGCAGGTCCGGGGAACGCGGGCGAGAGGCAGACGCTGTGCTGCCCCGAGGTAGGCGGGTGGGCTGTGCCTGGTGGTCCTTGCTGCGTGACTTCCAGGGGATCAGGCCCAGGACGAGGGGCTGTGTGTGGGTGTCGGCGCAGGGGCACAGAGGCACCACCACGTGGGGGACCCCGCTGACTTTCCAGTCATGAAAGGTCTACTCCTTAATGCCCGAGGGAGGAGCCATCTGAACTCCCCAGAAGGTCCACAGTTGTAATTACTGGGACTTTTTCCTTTGTGACTTCTTTTGTTCCTCCACAGCCGGAACGTTACCCGTTTTTCCACAGAGCTGGTAATTATTGTCATTTCTGACAGTTTCCCATTTTCAGAAGCACAGCCGTGCAGCCTAGAGGCTCTTTTCCAGAACACCTGAGCTTGGGGGCAGGCATCCGCCACAGGGCCGAGCCTCGCACGCGTCCTCACTCCACGTGGGTGCGTTTCCGTCTCGTGGGGACTTCTCACTCTGCCCTTTCTCTGCGTGTGCCGTCTCACGGTCAGCACTGCTCAGCGCTTGCCACCTGGACGTCTGGCCTTGCTCTCTCAGTCTCATGCAGGTCACTGCCCTCTGCTCAGTTCAGTCCCCGGAGAAGCCAGCCTGCTGGCCTCGGGCCTTTCTTGTCCACTGGGATATGCTGTCCGCAAAGACTCCCTTCCGGGTCTCGGCCTCATGGCTGTCCCTACTGCCCAGGCTCTTCTGAGAACACTGGGCACCCCTGGACCTTTCGCACCAGCTCTCTCTGTTGAAGTGTTAGCTTGTGTCCTGGGCTTGCCCTCCCCTGCTTCCCTCTCCGGACCCTTCCGAGCTTTCTGCAGCCGCCCCTGAGCTCATCGAGGCCAGTGATAGCCCCACACGTGGGCATTTGTCCCCGAGCCCTTCCCATGATTTTCTCACCTAAGCTTACCTGTTTCTGAGGTTCTGTCGTTTTGTAGATGAGAAACATAGAGTCAAAACTGTGCCCAGGGGCACTGCCCCCGCTCAGGCTCCTGCCCCACACGGAGTCCTCCCTGCTCAGCTTGCTGTACATCTGAAGTCCAGGGTTCTAGATCGCCACGATCCACCCAGGAGATCAGAGAGGACTCCTGTGTGTCACCCTGTCTCGGGCTACTCCCTCCTCCGTCTGCCCTCCTGCCCTGTCCGAGCCCCCTGGGCTCTCTCCCCTCCTCTTGGCAGCTCCCCGGTGACCCCATCCCCCTCAACAGGGGGGTGGTGGCTTAGATTTTAAAAAATATGTATATTTTTTTAATTTTTGAGAGAGAGAGACAGAGTGCAAGCTGGAGAGTGGCAGAGAGAAAGGGGGACAGAGGGCTCGAAGCTGGGCTCTCCGCTGTCAGCACAGAGCCCAGTGTGGTGCTTGAACTCAGGAACCATGAGATTGGAACCTGAGCTGAAATCGGGGTTTGGATGCTTAACTGACTGAGCCACCCAGGCACCCAAGTGGCTTAGATTTTTAAAACACGTTTGCGCTAAAAGATATTGTTAGGACAGCTGATCAAATTAAAATAAGGCCTGATTAGGTAACAGTAATGTTAGACTTTTAAAACATGCAGTGACCTAACACAGACCTAATGTGATGGTCACCAGGGCTCTGTTGTCCCTCCTGGCTCAGTGCTGGGTAAAGGAGACCTTAGACAAGAAAAGGGGGCAGTGAGGAACCCAGCAGAAGGGGCAAGTGTGAACACTCGTTTTAAGAGAAAACGCAGGTTTCTGGGAATGCAAAGTGGTGTGGCCACTCTGGAAAACAGTATGGTGGTTCCTCAAAAACCTAAAAATAGAACTACCCTTCGACCCAGCAATTGCACTACTAGGCGTTTATCCAAGGGATACAGGTGTGCTGTTTCAAAGGGACACATGTACCCCGATGTTTATAGCAGCACTATCAACAACAGCCAAAGTATAGAAAGAGTCCAAATGTCCATTGCCGGAGGAATGGATAAAGAAGATGCGATATATGGGGCTCCTGGGTAGCTCAGTCGGTTGAGTGGCTGACTTCAGCTCAGGTCATGATCTCACGGTCTGTGAGTTCGAGCCCCGCGTCGGGCTCTGTGCTGCCAGCTCGGAGCCTGGAGCCTGCTTCAGGTTCTGTGTCTCCCTCTCTCTCTGCCCCTCCCTTGCTCATGCTCTGTCTCTCTGTCTCGAAAATAAATAAAAACAAATTTAAAAAAAGATGTATATTTATACGATGGAGTATTACTTGGCAATCAAAAAGAATGAAATCTTGCCATTTGCAACTATGTGGATGGAACTGGAGGGTGTTATGCTCAGTGAAATTAGAGAAAGACAAAAATCATGACTTCACTCCTATGAGGACTTTAAGGGACAAAACAGACGAACATTAGGGAAGGGAAACACAAATAATATAGAAACAGGGAGGGGGACAAAAGAGAAGAGACTCATCAATATGGAGAACAAACGGAGGGTTGCTGGAGGGGGTGTGGGAGGAGGGATGGGCTAAATGGGGAAGGGGCACTAAGGAATCTACTCCTGAAATCATTGTTGCACTACATGCTAATTTGGATATAAATTTAAAAAAATAAAAAATAAAACAAGTTAAAAAAACGAAACAAAACACACGTTTCGGGGCTCCTCCTGGTCACCCAGAGAGTGTCCATGTGCCATCTTGACGGGGCTGGCAGTTCAAGGCTGCACGTGGTTAGCTAATCAGTGTCTCCTTGCAGCGCACTTACCGAATGCCAAAGGAAGTCCGCGTGGAGCCCCAGAAGTTCGCCGCGGAGCTCATCCACCGCCTGGAGGCCATCCAGCGGACACGGGAGGCCGAGGAGAAGCTGGAGGAGCGGCTGAAACGCGTCCGGATGGTGAGTGAGCCTTCTGGGAGAGGCCACGGTGCGGCTCGGGTTCTGGATGATCTTACTGCGTTTTGGTGGAGTTAAGGGCAGCTTCAGGTTCCCACGAGCTCCCTCCTGGGTCTCCCAGAGTGCTGGCTCCCGACGCCCTCTGACCCTGCCCTGGTGGCTGGCCGCTCTCCTGTGACGGGGGCACGTCTGAAGCCGCCACCGCTCCTGTGCGGTCTTCACCGTCTCCTGGGGAGGAGGTCCCCCTGGCGGGGACCCTGAGCCTGGTCTGGGAGCAACCAGTAGGCACTCAGCAGCTGCTCCTTGGCCTGCGGGGAGCTGGGGTTCCTGTGCCACCTGCTTCTGGGGAGGTGTGGAGAGGCAGGCAGAGACCACGCCCTGCTGTCATCCCCAGGCGGTGGCCACACCGGAGCTACATCGGCTCGGCTCAGGAAGGCAGTTTTGGCAGATGACTCAACGCGTACCACGTGCATACTGACCTCTCCTTTCAGCCCAACCCCCTTCCTGCTCCCTCCCGTGTCCCACATGCCCCCCTGGCCCCGCCAGGTCCCAGGGGCGCCGGGCACACGTGTGGAGCAGAGTGTGCCCTTGGCACGGGGCCTGGGGACTCCCACCTGTCATCCCGAGTGCAGAAAGGGTCACGTTCAGAAATAGGCTCCTGTGCCTTGTTTTCTGACCCGTGGCCTTGCCGGGCAGAACGTGGAGTGCTGGGACAATTACGTGTGGTTTGTGACTTACCTGCTCTGATACTTCTCGGCCTGTAGCTGTCAAAGAGACAGGCGGCTTATGTGGCCTGTGGGCGTCATCCTGCAAGACTCATTCCCACGTGTGCTCGGGTTTCCGTCCTGAGATGTTGATGACAGACATGTCCCTTGAGCACGGCCTTCCCCGTGCTCCTCACGCCTCACCAGGTTGTGTGTCCCCGAGGCCCCAGTGCCCCGTGCTCCCGGAGCCAGGCGCCACTGTGTCGCTGGAGACAGGCCTTTGCTTTTCTCCAGCAGGTAGGAATCTCCTTCTGAAACTAAGAAAGGTCACCACTGGCAGCACCTGGCCGGCTCGGTCGGTGGAGCGTACGACTCTTCCTCTCAGGGTTGTGAGTTCAAACCCCACGTTGGGTGTGGAGTTTGCTTTAAAAAGAAGAAAAAGGAAAAACAGTCACCAACGAGTGGCGTCTTGCACTTTTTCCCTCAATACCTCATGCCCGATGCCTGAAACCCAAACCATGACTGCTGTGGGGGTGCCTGGCGCATTGCTTGGTAGAGCATCCGACTCTTGATTTTGGCTCAGGTCGTGATCCTAGGGTCATGGGATTGAGCCCCACATAGGACTCTGTGCTGAGCGTGGAGCCTGGTGGGATTCTCTCTTCCCCTCTCTCTCTGCCCCTCTTCCAGGCTTGCTCTCTCTCTTTCTTTCTCTCTTTCTCTCTCTCAAAACACAACACAAAGAAAAACACACCCAAAACAGGATTGTTCTTGAAGGAATTGTTTCTCTACCTGATCACCCGATACTCATTTACAACACGGACCTGAGCCCTGCTCAGACTCTGTCCGAACCCCCAGGAGGGGCCTGCTGTCTCACCTTCCGTGTTCCCCCGGTGAGTCATGTGCACCTGAAGTCTGGAGATGCCATCGTAAGGGTAGTCGTGGGGCCCAGCCACAGTCACACCTGGCGGTTGCCTGTCCTGCCCTCCATGCATCACACACGGTGCTGTGCCCTTGCCGTCCAGGGTTCCGGAGCCCCCTCATATGACACCCAGGTTTGAAATGAGGGGCCACCCCACCCCCCACACTTTTCAGATTTCGAATAGCGTTTCAAAACCTGGGGTTCGCGGTGGGCACCAGGAAGGCTGGGGTGGTCACCGAGGTGAATGGCCAGATGGCGTGCTCTCCGAGAGGGAGCCCGCATGAAAGTTTTTTTTTTTTTTTTTTTTTAACATTTATTCATTTTTGAAAGGCAGAGAGAGACAGAGTGTGAATGGGGGAGGGGCACAGAGAGAGGGAGACCCAGAAACAGAAGCAGGCTCTAGGCTCCGAGCTGTCAGCACAGAGCCCGGCATGGGGCTTGAACTCACGGACTGAGAGATCATGACCTGAGCCGAAGTCGGCCGCTCAACTGACTGAGCCACGCAGGCGCCCCTATGAAAGTATTTTTAAGCACCTGGGCAGGGACACTAGGTTTTTCTTACCGGCATCTTCTTGTCTCCCTCCCTCGTAGTGACCCGGTGACTCCCATGCAGGCAGCGCAGTGCTGGCCTGGGCGCCGGGCGTGTGCTGACCTGCTGCCTGTTTGCCAGTCTGGGTTGCAGCGAGGGTGGGGGCGGACGTTCTGTGGGCATCCACAGAGGCCACCTTCCCCGTCGGGGTCCAGCAGAGGCCTCCGTGAGTGAAGGGACTGTCAGGGCGTGGCCTGTCAGGTAACCTTCTTTGAGAAATCGGTGTCGGACGCAGAGTTGCCGTGAGGCACGGCGGGTTTTACAGGAGCCAAGCCCTGGTTTGTGTGCCGTCGTGGAGCTGGCACCGTGGTGCGTCCGCGGCCCAAGCATGCCTCCGTCAGTGCGTCCTGAGTACGCTCACGAAGTAAAAGTACCCTGTGGTTTGTGAAAGAAGTTTAAGGCAGGAGACTTTCAAACCTTCTTGCCGTAGAACCCGACTGTGGTAATTGTGTCAAGTTTGTCCTCGTGGCTCCGTGTGCCCGTGGCCCTGCAGGTCACTGTGTGGGACGGGCATTTTAACAGCCATCGGTATTCGGTGTATTTTTCTCACGTCTGAGTCTTAGTCTCCTGTTGTCTGCGGCCTCCCTGTCGGGGGCGTGCGGTTGTGCCTGGATCTCCCAGGAGCTGTCACGGGGGGCTGGGCCCGGCCACAGAGGTTCCCCAGTGCCTGCGACTTAACACAAGATGTTCAAACGAGTAGCCCCTTGTATTTCCTGGGTATCGATTCGGGAACGAATCGGCAGGCCCGCGGTGGCGTCTGGACAGGATTGCCGGGCTCTGTGTCACAGTCTCTGGCCTGTAGCCACTCTGTCCCCATAGGCTTCCCTCGGACCCTGGGGGGCTCGCTGCCCCACAGCTGGCTGTGCGGTTCCATCGGATGCCCTGAGTGTTTGAAACAAAACAGGAGAAAGTCAATTCTAATTACGTATGTACAGGGAATCCGCGTGGACGTGAGAGTCCCTGTCTTGCATGATTTTACAAAATAAGGCTCCTGTAAATATGCCATAAACTACAGTCTTTTTTTAAAGAAGAATAACTACAAATTTTTAAATAAGAGTTTTGTTGTAAAATTCGGAAAATAAGAACAAAGAAGAAAGTGAAAATTCTTAGCTAGACAGTTTGGTGAACCTGTAACATTTCAAAACCGTAAAACCGATTTCCTACATGTGCAGAGCCACCGAGACAAGCTGGCTCTCAGCCCAAGCTGTCCGTCACCACCCCGTGACGCCCCCTGGGGACTGCAAGAGCCCCTCTTCCTTAACCGTAGGGGTCAGTGTCCGTCAAGGGCAGAGTGGGGCGTCCGGCATGGGACGTGGGGTGGGGAGCCCAGGGCCCCGGTGTGCCCGAGAGGGGCGTGTTCACCCTCCCCGCAGCCCTGCGCCTGCCCTCTGTCCTGCTCCGTGCCACCTGCGACCTGAGCGTGGACTGAAGTGTCTGCAGCTGACCGCCTGTCCTGGTGACGTGGAGACGCTTTCCCATAAGTGAAAAGTTTCTTGTGGATTTTGTGAGATTTGTTTCTGGTACAGTACAGGGGTAGCTGTCCCATCCTTTCTGGTCACTACCGGATGTACCCACCATTATTCTGGTTTCCACAATTCAGTGAGATGAGAAAATAAATACAAGATTTGGCTGGTCAGATGTTATATTTACGGATAGGGTCCTGTTGGCTGCCAGAGACTCCAGAGAAACCCACCTGGATTTAGTGTGACAGTTGACCCAGAATCACAGAGCAGAGCAATTAAGCAGAAAACGAGCTCTTCTGCACAAGGGCGTATTTCCTTTGAAAATGTAATGGGAAAGGGACGATCAGGTTGCACAGTCGGTTAAGCGTCTGACTCTTGATCTCGACTCCGGTCATGATCTCCCGGTTTGTGAGTTTGGGCCCCACATCAGGCTCTGTGCTGACAGAGTGGAGCCTGCTTAGGATTCTGTGTCTCTCCCTCTCTCCCTGCCCCTCCCCCCCCCCAAAATAAATAAACTTTAAAAGCAAACAAAAGAAAATATAATGGAAAACATGGAAATAAAATTGAGGACTAGGAAAATCAACTGAAGAAATAAAAATATCTTTATTGAGAAGCGTAAAAGAACTAAGTCCCTCTGGAGGTTTCTCAGTGGGCGGGATTGGGTGGGCGTTGTGGTCCTCGAGCTCCTGGTGCGTGGTGGGCGTGCTCACTCTCTCACGCTCCCCAGCGCCCAGCGCCTCACCTGGTCTGCTCATCCTGGGCTCGGTGCTTCCGGCCCCCGAGATGGAGCGTTGCGGGCCTATTTCTTTGTTTCCGCGAGGGTGAGGTTTCTGTGACTCGGCTGGTGCCAGGAGGTGACTCGTGACCTTATCCTGCAGGAGGAAGAAGGTGAGGATGGTGACATGCCCTCTGGTCCCCCGGGGGCCACTCATAAGCTGCCTTTGGCCACAGCCTGGCACCACTTCCCGCCCCGCTATGCAGACGTGGGCTGCGTGGGTCTGCGGGACGCGCACGAGGAGAACCCTGAGAGCATCCTGGATGAGCATGTGCAGCGGGTCATGAGGACGCCGGGCTGTCAGTCGCCGGGGCCCGGCCACCGTTCCCCTGACAGCGGGCACGTGCCCAAGATTATGGGGGTCCTAGGGGGCGTGCCCCCTGGGCACAGTAAGCACGCACCTAAGTCCGGGGTGAAGCTGGACGCAGCCGGCCCACACCTGCACAGGCACGGCCACCACCACAGTCACCACGGGGCGGCCAGGCCCAAGGAGCAGGCTGAGGCTGAGGCCGCCCGCCGCATCCCGGGCAGCTTCTCTTGGGGCCCGGAGCTGCACGGCCACACAGCCAAGCCCCGTAGCCACTCAGAGAGCGTGGGCACCGCCCCCAATGCCAGCGACAGCCTGGCCTACAGGTGAGTGTCTGTGGCAGCCTGGGCCTTGCTTTGGGATCGGGGCTGTGGTTTCTTCATCCCTGAACCTATATCAGTAAGGGCCACGTGCGCCTTCCCGGGGAGGAAGGGGTCACAGTGAGAGGCTGTGTCTCCTGAGGGTTCTGTTCAGTTTTCTGGGCCACAGTTCCCCTTTAAAAGTCGTCCAGCTGGGGTTGCCTGCACAGACCGTGGGCATGTGGTGGCCAGAGGGCCCCAGCGCCCAGCATGAGTGCCTGGTCCTGCCTGGGGTCCCGGGCCATCCAGGGCTCTGGCCTTGAGGGGTGCATGGATAGAGAGGTACCTGTTTCGGGGGAGGCGTCTGGGTGAGGGGTGACTGGGTCCCGGTGCTGCTGCCACCAGGTGGGTGGTGGGGCTGGGAGGGCGAAGGACAGGTGCTCCTGCCCTCCCAGCTGGTGCTGCCTGGACGCGTTGTGCTCCCCACCAGACTAACCTCAGAGAACCCCCTGGCATTGGGGCGGAGCCCGCGAGGACACACAGCTCTGTCAAAGCCACCACGTTCAGGTAGCCGCTTTCCGGCAACAGGCCACAAAGTAAAGGCAGCAGGTGACTCCCGGTCCCTTGCTTTTGTAGCGGGAAGTCTGGCACTGCCTCTAGAAGAAACGCCAAGAAGGCGGAGTCAGGGAAGAGCGCGGGAGCCGAGGTGCCTGGCCCCTCGGAAGACGCGGAGAAGAACCAAAAGATCATGCAGTGGATCATCGAGGGGGAGAAGGAGATCAGCCGGCACCGCAAGGCTGGCCACGGGTGAGAGGCGCCAGCGTCCCGGGTGGGTGTGGCCACACAAGCCACGGGTAAAAGGCACCCGGCGTCCTGGGTGGCGCGGGCACCAGCGTGTGGCACTAATTGACGAGCCTACAGCGCGGTTCCGCCAGGGTCTTTGAAGCTGCGGCCTGGCCCCACCCACCTGTCCTTGTACCCCGTGGCCGTGGCCGTGTGAGCGCGCTGACTCCCGCCCCGAGTGGGGCCCTGTGCCGGCCTTGGGGTCCTGACACAGCTTCGGTGTCCTGGGCGGGAGTGTCCGCTGCTGAGCTCGTTCTCAAGTCACCTCGTTTCTGCCTGATCTCCTCTTGCTGTGCCCAGCCCGCCAAGGGGGGCCCCGCTTTCACACAGCTGCCCTCACGAGCTGCTTTCTGGGTGGCTGACGCCTCCACACGACGGTGACCTAAGTTACTGGGGCAGTTAGGCAGGTACCTGGACGCCACTCCAGACAGACCGCGCAGGACGAGTCTTGTCTGATCGCACCTGGTCACCCCCCAGCCGTCGGTGGTGTCTGCACCCTCTGAACTCTGTACTGGCCCCACAGAGCCGGAGGCTGCTCTGGAGGGTGTGGAGCCAGGACCCCAGACGTGCCATTGCCGCCTCGCATGGGTCCGTCCATTTTGGGGGACCATGGGGGACTGGGGCTGGCCCGGACTGCACGCCTCACCCCCAGACCAGCCGTCTGGGCCGTGGGGCTGGTGCCCGTGGGTGGGCTGGCCACCCCTCCTTCCTCAGTCTCCCGCTTCGCTGGCTGTCTGTTTTGGATATGGTTGGGGACGGTAGAGTGCGCGTGTGTGGCGGCGGTGGGGGGGGGCTTGGGGGGGGGGAGGGGAGAAAGGGAGAAGTGGGTAACCACCTGCCAGCCAGCCCATCCTGAGCAGAGACTTGGGACTCTCCACCCGTGGGTCCCTGTGTCTGGTCTCCACGTGACTGTGGGAACAAGGCTCCCGCCAGTGTTCGGACACCTTTGCGGTCACAAAACCTGTCCTGGGTGAGGGTCTTTCCAGAGCCCCTCTCCTGCTTTGGTTGGGTTTCTCTGGATTTCCTTTTCGGGTTTCCACAAGGAATGGCTCTGTTCTGGCCGTTCCTCCCACGCCAGATGGAGGGTTTCTGTGGTGGAAGAATAAAAGGCCCATCTGGAAACAGTCTCAGGTTGGAAGGTGCTTGATGTCAGGATGGGCCATTTTAAATGGTGGTATTTCAGTATCCCTGCCAGGTCTCCCTGGCCTCCCTGGAGTTGGGGGACAGTGTGCCTCTGTCTTTGCCGCTCTTACATCATACGACAGGTAGGCAGGGGGGGTGGAGGCATGGGGCAGCGAGAGAGGGAGGACGTGGGGGGGCCAGGAGATGGGAGGTGGGTGTGGGGCGGGGAGGTGGGGGGCAAGGAGAGGCTGGGGGTGGGCCCCAGAGCCAAGGTCTCCCTGTGGCTGGCCCCGTGGGCTCTTTAGGAGGGAGATGCCATCTTTCCTGGGGCAGTTCCGGGACTGCGAGGGCACTGAGCCTGGGGGCCCTCTTCCAGGGTTCCCTCCTGGTGCTAAAGCCCCCCTTTCCAAGGGCTCCAGCCAAGGCTAAGAGAGGCTGATGTTTTGGTATAATTCAGCCGTGCAGCAAAGGCGTACTGCACAGCTCTAGAGCGTTTTGTGTTGGGTAATGAAGGCAGAGAGAGGTGTGTGATCCCATGGGGGAAACATTTGAAAAAATGAAAAATTGTATGTTTAGAGTTACGCTGATTGTGTTTAACAGGAAGGAGAATATACCAATATAATGAGAGTAGGTACTTCTAAATTAAGATTTTTAGATTGTTTTTACTTTGGAATTTCCTATATGGTTCAGTTTTCTCACAAAGAGCATTTATTTTGATCCTAAAATGTTTTTTAAAAACAGTGAAAAGTTTTTTTTTTTTTTTTGAAGTTTTTATATAGGGTATGACATAGTTCAGTAAAGTTGTTAAAAATTAGTTACAAAAGGGGCACCTGGGTGACTCAGTCGGTGAAGCGTCCGACTTAAGCTCAGGTCGTGATCTTGCGGTCTGAGAGTTCAAGCCCCGTGTGAGGCTCTGTGCTGACAGCTCAGAGCTTGGGGCCTGCCTCGGATTCTGTGTCTCCCTCTCTCTCTGCTCCTCCTCCACTCACACTTTCTGAAAATAAACAACCTTTAAACAATTCTTTAAAAATGAGTTACAGGGGCACCTGGGTGACTCAGTCAGTCAAGCGTCCAACTTGGGCTCAGGTCATGATCTCACAGTTTGTGAGTGCAAGCCCCGCGTTGGGCTCTGTGTTGACAGCTCAGAGCCTGGAGCCTGCTTGGGATTCTGTGTCTCCCTCTCTCTCTGCCCCTCCCCTGCTTGTGCTCTGTCTCTCTGAGATGAATAAATGTTAAAAAAAAAAAAAAAACTTAAAAAATAAATAAATAAAAATGAGTTACAAAAGGAGCGTGCAGCGGAGGAGCACGGTGTCATGTGGTGTGGTGGGAGGGGTGGCAGGTGTGCCCCTGGTGGCCTCCACTGGCCCCGCCTGTGGCCAGGGTTCCAGATGCTGCCACACTCGTTCTTTTGCTCCCAAAGGTCTTCCGGTGCCAAGAAGCAGCAGGTGCACGAGAGCCCCCGGCCCTTGTCCGTGGAGCGTCCCGGGGCCGTGCACCCTTGGGTCAGCGCTCAGCTTCGCAACTCCGTCCAGCCCTCTCACCTCTTCGTTCAAGACCCCACCATGCCACCCAACCCAGCCCCCAACCCTCTGACCCAGCTGGAGGAGGCCCGCAGGCGCCTGGAGGAGGAAGAGAAGAGAGCCAGCAAATTACCCTCAAAGCAGAGGTAGGGGGGCAGCGGGGAGGGCAGGCCACACCCCCAATCAGGGCTGCCTTGGCACTGCTTTGGGGCTGTAGCCCCCCGAGGCCTGGGCACCCCCCAGCAGTCCTGGTTTCTTCTTTCACTGAGCGCCACCCAGGGCACGGCACGTGGCCTTGCTGTGTGACAAGGGGCTGGGAGGGTCCTCCTGGGGTAGAGAGGGAGCCGTCTCCCCTCTGTGAGTGTGCACTCGCCCCGGGGCTCCACGGAGCCTCTAGACACTACGGTCAGGAACCCCCTGGCCGCTGTGCAGGCTACAGAGTGGGGGTCCTGGGGGGTCCTTGGGTGGGGGGCCATAAACGGTGCCACGCACAGGTGGGACGGTGAACGTTGCTGAAGTACGCGTAGAGGTACAGTCTTCTCCGCAAGGGACCCCAAGCCCCGTTGTCCCCAGCGCCATGTCCTCCTGGGCCTTGAGGGCCAGAGAGGCCCCGCCCACTGCTGACGCAGCCTCAGGCCAATGCGGCTCCCCACGCCCTGCCGCTCACCCTAGGGAGAACCCCTTTGTGGATGGCGGTCTTCTCTCCAGGCCAGAATGTGCCTTCCCCTGCCCTTTCTGCTGGGCCTTGAGGTCACTTCTCCCCGAATGTGTACCAGCGCGTTGGAATTCCCGGACAGATCCGGGAAATCTGCATTTTCCACCGAGGCCCCGGAGCATGGTCACACGGTGGCCCTGTTCTTGGACGTTGCCAGCGCCTCTTGCCCAGTCATGGTCACTGGGCATGTTTCCTGGGGACCTCACCGTGTGGGGGGCCGTCCAGCTCTTGGGAGGCTGGTGTCAGGATGCAGGCCATCCCTGCTGCCTGTCTTATCGGGCAGAGCCAGGAGCCTGACTGTGTCCCCTGGTCATTGAGTGTGACCACGTTTATGGCCACCTGTCTCACACCCTGTGACCCTGTCAACATAGAACCAGAGAGCCGGCTCGGTGCTGCGGATGCTGCTTCGTCTGACGGGGCCTGTGACCTGGAGGCGGACAGGGCAGCAGAGGGGCCGGCGGGGAAGGGGCTGGGGCATATGGGTAGGAAGTCTTCCCTGCTGCACAGAGCCTGGGAACGTCGTCCTTGCCACGCACTGGGGGTGTAGGGCTCACGTCTGCTCTTCTCGGCAGCAGCCGGCAGGCCCTGCGTGTGCCCGTGCCGGCCAGAGACGCCAAACTGGTCCACACAAGCCTCTTGGGAATCCGTATTTGGGCCGTGAGGCTCCTGACAGGGTTTTGGCCACCGGCTCCGGCGTCTCCATTTGTCGCCGGTCCAGAACGTGGGCCTTTTGTAAGCGACTGCAGACACGGATGGAGGTCCGAGTTCCTTGTGGGGTGACCCACCCCCACCCCGCCCCGGCTGGCGGAAGAGAAGTCACCGTCGGGGCTGCACAACATCGCGTCCGGGGCAGACAACTGTTGGGAAAGCTGCTCGGGATGGAGCGGCAGCAGAGCGCGGACGAGGACGAGCACGCGGACGAGGCCGGAGCCAGGCCGTCCCCGAAGGCTCTTTTCAGTGTGGAGGAAGGGTCGGTGGTTCCCCGGAGTGTCATCCGCCGAGGAGTCCAGGAACTCTGGATTAACTGGAGCCTCGTGTTTCCTGACCGGCCCCGACGGAGCCCTGGAAGCCCCCGTCGTGTGGTGTGGTGTGGTGTGGTGTTTTATCCGCCCCACACGGTGGGAGCCTGGTTCGGCGGTGACGGACCCTCCCCCGGGCCCCTGCTCCGTCTGCCTGTCTGTGGCCCCACTGTCACGGCGGAGCCTTGGCGGAGGCCCGACCCCAGCACGCGCAGCTCACCGCCGTGGTTGTTCCCTAGGTATGTGCAGGAGGTCATCCAGCGGGGGCGCTCCTGTGTCAGGCCAGCGTGCACACCTGTGCTGAGCGTGGTGCCAGCCGTGTCCGACTTGGAGCTCTCGGAGACAGAGTACGTGCGCCCCCCGAGGGTCTCGGTACCGCTTACCCTGCCTCCCGCGGGGGAGCCGCTGTTCCCAGGATCTGGGGCGTCGCGCCGGAAGAGCTGGAGCCGGCCTCAAGCTTCCGGTCTCTGTCAGAGGAGACGTGGGCCGTCCTGTGTGACACGTGGCCACCGGGCCAGGGAGGGAGCTCTGACCTGCTGCCTCCGCTCTGGCCCCGTGTGCCCACCCGCCTTTACTTTCCTGAGCTTCCCGGCCGGCCGTTGGGGCTCGGTGGTCTGTGACTGGTGGTGCCTCTCCTGGCCCAGCACCGCGGGCGTGTGTGTCCGGGTGCCGTGAGCACACGGAGTCTGTCTAGCTCTGTTCTTGCGTGGAACGTGGGAACAGGTGCTTGGCGCGTCCGCTCCCCAGGCAGGCGTGGTGCAGGGCAGGTGTTGGGGACCTCATGTAGACGATGCCGGCCACCCAACCCCTGTGCCTCTGCTCAGAACAGAGCAGAAACGGGGTCCCCCGCCTCCTCCCACACAGTGGCTCATCACGTCCAGCCGGATGCCTGAGTGACTCAGAGCTTCCCCACCAGGTCACTCCTCGAGGGTGGTCTCTGGGGCGGGGAGGGGCCCTGCATCCCTTCTGCAGAGGACCCCCGCCACCATGTTAGGTTGCAGCACTCAGGGAAGGAAAGCAGGCACCCAGGAGCCCGGCTTGAGCAGCAGACGGCCAGCTAGCCCAAGGAACCGCCCCCTCTATCCCCCGGAGCACCAGGGAGACAGGGGGTCCCGTTGTGAGCTCAGGAGGCCTTCCCGACATGACGCTGTACCCGCTCCTGGCAGGGCGGCTGGTGGGGGCCAGGGGCTGTGTCCGAGCACACCTGGGCAGCTCCGGGGCGGTCACAGGGACGGGGACCACTACGGGACGGAGGGCGCGCTGCCTGTGCGGTCTCGTCACCCATCAGGACAGGTGGCCCTTCGGAGTGATCCCGGGCAGGAGACCGTGCTGGCCTCACAGCCCTCCCTGCAAATCTGGCCGGCCACTGCCTCTGCTCTTCAGACCAGCTGTCTGCAGTGGGGGTAGGGGGGCGGGCAGGTTCATTTCCAGACCCATGCACGGTGCCATTCACCCAGCCTCTGGCGTTCAGAGTTTCTGAAGCTTTAGGGCTTCAGGCCTCTCCTAAGGTACAGGTAGCATAGCCCAGCCTAGAGGTGGGGGCTGCGTTTTTTCCAGTAACCTAGGCGTTTTTTCCCACGCCTCGTGATGGGATCCACCATGGGTTCTGGCCCTGAGAAGCCACGTTCGTGTGGTCTGGGTAGGAGGTGACGTGCTCCAGCCAGCTCAGGACACAGGGAGGCTGGAGGCCACGGGCACGAGGGGAGATGAGCTGGCATCCATGCTGTAGATTTCGGAGAGTGTGGCCGGACCAGAGCCTCTGGTTGAGGCCCTACACGGAGCGAGGCCACAGGGCACTGCGGGTGAGGGGTATCCGGGCTTTCGCACTCGTGGTGTTTGCACACAGCCAGGCCGGCTCATCCTCTCTAGTCCTTATCCCCTGTTTGTAGGGGGCCCGAAGCCCTTTGGGGTGTGTCCTGTGTAACCCCGAGCCCAGCGGTCACCGCTGCGCCTCTGCCCCCAGGTCGAAGTCGCAGAGGAAGGCGGGCAGTGGGAGCGCCCAGCCGTGTGACAGCATCGTGGTGGCCTATTACTTCTGCGGGGAGCCCATCCCGTACCGGACCCTGGTGCGGGGCCGAGCCGTCACTCTGGGCCAGTTCAAGGAGCTGCTGACCCGGAAGGGCAACTACAGGTGAGGGCCGGGCGGCGCGGGAGACCCTGCGGTGGGCAGCACACGTGTTGGCGGCCGGGGCCCTGTGGCGTCTGTGTGCTCGGGAGGGGAGATGAGGCCGCTGGGCCAGCAGAGGAGGGGATGAGGCCCTCACCTCCTCTCGCCGCCTCTGGCCCACGTCCTCCAGATACTACTTCAAGAAGGTGAGCGACGAGTTTGACTGCGGCGTGGTGTTTGAGGAGGTTCGGGAAGATGAGACCGTCCTGCCGGTCTTCGAGGAGAAGATCATCGGCAAGGTGGAGAAGGTGGACTGACCCGCCAGCCGGGCCTCCGCGCCAGGTTGGGCCCTCGTCAGGCAGGGGCCAGGGCGGCCTCCGAGGGTCCTGTGGGTCACCTGCTTGGCGTGTATGCAGACAACACAACTACTGGCAGAAGGCCACCCGCCTCTTCGGGCCATCTGTGTCCAGACGGGCAGGGGTCGCTCTCCGGGTCCCACAGGCCTCCGTCCTGCAGCTGACGAGGAGGGTGCGCGGTCCACTCCTCAGCAATACTTGGTCCGCCTGGGCGGGGAGCCCGCCCCGGAGCCACCTCGACGGCCCTCCGTGTCGCCCTGCTGCTGACCGCGGGCAGGCCCGCCCGCTCCTCGCCCCGCGCTCACACTGCAGGCTCTGCCCCTCCCCCTGGGACTCGTCCGCCGCGCCCTGCCCCGCTCGGGCCTGGCCCGGGCCTGGGGGGCCAGGGGCCCCGCGGGGGCCTCTGTAAATTGTACATGTCACCGAGTGCCTTCAACACAGCTTGTCTCTTGCCTGCCACTGTGTGGATCCGGCGCCGGAGCCCGGAGCGCTCTCCCTCCTCCACCCTCCGTTTCCAGAGCGCGGGCTCAGCGGGTCCCGGGCCCCTCCACCTCCCCTTTAAGGGCCCGTGTAAATATGTACATTTCTCAGGCCAGGGCCAGCGGGGTGGAGGGGGCTGCCCCAGCCCATTTTTCATGCGCTGACTTGTACAATTATCTTTTCAAAGGTACTTGGATAATAATGGAATAAAATCATTTTTGAACCTTCTCCGGCGATGGAGACACCTCTTTTCTGTGGGTGGAGCCTGGTGGCCTGCTTGCCATCGTCCACCACGGCACTTCAGGCCTCTGAGGGTCCCCTGCGTGTGGGGGGTGTCCGGTGGAGGTACGCTGACAGCTCTGGAGAGGGTGGGTTCCCAGACCCTGATCTGGGTCAGAGACCCACCCAGAGGGGCTGGGGGCAAGGGCTAGGACGCATTCAAGACGGAACGGGCCCAGGAGGTTCTTGGGGGGCCGGGGGGCCGGCCGTGCTCAGGAACCACACACACCGTGCAGGATCAAAAGCTCTTTATTCACTGGTTCCTCAGTGAACCATCCGGTGTGGGGGCACCAGACGGTGATGTTGGGGGGGCGACTACAGCTCCTCTTTGGGCTCCGTGGTGGAATTGGCCGGGGTCTCCTGGAAAGGGTCACAGAGCCCCGGCTAGAAGCTGTGCCCTTGACTCACCCCAGCCCCTGGCACCCTCACTGCCACGTCCAGAGACCGGGAACCTTGGGAAAGAGGCACCCACCGGGAAGGGGGCTGCGGGCTCCTCTGCGGGCTCCTCTGCGGGCAGCTCACCCCCGTTGTCCAGGAACTTGGAGAAGGTCTCCAGGTCCCTGGTGCTTTTGTATTCAATCACCTAAGGAGGGACACGAGGCGCTGGAGAACACGCCTCACCCAGCCCTGCACCCTGGCCACATCCTCCCAGGCCCTGCCGCTGGAGGCCCTGCCCTATCTCTTGGCCATGGCCGAGGCCCGAGGAAGGTGCGGACCAAGCCGCAGACCGAGGAAGACGGGGTCTCTTGCCCTACCTCACCTTGCGACCCGGCCCCGCGGGGAAGAACTTGAGGGTAGGGAAGCCGTGCACAGGGAAAGCCTCCAGCTCGTTGGCTGTGGCGTCCAGTTCCGCAATGATGATGTCCTCGTGGTCCTTGTACTTCTCGGCCAGGGCCTCCCAGGCCGCAGCCATCTCCTTGCAGTGGGTGCACCAAGGGGCGTCTAGGACAGCGGGGCGTTGGCACAGCCGGCAGAGGCCCCCACCTGCCCGCTGCCCACCACCCGTGGCCCGCTGCACTCACAAAACTTGATAAACACATTCTTGGTTTCGTCGAAAGCCACCTGCTCAAAATTCTTGCCCACGAGGGTCTTGACCGGCCGCTGATCCCAGTCAGGGGGCAGCTCCTGGCTCAGGAGGTAGGGCTGGGGGAAACCAGGCCGGGTGCTTCACTGGGGGGCTCTCCTGGGCACTGCTGCTCCCCTCCCGCCCCCCCCCCCCTTTCCCGGGTGGGCAGTTCAGCAGCAGACCTTGACCTCGCCGCCGAGGACCGCGTGGCAGAAGGCGGTGACGGAGGTTGCGGTGAGCGGCCCCCCGTGTGCAGGTGCGTACTTCTTGGTGGTCTCCATGTTGATGAAGCGCAGGGTGGGGGCCTCCTCAGCCTTGAGGCCGAAGTACTGCAGCACGTGGCCATTGTCGGCACCGACGTCCACGACCACGAACAGCACCTGCCGGCAGGGAGTCGGTGCCGGTCAGCCCACATCCCCACCACCCCGCCTCCCCCCGTCCCAGCCGGTACCTGCCCCCGGAATGGGGGAGCTGCCTCCCCGAAGCCAGCTAGCAGCTCCCGGTGGGAGGCCAGTGTCTGGTTGACAAACAGCAGCAGGTGGTTGAGGATCCTGGCCGAAAAGATCTTCGGCGACGTCTGCAAGGGCAAACCGCACTCGCGGGGGCTGGCTCCCCTGGACACGACCCCACCCCTGCAAATGCACCCACAGTCCAACTCACCCGGCTGTTGAATTCTGTGACCAGACGCATGCTGTGCGTGAGGAGGAAGTGCGACAGGTCGCCCTGATCCAGGCCCAGCTCTTCGTCCACTGGGAAGTCTGCCCGGCCCTCGTCAAACTGGACAACTCAACGGGGGTCAGCAGGAGCCACGGCCCTGAGCCCCGACCCCCACCTTGGCCCTGACCCACCTTCTTGAAGAGCACCACGGTGTCCTTGGTGAGGCCAAACTTCTGAAAGAGCTTTGGCCGGTCAGTGAGGCCAAAGGTCATGTCCAGGGCATCCTGGGCCAGGGCCAGGAAGGTAGCCACGTCCTCGTCCTGCAGGTCCTAAGGAGCCCCAAGCCTGTGAGGTCAGCTGGCACCGCGGGCCCTGCTCCCATGGCCTGGACCCCAGTACCACCAGCTCACCTGGAAGAAGCCAATGACCACGACATCCCGGCCGTCGATCAGTGCCTGGGCACCGTCCTCGTCCTCCAGCCGGGTGGCACTGGGCCCCGCCCGCCGCCTCAGCCATTCAGCGATGCCCTCGGCCTCTCTGGGGCCTGCAAAGAGTCCCCTCTTTGCAGCCCGGGCCCAGCCCCCCGCCCCCGCCCCCCTCGTGCCCGCTCCCCCTACCGGTGTACTCCTCCGGGTGTGTGCGGTTCCCATCGCGGAAGAACTTGAGCGTGGGGTATGCAGTCACAGCAAACTCCTCCGTCAGCTCTGTCTCTGCAGGCCCGTCCACCTTGGCCAGCCTGGCTTTGGCTGACTCTGCCGCCAGCAGGGCTGCGGCCTTGCTGTATTCGGGGGCCAGTGCCTTGCAGTGCCCACACCATGGGGCATCTGGGGGACAGGGCCGTGAGTGTCCCCGACCGGCCTCCACAGCCCCAGCCTCGGCTCAGGCTCCCTCCCGGCCAGAACCTTGGGATCAGTCAGGTCTGGCAGAGAGCACTCCTATCCACGCTTCCCGAATCCTTTGGGGGCCCACCTGACCCTCTGCAGAGAGCCAGACTCAAGGTCCCACACCCGGGGGGGGGGCGGCGGGCGGTGGGGGCGGGGGGGCGTGCAGCGGCCAGCACCGCCCTGACAGTGAGTTTGAGAAGAACCCTCCAGCTGCTGCTCCCTGGCCACCTGTGCCTGCTTGCGGAAGCCTGCCATCTAGGAATGGCTTTCACGTGTGTAAAGTTTTGCAAGAATCCACCGAAGAGGGGGCGCCTGGGGGGCCCAATTAGTTGACTGTTTGTCTGACTCTTGAATTTGGCTGGGGTCATGATCTCACGATTCATGGGATCGAGCCCCACATCGGGCTCTGAGATAACAGTGCAAAGCCTGCTTGGGATTCTCTCTCTCCCTCTCTCTCTTCCCCTCTCCTGCTCATGTGCTTGCTCTCTCAACATAAATAAACATTAAAAACATGTCTTCTTTAATGTTTATTTATTTAATGTTTATTTAGAGAGAGAGAGAGAGAGAGCGCGCGCACTCTCAAGTTGGGGAGGGGCAGAGGGGGAGACACAGAATCCGAAGCAGGCTCCAGGCTCCAAGCTGTCAGCACAGAGCCCCACGCAGGGTTCGAACTCACAAACTGTGAGATCATGACCTGAGCCAAAGTCAGACGCCTAACCCACTGAGCCCCCCCCAGGCGCCCCTATTCTTTTTCTAATCCATAGCAGAATATGCAAGGCCTGAATGCTATGTGGCCCCTCACAGAAAGAGTTGCAGATGGATGGTGATCTAGGGTCTTCCCTGCACCTGTGCCTCCCTCCCCAGCCCCACCCTCCCCTGCTCAGGCTGGACGCCCCCAGGCCCAGCTCAGTCCCAGGGCTTTGCTTCAGGTGCCCTTCCATGGAGCCCCAGGAGCACAGCGGGGGGCCAAGTGCCCACAGGGGAAGTCCCTCATGTGCACAAGCCCCGGATACACAGGGTGGGGAGTTGAACCCCCCCCCCGCCCCGGGGGGCCCCTGTGGGTCCTCCAGCCCTCTGGCCCGGTGCACTCACAGAACTGCACCAGCAGAGTGCGGTGCTCCCGCAAGGCCAGGCCGAGGTTGCGCCGGCTCAGCACCAAGATCCCATCCTCCTCAGGGATTTCCTCCTTGGGGGGCTCCTCCTCGGGCTCCCCGGGCCCTGGCCCCTGGCCCTCTGGGCCCGAGGCCCCAAGCAGCAGCAGCAGCAGCAGCAGCAGCACAAGCAGGAGCTGGCCGTCCATGGCAGTGCTGGGCCCACGAGGCGGGGGGCAGATAAGGGGGCCGGGGGCCAAGCAGCAGCTGCCACGTGGCACCCAGTCCTAGTCCCAGGAAGATAAGGCCACGAGGCTCCCCCCACCCCCGGGGGAGGGGAGGCAGACAGAGGCAACACCAAGGGCACCGAGACAAGGTGACGTTTAATAGGACTGTTCAGGGCACAGTGCCAGCCCAGGAAGGGGGTGTCCCAGGACCGGAGCAGAGGGTGTGGGGGTGTGGTCACTGACTGCAGGGGCAGGGGAATCAAGGACCCCAGGTGGGCTGAGGACAGCCCCCAGGGTAGGGGACGTTCAGCTCTTCCAGTCTTGGCAGATGTGGAGGCCCCACTCCCAGGACATGTGGTCTGTCCTGTCATCGTCAGTGAAGAAGGACGTGACCACGTAGGCACCCCGCACCAAGGCTCCTCGAGGCACCTCCTCCACCGGGGTCACAAACTCATACTCCTGGGCGCTAGGGCCATAACTGCCCACCATGTACACCGCCTTGTCCACTGGGGGAGGGGGAGGTTGTCAGGGGCCACCCTCTGCCGCAGCCGCCCCCCCCCCCCGCAGCCCCCCAGGCCAGCCCTCCTCGCTGCCCTCACCACGCAGGCCCTGGCGGTAGGTGTGATGCAGACACTTGAGGCCACTGACGATCTCCTTATTGACCTGGGGGACAGAGGGTGTTAAGGGCCCCTCTGGGGGGGCTGGCCCTGTGCTGGCAGGTGTCCCCCGCGACAGCTGCCCTCACCTTAAAGGTAATCTTCACTTTGTAATCCACACCCTCCTTCAGGACAAACACCTGGTTTTTCAGCGCAGCCAGCTCCCCTGCGAGGGACAGTGCAGCTAAGTGTGACAGTGGAGACCCTGCCCCAGGAGCCCCACGGCGGGCGAGGGGGGGGGCAGTACCTGTGAGGTCCATGGTGATGGGCCCCGGAGCCTGCTCAGACATCAACGTCAGCCTGGTCACCTGCACATTGGGCAGGCTCGGATCTGAGGAGAAACCGGAAGTCACCAGGACGGCTCCCCCCCCCCCCCCAGCCACCCCCGCCCCGCCCCAGCCGCCTGGCCTCCGCCCCTCCCCTCCGGGCCCAGAGCCCTACATACCCACGAGGGGTGGCAGGGGCCCCAGCAGTGCCCGCTTGTACTTGACCAGGCTCTCGTCATCAGGGTCCAGCTGCTGGATCTCCTGGAGGCTCTTCCTCCCCGGGGCCCGGTACTCAGGCACGGCCTCATCCAGTGCCTCGTCGGGCGACAGCTGTCTCCCCTCCTTGTCGGTCAGGAGGACTGAGGGTTGGGGAGGTGCATGAGCAGCTGTGACCAGCTGACCCTGGCATTCACTCATCAAACCGAAGCCCCCCAGCTGGCCAGCTGTGCCTCTCAGTGCCCAGAGGGACTTGGTTCAGGGAGCGGGGTGGGTTAGGGAAAGGGATGTGTGCTCAGAGAGGGAGGGGTGCATGGGGGGTCGGGGCAGAGAGGTGGGCTGGGAAGAAACAGAGCAGCATCTGCACCCAAACCTTTTAGGAGGAGGCTGGGGGGTTGGAGAAGGCTCCTGAGAGAGGGAGCCAAGCGACACCCCGGAGGCACCAGCTGCCTTTTCTGGCCCAGCAACCCATCCATCCGGGGCTCCTCCCTGACTCTGAGGCCAAAGGTGGGGGGAAGGAAGACCCTGAATGGGGCACAGCCCCAAGGACTGGAGGCCACCACTGTGGAGTGGTGACCTCCGAGGTCTTCCCTGGGGCAGAGGCCCTGCCCTTCACATCCCGGAAAGCCTTCCTGCTGTCCCAGGGGTTCCTCTTGGTAGTGTTCCTGGGGCACAGAGGGGCTTCTCTCTAAACCCCTGCCTGCGCTCATGCTCTGAGGTTACCTCCCTGGGCGCCTTCAGACTCAGAATCTCCTCGAGCCCCTTCCCATGGTGCCTGGCAGCAGGGGTCTCGCTAAACCCCTTCCCACAGTGTTTTGGGACAGGATCTTTTCCAGTCCAAGCTCTCTGCACTCCAGGCTCCTCAGTGATCACCACACGCCCTGAAGGAGCCCTCGCCCCACCCAAGGGAGGGGGGATCTCAGGGGCAGGTTCCCAAGGGGAGAGGGTCTCGCAGCCACCCTGGCTTCACAAACAGACCCGCCCACTCTTGGCTCCTTCTTCCGCCTCCCCCCCCACCCCCCCCCCCGGCCTCCCCCCTCCAGCCAAGGTCTACCCTGGACGAAGCCCTCCACCCCCGCCCCACCCCGCCAGAGCCCAGGCGGGGGACCACGCCACGATTTCCCCTCCAGTGCCCCCAAAGTTTCCGCGGGGGAGGGCGAGCCCCCGCCCCGGGCCGAAGCCTCCTCACCCCACCCCCCGCCCGAGACCCCCGCCCACGTGGCCGCCCTGGCCCCAGCCCAGCCCGCTCACCTCGGGCGCACAGCGCCAGCCGGAGCAGCTCCAGCAGCTGCGCCCCCAGCTCACACGCGTCCAGGCCCAGCATGGTGGCCCGCGGCCCGGCTCCGCCGCGGAGCCGCCGAGGAGCCGCCGCCCGCCCCGCCGCCGCCCGGCTCGGCGCTCAGCCCCGGCGCGACTGCGGTGAGCTCATCCCGGCCGGGAGCGCCCCCCGCGCCCAGCGCCGCGCCCGCGCCGCGCGCCCCCAGCCGCTCCGCGGACCCCGCGCAGCCCCGCAGAGACGCGCTTGTCGCCCGCACGGCACCGGCACCTGGGCGTCCCCGCCGTGGGCGCACCAGGAGCCCGCACAGCCGCCGCGGTCACGGACCCAGCCGCCGGCCCAGCCTGCACCCCGCTCTGTCCGTCAGAGCTGCCCCACCCCTACGGCGCCCGCGAGAGCCTGGGGGATTCTCCGGGGAAGCCCTCTGGGAGGGGCGGGTGGGGGTGGGGGCGCCCAGTGGAGCAGGCGTGCCCCTCCTCCCCCAGGTCCCCAGGCTCTCGTTACCTGCAGGCGGTACAGGCCGCACCTGGGGCTCCACAGTCCCCCACCCCACCCCCACCCCCACCCATCTTCTGTCTGGGCAGAGGGGACTCCTGGAGTCTGCCCAGCCTGGGGAGCTGGGTGTGTGTGTGTGTGTGTGTGTGTGTGTGTGTGTGTCTGCGCGGTCTTCTGGCTCCACATCCCAGAGGCTCACAGAGGACCCGTGTCCGCATACCCAGAAACTGGAGGTCCCACCCACAGAGCGAGATGCAACATGGAGGCACACGGCCATTCCCCTAGCGTTTATGGACTGGGCTGTGTGAATGTGCCCTGGTCTCTGCAGGCTCTGTGCACCCAGGCCGGAACGAAGGGCCCTGTCCTTGAGGAGGAAAGGACACTGACCCAAAGTAGAGTCCTGGTGGTGGAGAGCCGAGATGGGGGCATAAAAGGGGCTTCTGGTCTTGATGCCTGGACAAACTTCGGGGTAGGCAGATGGGAGCAGCCAGTGCAGGGAACAAGGGTGAGCTGGGTCTCGGGCTGGGGACAGCTAGATCCAAGAGACGTGAGTGGAGCACGTGGAGGAGACAGAACACCGGCCTGAGTCCCCCTTCTTCCTTATGCCTTTCTGCCCCACACCCCATTTCTGAAAATACCCAGGGATCAGACCCACCTTTGCCCAAAACAAGGGAGTGTCCCTGCCACCCTGGCTTCACAAACAGGCCTGCCCATGCTTGGCTCCTTTGTTGCTGAAGCCCCCGTACCCCCACCAGAGCCCAGGTGGGGGACCATGTGACAATTCCCCCATCTGCACCCTCAAAATTTACACAGAGGAGGACCATGGATGCTAGGGGCACTTGGGCTTGGGTGGGGACTGTCCCCTCTGGAGCTCCATCTGTCCACAATCTTCCCAAGGCAGGATTCCCCCAGCTGGGGCCCAGGCCATTCTAGGGCCCCACCCCTGCTGCCCTTTCCCTGTGGCAGGGGTAGTTGGTTAGGGAAACCACTTGTCCCCAGGTGCACAGCTATGGCCTCTGGTGGCCTTCAGCTTCTGTGGATGCCCACTCATCCAGAGAGGATGGGCAGGCCAGGCACCAGCCTGACCCCACCTGTGTGGGTGGGGATGGTTAGGAGAAGGTCACTGGGATCTGAGCGAGATCCCTGGCGGAGGCAGGACTCCCCAACCCATCCTGGACCTGGCCTTGCTAGCAGTGGACATAAATCGGTCTGAGGCTGCAGGACAAAGGCCAACCCCCCATCCTGCTCTGTCCCCAGCATCCCTGAGGCAGGAGGGGAGGACAGAGACTCTATCTCCAAAAAGCAGAAGTAGACCTGGTTGGACTTTTTTTTTTTAAGTTTATTTGTTTTGAGAGAGAGAGAGAGAGAGAGAGAGAGCGAGCAAGCACACGCGCTCAAGTGGGGGAGGGTCAGAGACAGAGGGAGAGAGAAAATCCCAAGCAGGCTCCATGCTGTCAGCGCAGAGCCCCACATGGGGCTCGATCCCACAAACTGTGAGATCATGACCTGGGCTGAAACCAAGAGTCGGACCTTGACCACCCAGGCCTCAACCACCCAGGCGCCCCTTGTTTGAATTTCTTATAAATGTCCAGCAAAGGGGTTCTGAGGTGTAGTGGCCAAGCTGCTGGCTGGCGTAGGGGGAGGAAGGGCCAGGACAGGGCCCTGAGCCTAGAGGCTGCAAGGGAACCATGAGTGGGGCGGGCGTGTTGAGATCCCCCCTCCCCAGTAAAGGTCCCCACCCACAGTCTCAGATATCCTGTATCTGTGGAGTCTCTGCCTGTTCCTCAACTGGTCCTGCCCAGGCCTCTGTGCAGCTGGGGGGAGAGTGAGCCTTCTGCCACCTTTCCCCCCACCCAGCACACCTGCAACAGCCAACCTGAGGCACCAACATGGTGTGACGCATGGTGTCACGATCACAGAAACACACTCCTAGGACAGTCAAGCCCTTTGCCCTGACCTCACAGCCCCCTCCACCACTGGGGCTGCCGCATCCTGAGGAGGTCAACACGTGGGCTGGCTGGGGGAGGGGGAGGTAGGGATTACAAGAGACCTTGAACTGCTGTCCCCACCCACCCACAAGGACCCTCTCCTGGAGACCCTCCTCTCCCTGAGCCCCCCACCCTGTCCCAGCTGAGCCCGGATTCCCTCATTGACCTCCGCACCATGGCCCCAGGGCGGGCATCTCCACGGCCCACCTCGCGGCCCCTCCCGCAGGCGCAGGCCTCAGTTTCTCCCGTCGTAGGGGGAGATTCCTCCAGACTTCAGACCCCAGACCCGGCGTGCCCTGAGGGCTGACACCGCCGGGGCAACCCCCCCTCCCCCGCAACCACTGCGGGGGGGGGGGGGTTGCGCAGGGCGGGTCTTTCGGGGCGTGGGGGCGGATCTCGTGGGGAGGGGCGTGTCTTGCGAGGACGTGGGGGCGGGTCTTGCGGGGCGTGGGCGGAGAGGGGCGTGAGGCGGGTCTTGCGGGGCGTGGGGGCGGGGAGGGGTGGGGCGTGCGGACCGCGGGGCGGGGGGAGGGGGGGCGACTCCCGCCCCCACCCGCCATCTGGCCTTCCCGACGCCATGGCCGGCGTTCGCGCCGGTGCGCAGATGCCGCATCTGAGCAAGGTGGGTGCCGGTTGGGGGTCCCACCATACCCTCGATTTCCCGGCATCCGAGGCCGGGAGCCGAAGAGGGGTGGGCGTGGGTGCGCGCGAGTGTGGCCGCGGGTTTGGGGGCGACAGCGCTTTGTGAGGCGAGGCGAGGCGGCGGAGACCTGGGCTGCGGGGGCGGGAGTCGCCTCTAGCCTCCGCCCCCGCCCCCATTCCTCCGCCGCCCGCCGCGGCCTCAGATGCCACCGTCGTGCGTGCGCGTTAATCTTCTCTGAGCGCACTGGTCCCGGGCTCTCGGCCCTTTCCGGGGAATCGGGATCTGGGGCGAGGCGGGGGAGGCGGGCCGGAACAGTTCCTCAAGGCCCCCCTTCACCCAGATGGAGCGGGTGGTCGTGAGTATGCAGGACCCCGACCAGGGCGTGAAGATGCGGAGCCAGCGCCTGCTCATCACCGTCATTCCGCACATGGTGGCTGGTGAGGCGCCGCGGGAGCTGGGGTGGATGGAGGCCCTGCCCGAGCCTACCCCCACCCCATGCCAATCTCTGCTGTGCAGGCAGCGACCTCGTGGAGTGGTTGATCCAGAAGTACTGCATCTCAGAGGAGGGTAAGGGGGTCAGCCCCTTGCTCATCCGGTGCCCCACCCCTGCCGCGCCTCCTGTCCCCTGCCCCCGGCCCTGGGGTCGCTGTGCTGATGGCCTAGGCTGGGCTCACAGGTGTCAGGGCCAAGCCAAGTGTGCTGGGGAGGGAGAGCCCCGGGACTGGTTCTCCCAGGCTGAGCCCTCACCACCCTGCCGCCCGCAGAGGCCCTGCACCTGGGCACTCTCCTGGTGCAGCACGGCTACCTGTACCCGCTGCGAGACCCCCGCTGTCTTGTGCTCCGGCCAGACGACACACCCTACAGATTTCAGGTCAGGTGCAACGGGGAGCAGGTGGAAAGCACAAACCCAGCAGCCCAGCTAGAGGGGAAGGGGTTGGAGGAGGGCGTGGTGATGTCACCACAGGTCTGGGTCCACTGCCCCTCCCCCAGGCCCTTGGGGAGTGGTCCACTGCCCCAACCACACGTGCCCTGTGATAGGAGGACCAGGATAAGGGGAGAGACCCTCAGTTTCTCTGAGGCCGCAGCAGGGGACCCATAAAGGGTATAGCACCTGTGGAGGATTCTGATGGTTTCCCTGAGAATCCTTAAACCCCCACCCAGGAAGAAGTCTGTGTGGGGCCTGAGGACAGGATTCTAGCATCTCAGTGTGTAACCTCAATCACGACGGACCTGTCCTGCCTGGCCTCCCTGGCAGTCCCCACACATAGTCTTTAGTACAGACTTGAGCAGGCCCCACCCCCACCCCCCACCAGGCGGTAGGGACTCAGGGAGTCCAGTCCAGGAGGCAGTGCTTGCAGGGGGCCCCAAGGGGTGAGTGGAGCTTGGTTCCAGGTGGGGAAGATGGCCAGTGGTGTGTGAGTCTCCAGGCTGTGGGCAGACAGGCAGATTCTGAGGCCGCCCAGTCTCTTCCCAAGGGGCCTGGGGAGGGGGACAACTCCTGGGGTGGGGAAGGTCCAGCAGGTCCCAGAACCGCTGTCCTTGCACCATACCAGACGCCCTATTTCTGGACGAGCACGCTGTGGCCAGCTACTGAGCTGGACTATGGTGAGTGAGGAGGAGCAGGCTAACCTGGGACAGCTTCCTGCCCTCTGAAGTGATGTCGCAAGGGACGAGGGGCAGAGATTTCTCCTCTGCAGCCTGGCCCCCTGTCCTTCCAGCCATCTACCTGGCGAAGAAGAACATCCGAAAGCAGGGGGCCCTGGTCGGCCACGAGAAGGTGGGACGCTCCCCTAGGCTGAGGCCAGCCAGAGGAACCCAAGCCCTGCTCTTGACCCCGGGGCCTCAGTTTGCCCTGGAGCACACACACAGCCCAGGCCCCAGGATGGTGCAGACACAAACACGGGATCCCTATATGTCTCAGTGGGGATGTGGGTGGTCCCTAACCCAGAGCTGGACAGGAGAGGGGTTGCCCAGGGTAGACCTCAACACCCTCCAGGAACACTATGGCCAGCTGCACAGGAAGATCAACCACGCATGGGACCTGGTGGTGACCCAAGCGAGAGAGCAGCTTCGGTGAGACCCTGCCCCACCCATGACTTGTGGGCATCGAGTGGGAATTGCCCGGGAGGCCCAGCAGTACCAAGCCCTGGCTGTTTTCCCCGGCTCTGGCCTGAGGGTGGGGACAGGGCAGAAGACGTGCTGTTGTGGGCACCCTGTCCCCCAGCTCCACCTACCCTCCCTCCAGGGCAGCTAAGCAGCGCAGGAAGGGGGACAGGCTGGTCATGGCGTGCCAGGAGCAGACGTACTGGCTGGTGAATAGGCCTCCGGTAATACCCTTGTGTGTGTTGGGGGGGGGGGGCAGTTCCTTGTATAGCAGCGGGATCTTGCCAGAAGGCAGTGTGTTTCCCTCAAACGCTCGCTCTGAACCTGAGCCTGTGATAAGGATGCGGCTTTCGGGATCCCAGCAGTAAGTTCTATTTCTGGGGCCCATGAGAACCGAGGCCCGGGCCTGAGTCCGCCTCCCATCCACACAGCCCAGGACAAACCAGCTTCTTTCTGGGTCTAAAGGAGGAGGCAAAGTGGAGTCAGGCTTAGTTATAGCTCTGAGGAACTGAGGTCACAGACCAGGAATTTTGGGGGGTGCTGGCCTGTAGCTAGGCTGTACCCAGAACCGCGGTCTGAGCAGGAGGTGTGCTAGTCCTCTGCTGTGGATAGATGAGGCTGACCTGCTATCTTGGTCTGTGGGGGCGGTCAGAGCCAGCATGAATGCAAGTTCTTGTGGGAAAAATCCATGGAAAAGAAAAATGAGAGCGATCCACAGGCCTATAACTCATCAAGTGTGTGTCTGGAGGGGGGGTGTCTCTGGGAAATGACTCCTCCTCTTCCACCTGAGCGCCAGGTGGGCAGGATAGGGAGGTGGAAAGGCAGAGAAGACGTGGCCCCGAGGCTGTGCACACGGGCTGAGGGCAGGGCAGCGGGGGCCTCCGGGCGAACGGGCATGAGGGCTCTGCCTGGTCCGAGGTGAGGAAGAGACCAGACGTGCAGATGCATTTGAGGATAGGGCAGCAAGATGTGGGGTGGGTGAGCATCTCGAGAAGGATGGTTAAGACGGGGCTCCTGGCCAGCTATGTCGGTGGAGCACATGACGCTTGATCTTGGGGTAGTGAGTTCGAGCCCCATTAGGCACAGAGCCTACTTAAAAAAAAAAAAAAGGATTGTCAGGTTTGTGGTTTGAGTAGTCAGGAGCAGGGAGGTGAGCTCAGCTGAGGTGAGGTAATCATGGGGGTGAGGATGGGTAGAGAGCAGGCTTAGGGACTGGAGACTCAGGTTCTTAATTTTCTCTGAATGACAGTTTCTAATGTTTTGTTTTTTTGATTTATTTACGAGAGAGAGAGAGAGAGAGAGAGAGAGAGAGAGAGAGAGAGAGACAGGGCACAAGTGGGGGAGGGGCAGGGAGAAGGAGACACAGAATCTGAAGCAGGCTCCAGAGCCTGACGCAGGGCTCGAACTCACGAACAGTAAGATCGTGACCTCCGCTGAAGTCAGATGCTTCACCAACGGAGCCCCCGCAGGTCCCCTGTAGTTTCCACTGAAGGAGGACGTGTGGGTGTAGGGCTTCCATATATGAAGCTGGTGGGGGGCAGGAACACAAGACTAGGACGGGTCTCACCAGCCCACTTGGGCTGCACCCCTCACCTCATCTCAGCCTCCCCTCTGCAGCCAGGGGTCCCCAGCGTCCTGGAGCAGGGTCCAGAACGCAGTTCCTGCACTGCCGGGCAAGCGCAGATGGTGAGGACTCCACACCATACCCCCAGACCACTCCCCACCCTGCACATATATCTCTCCCACCCCAACTTGGGGGCTGCTCACCCATCCATCCGTTTTTTCAAATGGCACTTGACCCTGCCGTCACGCCCCACTGCCTGTACCCCCGCTCCCAGGCCTCTGCTAACTCTCACCTCTTGCCTCCCACCTGCTGCACTGGGTGCAAGTAAGTGCGATGGGGCCCTGGGAAGAGTGGGAGCTCCTCCCCAGGCCGGGACAGCATCAGAACCCGGGGGAGTTGGAGGTGTGCCCTCGGTGGGGCCCCAGGCCTGAGGGGTCTGGGCCGAGCCAGCCAACACCCTGCATGGACTCCAGTGGCCTCTGGAACCAGAGGGAACTGAGCCAGGACAGACGTGGCCACATTTGGTGGCAGCCGAGCCCTCTGTTTCAGTTCCACAAAATGTAAAATATCCCACATCTAGTACCTTACAGATAAAACTTTTTCCTGACTTCAAAGTCCTAGTTCAAGATTGCAGGTTTGTAATTTTCTTGTTATAAAGTCAGCCGAAGAGAGCCGAGGCGAAAATTGAAGATCTCGGGCATCCTGAGGGTTCGCAGGTGTTGGGAAGGGTCAGTCCATCCACCTGGCCCGGAAGATGTGGCAGGCAGGTTCTGAGCTCTGAACAGGCTGAGATCACCCTGGAGCATAAGTTAGCGAGACTGACTTCCTGAGTGGGATTCTGTTGCAGTATTTCTCATGTATCTGCTGTTAAAAAAAAAAAAAAAAAAAAAAAAAAAAAGACCTAAATACATTCGAAAATATGAAATAGTGACAGTTGGGGAACTGCAAGGTAACTTTGGAAACCTGAGGGCTCCATGGAACATTCTGGAAACCTTTAGACTAGAGGCCCCCAGAAGCTTCTTGGAAAGCCAGACCCCTCCAATTGAGGAGGGGGCTTCAAGGGGCAAGGCAGGGGGCCTGAGCCATTCTCTATCAGCCCAGGGATGGACTCTTGAACTACGGTGGGTTTTCAGTCCCCACAGGGCCTGCCTTCTAATTGCAGCCCGCCCGGCCCTTTCCAGACCAAGAATATAGATTTCTACAAGCGAGAGGTAGGTCCTAGGAGTGGGTGGGAGAGAGGGGCCTGGGCTGGCTGACCCCCAGGCCAGGCCCCACTTCATAGGCCTCACGTCCTAGATGGAGCTGTGCAGAAAAGCCCTGGGCAGGGCCCGGGTGAAGTCCTCTGTCTGCCTTGAGGCGTGAGTGGGCTGAAGGGCACCGGCTGGGGACCCCCGCCCAGAGCCCAGACCCTTCCTCGAGTGCCGTTGTCCCCACAGCCTGTCCCTGCACTGGCCCCTGGCACCGTCCCCCCACTCCCCAGGTACCTGAAGTTCAGCAGCCAGCGTGAGCTGCATGATCCCATCATGTCAGGGTGCCTGCCTGGCAACCCCTGGGTCACGGATGATGACACCTACTGGACCATGAACGCACCCAGGTAAGCCCAGGGGGGGCAGGGAGCACTGCCCCCCACCTCCCTTCCCACTGGGGCACTCCCCCCCCACCCCCCTGTTGCCGGCACATCCCTGTGCCCTGTCCCTCCAGCGTGGCTGTGCCCACGAAGCTCCGCGTGGAGCGATGGGGCTTCAGCTTCCAGGAGCTCTTGGAAGACCCTGTGGGACGGGCGCATTTCATGGCCTTTCTCGGGACAGAGTTCAGCGGTGAGAAGCCCCCTGCCTTGCTCGAGGCCCCTGTGAGGGATGCTGCTGCCTAGGACCGTCCCCCGCCCCCCCCCCCGCCCCGCCCCTGCCACATTTCTGCCGGCATGGCCAAGGCTCAGGTTGGCCTGACCTGGCGTGTGGACCCCTAGCTGAGAACCTGAGCTTCTGGGAGGCATGCGAGGAGCTGCGCCACGGAGGGCAGGCCCAGGTCCGCGCCATGGTGGACGCCGTGTACCAGTGAGTGCCGAGGGGTAGGTGCCGGCTGGCCGCTAGGCCTGCGTGCGGAACCCGGACCCACAGGGCCCGTCTCCCGTCCGCCTTCTGCCGACACAGGCAGTTCCTGGCCCCTGGCGCTGCCCGGTGGGTCAATATCGACAGCCGGACGATGGAGCGGACCCTGGAGGGTCTGCACCAGCCCCACCGCTACGTGCTGGATGACGCCCAGCTGCACATCTACATGCTGATGAAGAAGGTGAGTGTGCAGGCCAGGAGGGCTCGGGGAATGCCTGGCCCCGTGACAGCTGGGTGTGCACACCCACTTCCCACTGGCTGCTGGCGTGCTTAGACCTGCGACCCAGGCTCCACTTTCACAGAGGGGCAAACTGAGGCTCAGAAGGGCTGAGGGCTTGCCCAAGCCACAGGCCTAAGGAGAGGTCCAGTCGTGATTTTAGAAAGGGTTTTAATATGGGGCGCCTGGGTGGCTCAGTTGGATGGGCATCCGACTCTTGATTTCGACTCAGGTCCTGCTCCCAGGGTCATGGGATCAAGCCCCATGTCAGGCTCTGTGCTGGGCATGGAGCCTGCTTTAGATTCTCTCTGTTTCTCTCTCGCTCTCTGCCCCTCCCCCACTCATGCTCATGCTCTCTTCCTCAAAAGAAAAGTATTTTAACATGGAAAACCCAAAACGTGAACAAAAACATAGTAAAATGACCCCCACATACCTACTGCCTGGCTTCAAAAACAGCTCAGGGCCTATCCTGATTCATTGTCTATCCTTCCCCCTGCCCCCCACCCCGTGACTTTAAAGCCATTTCCAGACTTTCTATCTGTAGATAATTCAGGATCCTCTAAAAGACCTGGACCCCCTCCCTCCCTTTTCAACGTGACCCCAGATGTCAGTATCACATACTGAACACAGGATCACTCAAAGAGCCAGTCGGGGTCAAAACTTCCTCACTGGGCATCTGCGTTAAGTTCCCTGTTGTTGTTGTAAAAAAACACCACAAACTTGGCTTGAAGCAACGCGAATTTATTCTCTTAAAGTTTTGGAGGTCAGAAGTCTGACACAGGTCTCCTGGGGTAAAGTCAAGGTGTGGGTGGCACTGGTTCCTTCTGGAATCTCCAGGGGGAGAATCCCATGTCCTGCCTTTTCTAGCTTCTGCAGACGCCTGCCTTCCTTGGCACCTCCTCCTCCTGCGTCTTTATGCCAGTAGTCTAACATCTCTGACCTGTGTCTCTGGTCCTCCTGCAGCCCCCTCTTTGACTTATAAGGGCCTGTGGTGACACTGAGCCCACCTGGACAATTGAGGACATCTCCCCACCTCAAGATCGTTGACTTAACTCACATCTGCAAAATCCCTTTGCCTTATAAGAGACACCATCACAGTTCCAGAGGTTAGGGTATGGACATCTCTGGCATCTTCCCCTCTGAATGCCACAGCCAGAAACTTACCTGTTTTTTCAGTTTGCTTGAATTTGGGTCCAAACGAAGTCCGTATGTCAGAATGGGTTAATAAATCTCTTAAACCCCCTTTTATTTATTTATTTTTATTGTTTAAGTTTTTTTATCTTGAGAGCACGTGAACAGGGGAGAAGCAGAGAGAGAGAGAGAGAGAGAGAGAGAGAGAGAGAGAGAATCCCAAGCAATCTCCACACTCAGTGCAGACACCACCTCGGGGCTTGAACCCCGCGAGATCGTGACCTGAGACAAAATCAAGAGTCGGATGCTCAACTGACTGAGCCACCCAGGTGCCCCTTAAACCTCTTTTTAAAGCAGAGGCTTCTTCTCTACCTTTTCTTCTTTTTTTGTTTTGTTTTAAAGAAACTGGAGGTCCTTTGTCCTGTGATTTCCCACAGTCTGGGTTTTACTAATGGCACCCTCGTGGTGTCCTTGTGTGTTTCTGCAGATTGGTAGTTACGTTTAAGACTTGACCAGATTCATCTTCAGTTTTTTCGTGTATTTGGTTTTGCCAAGGGTCTTTACTTCAGAGATGGTGTTCGGTGTGTTCTCCCATCGGGAGGTACGTGGGGCCCGGGCGCCTCTCCTTTTGTGACGGGAGCAGCCTGTGGCTTCGGTGCAGGCAAGGAGCTGGCCCGTCCCTGCCTCTGTTTAAGAGGGGGGACACTGCTCTGAGACACCTCTTCTCGCCTGCTCTTTGTGGCACAGTCGTCCAGGGAAGGCAGGATCAGTGCTTGACCCCTTCTTTTAGTCACCAGTTTTCACAATAATGCATCGTACCCACGGTGTCTGCCAAGGGTGGCCAGTAAGTCTGAGATAGTTTTAACCCCGATGTAAATCCACACTCTCACCAGATGACGGGTTTCGTTCCGCTCTGGTTCTTACCCTTAATTCCCGTGCAGAGGTCCAGCCTGCCAGCTGTTGGCTCCTGGGGCATTTGATGTGTTCTGAAATCCGTGCTGGCTTTCTTGCCTTCTGGCGTGGTGGCTTGTCCCCGGCTCCGCCTGTGCCAGAACTGGAGTCAGCCGTTTCCATGGGAAGCCCTGGCTCTTTTTCAAGGGTGTTTAGAAACCTTGACGCGCACGCTGATGTGTCCACTGTAACCTGAACTGTTTCGGGCCCTTTCAATGAACAGAAGTAGGAGTATCAGTGTTTTAAACAGGATACATCAGGAGCTCGTACTGACACTTCCTTTTTTTATTATTAATTTTTAGTTTATTTGGGGGAGAGAGACACAGTACGAGTGGGGGAGGGGCAGGGAGAGCGAGAGAGGGAGACACAGAATCTGAAGCAGGCTCCAGGCTCTGAGCTGTCAGCACAGCATCTGATGTGGGGCTCAAACTTACGAACCGTGAGATCATGACCTGAGCCTGAGTCGGACAGACGCTTAACCAACTGAGCCATCCAGGCACCTCTACTTTTTTTTTTTTTTAAGGTGCATTTATTTATTTTTGACAGAGAGAGCGCGTGCCCGTGTGCATGTGGGGGGAGGGGCAGAGAGACTCCTAAGCAGGCTCCATGCTGTCAGCATGGAGCCTGACTTGGGCTCGAACTCACGAACCATGAGATCATGGCCTGAACAGAGATCAAGAGTTAGATACCCCGCCTACTGATCCGCCCAGGCGCCTCGTGACACTGCTAATTCAGGTTCAGGATTAGAGAATTTCCTTAACGTTGTTGACTTCCATCTCTTTCCTCACTAACCCACTGAAAATCTTGGTTCTCGACGATGCTAACATAATGACTCACTTGCTTTTTTCTCGCATTTCACTCAGGAGTCTCAACAACACAGCATTACCATTTACCATACAGTCACTGAAAATGGTTTGCTTTTTCCTCGGCTTGGTCCTCTGCACATACCCTCCTGGGGACGCCCCCTCCAGCAGCTATGTTCCGTGTGGCCAGGGTGGTGTCACCGACTGGGTGCCTGGCTCACTTGTCCCACTTGACTTCCAGTGTTTGGGAATTGACTATTTGTTGTTTTATTTTATAATTATGTAAAGTGTCTACACAGTTTCAAAATCCAATCAGCAAAGAAGGTACATTCAAGTAAATGTGGTTCTGTCCTGATCCTTCCGCTGTCTTCCCTTCTTCCCACTAAAATTAACTATTTGAAATTTATTTTTTTCTTTTAAATATAATAAGCAGTTGGGTTCATAGATTTCTCTCCCTCTTTGTTGTATACTATGCAGTTTTACAGTTTTTCTCGACCTTGCTTTTTATTTTGCTCTGTGTCCTCCCCCTCACTCTCGGGGTACACAGAGAACGGGGGGGGCACCACTTGGCATTTCCCGCTGTAGGTACCACGGTTCACTCCTAGCATGGGCACCCGGCCCCTGCCCAGCTTTTGTGGGTAAACTGGATAGGAGCCTAGGTCTCCCCAAGTCCGTCTGACTTGTTCTGGGGTGGTCGCCTCCAGCACTGTCCGCTGGGGCGGGGTGGGGGGGACCTGGGGCTGGCGGAGGCCCCGGCAGTGGCAGGCTGGACCGGCAGGGGGAGCCGTCTGGGCGCGGTCTCTTGCAGGACTCCTACCCGAGGTTCCTGAAGTCTGCCGCCTACAAAGACCTGCTGGCCGAAGCCGTGATTCCCCCAGAGGCCAAGAAACGGTGAGCTTGTCGGTGCCCGGAGCAGTGCAGACCCGCAGTGAGGCGGGCAGGACCTCACGGCTGCCCCGTGCTCAGGTCCCGTCTTGCCCACAGGGTGTTCCCGTTCATGCGGAAGCTGCCGCATTCAAGCCCCAGCCCCGCTCTGCTTCCTGCCGCCACCGCCGGTGGCCCTGAGTGTGGTGAGGGGGGCGCCTAAGTGGGCATAAGCGCCACCCTCACCTCTTGCCCAGGGTCCTGGCCACTTTTGAGAGCCCTGGCACGGGCGTCCCCTCATGCCCAGAGGCCCCGGCCTTGCTGTGGGGCAAACAGACCTCTTGGGCTCCCCCCTTTGCCCTTGTCCAGCCCTCTCGACGCCTCCCCACCTCCAGAACCATAAACTGCTGGCAGATACCAGGTGGGCCTCCGGCAGGTGGCACTTGTCATAGGAGGAGATGCAGGCCGCCGGGTGGATTTCCCCGGGGCGCTCCGCCCAGTGTGACCCTGTGGGGACCCCACACCACGTCCCCGCTTCTGCTGGGGGCGCCTCAGCCTTCCAGTCAGCCTAGAGCCATCCTCCTGCGTCTCGCCTACACTGTGGCCGTCACTGTGCACGTCCCAGGCCTCATGCCCCAGGGGCGCCTCTGGCCGGTCCTGGAGGCTGTGGCTTCTCCAGCAGAGTTGCACAGGGACGGCCCCAACAGCCCCACCCTGGTGACAACTGGTGCCAGTTCCCGGCAGGGGCGGGTGGAGCCCTTGGGGGAGGAGGGGACGCCAGACCCGGGGCGGAGGACAGTTGGGCCTCTGGGAGCGCAGCTCTGTGGGGCCAGAGGGAGCGCGCCCCCCTTCCTGCTCCCACCCACGCCCGACGCGGAAATAAAAGACCCGCAGCTCTCACTCTGAGCCCACTTTATTGTCCAAATCGTGGAGCGTGTGCTGTGAGGACCACTGGTGGGGCGTGTCTGCGAGGTGTGTCGGTGGGGCGTGTGCGTGGGGCGTGTCCATGAGGGTGCCGGTCAGGCGTGTTGGAGAGGCGTACCCGGTGGGGCGTGCACGTGGGGCGTGTCGGTGGGGCGCGTGAGGGTGACGGTTAGGCGTGTCGGAGAGGCGTACCCGGTGAGGCGTGTGCGTGGGGCGTGTCCGCGAGGCGTGTCCGTGAGGCGTGTCGGTGGGGCGTGCACGTGGGGTGTGTCCGTGAGGCGTGTGCATGGGGCGTGTCCACGAGGGTATCGGTGAGGCGTGTCGGAGAGGCATACCTGGCGAGGCGTGTACGTGGGGAGTGCACGTGGGGCGTGTGCGTGGGGCGTGTCCATGAGGGTGCCGGTCAGGCGTGTCGGAGAGGCGTACCCGGTGAGGCGTGTCCGTGAGGCGTGTGCGTGGGGCGTGTCGGTGGGGCGTGTCCGTGAGGGTGCCGGTTAGGCCTGTCGGAGAGGCGTACCCGGTGAGGCGTGTACATGGGGAGTGCACATGGGGCGTGTCCGTGGGGCGTGTCCGTGAGGCGTGCCGGTTTGGCGTACCTGGTGAGGCGTGTCCGTGGGGAGTGCACGTGGGGCGTGTCCGTGAGGCGTGTGCGTGGGGCGTGTCCGTGAGGGTGCGGGTGAGGCGTGTCGGAGAGGTGTACCCGGTGAGGCTGTGCGTGGGGCGTGTCCACGAGGCGTGTCCGTGAGGTAGGTCGGTGGGGCGTGTCCGTGAGGCGTGTACGTGGGCCGTGCACGTGGGGCGTGTCCGCGAGAGTACCGGTGAGGCGTGTCGGAGAGGCGTACCCGGGGAGGCGTGTGCGTGGGGCGTGTCCGTGAGGCGTGTGGCGCATGAGGTGTCTGCGAGACGGGCAGTGGCGGGGGACGGGGGAGGGGGGGGAACGTCCAGGCGTCAAAGACGTCGGCACGCAGGGTCCCACGTGGGGAGCAGAGGACTCAGGCGCAGAGTCGGGGGTCTTCAGAGGAGACGGTGGGGAACGGCGTCCGTGCTCTGGCAGGACAAGGATGGCCGAGTGCTCCAGTGGGGAGGGCGGGCCCTTGGTGCCGGTCAGCAACTCCTGGCCAGGCCCGAGTCCCAGGGAGCCTGGCGTGGGTCAGGGCCCCAGAGTGATCGGAGGCACAAGTCCGTGGAGCGAGATGCCCCCCAGTGCGGGCCTCTCCTGGAGCCTGCGCCTAACCCCTGCCCCTGGCCCCGGGACCTGCGGGGGTGGGGGATGGGGGGTGGGCGAGGGTCCCTCCTGCTCAGGCTCCTCCGGCACTGCTGCGGGCGACCCCCAGCCCTGCACCACTCTCGGGGATTCTCGTCCGTGGACTTGCCACCACAAGCCTGCGGGGCCTGAGGCTGTGCGGACTGGGCGGCTTCTCTCCGCAGCGAGGGGCCTGCTCCATGGCAGAGGGTGCCCCCCGCGTTGTCCCTCCCAGGCTCCTGTCTGTGCAGCTGGGAAACGGGGCTTTCCGTACCTACGTGCACACAGGAGGTTCCCGCAGGATTCTCGGATAACCGCCCTCACCTCTGTTCCAGAGCTGTGTCTCCCTGAAGCCCCCCCCTGCCCAGGCTCCTGCTGCCTGCACAGCTGCCCTTGGAGTACACAGGGGTGCTCTGGGGACCCTGCCTGTCCTGCTGGGGGCGTATCCACGTCCACAGGCTGGGTTCCTGACTTGAACTGGAGAGACCAGGGAGGGATCTTCAAACCTGAGCTGCACTTACAGGCCAAGAAGCAAAGCTCCTGGTGCCCCCACTGCTGATCTGGACGGGAACCAGGTAGAGGGTCCCCCACCTCTTCCGTGATCCAGCAGCCTGACCAGCACCAAATCCCCTTCACCCCTTTGGAGCAGACACACGAGGCGCATGCTCTCAGACAGTGCAAATCATTTATTCCGGCTTCTTCCGGTGGTACTCAGGGTCATCAGGGCACACTGAGCCCCACACAGCACCGCGGTAGGCCTGGGGCACAGCAAGGCACAGAGGTGAGTCCTGCATCAGGTGACACTGCCGGCCAAGGACTTCTGAGCACCAGGAGGAGGCCAGGCACTGGCCAGGGGTGTGGGGACCCCCAAGGGACAAGCAGCTCCAGTGTGTGTTGAGGGGGTACAGACTGACCCCAGTGTGGGCCTTACGGCCGGTTCCTCGCGACATTCACAGCACGGGGGTGAAAATGCCCCTCAGCGCATCCATGAGCAGCAGGCCAGCCTCAGGGCTCCAAGGCATCCCATTCCTCACGGGCCTGTCAAAGGGGCCCCCAGGGCAAGTGTCCACCAACCACACCAGAGTCTAGCCCCCCCTTTGCTCTGAGAAAGGCCAGAAGCTGGAATGGCCTCAGGGCCCGGCTGTTGCCCTGAGGCCACCGCAGGCCCCAGGGAGATGTGCAGACAGGGTGGGTGCAGATGGGACGAGGGAGGGGACTTCTGTAGGCTGGGGCTCTTCCCAAAGCCCCGGCCCCTCCAGCCAGGTGTGGACAAGTGAGAGTGGTGCTGTAGGGCCCAGCTGTGCCCAAGGCAGCCCAGAGAGGCCACGGTGAAGGCAGCCGGCCACGAGTAGGACCCCAGTGGGGCAGAGCGAGGACCTGCGGGGACGTGGTGTGCGGCGCATGAGGGAGAGGCCCGGCCGTCCCCTCACCCACGCACGTCCCTGGGCACGACGGAGACGAGAGGGGTCAGCGTGCAAACCGAGCGAAAGACCGATGTCCCACGGTGTTTAATCTCAGCAGCCGGAGCCCCTCACACCTTGCTGGCCACCAGGCGTCTAGGCCTCACTGCGGTACCGCAGGCGGGAGAACCGGTCCCGGACCGCCTCATCACTGTCGGGCCCGCCCTCGGCCAGGCGAACCACCCTACTGCTCGGGACAAGGTCCCGCACCTTGTGCTTGGCTACAGAGACCACGCCAGGAGCGTCTTGGCGAGTGGGGCCCGTCAGGAGGACGTAGGCAGCGTGGCGGCTTGGCTCAAACAGGACCGCTACAGGAGACACAGCCATCGCGGCAATCAGGACCAGCCAGAGGAGACCCGACAGGAGACAGGAGGCAGGCCCTCGGCCCACACGAGGCCGCGCTCACCTTGGAAGGCAACGATGTTGGCGGAGATGTTGGCCAGCTCCAGCAGGACGCCGGGCACAGTGGGGTGGAACATGTACAGGCTGTGCTGGGTGTCTCCGGGCTCCTAGAGCAAGAAACGGCAATGGAGCGTGAAGGCGATGAGGCCCGTGGCTGTCACCAGCGCCAGATCGGAGAAACTAAGCGTCCTTGGCTCACTGCCGGGCCATGTTGTGCCTGCCGTCACAGGACACCGTGACAGAGTGACCCTGCCCAGAGCTGTGTCCACAGGGTCCTCCACTCTGCACCCACCTTCCATTCCTTTTGTTCTGACCTGACCCTGATCCTTCTCAGGAATGCTCTGGTTGGAAATCTGCGCCTGCCCTCCTTGACGTAACCCCGCTTCTTCCCCAATCCCCATCACCTGCTTGAGGCTGACGTCGGCCCTGGCCTCCTTTGTGGCCCACCCACCGTCCCGTGGCTTCTATTTATGTGTGCACATGCAGCCAGCCATATAGCTCCCGGGTGCCTCAAGGCAGCACCCAAGCCTGGCCTCTGGTCTCTGGCCCTGGCATGGGCGTGTCCCCTCTGCGCCTGCCCCACCTGTACTGTCTGGTTGGTGCCCATCAGCTCGTGGAGACCCCAGAAGAAGAAGGCTGAGCGGTGGTCTGCGGTTGGCAGGCTGGCGGACTGCGGGTCCCCGGGGAGGCCCGGGAGGGCCTGGTTCCACAGGACGGCCCCTGTGCTGAGGTCCAGGAGCAGGATCTAGGGTGGGAGGGGGACAGTGTAGAAGGTTGCAGGTGGGGCTTGCACAGGCCCACGGGCCCCAGCTAGGCCAGCCCCGGAGGAGCTACTCCCCGAGGGCCACCAAGGTATCTCGCTGAGGCCTCTCCTGTTCCGGCTCAGTCTTCCAGAGCGGCCCCATGGGCTGTGCAGACTAACGTCCCTCAACTATGAACAAAGGTGGGGCCTCGAAAGCAGGTACAGCCAACCTGTCTGTCAATGCCGGTTCCATTTTCAATGACCACAGCCAAGGTGTCAGGTTTGTAGTAGCCAAGGATGGGTCTTCTGCAAGAAGACAGGGCAGGAGAGCTCGCACAGGACCTCTGTGAAGAAATACCTGGGAACTGGTATACCCCCCGGTCTTCCCCTTGGCCACACCTGCCCACACCAGGGCCAGCACGGAGGCTGAGGCCAGGGCTGAAAGGACTGCACCGGCTCCTCCAGTGCAAGAGGGGTGACACGGTGTCACCAGGTGATGGGCAAGAGGCTTTGGGCAGAAGCACACAGGCATCCCCCCACCAACGGCAGGCCTCGTCCCAGGGCTGCAACCAAGGGACAGGCTGAGCGCGCCTGGCCTGCAATCGCTGCGCGGTTCCTGGAGAAAGACGCTGTACCTCAGGACCCGGGCTGCGCTGAAGATCCACCTGGGTGCCAGCTCCTGCCCGTCCAACAGCACACAGGCTTCTGAACTCACGAGGAGGAGGTCCTCACCCACCTTCCCTGGAACGGTCATCAGGTAGCGGATGGCTCCAGGGCTAAGGGAGGAGAAAGCCAGAGGCATGCGGCTGGGACACAGAGGTAGGCAGGACCCACCCCCACGGGCTGCTTGCTGGGCTGAGTCTCTCCAGCTCCCGGCTCAGCCCACGCTCCCTGCTTCTCTGGTTTAAGAGGAGTCAAGACCCTGGCTGTGTACAGAGATGAGGGTGAGCCCACTGTCGGGGACCTACCTTCCCATTGGCCTTTCCTGAGATGCTGTAGGCCCGCTTCCTGAGTCTGAGCCCAGGGCAGCCCTGGAGCCCAGCACCAGGCAGGGCCTCGCCCCTTGGCCTGCTCGACGGCTCCAAGCACTGGGACGGGACCACCTGTGCCATCCGCCACCCAGACCAACCTGCGCCAAAGCAGCCCGTGGGTGGTGGCGTTGAGCATGCCCTCCCAGAGCGGGTCTCTCTTCAGTGGGCTCCCTCTCCCGGTCACCGTCTCATGGAGACCCTTCACAGAGCGACCACAGAGGGAGCTTGCTGTTGGAAACACAGAAGTGCCTCGAGTTGCTGCTGGCAGGAAGGAGTCCCCTCACGAGCCCTGCTGCCGGGACACAGGTGTCCTCCTTGAGCCTTGGGTGCGGAGACCCTCTGGTTTCTGAGCCTGTCAGTGACCAACTCGTGTCTCTCCTGTAAGGGTAGGAGTTGATATGCCTCCCCACGGTCCCAACCCCACCCCCAATCTGCTTTCTCAGAGGGGCGTGGCTTCCGTGAGAGGGACAGTCCTGGAAACGGCAGGCACGACATACCGCAAGGGAAAAGGATGTAGTGAGCACCCATCCTGGTGACATGGAGGAGGGAGCCACTGGTCCCACCCACACCAAGGCTGCCTCGGTGGCCAATCTGGTGACCAGTGCTGCCTGAATAGATGTAGCCGCTAACCTGTAACACAGAGGAGAGGGGGGTAAAACCTTCCTGGGAGACGCTGGCAGCCCCATGCCAGCCTACAGGGCCCCACCCCCGAGGCTGCACTGGTCCAAATGGCTCTGCCATTCTTGGGAAGGCCCAGAAGCTGCCCAACAGGGACAGAGCCACCCTAGCCTGCCAGTCGGCAGGTACCAAGAGCACAGGGCCCTGAGTGAGGCCCCTGACCAATGGTCAGACCCAAGTTCTGCCAAGTAGTGAAAGCGGACCGGGGCGCCTGGGTGGCTCAGTCGGTTAAGCGTCCGACTTCAGCTCAGGTCACGATCTCGCAGTCTGTGAGTTCGAGCCCCGCATCGGGCTCTGGGCTGATGGCCCAGAGCCTGGAGCCTGCTTCCGATTCTGTGTCTCCCTCTCTCTCTGCCCCTCCCCTGTTCATGCTCTGTCTCTCTCTCTGTCTCAAAAATAAATAAATGTTAAAAAAAAAAAAAAAGTGAAAGCAGACCAAGGGCAGAGAAGAGGCCTGATGGTGAGTGGGCCGCGGTGAGCCAGCTGGTGGGGGGAGCGGTACCTCCTTCTCCTCCTGGGTGAGAACCAGCAGGTCTGGAGCCCCGTCAGCATCGACGTCGGGCAGTCGGAGTAAAGAGCTCAGGATGGAAGCGTTCCCTCCAAAGCTACTGGGGTGGCTCCACAGGGTCTCCCCTAAAACCAAACACGACCCTTGAGCGCTGGCCTCCAAATCCCCTTCTGCCTCGTCCTGGCAGTCGCACAGCACCCACACGGAGAAATAGAAACGCCCGCCGGTGGGAAGCCAAAGGCAAATGCAGCGTGCACACCACTGGCTGTCCAAGATGCGGTCACGCACCAGGGTGTCAGAAGCATTGTTTCTGGAACCAAAGAGCTCCGTCTTCCTTTGTTTTTCATCCGTGTCTTCTCACGTTTGGTTCTAGAACATCTGAAGACCAATCCTGACCCTCCCGCCTGGATGGACAGGGCTTGACCTCGACACTTCCCAAGCGCCTCAGGACCCCTGACTACCGGTGGGATCACAGGTGGACCCCTGGCCTCCATGAAGGCGCCTGCGCACAGGAGGCAGAGAAGGAAGGCGCGTGCTTATGGCTGGACCCACAGAAGCCCAGCTCTGACAGAACAGCTTCTTTCTTACCCAGGTACAATCTTGTCCACGCTCTTTCTTAAGACGAATTCCTCTGTTCTTAAAGTTTTCCAGGCTGCTCTTTGTTTTCCTCTATACCCTCAAAACCACAACTGGTAAGGGAAATGCTAATGCTCAGCACATCTAGTGTCAAGGCGCAGAATTCCAGAAGACCCCGGTGAGGGATGGGGCTAACCACAGCCTGTTACATTAAGGCCCGGGTACAGACACCGTGCATCCAGAGCCCTGGGAGGCCAGGACCTCCCCTGTGGGCTCAACCCAGGCGCTGGCCTGGGTGCTGCGAAGGGCAGCCCCTCTGAGCTCCCCGTCTCTGCTGGCCTGGCAAGACTGAACCAGCAGGTGCCAAGACAGGGTGAAACGTGACGGCTACGTCAGGGTAGCAGGGCGTGACTGCCAGGAGGCGGTGTCCCCACAGAGGCTCCCTCCCGCTCCGGGAACCGTCTTCCCTATCCCGCCCACTGGCCCCAAGAACACGGCTGAACCTCCTGAGGGCTGCCTGGTGTGGGACCTCCCGTGTGGAGCCGCCTACCTGTGAACACGTCCACGGCGACGAAGGAACTGGGTCTGCCCACGAGGATGCAGGCAGACGATGTCCTGCCGCCCTGTGGCTGTGGGACAGCACACTGCACAAGGGCGCCGTCCTGCGCTGCGGGCCTCTCCCAGAGCACGCTGCCATTGGCCCCTGACACAGCGGCCACAAAGGTGCAGGGGGAAGAAAAGCCTGGAGGGGAGAGACCCAACTCTGTGGGGCGCGACAGGCCCTCTTCCCCACACCCCACTCCCGGGCCCAGGCCGCTACCACTGGGCTCACGGGGACCCTAGTGCTGGCCCCATGGGGTCAGGAGCCGCACGGAGGCCAGGGTGCTGGGACCAGGGCTGCTCCCTTGTCTCCTCCTAGTCCTGCTGGGAAGGGCAACGTGCCGGGTTACAGAAACGCCACCATCTGTTTTCCTCAAAGGTGGCAAAGGGGGGAGGATCCCTCCACCCACAGCAAGTTCCTCCTTTTTCAGATAAAAACAGTTACCTTCGTCAGCGCAGGACAGGTTGGAATTGTTGCTGCTGTTGCTATTTTTATACAGAAAGAGAACGTCTTGGATCCTGTCCCTGTTTATGTCTTCTGTAGCCAGAAAGTCATAGGTGACTGAGAAAGAAAACCACAGAGTATAGTCCTCAGGCTGTGCCCGGGGTAAAGGCCAGGCCAAGTCTGACATGACTCACTTCTTTTTTTTTTTTTAATTTTTCTTTTCTTTCCTAAGTCATCTCTACGCACAACATGGGCTGGGGCTTGAACTCACAACCCTAAGATCAAGAGTCGCACACTCTTCCAACTGAGCCAGCTGCACGCCCCTGGCTCAACCTACTTCTGTGCTCCCTGAGGCTTGGCGCCAGTTAGCACCTGCCAGCATGAGGCCGCCGTAAGAGCAGCGGCTTCTTCCGAGCACACGTGTCCTTCACGAACACGACAGATGAAATGTCAGGCATCAGCAGGATGCTGGGGTGCACAAATGCGTCCTCTGAACACCTTTTATTCAGGAAGGAATCCCTCCCGACATCAGTCTGGGGTCCAGGAGTCTGCACCCCACTACTCGTAAGGGTCTACGTCTTCCCTTCGTTCAAGGACTCAAATCAAACGCCAAAAGAATGAAGCTGGGCCCTTATCCTACACCATATACAAAAATGAACTCCAAATGGATCAAAGACCTAAATTTAAGAGCTTCCTAGAAGAAAATATAGAGAAAAGTCTTCCTGACACCGGATTTGGTAATGATTTCTTGGATGTGACACCAAAGGCACAGGCAACAAAAGAAAAATGAGGCAAATTGGAGTTCATCAAAATTTAGAACTTCTGTGCATCAAAGGACACTGGCAAGAGTGTGAAAAGACAACCCACAGAGTGGGAGAGAATATTTGCAAATCAGATATCTGATGAGGGACTGATACCCGGGAGAGAGAACTCCTGTCACTCCACAACCCAGTGTAAAAACAGGCAAAGGACTCAAAGAGACATGTCTCCTAAGAAGAGAGAGAAATAGCCATGGCACCCGAAAGATGCTCAACATCAGCAGCAATTAGAGAAATTAAAACCATAAGGAGACACTACCTCATACTTTTACCCAAAATAACCGACAACAGGGACTCGATTCCCACACAGCCAAGTTCACTGCATTACTCACAGCAGCCACCAGGTGGAAACATGCCAAGTGTCCACCAAGAGAAGAAGGGATAAACCAGATGCAGTCCACACACAGTATATAAGATTCTCCCATAAAATGGAAGGAGATTCTGACACCTGTTACGACACGGACAAGCTCGAAGGGCATTAGACTCCGTGAAATCAGCCAGATACAAAAGGGAAAATACTGTATGTACAGAGTTTCTGTTGAGATGATTAGAACTTCTGGAAAGGGGCACCTGGGTGCTCAGTTGGTTAAGTGTCTGACTTAGGCTCAGGTCATAATCTCAAGGTTTGTGATCATGCCAGCAATGTGGAACCTGCTTGGGATTCTCTCTCTCCCTTTCCCTCTTCTCCTCCCCTGCTCGCATGCTCGCTCTCTCTCTCTCTCTCTCTCTCTCTCTCTCTCTCTCTCTCTCGATAAATAAATAAATAAACTTTAGGGGGAAAAGTGGACTAGAGACCTAAGTTGAAGATCTAAAACTATAAAGTTTCTAGAAGAAAATACAGGAAAAAAACCCCTTCACGGCTTTAAATTAGGCAGAGTTCTTGGCACCAAAAGCATGATCCATAATAAAAAATATACACCTGGCTACATCAAAATTTACATCTTTTGTGCTTTGGAAGACACCTTCACAAAAGTGCAAAGACAAGCCACAGACTGGTTGCAAATATTTGCAGATCGTGTATCTCATAAAAGATTTGCATCTACAATGTATAAAGAACTTGTATAACTCAAAAATTAAAAAATCCTATCTTTTAAATGAGCAAAAGATTCGAATAGACGTATACCAGAGAAGATTCAAGAATGGCAGATACCCTGTGAAGAGATGCTCAGCATCGTTGGTCACAAGAGAAATTCAAATTAAAACCACGACGGGACACCACTTTATACCCTCTGCTGGAACCAGAAAGGCAGATAACAACGAGTATTATCAAGGACGTGGAGAATCTAGAATCCTCTCCAGCCTGATATAATTAATACAGCTCGACATTTACCAGGAAAGCTAAGCATGAACTTACCATCAACGTCAACAGCTTCACCTCTAGCAACCTACCCAAGAGACATGAGAACACGTGTCCGTGCAAAGACTGTCCGTAAATGTTCACAGCAGCGTTAGCAAAGCCAAACGATGAACAACCCAATACCCACCAATGGGTGAACAGATGAATGATGCGGCCCACCCCCATGGAGGAGCCCTGCTCAGCACCAGAAAGAACAGGGGGACATGCCGTGAATAGGGGGACAGACTTGTCTCCGTGCGGGAGGCCAGGCTCCCAGATACAGGTCTAGTGGCTTTGTTCACGTGAAGTATCCAGGAAAGGCAAGTGTGTGGACACAGACAGCGAACAGTGGCTGCCTACGTTGGGGGAAGGGGAGTGGGGAGGACAAGAAATCTTGTCGGGATGACGGAAATCTGCTACAACTGGAATGTGCCGAGAGGTGCACAGGTGCTCTGTGAATTGACTAAACATCACTGAGTCCTATACTTAAAACAAGTGAATCTTTTGACATATAAATTATACCTCAACAAAAGCTGCAAAAATAAACACAGAGACATACACTATTTCTCCTTCTCAAAATGAAGCATGAAACCTGAATAAAACGGGCTGTGGGGGTTAGAGGAGAAACCCCCTCTTCCGCCCCCGGCCGCGGTCACGGAGCCTCGGCGGTGCCCACTCGTGTGCACACTGCAGGCGCCCCCACTGTGAGATGAGGCAGAGTGTCGAGTGGGGCTGACTCGATGGCTTTTCATAAAGGGCACGATTCCACACCGTGGATTTCATGAGAGACACCGAGTGTGCTGGATCCGGCTCAGCCGCCCGCAAGTTAGCCAGCGCGCTTCAGGAGACCCGACTCCCAGATCTGCGGATTTCAGTTCACCACGGCTCCCCTCTATCTGTGCTGCCCGGTGCTCTGTTTTATTAATTTTTAAAAATTCCAAAATGTAACCAAATGGGCAGCTTTCCTTGATTGACCCAACCCATCCTTCCTAAAACGAGAGCAGGCCACCACGCTGCCAGGGTCGTGCCCCACGTTTGCCGAGAGGCTGCTCTACAGGCCTTACGGTCCCAAGAAAAACCTGGACGCGGGACTGGCAGCCGCTTCGGGCTGATTCTTGCTTGCAGGCCACCCTGGACTTCAACGCTCCCCTCCGCCCACTCCCAGGCACACCTGCTGCGTTGTAGTAGACCCTCCATGTCCCCTGGGATGCAGGCCGGTCCGGACAGGGGATGATGAACGAGACCACGAACACCACAAAAAGGCAGACAAACAGTGAAAGAAAAAACGCCACTGTCCGGCAGCCGGAGAGGCCGGGCTGCCGAGGCAAGCCTTTCAGGTTGTCCTCCTTTGTCGTTTGGCTTCCCAGATTCTCCTGCAACCTCTTGTCTTCGTTCTTCAAGGGATGGATTTCAGCTTCTAAGTCCTTGCCGCCCATCATCGCGTGCACATCCCAGAGCGCCACTCCTGGTCACTGCGTCAACAAAACAGGGACAGTCAAAAGGTTGCCGCACCGGACAGCCGTCCGGGGTTCCGCTGCGTTTGGCCTCTCAGCCCGGTTGCAGCCGTGACTGCGGGCCACCGGCCCAAGAAACGAAAGCTCCACGAATGTTTAGGGTGTCACAAATGCCACCTAAGAAAATCTAATTGGCAGACCGGTTGTGTGGAGCCAGCGGGCAGGGAAAACTTTCACCCCTCACACTCCAGTGTCTCCTGCCTGCTGACGCCGCGGCAAGCCCAGGGAGGGCAGGGCGGGGCCGGGGCCGAGGCTGACAATAATAAACCCATGTGTCACACATTAACAAGCCTGGCCAGCGCAGGTCTGGGCACGCCCGACCTGCCTCCCACCAGCCTGAGGTACCGATGGAAATGGTGGCCCATGTGGCAAGGTTGGGGTAGCTTTAATTAAAAAAAAAAAAAAAGAGAGAGACAGAGAGAGGGGTTCCTGGGTGGCTCAGTCCGTTGAGCATCTAACTCTTGATACCAGCTCAGGTCGTGATCTCGCAGTCACGAGATCGGGCCCGGCACCCGGCTCCACGCTGAGCGCAGAGCCTGCTTGGGATTCTCTTTCTCCCCCTCTCTCTCGCTGCCCCTCCCACTCCCGCATTCTCTCCCTGAAAATAAATAAGTAAACATTAAAAAAGAAAAGAAAAGGAAGATGACAAGTGGCGGTGAGGATGTGGAGAACGTGGGACCCGGTGCAGCTACTGTGGAGAACGGTCTGACAGCTCCTCAGACGTCTACACAGAATTACTCTATGATGCAGCAATGCCACTTGTGGGTATACACCCGACAGAACCGAAACCAGACTCACACAAAAACTTGTAACCAAGCGTCCACGGCTTCGTTATTTGTAACAACCCTAATGTCCCTCAACAGATGGATGCAGCAAACGCGCAAATCCACACAATGGAATAGTCTTCGGCGGTAAAAAGCAATCAGCACCGACGCCTGTGACAACATGGATGAACCTGGGGAACATCGAGGCTCCGTGAGGTGCCCAGACTCCAGACTCGGCACGTGGTATGACTCCGTTTACGTGAAATTGTTCGCAACAGGCAAACCCATAATGGCAGAAAGGAGATGGCTGGGTACCAGGGCTGGGGACAGGCAAACAGGGGAAGACTGCTAGTGGGTGCAGGGTTTCCCACTGGGGTGATAAAAACGGTGGCCATGACTGCAAAACACTGTGAATGTATTCCATGTCACTAATGGTAAGTTCTAGGTGTTAAACGTTAAGTGTATTTTACCACAATTTAAAAAGGAAACCAAACGAATCTGTGTGCATTCTCCTTAGTGCAGAGACACGACTTTTAAGGTCTTGGAAGTCAGAAAAGGTGTGCCTGTCCAAGGTAATGAGTTGGACACAAGAGAATCAAACAATGACTCATGACCAAGGACCTCATTAAACGCAAGCAGCTGGCATGGGGTGGGGAGTGGGGCAGGAGCGTCTGGAGGAGTAGCTAGGGAAAGAGCGGAAGCAGAACCTGGGATCAGGCCTGACCTTCGGGAAAGATCTAGATGCTGTGTCTGCAAGGGAAGGATAGTGGACGCATTTACAACACACATTCCTTTGGCAAAGGACAGAAAACCGAACGAGAGATCGGAATGCTAAAATACTCCATTTTACAAGCTCTATCTGTGACGTTCTCTTACTTCAGAGCTTCAACACGCAGGGCAGGAAGCTCAGGGTCTCTGAGCTGTAGCTGCCCTTATCTGTCAGAAGCAGGGTGTCCAGCAGGGCACAGTGGGAAGGCACCCCAAGACTATGTAAGAGCGAGGCCTCCATTCAGAGTGACACAACTACTCACACCCAGCCTACAGCCCTGGTTTCCCAGACCCACCTTGTGGGAGGAGCCTCTGGACAGTCATGGGCCCGACTGCTGACCAGTCTGCCCAGGGAAACTGCTTTCCGGAGCCCAGGCGACTAAGGAGTGTGAAGCCGCTGGTGACACGCTCTGGCTGAGGGACGCAGGTCCTCCCTGGCCCTGGTTCTTGGCCGTGGTTCCACCTGAGAACCACTTTCACAATCCTGATGCCACACCCCGACCACAACCCCAAGTAAATCAATCTGGGCAGTGGCTCCAGGCAGGAGCTGTGGTTAAATGCTCTGCAGGAGATCCCAGAGAGCAGCCAAGTGGAGCAGTACTGGCCACGAAGTCTGCCTTTCTCTGGCTCCGGTCACTCCCCTTCGCCACTGGTGACAATGAGATGTTGTCTCCTGTCTTCTGGCCCCTGAAGCAGAGGGAGACCCCACCTCCCACTGCCAGCCTGGAGGGAAAGCACAGCAAAGGGGGAAGGACTTCTCCCTTCAACCACGTTGCTGGACGGTGTTTTCTGGGCGTTCTTTTCCTTGGAATTCTTGGTAAGCTTCAGTAGAGCAAATCCAGCCTAGGAGGCTGGACTGCTCCTTCCCTGATCAGTCTCTGAATCCCTAAGCTACAGGGGTCCCTAAGACTAACAACAGAGGACAGTGGCAAACAGTGATTACAGATGTTGTTTGGGGTTTTAAGTCAGCAGTAAATACACATGATACATCTCCGAAAGGTGCAGAAGTATAAAGCTCACTCCCTTCCGCGGCCCTCAGGCTTGAGGGGAAGCGTGCTACTGGTTTCTTACGGCTCCCTCCAGAAATATTCTGTGCACTGTCAGGCATAAAGTGTGTTTTTAAAATGTGACTGGAGCAGTTGGCCTGTTAGCTCAGTTGGTTAGAAGAGCCGAGTGATAAATCCGAAAATTATGTGGAAACTAAGCCCAGACTATTCCCTTGTTTCCCCTGCATGGTTTACGTTGCTAAATGAGACCAAATGGTGCATCTCATGGCAAGAACAGAGGGAATATTGCCATTCTCTCAATGACCTGGCTTTTGATTGGGAGCCCAGCTGAAAGAACACACATTTCCCCCACACCACTGCCTGTTTCCGTGACAAGACTTAGAAGCAGAAAGGGAAAAAACCCTCCATATGGTCACCAGTAACAGGAGGTCGGGTGATGTGCCTCTTGTCGGCATCTACAACCTGGCCGTGCATCAGAGATGCGGGAACAGAAGCCCAGGGCTTCCAGAGGTGAGCTCCCCTCCCCAGAGGCTCAGCTGGGAGTAAACCATTACCGCTGTGGGCTAGGGAAGCAGCTGTAGGAGACATTTTTGTGGGAAGCATCATTTGAAATGACAGATGTTGGCGTCTAAAACTGAATCAGCCACTAAGACATGTGCAAGGGCACAAACTGATCTGAAACTGGGGTGCCTAGAGGGCTCCATAGGTTAAGCATCCAACTCCTGATTTCGGCTTGGGTTGTGATCTCACGGTTCATGAGTTCAAGCCCCACATTGGGCCCTACACTGACAGCACAGAGCCTGCTTAGGATTCTCTCTCTCTGCCCCTCTCCAGCTCTGTCTACATAAAACAAACAAACAAACAAACAAACAAACAGCAGCTTTCTCTCCTGTTGTTTTAAAAATGTAGCCCTTTGACTATTTTGACTTTTTATTTTTTTTTAAGTAATCTGTGTCTGACATGGGGCTCTAACTCACGACCCTGAGATCAAGAGTCACACACTCCACCAACTGAGCCAACCAGGTGCCCGAAAAAACCTTTTTTTTTTTTAAGTTTATTTATTTATTTTGAGGGGTTGGGGAGGCGCAGAGAGAGAGAGGGAGAGAGAGAGAAATCCAAGCAGGCTCTACACTGTCAGTGCTGAGCCCAACACAGGGCTCGAACTCATGAAACCACGAGACGATGATGTGAGCTGAAATCAAGAGTCAGATGCTTAACTACCTGACCACGCAGGCGCCCCCTATTTTAACTTGTTAAAAACATGTATCTTTGAGCAAGTGCATTGATGGGTCTATTATTGGTGATACTGGCTCAATAACCTCTTGTGGTTGATTATAAGTCATTGGACTGAGATAAGCACTGTACATGCTTACAGTACATGTTGCTAGTTATGAAATCATCATAAAGAGAGGGGGCTCATGGGTGGCTCAGGCAGTTGAGTGTCCGATTCTTGACTTTGGCTCAGGTCATGATCCCAGGGTCGTGGGATTGAGCCCTGCACTGTGCTCCATGCTAAGCATGGAGCCTGCTTGGGATTCTCTCTGTCTCTGTCTCTCTCTGTCTCTCTGTCTCTCTCTCTCCTCTGCCCCTCTCTCTGCTCATGCGCTCTCTCTCTCAAAACAAAACAAAACAAATCATAATCATAAAGAGAACATTCTGTCATGCTCCAGAACCTGTATGTACTTTGGGCCGTAAGAACTGACAGTTTTGGGGCACCTGGGTGGCTCAGTCAGGTAAGCGTCCGACTTTGGCTCAGGTCATGATCTCATGGCTCATGAGTTTGAGCCCCATGTTGGGCTCTGTGCTGACAGCTTGGAGCCTGGAGCCTGCTTTGGGTTCTGTGTCTCCCTCTCTCTCTGCCCCTCCCCTGCTCATGCTTTGTCTCTCTGTCAAAAATAGATAAACATTAAAAAAATTAAAAAAACTGATAGTTTTATAACTTTGTAAACTGCTATTTATGTGTGAAACAAAGCAGGAAAACATATTGAAAAGGGGTTATGTTTACATAGGACTTACATAATGTGTGATTTTTCTTAAATGTAAACATTTTTAGTGCATATCTATGGACATTAAGTAAAATAATAACACAATTCCAGTGTTGTGCATGTTGTCAATAACAAAAATAAAACCAATATGATAGTTTAAAAAAAGAGAAAGATTATTAGCACCAAAATAAAAGAATTAATTTCTTTCTTCTTGATTTAAGTCACGAGGAAGGGCACAGTCCAGCGGAGCGGCTGGACCTGGAGGTTCACGCCCTATCTGGGGCACCTGGGCCATATTACCTAGCCTCTGTGTCTGCAAGCTTCTTCCTTGCTCAAGAGATCTTAGCAAATTTAGATAGAAAGGCACTTTGTTGAAAAGAGATTGGACTGTACCCAGATTGATGGGAAGACTGGAGAACCACGTTCAGGACATGAGTGGACATCCAGGGACACCAGGTGCCCAAGACCACAATGAGACCACGGCCACGGGAGCGGTCCAGCTGGGATAAAGCTCCCTGGCCCCCGGACACTGCATGGCCCCTCACCGTGGGCTCCTCCCAAGACAGGCTGGGCACCCCTCAAACCATCGGCTCTGCACGTCTCAGGCTGGGCTTTCCAGCATCGCAGGTGCCCTTCCCCTCCCCCATGCTTTCGCCCGGGGCCCAGAGAGGCCTGGAGATGGCAGCAGGCACACACAGCACAAAGTCCTACAGAAAAAGAGAACAAACCCTATCTGGTATCCGGAAGGAAAAACTTCTTTCAAATGTGGAGAAGTAACACAAAAATGTTACATGTGGGCTACCTAGTCCTAGGCTGAGCCACCTCATTGCCTGACGACATTGTTACACTGTGAGCAACACCAAGGCCTCACCTTGAGCAAAGGGTTACAAGGGTCATGTTTATACTGGGATCAATAATAAACAGTCCTGAAAAGTGAGATTTAAATTCTGCCTTGTGACGTCTTTGAAAATTCAAAAGGCTTCGTATGGAACGGGTGTCGGTAGGGCTGGGGCCAATGCAGAGGAAACACAAGCAGCTATGAATGGAGGGTTCAAGTGCAGGGTGACGGGACCACCTGGCTGGAATGTCCCGGGACATTCCAACCCCAATCCTTTATGACTCGAGGCTGAACCGGCTCCAGCTGCCATCTCTGTAAGAGCAAGCAGTCGCTGAATGTTCCTGTATCAACCACCGGCTCCCTTGGATTACTCTGAACAATTTCTTTCTTCTTCTTTTCTTTTTTAAAAAAAAATTTTTTTTTCAACGTTTTTTATTTATTTCTGGGACAGAGAGAGACAGAGCATGAACGGGGGAGGGGCAGAGAGAGAGACAGACACAGAATCGGAAACAGGCTCCAGGCTCCAAGCCATCAGCCCAGAGCCTGATGCGGGGCTCAAACTCACGGACCGCGAGATCGTGACCTGGCTGAAGTCGGACGCTTAACCGACTGCGCCACCCAGCCGCCCCTCTTCTTCTTTTCTTAATCATTAATAGAGTTCCAAGACTGTCCCAGTGAAATTAAAGATACTTTATAACAAGAGCACCTGGGTGGTTCAGTGGGTTAAGTGTCCCACTGTTGAATTCGGCTCGGGTCATGATCTCATGGTTCGTGAGATAGAGCCCCATGTCGGGCTCTGTGCTGATAGTGCTGAGTCAGCTTGGGATTCTCTTTCTCTCTCTCCCGGCACCCCTCCACTCCCTCTCTGCCCCTCCCCCGCTTGGAGACACACACATTCTCTCTCTCTACATAAATAAATTAAAAAAAAAACAAACCACTTCATTAACAAATAAAAGATACTGTGATCCTTCTCTGAAGGTTTCCATTCTTTGAGAGAAAACTAAGTAGGGACCACATACCCAACCCAATAATGTAAGTTTATTTACCTAAAAACAGCTGAGGTGGACAGATGGAGAGAGGATAACCCCACTATCGACTCTTTCAGGAAATGACAGTAAATTACATCCAGCAGCTCTTCGCCTCTAGAACCCTGGAGCTGAGCTGGGATCTCTAGGGCACAGCACAGGCACAGCCGCCTTGTGCAGAAATTGGCTGACTAGGAAGGGATGGGGGAGCAGGTGTGGAGCAGTGGTCTGGGAGTCTTTTGTCCTGATGGGTCAGTTCTATATCTGGATTGTCCTGCTGGCTGCACAAAGACCTACTGGTGATAAAAATTCGCACAGACACACATACAAATGAGTGCATGTAAAAACTGGTGAGATGGGAGGGAGTGAGGTCTGCACCCTAGCTAAGTGCTTTGTGCCAAGGTCAATTTCCTGCTTTTGATAACTGTTCAGTTATGTAAGACCTTTGGAGGGCATGAGGACGACTCTGCATGATTTTTGTAACATTTTGTGCGTCTATAATTAGTTCAAAACAAACAGTTAAAAAAAGAAAGCCTTTGGCAAAAGGGCGGGGGTCAGAGCATCATACACGCCAAGAGGAAGAGCCAGCTTCCCCAGAGGCGGCCATGGTGACGCCTCTGAGCTCCCTTACAGGGAGCTCTTTTGTTCTAACGCCAGGGAAGTCTCGGTGCTTTGTTTGGTTTGGTTTTGGTGGAATGTCAACAGCAGTGGAGTTCTGCGGTGCCTCTGATCCAACAGCGGAATCTCTGACCTGCCACAGTTCTCTATTTCAAGACAATGCCCTAAAAAAACAAAAACAAAAACAAAAACAAAAACAAAAACAAAAACAAAAACAAAAACAAAACCAAAACCAAAACCAAAACCAAAACAAAATAATGCCCAGGTTTCTGAAAACCACCGCAAGCAACCCTCTCCCTTCCCGCAGTGGCAAAGGAAGATACGTGTAGTTCTTCAGCCTAACTCGCTTACAGAGGTTCCCCCAAACACGCAGAGCACAAAGCAAATGCCGGAGTTCGTAAGGGTCATGAAAGCCCAACAACATAGTGACAATGTAAGTGCCCAAAGGACGCGAGTTTTCGCTGCTGAGGATCCTGTATCCTCTACCCAGCACAGGAAGGCTTGCTTCAGAAAGGGGGTGTGGAAAAGAAAAGAAAGAAAGAGTGTGTGCACTCCGGAAGATTAAAATCAGGCATAAACCAATAGCCAAAAGGTTTCTCAATCCCAGTGTAATCCTAACATGACGTATGGGTGGGGTCCCAGAGGGAGTACTTTGCACTTTCCTATGACTTCTGTACACTTCTCAGTCTTTCTTGTGCAGAAGGAGAAAACTTTCAAAGGAAAGAACATAGTGTTTCTCGATGCAGTCTTACCCCAACCGGACGCCCCACCTGGTTTTCAGCCTCGTCTTACTGCATACCTGCACCCTTCCCTGACACAGACATGCCTTCAGCCCTCCGCCACCTGGAGAACCTGCAGGGCGAACAGAGATCTGGTGGAGGATCTGGGAATACGATACAAGATTCTTCTCTGCTGGAAGCAGAGGAGCTTCCGGACTCCGCAGAGCGTGTACTCATTCTGGCCTGCCTTTAGGAGCAGGGTCAGCAGAGAAGTCTCAAAGCACCGGCAGGCAGTGCCGGGCGGGGTCTGCGTGTCACCTGTGGAGCGCCGAGGACAACGCTGGAGCCGAGGGGCCCACTTAGAAGGACAAACCTCCTCCCTCCCAGCTCGGAGTCTGGGGCACTGTGGGACACCTGGTCACGACCTAAGTAGGAGAAGTGGCTCAAAGTGCCACCCTGATCTGAACAGACTGAAAAATAAAGCGCCCAAGATTTCTTCCCAAACTATGTATGTCTATGAACTCCAGGTTTTTTTCCCTTTTTCAAAATGCAACTTCTGTTGTTAAATTCCACATAAAGAGAGAACAAGAGGGGTGCCTGGGTGGTCAGTCATTTGAGTGTCCAAGTCTTGATTTCGGCTCAGGTCATGATCTCACGGTTTGTGAGTTTGAGCCCAGTGTTGGGCTATGTGCTGACAGCATGGAGCCTGCTTGGGATTCTCTCTCTCTCCCCGCTCTCTCTTTCTCATTTGCTAGCACAGACTGATGGGCTTTAAATAACCACACCCACTTAGCAGAGGCCTCTGCCAAGTCCCACCTGGGGTCAAAATGTTCATCTATACGCTAGTGAAATTAAATGTGAGAAGCAGAAGGGAAGTCCTTGGGGACTGTTAACATATGTTAGCACCGATTCAATAAATTCAAAAGGAAAACATTCCATGTTTGTGTGCGTATGTGTGAGAGAGAGAAATGAAATGAACACTTTCCAGCTACCAAAATGGAATTAAGACCCTTTTATGTAAAATAAAAGCTGTCGGGCACCTGGGTGGCTCAGTCGGTTAAGCGTCCGACTTCGGCTCAGGTCATGATCTCACGGTTCGTGGATTCAAGCCCAGCGTCGGAGGCTCTGTGCTGACAGCTCAGAGCCTGGAGCCTGCCTCGGAGTCTGTCTCCCTCTCTCTCTACCCCTCCCCTGTTCACACTTTGTCTCTCTCTTTCAAAAATAAGTAAACATTAAAAACACAAGAAGAGATCTGCATCTTTATCTCATTTGCATCCAATATTCTTTTCTGCTACTTCTAACAAGTTGGTGATCCTGAGGACAGAAAACAGAAAATGACTCACAGTATTTTTGAGACTGTCATTGACTGGAATTTTCTCCCATAAATTCTGAGTTATCCATGGTAACTACAATCCTACTTTTTAATTTAATTTCAAGTAAAAAGCAAAGCAACGAAGAGAAATGTGAGAGATGAAAAAGAAAACGTATCAATATGAGACACATCAAGGAAGAAGGTACTCTAGGACAGCCTGGAGTGACATGAACATGTCTGGTTTCTCCCACACATCACTCTCGTGGCTCCAGGGAGCCACTGTGGGTGTGTCTGTTCAAGGCCACCGTGGCCGCCACCCCTGTCCTCCACCTGAACACAGGCTTTCCATCCAGGTGGAAACTCTGATCACAGGGAAGAATGAAGTCAAACAACAGTTCAGGCAGATCATCAACATTTCAAGGGGGCAGGAAAACTACAGTATTTGCAGAAAAGGCACCTCCTTATCCTGCAAAGGCTCTTTCTCTAGGAACAGTTTGCTGAGTCAGAGAGAAAAGAAAACTTAAATTAGAAAAGTCTCACCCTAATTGTTTTTTTAACGGACAAAGAAAGCATTAAAATTCTAGCAAGGGCTTGGGCGCCTGGGTGGCTCCGTAGGTTAAGCGCCCAACTCCTGATTTCTGCTTCAGGTCTAAAAGGTAGTTGATGCACTTAAAAAATCGTTTTAAACTAAGTAAAATTTTTGTTTAGTTTTAACTGCATGTCTTAAAGTCCTAACTTTGGTTTTATAGGAGAATTTTGAGAATAACTTGGTACTACAGTTTTGTCTCTGCGAGCGAATGAGGAAGAGTGAGGGCCACTTCCATTTGCCCATAACTTAGCACAGCCAAACGCATGCCACCCATCACTCAGAAGAGTATCTCCTTCTGCCGTTACTCAGCCTCACTAGGGTGACAATTTTACAAAGGGGACATTATTTTAATCAAGGACATCTGCAAACTTAAATAAATAAAACAAGAGGAAGAAAGTGTCCTGGCACATTAAACAATGAGAGAGAAAGAGAGAGAGAGAAATGCATTTCAGAGAGCAGAGGAGAGGCTTCGAGGGAACAGATAAGTTTTTGTTCTGTTTTGTTTTTTTTTTTTTTAATTTGAGAGAGAAAGAGAGCAAGAATGAGCCCCCGTGTGGGAGAGGAGCAGAGAGAGAGAGAGAGAGGGAGAGAGAGGGAGGGAGGGAGAGAGAGAGAGAGAGAGAGAGAGAGAGAGAGAGAGAGATTCCTAAGCAGGCTCCACACTGTCAGTGCCGAGCCCAATGAGGGGCTTGATCCCGTGACCCTGGGATCATGACCTGAGTCGAAATTAAGAGTTGGATGCTCAACTGACTGAGCCACCCAGGCACCTCAGATGAGCTTTTTAAATGAAGAAAACATGTAGGGAAAACTTGGGGAAAAGCTCTGATTATAGATTGACTTTACCATCTAGCTTCACCAGTCACAGAAACTGAAAGGATCTGTAAAATGGATGGCTTAAAAGAAACCGAAAGATCACCCACCACTGTATCACTGGGATTTTTTGCTCTTAAAGTCTGGGTGGGAGTACAGTACATTCATGTCTTTCTGCTAGGGCCCTCTTGCCCTAATTCACGCTCCATTAGATTATCTTAAAAATTTTTTTCTTTTTAATGTTTATTTCTGAGAGAGAGACACAGAGTGCAAGCAGGGAGGGGCAGAGAGAGAGGGAGACACAGAATCCGAAGCAGGCTCCAGGCTCCGAGCTGTCAGCACAGAGCCCGACGTGGGGCTCGAACTCACAGACCGCGAGATCGTGACCTGAGCCAAATTCGGACACTTAACCGACTGAGCCACCCAAGCACCCTCCGTTAGATTATCTTAAAGGTAAGAATCATACAGAACAGAATATTCTGTATCTCGTCACATATTCACTGCGCCTTTGTGCTGTCTGGCTTGTGAACTGCCTTTGCCCTCTTGGCTTGTGCTGTGACTTGACCAGGAAGGGTTACTGATTGTCAACACTTCCCACGCACTGGTCCTCCTGCCTGGGAAGCCCTGTCTCTCCAAGCCCCAGCTAGACCAGCGTCTAGCCTTAGGAAGTTCTGTGTGAGCACCACTGATCCGGGTTAGCCGCCTTCCACCCCAGAGCACTCACGATGCCCCCAGGGCAGACGGAGAACCTTGTAGGGCCGGAAGGCTCTGTGGCACTCGCCGCCATACAAACACACGGTAGACGCAGCAAAGGTCAGGTAGATGGGATGGGAGCTCTTTGTGGGCCCCGTCCCTGGGCCAGAAGAGGCGGTAATGCAGCACGACTGTCTTCTGTATTTCAGGGACCATCTCTGCAGAGGCTTCAGGGTCTGTGATCGCTAACCAACTCTATAGCAAGTGTCCGTAAAGCTGCTTGTTAGACACACAAGTCGTTTACGAACGTCTTTCCCATTAGGGAGCCTGTGTCATGGCCAAGAGTGGGCCAAATATTCTGGCAGCAGTTCAGCATGAGGCATTTGAGAGGCACCCACAATATCCAGCCAGGCAGCATGGAATGTTTGGCTGAGCCAAGCAGAAGCCAGACAATGACAGCTACAGTGTTCTGTTGTTGACAGATGAACAAGTATTTCCTCTCTTCACCAAGTAAGCAATCTGAAAACCCAGAACAGGCCCTCACTCATCTTATGATGAGAACAAATTTTAAGGTCACAGTTCCTGGATAAAGGCAAATGTATCACAGCATATGCGGTCAGCACGCACAAGCCTCCACACGCAGGTCCCTTCCTTCACAACCGCACGGATTTTTAAAGTGATTCAGCACAGTTCACAGTGCCTCCTAAGCATAAGTTAAGGGTGAACACCTCTCTGCATTTCGGACAAGTAACTATTACACAAAATAATTTTTATAGTTTGTCCGGAAAATAGCACGGAGCAGCCTTTTTCCCGAACTCTAAGGCGGATTTTATTTCCTTTGACTGCCACACCAGGCAGGACAAGCATTCTAATCAGTGCAAAAAAGGACCAGAGAACGGGTAAAACACACAAACATCCACTCGATAGTCGGGGCATTTCCATTTCATCCTTCTCTGCTCTGTATTTTGTCTTTAGCATGCTCTATATTTCGCTTATTATCTGTATCCTTCCGTAGAAATGGAGCTCATTGAGGGCAGGAATTCTGTTTTGTTGAGGGCTACACCCTCAGCACCTAGAACAATGCCGGGCGCCCAGCAGTCACTCAGTATTTGTTAATAGAAGCTGCTCTAACTGCATGGTCCCCGTGAGATCCTTCCAATGAAGGAAGTGGGGCAATCCGGTGGTGGCGTCGAAAACACATTGCCAGCCACTGCGTGGAGGTGAGCGCATAACACAAGCTCCTTAGCTGAAATCACACGGTTGCTAACAGCACCCGAAAGTAATTGCAATGACCTATTCTGATACCTGATCAGTGTGCTCAAGGTCAGACTGTCACCGCCAGTCGGTTCACGGGGCAGCAAGGAACTCTTTCACAGCCGCAGTGCCCTTTTCCGTTTCAAACTGTGCTTTGCTTCTTCTGTTCAGTAAGACAGACTGGGTCTGGGTGAGTGATCTCCCCCAAACAAAGGTAGATATCAGCTGAGCTTTGGGTTACTTTGCCGGTCTAACAGGCAGGTCCTCATGAGAGGACCTAGGGGATTTCTGACTCTGGTGAGAGAATTCTCACGCCCATTCTGTTTTCGTATTTTTAATTATATTCAGGCAACCGATGCAGCACCCTCAGTAACGCAAACAGTAAAGGCTGGCTTACTTACTGTGCCGCCAACGTGGGACGGGCAGTTTCTCACTGGGAGCAAATCTTGTCTTTGGGAAAAACTGGGGCTTGAGCTGACGGCCACTGAAGCCCGGGCTGCGGGAGTCGGACCTGCTGACCCGCTGGGGGGAGGACTGGAGGGCTGGCTGGCTCCGGCGGCAGCCTTTCCACCCACACCGCTGCACGAACACGCGTGGGCCCGATGCTGAGAGAGGCGGGCCACAGCGTGGGCAGGGTCCCTCTGGGCTGCAGTCTCTCGGGGCCCGATCGCCGAGGCGGAGAGGTGCGATCGCCAGCGAAGAGGCGGGGCCCCGCGCGAGCCCCACCGCGCGCACGCGCGAGGAGGAAGAGGCCGCGCTCACTCACCTGCTGGCGCACTCCTCAGTCCCGCCCCCGGACGTCACTTCCGGCCGGCCGGAGCGGAGGCGGAAGCGCGCCGACCGGCTTCCGACCCTGCGGCGGGCCGCTGTGGAGGAGCAACGGGTCGTGGCCGCGGCCCGGCCGAGTCGAGTGGGCCTGGGGCCGCGCGTGGAGCCGGCTCGCGTGGGGGTCGGGCGCCGCGGCCGCGCGGGCCTCGTGGGTCCCTGGCTTTGAGGTGGGACCTCCCGTGGCTTTATTCTGCCTCGTCGGGTTTGAGTATCTGTGCACACGTTCTGCTGGCCACGACGTTTCCCCTGCAGCGCCTGCTCTTGCCGTTGCTGCACTTTTTGTGCGGCTTCCTCTGTGGTTTCGTTGCGCTGGGTTTAGGGTAAGAAGCCTCCGCCCTTGATGCGCGTGGTGAATGTCGCCGTTGGCGTCTTGGTGTTTATGGTGCCTTTGGTGGCCGCAAGTTTCTATTTTAATATAGAAAAATGTGTCAGTCTTTTATGATTAGTGCTTTTTGTGCCTTGTTTAAGGAACCTTTCCCTACCCCCGATAAGTCTCCCCCGTTTTTTCTAATGGTTTTAAAGTATTCATTTTAACATTTAAGTTTTAAACTCGATTTAGAATAGATTTAGTGTGGTGTAAGGAGGTAATTTCATTTTCTTCATCATTTGGATAACTTGGAGTTCTAGTGACATTTATTGATTTAGTCTCTCTTTTCCCCAGCAATGTGCAGAGGCACCGGCCATATTTTTAAAAAATCTGGATATGCACGAGTGTCTTTATTAATTAATTTCATCCTAATGCTCACAGGAGGTGTTCTGGATCAGATAAGATTTCTTACTACTTACCCCCTTGTAATAATAAGCATGTTGAGTCCCTCACACCTCCTCCTTCCAAGCCTTACCCCCCAGGGAAATACAAGGATAACCAATGGAATTTTTTTTCTTACAGGAGTGGCCCTGCAACATAGGTGAGGGATGAGGAAAAGTAACTTTTCTGCTTTTATTAAGGGGAAGAGGTAGATGCCCTCCTCCCCTCTAGAAAGGGGTCTCCTCCCTCCTCCAGTCCTTGTAAATCCATGTAAATGAGTTTCTCCAGGGGCCAGAGAGCCCTACTGTCTCTTGTCTAGACTTTTAGGACCTGGAGCTGTCTCCAAGTTCCTGGTTCTCATTCCTTGAAATGTAAATAACTGGAAAGAGGACACTCTGTTCCCCCCAGTACCTAGGCACCTAATCCAAGGTTTAGCCCCTTGGCTCTCTCAGAGAGATACAGGAAGTTATACTTCTGGAGCAGAGTAATGAACTGGACAAGTAAATGCTTGCAGATCGAATTCTCAATTCTCATGTAGGTGAAGGGTCTAAGGAGACCAGGGCTTTTTACAGGAGCACTGGGAACTCGAGGGAGTTTCCCCATAGCTTCTTTCTGGGACCTTTACTCTGTTAGTGTTCTCTCCATCTTTGTGCTAAAGAGAATCTCAGTTATACAATTTCAATTGCAGTGTCCTTATAATAACTTGTGATATTTAGTTGGACAGATACCTCCACCTTTTTCTTACGTTAATGAGCTTTAGCCATTCTTGAGGAAAATTTTACAATCAGGCAAGTTTAACAAAATAACTCCACAGGGTTTGTTTTTTTTTTTAATGTTTATTTATTTTTGAGACAGAGAGTGCGAGCAGAGGAAGCACAGAGAGAGGGGAACAGAGGATCCAAAGCAGGCTCCATGCTGTCAGCACAGAGCCCAGTGTAGGGCTCAAACTCACCAGCCTCAAGATCATGACCTGAGCCGAAGTCGGATCCTCAACCGACCGAGCCACCCCGAGCACCCCTAGATATTGTATTTTTAAGCAAGAGCACAGACTGACCATCCACTTAATTTAAGCTCTCTGTGACGCCTTCCAGTAAGATATTTTATTTCCAGCATACAAGTCTTTTGAATCTTTTGTTAGATTTACTCGTAGGCATTTTGTGGTTCTCAGTACTATTGAAAATGGTGTCTTTAGGGGCACTTGGCTGACTCAGTCACAAGTAGAGCATGGGACTCTGGATTTCAGGGTTTTGAGTTCAAGCCTCATGTTGGGTGTAGCGATTACTTAAAATTTAAAAAACAAAAAAAGAAGAAAATGGTGTCTTTAAAAAAATAATGTTTTTCATTGTAGTTGCCACATGGAAATAGTGTATACCTTTCTGTAGAGGATGCTTTTAGTCAACAGGCTTGAGCAGTGGAAACTTGATCAAGGTGAAAGGGCCCACTGCGACCACCACCAAGTTGATTGCAAACAGACCATGCAAACAGTCTTGTTAATCATGCGACCCACCTTGAAATTGCCTTAGGCCCTAACTGACCAATAACAACCAGGCACAGTTCCTAAGATTACCCAAAAAGGGAAAATTCCACACATTCCCATACTCTCACTCCACCTGTGGCCTCCACCACCTCCCTTGAAGACAGTCTCTCCTCTGCTGTCCCACCTGTTGCTCCCTTGTGGTGTATTCAATAAATTCAATAAAATTCTATCTCTTTTGTTCTGCTTTGGGTGAATTTTTTAATTTTTTGAGACATAGAAAGGGCGTGTGCGAGGGGCAGAGGGAGAAGGAGAGAGAGAATCTCAAGCAGGCTCCAAGCCCAGTGTGGCGCCTGACTCGGGGCTCCATCTCATGATCATGATATCATGACCTGAGCTGAGATCGAGAGTCAGACCCTTAACCTACAGGGTCACGCAGGGGCCCCTTGGGTGAATTCTTTCACTGCCTGTGCTACCGGCCCCTACCTTATTGGGATGCCCCACTTGTGGTGGCCCCGTCTGATCAGGAGACCCCACATTGGGTCCATACATTGGTTTGTGTATTTATTTACTTAAGTGTTTATTTAAATAATGTTTATTTAAATGTTTAAATGTTTATTTTTGAGAGAGAGAGAGTGTGTACACATAAGTGGAGGAGGGGCAAAGGGAGAGGGAGACACAGAACCTGAAGCAGGTTCCAGGCTCTGAGCTGTCCGTGCAGAGCCCCACACAGTGCTGGAACTCACGAATTGTGAGGTCATTGCCTGAGCCAAAGTCGGACCTTCACCAACTGCGCCACCCAGGCGCCCCTCCATACATTGTTTTTTAACCAGCAACCGTGTTAAATTCATTTTTAACGTCTTTTGGTGGATTCTTTTGAGTTCTCTATCAACGTAACCATCGTCTGAAAAAAGACGATTTTATTTTTTCCTCCTCAATTCTTGTGTCTCTAATTTCTTTTTCTTGCTCTTCCGAGCTGACTGTGAAATAGAAGCAATTGTGGGCATCGTTGTTTCTAGTTTTAAAGGGAATACTTTTTTAAGTTTATTTATTTTGAGAGAGAGGATCCGAAGCACACTCTTAAGTACCAGCTCAGAGCCTGACCCGGGCCTTGATCACATGAACCGTGAGATGATGACCTGACCAATCAAAAGTACAACGCTTAACTGACTGAGCCACCCAGGCGCTCCAAGCTAATTTTTTATGCACCAGCTTTAAGATCATCATAAATCTTACTTTAATTGATTATTTTATTTGAGAGAGAAAGCATGTGCATGCTCACAGGAGTAGGGGCAGAAGGAGAGAAAGAGAATCTTAAGCAGGCTCTGAGCCAAGCCTTGACTGAAGGCTCAATCCCATGACCCTGGGATCATGACCTGAACTGAAATCAAAAGTCGGACACTCAACCGACTGAGCCATCCAGGCACCACGATAAATCTTACTTTAAATTTCTTCCTCAAAGAATACATCAGACCCACATAGTTTTACTGGTGAATTGTACCAACTTTTAAAGAAACAGATCATTCCAATGTTATACAAACATCCAAAAAATAGGGAAAGATTAAATTTGAGGTCAATTTAACCTTGATACCAAAACTAGAAGAGATTAGTAAAATAAAGTGACATTATAATCCAATTATAAACACAGAGGCAAACATCCCAAACAGTATCAGCAAATGGAATCTAGCAATATGCACAAAGTAAGCCATGAGCAAATTGTTTTATTCCAGGAATATAAAGACCATTTATCATTAGAAAGTTCATGGCATTTACTACATTAAAAGCTTAAAGGAAAAAAACAAAACCATCTCAAGATATGCTGAAAAATCAGTCAATAAAATTCAATGCACATTGATGTAAAAAGTTTTAGGAGATTATGAATAGAAGGAAACAGGCACCTGGGTGGATCAGTCAGTTAAGCGTCCGACTTCGGCTCAGGTCATGATCTCCTGGCTCACAAGTTCAAGCCCCGTGTGGGGCTCTGTGCTGACAGCTCAGAGCCTGGAGCCTGATTCGGATTCTGTGTCTCCCTCTCTATCCCTCCCGACTCACATTCTGTCTCTTTCTCAAAAAAAAAAAAAAAAAAAAAAAAAAATAGGAGGTAACATTGCTAGCTTGTTAAAATAACTACCAAAAAATCCTACAGGAGTAAAAATAGGCAGGAATTGAAAGTATTCCCTTTAGAGGTGCCTGAGTGGCTTAGTTGGTTAATCATCTGACTCATGATATCTGATATTGCAGAGCCTTCTGGAGACTCTCTCTCTCTCTCTGCCCTACCCCCACTCATACGTGTGGGCGCGCGTGCTCTCTCTCTTTCCCTTTCAAAATAAATAAATAAACATTAAAAAAAAAAAAAAAGCTTAGGGATGGCTGAGTGGCTCACTTGGTTAAAAGTCCAACTTCTGCTCAGGTCATGATCTCGAGGTTTGTGCGTTTTTTATTTTATAAGTGGGCTCTACGCCCAGCACAGAGCCCAACATAGGGCTTGAACTTATGATCAAGGCTTGAGCTGAGATCAACAGTCAGACAGTTAACTGTACTATCCAGGTGCCCCTCTACTTCTTATTTTTATTTACCTATTTTTATTTATTTGTTTATTTATTTATTTACATTTATCCGAGCCCAATGTGGGGCTTGAGGGGCTTGAACTCAGGACCCTGAGATCAAGAGTCACATGCTGTACTCACTGAGCCAGCCAGACACCCTATACTGTGTTGCCTTTTTCTTTTTTTTAACTTTATTTATTTATTTTGTGAGAGACAGACCTCGAGAGGGGGAAGGGCAGAAAGAGAGGGAGAATCCCAAGCAGACTCTCAGCACAGAGCCCGACATGGGGCTTGAAATTGCAAAACCGTGAGATCATGATGTGAGCCAAAACCAAGAGCTGGACACACAACCAAGTGAGCCACTCAGGTGCCCCACCATACTGCTTCTTAAATAAACTTTATATTTTGGAAAAATTTGACAGAAAACTTGCAAAGACAATAAAAGAGTTCCTATATACCTTTCAGTCAGTTTCTGCTAAGATTAACAGCTTCCATAACTATGGTACATTTGTCAAAACTAAGAAATGAATATTAGTACTCCATGATTAACTAAATCACAGACTTTATTAAGTTTCACCAGTTTTGCCACTACTGTCCCCCCCTTTTTTTTCATGTTTATTTTTCACAGAGACAGGCAGGGTATGAGCAGGGAGGGAGCAGATAGAGAGGGAGGCACAGAATCCGAAGCAGGCTCCAGGCTCCGAGCTGTCAGCACAGAGCCTAACATGGGCTTGAACCCACAAACCACAAGGTCATGACCTGAGCCAAAGTTGAACACTTAGCCAACTGAGCTGCCTAGGCACCCCACTACTGTCCCTTCTCTGTTCAAGGATCTAATCCAGGCTGCCAATTTGCATTTAGCCTTATTATTGTTATTATTATCATTATTATTATTTTAGAGAAAGAGAAAGCAAGTGGTAGAGAGGGGCTGAGGGGGAGAGAGAGGGAGAGGGGGAGAGAGAGAATCTCAAGCAGGCTTCATGCTCAGCACTGAGCCCAACAGGGTATTGATTGATTCCAAACCCTGGGATCATGACCGAAGCCGAAGTCAACGGTTGGGCACTCAACCAACTGAGCCATGCAGGTGCCCTTACTACCTTTTTTAAGGAAGATTTTTTTGAGATTTTATTCGTAAGTAATCTGTACATCCAACACAGGGATTGAATTTACAACCCTGAGATCAAGACTCCCATACTCTACCAACGGAGCCAGCCAGACACCCCTAGCCATTTCATTTTTAATTTTTTTCTTTCTTATTTTCGAAAGGGAGACAAGAGATGGTGCCTGCAGGGGTGGGGAGGGGCAGAGAGAGGGAGACAAAGGATGTGAGGCAGGCTCTGTGGTGACAGCAGAGAGTCCAATGCCGGGCACACACTCAGGAACAGTGAGATTATGACCTGGGCTGAAATTGGGCGCTTAACTGACTGAGCCACCCAGGCATCCCTCATTTTTAATTTTTATTTGTCTCACTTTTCAATACTTCTTGCATGCTTCAGGTTGATTAACTTTGTTAATGTTCTTGTTCCATTTTTTCCCATCTACCTGCCTGCAATTTTTATAATCCACTTATATTTTTAAAGTGATTATCCTTGAAATTTTACAATGAATATTTAATTTAACCAAATCTAAATTTAAACAATTTTTTAAGTTTATTTATTTATTTGGAGAGAGAGAGAGAGAGAGAGAGAGAGAGAGAGAGAGAGAGAGACAGTGTGTGCATGCATGGGAGCGAGGCAGAGAGAGAGAATCCCAAGCAGAGAGAGAGCCGAACTGGGGGCCTTGATCCCACGAACGCTGAGATCATGACCCGAGTCGAAGCCAAGAGTTGGAGGGGTACCTGGGTGGCTCAGTTGGTTAAGCTTCTGACTTTGGCTCAGGTCATAATCTCCTGGTTCTTGGGTTCAAGCCCCCCCATCAGGCTCTGTGCTGTCAACTCAGAGCCTGGAGCCTGCTTCAGATTCTGTGTCTCCTCTCTTTGCCCCTCCCCTGCTTGTGCTCTCTCTTCTCTCCCTCTCAAAAATAAACAAACATTAAAACATTTTTTAAATAAATAGTTTATTTATTTTTAAAGATTTAGTTATTTTTATTTTTTTAGAGAAAGAATTTTTTTTTTAAGTGTATATATTTTGGGAGAGAGAGTGTGAGTGGGGGGAGGGACAGAGAAAGAGGGAGAATCTCAAGCAGGCTCCATGCTGCCAGTACAGAGACCAGCACGAGGGTTGAACTCACAAACCGTGAGGTCATGACACGAGCTGAAATCAAGAGATGGAGGCCTAACCACCTGAGCCACCCAGGTGCCCCGAGAGAGAATCTTAAGCAAGCTCCTGCTCAGCCCAGAGCCTGACATGGGACTCGATCCCAGGACCCTTGGATCACGACCCAAGCTGAAATCAAGCGTTGGGACACTTACTGGGCTGAGCCATGCAGGCACCCCAAGGTTTTATTTTTAAGTAATCCCTACACTGATGTGGGGCTCGAATTCATAACTGCAAGTTCAAGAGTTGCATGCTCCACTGACTGAGCCAGCCAGGCGCCCCTATTACTCTTTTGCTAAATCCCACAAACTAATATTATTATCATCATTTTATACAGGCAGTGTTTTTTCAATTTTTACACGTTCACTTTTTTGTTTCCCATCTGCCATACTATAAAGCAGCTTGTGCTAGACTTTTGAGTGACGTGATCTCTGTACAGAGAGAGAGGCCATGTGGAGCATTACAGAGGAACCAGACATATCAATGAAGCTTTGGACCTTAGCCCAGTTCCATACAAGCAATTTTGTGAATTTGGCCAACACCACCTAGAGTAGTAGAGCCTAGGCCCAGCTAAGCCCTGCCTGAATTCCACAGAATGATGAGAAATAATAAATCATCTCTTTTACACCACTAAGTTTTTTAAGTGGCTTGCTATACAGAAATAAATAACTGATCTGCTTTACCATGAAACATATTTCTTGATATGAGGCAGTGTTGTGCAGGATCCCATGTCAATGAATCAGGCATTCTGCAAGCTTTTGGATGTGTGTGCCAGTGTAGAGGCACTGTTGTCTGGAAAAACAAACACGTATCTGTGTAAGTTGACAGTTCCATAGGGATGAATCACTGTCCGCCTAGAGTAAAAAGGATCCAATGTAATCAACCTACCTTCATGTGACTGGCTGTTCTACTCAAGGAATAGTACCTCATGGCCAATCTCCGGTGTGGCTGGAGCTAGAATAGAATAGCCTTGGTGGATGGCCGACTGACCTCACAGATGGACTGCCATAAAATTGTAATCACAGAATCTAACATTAATACCAGGCTTGACTTAACTCTCACAAGTCATAGGACAGGCACCATTAGAATCCCCATTTCACAGTAGACAAAAACTGGAGTCTGGGAGTAAAAGGGTTTCATCGCCAGCAAGAAAACACATAAGATGTATTTTTTCGTTTTGTATTGTCCATATTCATATTATTTTATTGCAGTTTAGTCCCAGTAGAACATATGGGTCTTGGGCCCTAGAATAAAATCAGGGTGGGGACTTTTTTGGCTTCCCCTTTTGGGCAACTTGTTTGGACCCCTCCCACCTGTCTCTTACGGGGCGGTTTCCTTCCTTATCCCGCCTTAGAAACTACATTTCCCAGCAGGCTCAACACCGGCACTGACGCATTTCCTCCCGGCGTCCCCCGCGGCGGGAAGGAGCTAAGTGGGCTCGAGGCCGACGCGACCAGCGTTCGTCGCCGCTGCCGCCACCGCTGCCCGTGCGCTGAGAGGAGTCGTCGCGGCCATCCCTGCCGCCCTCGCCGGCCATCATGTCCGCCCAGGCGCAGATGCGGGCCCTGCTGGACCAGCTCATGGGCACGGCCCGGGACGGTGAGTCCGGGCGACAGGCCTGGCGAGGGGCTGGGCAGGAGTGAGGCGAGGCCGCCGGGCGGCCTGAGGCGGGGGCCGCGACCGTCTGCGCCTGCGCCGGGCACCCTTCCCTCCCCCGCGCGCCGACCGCCGGCGCCGGGCCTTTGTCTGAGCCGGTTCGCCTTGGAGGCGGCCGCGGCCGGGCCCTCCTTTGCTGGCGATGGGTCCCCTCCCCATTTGCGGTTGCGACTTTCTCCCTGGCCGGCGCCGCGCGACTCCTTCCCGCTCCCGCGGCCCCGCGCCGCGAACCGGGGAGTCGGCGGAGGGCTGGCGCCAGCGTGGGCTCCAGGTCGCTGACAGCCGGGTGGTGGAGCTCCTCCGAGGCTCCTCGGGGAAGAAGCTACATACACCCGAGCGAGCCGGATGGGCCTTGAAACCCCCGCCGTTCCTCTTCTGTACCGAGGGGAGCTGTGAATTGAGCTTTTCTAACGTGGGTTCCTGCCGAGTGCTTTTCCAGCCCCCTTTCCCCCTAGTCACACAGGAGAGCCTCTGTTTAGCCAGCGCTTGGCAGTCGTTAGGTAGGTCTTGCAATGATTGTCGTAGGGAGGAGTGAAAGATCATGATGGTTGTCTTCAGGAGAAAGCGGTTGCACCTCGCAAAGGTGTATACCTGCTGTGGTTTGTGTTTTCTTTTCTACTGAAGTAATGAAGTTGTAAGTTCACATGGACACATTCGCAGGGCTGTGCAGATTCTTTGCACTTTATTTCATAGGTGAATAAGTGCTCTTTTAGCTTTCTTTGTATATTGAGTTGCTTTTGAATTGCTTCCCATATTTTTATTTCATACAAACTGAACAATTGTGGCCCCTCTATTTTATTTATAAAGGTTCAGTGTATCTTTGCCTGCCTACATCAATCTGCAAGGGAGTTGCAGAAAAGCCTCATGTTCATCGAGCCGTGAGTCACAACCAATTTCTAAGCTGTTATAACAAAAAAGTGTTTGCTTTTTTTCACAAATAACTTTAAAAGTGTAGTTTAGAAAGAAAACATTTTCAATAAAAAGACACAACATTAATCCTGGATGCTTGCAAATCCTAAAATATATTCCTCCTTTAGTATTACACAGCTCTGTGGATACACAGATTAGCTTTAAAATTTGTCACATTCCACTTTGCCTTTACTTTTATGTATCATTCCCCTGACTTCCTTACTGCAGGTTGGGCAAGAAAACTTTTCCTTTAAAACTTTTCAACAGCGGGCATAAAATTCTGCAGCTGAGGTCTTGAAGAATGCAGATGGGTACAGTATGTGTTGGAACTCACAGTGTGTATTGACTAACCTAGTTCCTTTTTTTTTTTTTTTTTTTTCCGGTATTGTCTTGTTAAAAGTGACTCCCAGGTGCCAACTCTCTTTTTTTAAGGGTGGGGGTGACGGGGCATAGGAAGACTAGGTCTAGGTTATTTATCAGTCAGTGGTAGAGTTTGAAAGCTTTCTCCTTCATGTGACTTTGGGCAAAATACTGCCTATGCATTTGTCCATAGCAAAACGATAAGACTAATATGTAGCTTCTGTTGGTGGAGAAACTACCAGCTATAAGTCATATGTGGTGATTCATGGCCCTCTGAGTAGCATGGGTTTTGGTATCATTCCCCACATGTATGTGCGGGGTTTAATGGCCTTTTGGTGCTCAGTCTCTTACTTCAGATTCCTTGACTTCTTTGGCACAATGATGGAGTCAGATCTCATTAAGTGTGATTCTTCATGATACATTCAGCATCAAAAAACATCTGTATTCCGCTCCAGTTGTAAATTATCTCTAGATCAGCTTTTCATTGTATTTGGTAGTCTGCCAATCATCCAGGTGAATTGTTGTACCAGATATGCTTTTGTGTTTAACGTGATAATATTGTCTTATTTAAAACCACAAATGAATTTCAGGAGACGAAACCAGACAGAGGGTCAAGTTTACAGATGACCGTGTCTGCAAGAGTCACCTTCTGGACTGCTGCCCCCATGATATCCTGGCTGGGACGGTAGGTGTATTTGGGTTTGGGAGAATATCATCAAACACTCAGATGAGGGCTGTGCAGGCAGTGAAGGGCTTACAGCTTGAATTCTCTTTTCCTTTACCAGGCAGAAATCATCTATTGTCCTTCAAATGATAGACTCGTGGCATTAGTTTGGTGACATTTGATGTTATGAGACATATGTTATTGCTCTAAAGTTCATTTTGTAAGTTAGCAGATTTTCATAGAATCATTTATATGGAGATATTCATAACTAAGTACTGTGACTAGTGTCATTTGGCCAAACCTGAAAGTATGCTTCAGGTCAGCCTATACTTTGAAAATTCTGGGTTGCTTTGTTTTCACATCAGACATCTGGTAAATTTTTGGTACAACAAGGTACCTTTCTTCCCCAAGTTTTTAGGGGTGTGTATGTGGTTTTTTTTTTTTTTTTTTTTTGGAGAGATAGCAAGTGGGGGAGGGGCAGAGAGAGAGAGGGAGAGAGACAGAATCCCAAGCAGGCTCTGTGATGTCAGCAAAGAGCCCGACGTGGGTCTTGAACTCACAAACCGCTGAGATCATGATCTGAGCTGAAATCAAGAACAGGATACTTAACCCCCTGAGCCACTCAGGTACCCCCCCCAAATTTTTAGATTTTTAAAAAATCAGTTGGGTTTAACACTGAGGTTTTAGCGTTTTGTTTGAATATGAGTTTTAGGCTTGTGTTATGCTACCCTCTCAAGAAATCAGCACATGCTCCAGTGAATATAAACTGTAAAGTTTTATGTTTACTTGAGACAACCCAAACAAATAAATGCTAGTGTTACGGAATGTATGTTTCTTCAGAGTCAGATAGGATCGAAAAAGACTAAAGAGTGGAGAATTACCTGCTGTGATTCAGCTACTTACAGAAAAGGAGTCCGATAAAGATGACTACCATTTTTATTTTTTATTTATTTTATTTTATTATTTTTTTTTCAAAGTTTTTTTAATGTTTGTTTATTTTTGAGAGAGAGAGAGAGACAGAGACAGAGTGTGAACATGGGAGGGGCGGGGAGAGAGGGAGACACAGAATCGGAAGCAGGCTCCAGGCTCCCGAGCTGTCAGTGCGGAGCCCGACGCGGGGCTCGAACTCACAGATTGTGAGGTCATGACTTGGGCTGAAGTCAGATGCTTAACCGACTGAGCCACCCAGGCGCCCCAACGACCACCATTTTTAGATTGCATAGCTACTTTATGGAATATAAAAACTGTACTCATTTTATTTTATATTATTTTTTCATCTTAAGGGTCAAATGTGCATCCACTAGGGAACATTTTCTTCATGATTACTTTTGTTATTACACTTGTGGGAGGAGCAGCCTGTGGAAAACCACTCATGTATTAAATTCTCAAGCTCACTCTTCAGAGAACAGAGAAGAAATGAATGTCAAACCCTGTGCTTTTGTTACCTGAGGTTTTACCTGTAGTTTGACCTGGGTAGAGATACCTTTTGCTGCTAATTGTTTTGGGTACCGTCAGTGTAGATTAATGGTTTCCAGTAGTTAAAAGTAGTTCAGCTGAAGGAAAATCCTGTTGGGGGGGGTGCATCACAACCTGGAGTTGTTGACTGATCTTAGTGGGAGAAGCCAGAAGGAGCAGAGGGGGATGGATGTGCATGAGTAACGCATTTCAGTACTTCGAGCGGGGAGGTCAGATCCCTGGGTAGCATTGTTCGTGAATGCCAGTGAGAAAAATAGTGAGAATGAGCGCGTTTCTTACAAGTGTTTATTGTGGTAGGTACAGATTAACTCACCAGGTATTTATTGGACACCAGCTGTGTGCCAGGCACTGGGGAAATGGTACCAGTAAGACAGAGTCTTTATTCCAGTGGAGGAAGAGGACAGACATTAAATGGATAATGGATGGTTTTAGGTAGAGTGACAAGAAAGCCTTCTTAGGACATTGAATGGTGAGAAGGAACACCTGCACAGTTGGGGGTTATAATGCTCTGGGTGGAAGTTGGAACTGAAGGACAGTGGGAATGCTGCTGGTGTGTGTGAGGTGGGAGTGAGGGGGAGAGGCAGGCAGAGACTGTCGAATCAGATGAGTTATGAGAAGGCATGGAAGGAGCAGGGTCACTCCTGGGTGGAGTTGGCCAAGGGCGGCTCTGCAAGGGGAGTCTAAGAAGCAGCAGACTAGGGAGGAGGAGAAAACCCAGGAGAATCCATGGTACTGTGAAAATGCAAATAAACAAATGTCGGGCTGCTGAGGGACGACTAGGATGAGGGTTGGAAAATCGGATGAAAGTGGTTGTAAAGGTTGGGCCTCACTGGTGTGGACTGTATCGGAGTGGGAAGTGAGGGGTAGAGGTGAATGATGGGTCTTATGAGGAGTTTGTGTTTTGTGTCAAATTATAATGGAATGAATGTGATTATTTAAAACATAGTGGCTAGAGGTGCCTGGGTGGCTCAGTCAGTTAAGCATCCGACTCTGGTTCAGGTCTTGATCTCACAGTTCCCAAGCCTGCTTGGGATTCTGTCTCTTTGCCCCTTCTCCGCTCATATCCTCTCCCTCTCAAAAATAAAACATGTAAAAAAAAAAAAAAATTAGAGTGGCTGAATGAAGGTGGTTATAACCTTCAGTCTTCCATGGGCTGCTCCAGGCCCAAGTTGTTGATCAGAACCATCTCCTGTCATTAGTAGGCCTGAGGCAAGGTGGAATGGATGTTACAGTTTTGTTAAGGCTGTTGGGTCCTTGGGTGGCTCAATCAGTTAAGTGTCTGACTCGATCTCAGCTCAGGTCATGATCTTACAGTTCATGAGTTCAAACCCCGCATCAGGCTCGGTGCTGACAGTACGGAGCCTGCTTGGGATTCTCTTTTTCCCTCTCTCCCTCTAGTGTGTGCGTGTGCTTGCTCGTGCTCTCTTTCTCAAAATAAATAAATTTTCTCTCTCTCCCTCTGTTCCAATCCCAAGCAGCAAGAGCAATCCCTCGAATTTTTAAGTTTGTTTATTTTGAGAGAGGTTGAGACAGTGCAAATGGGGGAGGGGCAGAGAGGGAGAGGGAGAATCCCAAGCAGGCTCCATGCCACCAGCGCAGAGCCCAACGCAGGGCTCGACCCCATGAAACCGTGAAATTATGACCTGAGTGAAAACCAAGAGTTGACGCTTAATTGACTGAGCCACCCAGGCACCTCAAAATAAATAAATAAACTTGAAAAAAACAGCTTAATGGGAAAATACAGTATTGGTTGTTAAGTTTGGGAGAGTAAGATAAGTGGAGGGAAGGTAGTGTAACTTGCCTCAGTGGAAGAACTTGTTTTCCACATGTTCTGGAAAGAGCCTTTAGTTCCCTGCCCTGTGTGTTTCGTTCCCTGCCCAGTGTGAGACCACTAGGAGGTAGCGAACACAGATATTTGTTCAGTAAAAAAGATCTGACAAGCTGGATTTAACAGCCATTTGAAATCTTCTGGAAGGGCCTAATGTGACATTGCAGCTCTGCTTGGTGTTCAGCTGCCAGGGAAATTAGCCAGTACTTTGTTCCCTCCTTGGCAAAGCTGAAAATATATAGACAGGGAGTAACCATGGAACCCAGCCCTGTCCACTGTTTGCATTAGCAGTGGCTGCCTGAGAGTTCTCACCCAAAGGAAGACAGCAGTGAATTTCTTCCTGCGTGGTTCACAAATGTCAAAATTTTCCTGACAAAATTTTTGCTTTCTTAAATTATTTTTTATCTTTTGAGAGAGAGAGAAAGAAAGAGAGAATCCCAAGTAGGCTCTGCACTGTTCATGCAGAGCCCATTGCGGGGTTCGAACTCATGAACCGTGATTGTGATCTGAGCGGAAGTCAGAGGCTTAACCAACTGAGCCACCCAGGCATCCCGTGACAATTTAAATTTTTAGAATGGAGGTTGATTTGTACTTAAGATGCTTAGTACTTAATCCTATGACCCAGCAATTGCACTGCTAGGTATTTATCCACAGGATACAAAAATGCTTATTCGAAGGGGCACATGCACCCCAATGTTTATAGCGGCACTAATGACGATAGCCAAATATGGAAAGAGCCCAAGTGTCCATCTACTGATGAATGGATAAGGAAGCTGTGGTATACATACAACGGAATGTCATCGGATGATCAAAAAGAATGAGATCTTGCCATTTGCAACAATGTGGATGGAACCAGAGTGTATTATGCTAAGCAAAATAAGTCAGAGACAAATACTGTATGGTTTCGTTCCTATGTGTAATTGAAGAAAGAAAACAGATGAACATAGGAGAGGGGAAACAAAAATAAGATAAAAACAGAGAGGGGGCGCCTGGGTGGCTCAGTCGGTTGGGTGTTTGACTTCGGCTCCGGTCATGATCTCAGAGCTCGGGGGTTCGAGCCCGGCATCGGGCTCTGTGCTGACAGCTTCAGATTCTGCTTTGGAGCCTGCTTCGGATTCTGTGTCTCCCTCTCTCTCTGTGCCCTTCCCTTGCTCACACTCTGTGTGTCTCTCTCTCTCTCAAAAATAAATAAACATTAAAAAAAAATTTAAAAAAGATTAAAACAGAGAGGGAGACAAACCATAAGAGACTCTTAAATACAGAGAACAAACTGGGTTGCTGCCTGGGGTGTTGGTTGGGGGGATGGGCGAAATGGCCAATGTGCATTAAGGAGGGCACTTGTTGGGATGAGCACTGGGTGTTCTACATAAGTAGAATGAGTAAATTCTGTTCCTGAAATTATATTACATTACATGTACTGAAGGCTTAGTACTTCAGGTTTCCTCTGATGGTAGGTTTTCTTTGAGATACAGAACTTGCATCAGCTTTTAAGTATTCCTGGTGTTTGCCAGTTATTTTGCAGCTATAGTGCTTACCTTTCTCTTGTGGAGACTATATTTTAAAAAATTGTATTGATACGTAAGAGTGAATGAAGCAAAAGTCTGCAGTACAGGGACAGCGATTCTATTTGCAACTTTGGCTTCTAGAACTACTATTGCCCTGCCTCTAGATGCCCCTGTGAACCAACATACGTGAGCTACATATGACTTCACGATAATAACAATGAAGGAGAAAAAAGGTCATCAGCATTTAAATGCAGAAGATGATCAAAATGAAGATCAAATGAAGATAAGCTCTACACCAGGGAGCCCACTGTTGGTTCTCACTGGTGATTCTAAAGGACGTTTCGTTAGTGAGCATGGCACGCACCTTCTGTGAGACTGCGGTTCAAGAGTTAGGTACCGCGAGACTCCCTAATTTGCCTAAGATGTTAAGGACTTTATGATCCACGAAGGTTTTGAACTCATTTTGGACATAGTTGTAGTTTGAGCTTACAGGAGGTCCTGGACTCCCATCATTCTTTGTTTGCTAGTTATGTATACCTGTGCTTTTGTCCCAAGTGCTTGGATTTCAGAGATGTCTCCTCATTGTGGTATTGGCTTTTGTTAACTTGCCCTGTCTGACTTGATAGCATGATCCTCAGCATACAAACTTTCCTTGTGCTCTCGTGATGGCCAGAGGTGGAGGGTGCCATCACAGAGTCCCACACTCCGAATTTAGTTAAGGAGTGTGCCCTGTTGTTTGTTTTACATATGTGTACAACACATGATAGCATGTCACGTCAGGCTAATGTTACCGGTGACACAAGTCATTTGTTTTAGTAAAAGAGCCTTTTGTGGCGCAATCTATGTCCCCAGTTATGTCAAGGGTCATTTACTAGGTTAGGAGAATGTTTGGAGGATTCTTTTGGCTCTGAATTGGCCTATTCTGCTTTATGCCTTCTGGTATACAAAGAGCTACACAAAACCAAGCGTTAGGTTCTGTTAGAATTGCCAAAACCTGATTGCTATCTGCTCTTTCCTTTTCCTTATCTCTGCACCCGAAGCATTGATCATCTTGAGTAGTGAGGATTATAGGAAGGAATGCCTAGAAATTTGTATTGATGGCATCTTGTTTTCTGGCCTTTTCCTTGCCACCTTCCCCTCCCCCATGCTGATATTCACTGAATAGACGTTTCTTCTATGACTGATGCAAAAATAAAACTAGCAAAAGCTAATTAATGCGGTTTTCATTGTTACTCTGTTTCTGGCTTTGAAAGAGATACAAACCTTCACACTTAAATGCATACAAGTGTCACATAATCGTGGTGAAAGAAAAGTAAGGCTTCTTGGCTACGCATGGTTTCTTTATTTATTCTAGTTTAGTATTCAAAGAGGTATTGTTTGTTTTGGTGACAGTTGAAACACCAGGTCATGTGCTTTCTACAATGAGTAGATGCTCATGTGTAAATTTTTTTTTTTTTTTTTTACAGCGCATGGATTTAGGAGAATGTACCAAAATCCACGACTTGGCCCTCCGAGCAGACTATGAGATTGCAAGTAAAGAAAGGGACCTGTTTTTTGAATTAGATGTAAGTTTTTTTTGGTGTTAATTCATCCCTACTGTGAAGAGCCAAATATCAACTAATGAGAATAACGTGAGATTTGTAAGTTATGAAGCAAAATAATTGAAGAGATACTATGCCACCACTCTCCCTTAGAGTTAGAACATGGCCAGTATCATTTGGTCTCTACCTGTATGTCTGCCACCCCGACACTATTGTGCGTTTCATATGTATCCTTTCCTTTTCAAGGTGTTTTTTATTACGTATTATTATGATTCTTTGAACATTATATTTTTGCCTGTTTTTAAGCTTTAGAAAAATTGTTTCGTAATATAGATACTTGGTAATCTTATTTTTTCATTCAGTATGTCTCTTTTTACCCATTTTGTTGGATATGGTTTATTTTCATTGCTGCTTGACTATTCCCCAAACTCCATTCATTATTCACAGACAGGTTGATTCTAGGTTTTTTTTTGCTGTTACAAACAGTATTATGAATGTTCTTGAATATCTTTTTGGTGCACACGTATTAGGATTTATCTAGGGTCTATTCCGAGGAAGGAAATTGCTGGCTTGTAGGGGATGCATGTGTTGATCCTTGCAGGATAGTTCTGTAATGTCCTTTTTCTGTATGTTGTTTTTATTGTTACTCTGTTGTTGATGAAGCCATGATACCAGTTTATACCCCTTTAGTGTTAAATGTTTGCAATTTAGTGGTAATAAAATGGAACTTCGCAACTTTAAAAAAAAAATGTTGCCTCCCAAAGGAGCCCTTTTAGACCTTTATTCCTAATTTGTCTGTCCCTTGCCCCTCCATGAAATTTTGTTACCATAGATACCCTGCATATTAGCTTACGTGCTGTGGTCATTTCCAGGCCACAAACCATTGTGATATCTAAGATTTTTTTTCATCCTTTAAGCCGTTTTCACCCCTTTCTCCATTAAGAATGCAGGATTTAGAGTCACTCTATTTGTTTTTTCTTCTCTCTAATCATCCATCGCTAGTATGACTAGAGGTCAGTGAAGGGGTTTGATGTAGGGGCCTCTGAGGGGCTCAGTCGGTTGAGCAGCCAACTCTTGGTTTCGGCTCGGGTCATGATCTCACAGTTGTGTGAGTTCGAGCCCTGCTTTGGGCTTTGCACTGGCGCCTCCCTTTATCTTTGCCCCTGTCCCACTCATACACTGTCTGTCTCTAAATAACTAAAGGGTGGGGTGGCGTTGATGCCATTCAGAATGGTTTCTGAATGAAGACTGGGAAGGGACAGAACTTGGTGTGAGGGAGTCAGGGAAAAACAAAACCCAAGGAAAGGCATTTCCTCCTCACCAAAGGCCATTTTGAAGGATGTATTATAACTTGAGTAAATTCTATTTAATCCAGTAGCTTTTAAAGTGATGAAAATTAACAATTCTTTTTCGGATTCATTCTTTAGCCACGGCGTGTTCTCAGTGTTGAATCTTGGAATTAACTAAAAATAAAAATGCCTTTAGCAACAGCTCACCTAACAGAAGAGGCTCAGAAAGGGAATTTTTCTGTATTGTGAGTTTCATTCTTCAGTAAACTGCAAATGCTTATGTGAAGAGGCCATTATCTTGGGATGTCAGGTTTCAGAAACTGGTATGTACACCAGTGTCTTTGAAATCTCAGTTTCAGCAATGTTTTCTGGATCATAAGTCTCAGCATTTCTGCTAGATCAGAATGTCCATGCATTTTTTTAAATGACCTGATGAATTTACAACTACGAAATAGATTAGTAGAAGAACTGGAAACAGGCTGAAACACGTAGTCATGTAGTGTATTTTGAAGGAGGTGTGTTCCGCCAGTATGGAGAAACTGGATTTTTTTTTTTTTTTTAATTTTTTTTTTTTCAACGTTTATTTATTTTTGGGACAGAGAGAGACAGAGCATGAACGGGGGAGGGGCAGAGAGAGAGGGAGACACAGAATCGGAAACAGACTCCAGGCTCTGAGCCATCAGCCCAGAGCCTGACGCGGGGCTTGAACTCCCGGACCGCGAGATCGTGACCTGGCTGAAGTCGGACGCTTAACCGACTGCGCCACCCAGGCGCCCCCTGGATTTGTTTTTAACGAACAGTAAACTATGTACCAACCAGTACATCCCAGGTGGATCCCCCAAAATGGATTTTGTTTTGTCATCTCGGTGCTATAAAGTCTAGAAGCTATAAGAGAAAGATGTGTGCATTTGTGTAAAAACGTAAAAATTTAGTGTATCAAAAATACCCATATGTGGGGTGCCTGGCCTGCTCACTTGGAAGAGCATGTGACTGCTGATCTGAGTCATGAGTTTCAGCCCCACGTTGGTTGTAGAGGTTACTAAAAAAAATTGCCTTACATACAATGAGAATAAGCTGGGATAGAATATTTGCAGTGTGGATGACAACAAGCTAGTTCTATGTAAAATTCATCGTAATTGACTAGAATGGTATTAGTGGCTCAATAGAAAATGGGTAAAGAATGGAAAAGGACATTTCCTAGTGGGCATCTAATCCTGTGGTAGGCGCTCTCCCTCATTCAGAACTGAAGAGATGAAGAATTAAGTAATCCTGATAATACACCTCGTGGGTAATTCAACATCTGAAGATGTGAAAGCACATCCCAGGATGGCCAGTTCTAAGATTATATCTCACTGGTAATACTTCCCATATGTACAAAGATAAATTTGTTCTGGAATATTCCTACAGCATTTGTAACTGTAGAAAACAGGAACCAAGTAGACTTCCTCAATAAGGGACTGGCTAAATCATAGCTGCTCTTTAGGATGGAATGAAGTAGAGCTGTGAAAAGAGAATTGAGTTAATTCACTGTGTCACTGAAGTGAATTTATCTGCAAAGTAGATTAAGTGGATAAGCAAAGTGTGATATGATGCTTCCATAGTGTGGTTTTTTTTTTTTTAAACGCTGTTGTAAATTGTATACAGTATTTAGTTATCTGTGAGCTCTGTGCCTAATGTGGGGCGTGAACTCATGACCCTGAGATTAAGAGCTGCATGCTCTACTGACCGAGCCAGCCAGGCACCCCTCCATAGTGTGTATTTTTTTTTTTAACAGGGAAGGGTGGTGTACACTTGTTGACATGTTTAGATGTGCAGAGAGGTGTTTTAGAGATTATGAACACTCTTAACTTGGTTGGAGGGCTAGAGTGGGTCAAGAGACTTTTTTGTGCTATGAGAAAATTTATCACACATAGGAATTTTTCAGTGAAAAAGGTAACTACCCCTCCCCCCAACTCCTTAAAAATAATTTTTGATTTTACAGGTGGCTCAAATTAAAATGTTTGATAGCCAGGGGATGCCTGCGTGGCTCAGTCGGTTAAGCGTTCGACTCTTGATTTTGGCTCAGGTCATGATCTCATGGTTCGTGGGATCAAGCCCTGCATTGGGCTTTGCGCCGACAGTGCGGAGCCTGCTTGGGATTCTCTCCCCCTCTCTGTACCCCTCCCCCATGCACACATGTGTGATTTCTCTCTCTCTCAAAATAAAAAACTTTAAAAAACTGTGCTCTTGGGAACATATCTTAGGGATATGTGCAAATGTGTATGCAAAAGATGCTCATTGCAACTTTTTTTTTAAAGGGAAAAAAAAGAGGCTGTAATGCAACTATTAATGGAGAACTAGTTATATAAATTGTCACAAAGTGCCTGGGTGGCTTAAGTCCATACAGTGTGCACCTCTTGGTCTCTGGGTTGTTAGTTCAAGCCCCACATTGGATATGTGTGTGTGTGTATTTATTTAATCTATTTATGTATTTATTGTGTGTGTGTGTGAGAGAGAGAGAGAGAGAGAGAGAGAGAGAGAGAGGATCCCAAGGGGCTCTGCGCTCTCAGCACAGAGCCTGCCTGACATGGGGCTCGAACCCACAAACTGCGCAATCATGACCTAAGCCGAAACCAAGAGTTGGACGCTTAACTGAGCCACCCAGGCGCCCCACAAAAATAAAATCTTCTTAAAAAAGAAAAAAATAAATATATTATTCTGTCACACAGTGGACTGTTGTTCTGTGAAGCTAAGAAGACACCTCTAGGTGTTAGGGAGAAGAGGGAGATTTTACCTTAAAAGTTTCTTTATTGGTTTTAAGATAATGATGCCCATGCCTCACCTTTTGAGTTTTTAATTTATACATATCAACACTGGATGTACACGGATTACTCTAAGTAAAGTAATTAAAAGTGGCCTAACTTTACGATACCAAGCTAAAATAACTTTTTTTTAAATGTTTTTTTCCTTTTGAGGAGCGGGAAGGGCAGAGAGAGGGAAACAGGATCCAAAGTAGGCTCTGCATTTCCAGCAGAGAGCCCGACGTAGGGCTTGAATTCATGAAACTGAAAACTGTGAGGTCATGATCTAAGCCAAAGTCTGATGCTTAACTGACTAAGCCACCCAGGTGCCTGTAAAATGACTTTTTTTTTTTTTTTTTTTTTTAGCATTTATTCATTTTTGAGAGACAGAGCGTGAGCAAGAGAGGGGCAGAGAGAAAGGGAGACGCGGAATCCGAAGCAGGCTCCAGGCTCTGAGCTGTCAGCCCACAGCCCAATGCGGGGCTCAAACCCACGAGCTGTGAGATCATGACCTGAGCCGAAGTCGGATGCTCAACTTATCCACAGAGGCGCCTCGCCCCTAAAATAACTTCTCATCTCCTTAGTTTTCCAGTATAAACTTTTTAGGGAAGATAAAGGCTTTTCTCAAAATACAGATTTGTTAAGTTAATTTGATGAAAACCAATTTTTAAATCTCTTTGGTAGGTAATACATGTTTACTGTGGGAGATTCCAGAAGTCTAAAAGGCTCTGGTGAAAAGTCTCCCCTTTCTGTGACCAGCCATCCAGTAGCTCTCTCCGGAGGTCACTTTGATCTTTTAAAGATAGTTGATTCAAGATGAACAGGTTTATCAGAAAGGCTAGTTGTGGTACTTCTTGTCAGAATTGCAATTTTGAGAAGCAGAACCCCTCAGAAGCTTTTTGGCCAAATATGGTCAGTATGCTAATTCTTGCTGTCCCTGTTCTGCTGCTGCCTTCTGAAGACCTGATGGTGGTGCTGGCCTCCGAGCCTGCCGTTCGGCCCCTGCACTATCCGAGCCGGAGGCCTGGGACCAACGGCTCCCAGGTGCCCATCTTGAGGTTGGTTTCTGGAAAGGCTGCAGTGTGGTGTGGTCATCACTGTTAGGAGATGAATACGGGTTTCATTGTCATAGGTTGTAAACCACCTCTAATCCATGATTTGTTCTGATTTTTCTTTTTTTTTGTTTTCTTTTCTTTTTGAGAGAGAGAGAATGTGTGTGTGCGAGAGTGGGAAACAGGACAGAGGGAGAGAGAATTTTAAGCGCAGAGCCTGATGTGCAGGTCGATCTCACAATCCTGGGATCATGACCTGAGCCAAAATCAAGAGTCACATGCTCAACCAACTCAGCCACCCAGGCACCCTTTATTCTGCTTTTTCTTAGTAACTTATATTTTTGTGTACCTCATCCAGTGTTTTGGTAGAATCTCCATGTTGGCAGTAATTAGATAGGCCAACCATTTACCAAAATCTCTGGAAGTGTCTGAAGCCCACTGTTATTTGCCAGAATTAATGGTGCTGGCAGAGGGGTCAGACTCCCTGCAGTAGGCCTATTGGGGGACAACTGACCACAAACTCAGAACATGTGTTTTGTTTTAATGTTGAAAACTTTATCAAATATATTAAAGATAACAGGTGTTTGAGTTGTATTTTAAACGATTTTTGTTATGTAAGGAGTGTGTGTGTGTGTCTCCCTCTCTTTTTGCCCCTCTCCTGCTCACGCTGTCTCGCTCTCAAAAATAAAGACACCTTAAAAATAATTAAACTAAAGCGCTTAGAGATTTGAGTCACCTCTAAGCAATTTGTAGCAAGTTGTCCTACAAGAACATTGCGTGTGTATGAGAAGATGGAAGGTGTTCATTGCATCATTTTGAATTAGTGGAAAAATGGAGATACCCAAACATGGATGTTTTTGGAGGGGCTAAAGTAGTTGTGTCACAATAAAGTGAAATACTGCACAGTTGTAGATCATAGAAGATACATGATGTGAAGAAGAAAATGGAAACTTACCAAATTGTCCTGTTTGGTGGGAATGAAACTTGTGTTCTTGTATATGCATCTTAATGCAATTTTTAAAAGTATATCCCAGTTTTTGGGGTGCCTGGGTGGCTCAGTTGGTTGAGCGTCTGACTTCGGCTCAGGTCATGATCTCACAGTCCGTGGGTTCGAGCCTGGTATAGGGCCCTGTGCAGACAGCTCGGAGCCTGAAGCCTGCTTCTGATTCTGTCTCCTTCTCTTTCTGCCCCTCCCCCACTCATGCTCTGTCTCACTCTCACAAATGAATGAAGTTTAAAAAAAATTAAATAAATAATTATTTAATTATTATTATTTATTAATTATTTAATAAAAAATTAAATAAATTATTAAATAAAAGTATACACCAGTTTTTAAGAAAAAAAAATTTTTTTTAATGTTTATTTTTGAGAGAGAGACAGAGTGTGAGTGGGGGAGAGGCAGAGAGAGAGGGAGACACAGAATCCAAAGCAGGCTCCAGGCTCTGAGCTGTCAGTACAGCTCAAACTCACAGTGAGATCATGACCTGAGCCAAAGTCGGATACTTAACCGACTGAGCCACCCAGACACCCCACCAGATTTTTTTTTAATGTTTATTTATTTTGAAAGGGCAAGCATGTTCACGAGTGGAGAAGGGGCAGAGAGGGAGGGAGAATCCCAAGCAGGCTCTGCTGTCAGCACAGAGCCTGACACAGGGCTTGATCCCATGAACCGTGAGATCATGACCTGAACAGAAATCGAGTCTGATGCTTAACCAACTGAACCACCCAGGCATCCCAGTATATACCAAATTCTTAAGTGATTATTTCTTGTGGGAGGAGAGAAGAAAAAATTACATTTTCGGTGTCACATATAGTCATTAGGTCCAGTTAGCTAACACAATAATAGGCAGAAATGAAAATTTAGAACTATTTTTAGGGGTGCCTGGGTGGCTCAGTTGGTTGAGCGTCTGACTTCGGCTCAGGTCATGATCTCGCGGTCCGTGAGTTTGAACCCCGAGTCAGGCTCTGTGCTGACAGCTCAGAGCCTGGAGCCTGTTTCGGATTCTGTGTCTCCCTTTCTCTGACCCTCCCTTGTTCATGCTCTGTCTTTCTGTTTCAAAAAAATAAATAAACGTTAAAAAAAAAAATTAAAAAAAAAAACTATTTTTATCTTGGGGTGTCTGGTTGGCTCAGTTGGTGGAGTGTGCAGCTCGGTCTTGGGGTTGTGGGTTCAAGCCCCACATTGGATATAGAGATTACTTAAGAATAAAATCTTTTTTTTTTTTTTTTTTAAGTAAGTGGGGGGAGGGTAAGAGGGAGAGAGAGACTGTCAAGCAGGCTCCACACTCAGCACAGAGCCTCATGCAGGGCTCTATCCCACCATCCAGGGATCATGACCTGAGTTGAAATCAAGAGTTAGACGCTCACCTGAGTTACCCAGGCCCCCCAAAGATAAAATCTTTTTTTTTTTTTAAGTTTATTTATTTTGAGAAAGAAAGCACAACCATCTGTGAGCAGAGGAGGGGCAGAGAGAGAGAGTGGGGAGAGAGAATCCCAAGCAGGCTCCGTGCTTAGTCTCACTAACCATGAGATCATGACCTGAGTCAGAATCAGTGGTCAGATACTCAACTGAATGAGCCACCCAGGCACCCCTCAAAACGAAGATCTTAACAAAATATGTGTGTGTGTGTGTGTGTGTGTGTGTGTGTGTGTGTGTGTGTATTTCTACCTTGTGACTTAGTTTTACAAATCTCCATTCTTAGGAAGTAATTAGAAATATAGGCAGTCATTGGTAAACAAATATGGTAGGATTGTTTATAAGATTGGAAAATTGGACACAGAACTCATGTCATAGGCTGCCCTCGAAATTGTATAAAATCTATTTAATGACTTAGAATTGCTGTGATGTCACGAGCAAGACAAAGGTACAAAATTGTGTATACTAGAGAGTTCATCTATAGTTTTTTTGGGGGGGCCGGGGGGGGGTTGTTTGATATGTGTTTTTTTTTTTTTTGGGGGGGGGGTGTCTCATTGAACACATACTGCTTAATCAGAGAATTGGTAGATCTGGCTTTTAAAACACAGAGTGTGCCCTCCCCTCCCTGGAGGCAGTCACTTAGTACTGCTTTAAAATGCAGGGAAGCAGGGGCACCTGGGTGGCTCAGTTGGTTAATCATTGACTCTTGATTTTGGTTCAGGTCCTGATCCTTGATCTTGAGATCAAGCCCTGCATCAGGCTCCACACTGTCAATTCTCTCTCCCCCTCTCTCTCTGCCTCTCAAGTCTCTTATCTGTCAAAATGCAGGGAGGCAAACACTTTAAAAGCAACAACTTGGTTCTTTCGTTTCTTGTTTTGATTTAAATGATCTCTATACCCTACTTCAGTCGCATGCTCTTCTGACCAATCTAGCCAGATGCCTCAAAAGGGACAGCTTGCTGGTTAAGTGGCACAAGTTGACCTTGGTGGGTTAGGTTTTTAGCAGACTGTTTCGGAGCATTTGCTGGAAGCCTGTGTGTCAAGGGTTTGCTGTGGGTCAGAATTCTGAGGCTCTGCTGGCCAAAAGGAGGTAGTAAGTCCTGCTCATCGAACTTCTAACAGTTTAAAGTTATGATTAAATGGATTATTTCTCTACAAAAAAAAGTCAAAGGTTGATTTACCAGGGAATTTTTTTTAAACTTCTGCGGAGAATCTCAATTATCAAAAGTAGATGTAATCATATAATGAATTTTCTTGTACCCCTCACTAAGCCTTGGGAATGGTGAGTTCACTGCCAGCTGTTTCGTCTTGCCTTAACTTTCTTCCAAATCTCCCTCCCTCCCTCTCTCTCTCTCTCTCTCTCTCTCTCTCTCTCTGTGCCCCTGCCTATTCACGCTGTCTGTATTTCTCAAAATAAATAAACTTAAAAAAATTTTTTTAAATAATAAAAATTAAAATGTGGTAAGGGAAAGTTCTAAAGATACAGAACTGAACAGAATATTATAATGAAATTTCTGGGTTCTGTCTCCCAGTGCAGCTCCTGTGCAACAATTCTTTCAGTGATTATTGATATGAAGATTCTTGTTTCATCTTTTTTCTTGTGTTTCCCCACTGGATTTTTTTAAAGATTTTATTTATTTTTTTAATTTTTTTTTTTTTTTTTTTAGAGAGAGAGTGAGCCAGTGAGCAGGGGAGGGGCAGAGACAGGGAGACAGAATCCCAAGCAGGCTCCGCGCTGTCAGTGTAGAGCCTGATACGGAGCCCAAACTCACGAACAAATTATGACCTGAGCCAAAACCAAGAATCAGACGCTTAACCGCCTGAGCCACCCAGATGCCTGTAAGGTTTTATTTATTTGATTTTATTTATTTTTTTTAAATGTTTATTTTTTTTTAATTTTTTTTTTAACGTTTTATTTATTTTTGAGACAGAGAGAGATAGAACATGAACGGGGGAGGGGCAGAGAGAGAGGGAGACACAGAATCGGAAGCAGGCTCCAGGCTGTGAGCCATCAGCCCAGAGCCCCCCATGGGGCTTCAACTCACGGACCGAGAGATCGTGATCTGAGTCGAAGTCGGACGCTTAACCGACTGAGCCACCCAGGCGCCCCTTGAATGTTTACTTTTGAGAGAGAGAGAGAGAGAGAGACCGCACAAGTGGGGTAGGGGCAGATTCAGAGGGAGACACAGAATCAGAAGCAGGTTCCATGCTCTGAGCTGTCAGAACAGAGCCCAGCACACGGCTCGAACCCACGAATTGCAAGATCATGACCTGAGCCAAAGTTGGACACTATCTGACTGAGCCACACAGGCACACCAAGATTTTATTTTTTAAGTAATATCTACCGCCACCATAGGGCTTGAACCCAGAAGCCTGAGATCAGGAGTTGCACACTCCACCAACTGAGCCGGCCAGGTGCCCCCACTGGATTATTTTATAGTAACTCCTAGACATGGAATTTCATTTGTAAATACTGCAAGAGTATATCTAGAAGTTGAAGACTTTATTAAAAACAGTCATTTTAAAAAATAATATACCATTTGATAGTGTTCAAATTTCCCAGATTGCTTCAAAAAGGATTCTTTTACAGTTTCATTTGTTTGACTTAGGATTCAGAATAAGGGCTATACATTAGAGTGCTTTGTAAGTCTTTTTAAATCTTTTTGAAGAAATTAATTTTTTTAAAGTCTCCTCCTGAACTTTGGTGATTGTATCCTCATGATGTTTTTTTAACATGTTTTAAAACATGTTATCTTTGAAATTCCTGTACCCTAGGAGTTAGATCTGGAGGCTTGATAATCAGATTTACTTTCTTTTGTGACTGGAGGATTTCAGAGGTAGAGCTTTGCCCTTCCTGTTGTATCACCTCAGCTGGCACAGTGATCTGTGGGCTTGGTCGGTACAGACACCCTTTATCTCTTGGTCGTGAAGGTCCCCTTCAGCCTTTAGCCTGATGCTTTAAGCACAGTTGAGGATAGTTGCCTAGATCAGTTACTTCACTAAGGTGCAGCATCTCTTAGCAATGTAAAAACATGTAGAACTCTCATAAGGTTCAAAAATTTAAAGTATAGAAGGTACATTGTGAAACCGCTCTCCTGCTCAGTTCTTCAGTCACCTGGTTGCCTCTAGAAGTAACCAGTTAAGTGTTCTGTTTCCTTTAGAGCTTATGTGCATACCTGAAGCAGATAGTATGTCTGTATTCCATTGTTTTTTTCTTTTGTTTTTACACAAATAGCAGTCTACTATACACTTATTCTATCCTTACCCCTTTTTTTTTATTCTCCTTGTTAGTGTATCTTTGTATAGAGTTCCTTATTCCTTTTTGTGGCTACGTAGTATTCCAAAGCATGGATATCTACATTATGTGACCAGTCCCTTATTGATGATCATGGTGCTGCATTACACATTGGCATTGTATACATGTATCTGGGAGAGATTCCTAGATGCAGAACTGTTGGATCAGAAGGGTATCTTTCATTTTGATGGTGCCATAGTGTTCTCCGGAGGGATGAATGTTCCCACCAGCAGTGTAGAAGAGTTCCATTTCACACCTTTGCCAACAGTGAGTGGCCAAATTTTGGGGTCTTCGCCAGTCAGAGGTATAAAAAGGTATTTATTTGTGGTCCTGATGGGGTTGTTGTAAAAGCATTTCTTTGTGTAGGTATATCCTGCCTAGACCCTCAGCTTGAGCTTGATGGCTGGAGCCTCTGGGAGTTTATCTGGGAGAAGGTGCCTCCCCATTCTCACCACAGGCTCCCAGCCTACCACAGCCTCAGCCTGACATGCCAGGGCCAGGCCTTGACTTCTTGAAAGTGTTTTATTCAGAAATTTCCTAGGAAATGGGTATATAATATGTTTGCTATTAGGTCATCTCTATAAATAACATTTCTCAACTTGAACACTGGCAAATAAACCGCAATATTAACATATTCGCCAATGAAAAAGTTACAGAGCAACACTTTCCTTTAGCATACATATATTGAAAAAACAAAAAAATTTTATTTTTTAAATTCAGTAGAGATCATTTTTTCCTCAAATTGTTTCCTATTTAAAAAAAATTTTTTTTTAAGTTTATTTATTTTGAGAGGGATAGTGTATGCATGCAAGTGGGAGAGGGGCAGGGGAGGGGCAGAGGGAGAGGGACGAAGAATCCCAGGGAGCCTCCACACTACCGGTGCAAAGCCTGGCACAGGGCTCCATCTCACGACTTCAAGACCACGACCTGAGCCGACCTCAGGAGTCGGATGCTTAACTGACTGAGCCACCCAGGCGCCTTTGTCTTGCTTTTTGATGTTTTACTTCACAGGTTTCCAAAAACTACACACCATATCAACTAAATTTCCAAGCTATCTTTAATATCCCATAGGAGACCAGTTGTGATTATACCTACTTTTTCTAGCTACAGATGACAGTGTAACAGTTGTATTTGCTAAGTCAGGTATTCTGAATTAGAATCCCTTTGTGACCTTGGGCAAGTTCTTTTAACTTTTCCTATTCATCTGTGAACTGGGCTGGTACTGACTGCCTCACAGTTGTGCAGATTGGGTGTAAGGACTTTGGAGCCAAGCCACAAGGGTTCTTGCACCCTGATGCCATTACTTAGTAGTTTGGAAACTGTACCTCAGTTTTTTCACCTGGGAAATGGAGACTTTCAGAGTTTCTGTGCAGCTCTTTTAAGGCATGTGTGGACATGTCACACAGTACAGGGGCACATGTGTGCTGTGACCTGTCTCCTTGATGGCACATGCTTGTTTCTGGCCACTGTCATTTCTGCTGGGCTGGGAGCAGCAAATAGCCTTCAGCAGCAGTCAGACTTTTGTGCCAATTGTACACCAGCCCTGTGCTCAGGTACCCTCAGTAGTTCATATTTCCTCGTACCATTCCTAAGCCACAGAGGTTGGGTCACGTTCTGGTCAATTGTGGGCTGTGATTAGGACTTAATTTTTAGACTTGGGTACCTTTTTTTTTGTTTTTTTTTTTTTTAAGAAAAATTATTTAAACCTCCTCTTTGATATATTTTAGGAATCAATCTGAATTTGACAAGCACTTTGAAGAGAAGAAGCAGTAGAACAAAGCATCGTCTTTTAAAGAATGTGGCAGTTAAAGGATGTCCCTGTGGTCTGCCTATTTTGGGTTGTGAGGTTTCCTATTTAGTTTTTAGCTTATCAGATGTGTGAGTCTGTAGCTAATTGAGGTTCTGCTGAAGCTGCAGTTGGTTGCTTTAATTGGTAAGGCCTTGGCAGGGTTATTAGATGTCTCTTGCCCATTTGACCCCTGATGTGTAGATTCGTGGGTCTGTTTCAGGGGAGATTGCTCTTTTTGGGTATATAACGGAGGGACACTATACCACAGACTTGACACCTCTGTGTGGGTGAACCTGGGGCGATTCAGGATGGTCTACTGGGATCCATTATCCCATGTGAGCACAGGTGGCATGGGACTTGTATCAGATTGCTGGCACTTTGATCCTGGTAAGTTACCACCCTGTCAGCAGAGTTGGTCAACTCTACATCTTTCCAGGAAGTACACTGCATGCAGACACATGATGATCATTTGCTTTCCTGATTGTTAGATTGAAATGTAGCGAAACATCGGGGAATATTTGGATGGCCAACAACACGAAAGGTCCTGAATTCCAAAATCATGGAGTGAAATTGGGAATTGGCCTCAGTGGATGATTAGGCTTTAACCTTTCTTCAGCACCTGGGGGGGCTTGGCATCGTCACAGAGCCTCTTCTCTGTCTTGACCTACTTCCAAGTAAGCATTTGTTTGAAAAGAGGATTTAAGATTTCTAGAGGAGACAGTAACCCTCTCCAGTGTCCCTATTATCCATCCCACTGTGGCAGCTGACCTACTCTCCCCTGGCCATCTTTGGGCAGAGGGACATAGATTCTCACCACTTGGTCTGTTGGCCTTCCATCTGCTTTCTAGGAACTCTACCCAGAGTTTGTTCTGGGTTTGTATTTTTTGGCGATAGTTCACATGGTCTAGTCATGTCATCCTGTTCTAAACTCTGTTGCTGTCATATTTAACACAATGCCGACATTTGCAAGTTGACTTGTGGGTGTGAGTTAGGAGGTGCTAATCACTGGTCATAGCCTGACACATCTGTTTGTGTGTTTATCTGAAGTTACGCTGGAGCCTTTGACTGGTCATGACAGATTAACTGCCTAAAACCTACGAAGCAGCTTATTAATTAGTGTATTTTAGTGTTTCCCACAAACTCTTCAGAGTGAGCAATTAGGTATCTAGAGTTTCTTTTCCTTTATCTCTTTGGGTAAGTAGTAACCAGTTTTCCTGCTACTTTAGACCGTAGGCAATAACTAACCATACTCACAGCTCTCAGTAATATTTGTTCTATTGTTTTGTTTTGAGGTGGAAGGGGGAACTCTACCCTCAGAACATGAGGGAATAATATTTACGTGGCTCACACAGACCAGTGAGTACATCATCTGCATCCCCCACAGCTCACCAGCAGAGGGCCTCTGTTACTAGTCTCAGTCCACCCTTCCTGCCCCTCAGAGAACGCTGTTAATTATGGCCAAGTGTTTTAATTAAAAAAATTCCTGGAAATGTTATTGAGGGATGGGGGTCCTTTTACAAATTTTAGAAATAAACAGATGAGAAGACCATGCTTCTGAGTCTTGGTTTAACAAAGCCCCTTGGTTTAATGTGATTATGGACGTGCTGGCTATAGTGTAGTTTAAGATCTTCCCGCTGAACTTACAGGCTTTTAAGAAACCAACCCAGGAGTGTATGTCCTATTGAATAAATGGGTTCCAAGGCCCTGCATGTAACTGATCATAGCTCACTGCTTCTCCTGAGCTAGGCAATGGATCACTTGGAGTCCTTTATTGCCGAGTGTGATCGGAGAACTGAGCTTGCCAAGAAGCGACTGGCAGAGACACAGGAGGAGATCAGTGCAGAAGTTTCTGCGAAGGTATGCCTGGGAGACATTAACATTTGTTTTTTGTTTTTTAACATCACCACATAAAATAGGAAACGGGGGAAAGCTAGTTGAGAAATGGTTAGTTTGTGGGGCACCTATACCGCAGAATAAAGGAGGTAGATCTTTGTGTAACTGGCCTATCGGTTCATCCCTCCTCTGCTCCCCCTCTTTCAGCACAACTAAGTCTCTGTGGTGTCCTTTACTTTCAGTTTTGTAAAGGCATCACTTAAGATACGTGCAGTTGATAACTGGACCAAAGGTGCTACTTTATTTCTAAAATTAAATTCCAAATGATTAGGCATTTTGCTTACAGTACAAATTTATACCTTTAAACCTGGATGTTTTATGGCCTTTACCCAGAAGGTTGAGTTGTGATAGAAGTGAGAAGAGACAGCCCAGAAAATGACCACCGTGATGACCCTGACCACCACGTTGGAAGTGACAGACATGCTCTTACTGTCTTACATGCTCTTACTGGGATGCAGTGGCCAGGTTTAGTTTAAGGTCAGGGTCACAACAGTGCTAGTAAGGATGTCAAAATTTCTGTATTTTGCATGCGTTCAGTGAGGATCCTTGCTGTTCTCTTTAATTCCAGTGGAACGGAACAGAAGAACAGCGAGAGAACCACTCACTTTCTCTTTGTTCTAGTCTTTTGGTTTTAGATGTCTGCTTACCTGATTATTTCTGTCTTCCCTTAGGCAGAAAAAGTACATGAGTTGAATGAAGAAATCGGAAAACTTCTTGCTAAAGCTGAGCAGCTGGGAGCTGAAGGAAATGTTGATGAATCCCAGAAAATTCTGATGGAAGTGGAAAAAGTCCGTGCAAAGAAAAAAGAAGCTGAGGTTAGTGGGAAATGTCTTTAAGAAAGAGGAAACTTAGTAACCCCAGAAGATTCACCATTTGGGCTAAAATTAAAGCATTCAATTTTTTGAATATTGGAAAGAAGTTGGAAATAAGATGCTGTATGGATAGGATTGTAGGATTTAGAGTCTGTGCACAGTTGGGTTTGTGCCTTTGCTCTGCCCCCCTGTGACACTCGTTTGACATCAGACCAGTCCCTTACCAGCCCTGAGCATAACACCTATATGCAGAATGCAGTCCTGAGAGTGAAGTCACTGGAGTGGTGTCTTCTTTTTTTTTTTTTTTTTTTTTGTAATGTTCATTTATTTATTTTGAGAGAGAGTGCTCGAGCATAAGTCAGGAGGGACAGAGAGTCCCAGCTGTACTCTGCACTGTACTCTGGGTAAGTGCATACATAGCCCATTGTGGGGCTCGATCCCACAACCATGGGATCATGATCTCAGATCTCAGCCAAAACCAAGAGTAGGACGCTTAACCGACTGAGCCACCCAGGCACCCCCAGAGTGGTGTCATTTTACTCTCTGATCCTCTGGCTCCCTAGGAGGTTGCTGGGCTGTGGTGGTTACTCAGCTGGCATGAGCGGGTCAGAGTTATATTGGAGAATGAAAACTGGGTGTCCTTGGCGACAGTACATCTCTCGTAGGGAGAACCTGTGCAGACTGAGGGTAGCATCCAAGTGGTGTTGGTTGGGATGCCAGGCCAGGATGTGCGGTGGAAAAAATGAGTCAGGGACTCATTGTTTGTATCACTGACAACCATGTTCTTCCTAGATTATTGTGTCCATCAGATATGCTTTGGATCTCAAGTCCTTACCCCTGGAATGGGAAATGGCTCATGTCGGCTTTGAGAATGGTGGGAACAGTAGAGTCAGAGGGAGGTGGGATGGTTGTGTTCCTGTAACACATGCTCATTAAGCTCCAGCTCTGTGCCAGATACTTTCTGGTTGTGAACAAGCCAGAGGATGCCCTTCTTGTGGAGACAGTGCTGGAGGCGGGAGGGGGTGCAGAGAGAAGAGTATGTGAACAGATGGATATGTTTCATTCTGAGGAAATCTGGTGCTTAGAAGCAATGGGGTCTGGGGGCACCTGTGTGGCTCAGTCCATTGAGGGTCCAACTCTTGACTTCAACTCACGTGGTGATCCCAGGGTTGTGAGATCGAGCCCCGTGTTGGGCTTTATATTGGGCATGGAGCTTGCTTGAGATTGTCCATCTCTCTCTCAAAAAACAAATAAATAAAAATTAGAATAAATAAAAGAATTCTTTAAAGAAGAAAAAAAGAAATGGGGTCTGAGTTTGAGAGTGACTTTGTGTTGCCAAGGGTCTCCAGGTAGAGTAATTTGGTCCTGGGAGTCCCCTTAGTGGAGACCTATGAACTGAGACGGTTCTTAGAGTGGTGGGGGCCGGTAGAGGTGAGCAGATGGCATGTAGTTGTCAGGTCCCCTTTGGTTATCTCTCTACACCTGGCTCAGCATGGTGATGAACACGCAGTAAGAGCTCCGTAATGACTAACTGAATGCATGGATAGCGCCAGGGGCCTGTTGGTGTTAGAGCGATGCCCACTGAGGCAGTCAGTACAGGGAGCAGAAGGATTACTCAGGACAGGGCTGTGCTGGGGTTGGGGTCATCTCCAACTTTTAAGGTATCTCCTGGAAGGTGGTGCCAAGATAATGCCTCATACCCCTGGCAGGACAGCACCTGCTTAGTGACATATATAGCTGATATGGTCCATTCTTGAACATGAGAGGGAGAAAATTCACAATACAGATGGGTTTTCTTTTAAGTTTGTTTCTTTTGAGAGAAAGAGACCACAAGTGAGGGAGGGGCACAGAGAGAGACTGAATCCCAAGCAGGCTCTGCAGTGTTAGTGCGGAGTACAATTTCGGGCTTGAACTCCTGAACTGCCAGGTCATGACCTGAGCCAAAGTTGAACACTTAGCCAGCTGATCCACCCAGGTGCCCCAGATGGATGTTTTGTAAACAAGTTTTTTTCCCCAGCATTTTTATTTATTTTAAGGGAGACAGATTGAGGAGAGGAGAGGCAGAGAGAATCCCAAGCAGTTTCTGCACTGTCAGCACGGAGCCCGACATGGGGCTCAAGCTCACCAGCCGTGAGATCATGACCTGAGCTGAAACCAAGAGTCAGATGCTCAACTGACTGAGCCATCCAGGCGTTCTCCCCCACCCCCCACCCCAGATGGATGTTTTGTATGTAAATGCTTAGATGTATTCAAGGTAAAAGATGGATGGGTTGCGAATGTGACAGTTGCAGGTGTTACCTTGAGTGGCATTGCCATGTTAGTATGAGTTGGTAGAGTTCCAAACAGTCTTTCCTGGTTTACAGAGTAGATCCATATCCAGGAAATTGCATGTATATTTAAATCTTGCGTTCTGCACAGAATTTAAGTCCCTGAGTATCTATACAAGTGTAAATCACGTATATACATCCTTATGTAGGATCTAAACCGATGTATATTGAAATGGGAAATTTTTGTGTACATGTAGGAGAGTCCTGACAGCTCTGTCCAGTGGGAAGCTCTGTCGCCTGTTGGTACGTCCTGTGTCCCAGCTCTTTCAGCTTCTAAGAGCCGAGCAAACACCAGAAATCCTTAGGATGGCTCAGAGATTTGTATGTAGGCATAAAAAATTGTAGATGTGGGGTTCATCATGTGCATGTCTGCAGACAGCCCACACAGGAGCAGAATGTAGCATGCGTGGCTCTTCGTGCCCAGGACTCCTAGCATCCTTGCCCTGGCCATTTGTCCTCCATCCGCATCACTGAGGGTGTCCCCAGGAGGCAGCACCACTTTCTTAAAACCACTGGGAAAGACAGGGTGGTGTTGGGCAGGTCTGGGCAGTGCTGACCTAAGGTAATAAGGCACCTGTGGGTTCCTTTCTGCTTTTAGTAGTGGACAAGGGTGGGTGTGTTGGGTAGTCTCAAGAAATTATGCAGAGAGATCCCATGTACCCTTTAGCCAGTTTCCCCCAGTGGTAACATGCTGAAAAGCTGTAGTACAGTATCACAAAGGATGTTGATAGTCAAAAGTCCATCACCACTGAGATCCCTCCCACGATCCTTCTGTAGCCACACCCACTTCTCTGACCCCTGGCAACCACCAATCTGTCCTCTATCTGTATATTCTGGTTATTTCAAGAATCTTATGTAGATGGAGTCATACAGTACATAACCTTTTGAGATTGGCTTTTTTTTTTTTTTAACTAGGCATAGAGTTTATTTTTAAAGATATGAGGTGGTGGTATTCAAAGTTTTGAAACTAGAAAGGGACAGAATATCACAGATATTCGTGTGCCCAGCATATTTACGTTTTTGAGTAAGGTTTTTGGTTTTGTTTAGCAATGGGGCACCTGTGTGGCTCAGTCAGTTTAGCGTCCAACTTCAGCTTGGGTCATGATCTCACAGCTTGCGAGTTCGAGCCCCGCGTCGGGCTCTGTGCTGACAGCTCAGAGCCTGGAGCCTGCTTCGGATTTTGTGTCTCCTTCTCTCTCTGCTCCTCCCCCACTTACTCTCTGTCTCTCTCCTTCAAAAATAAATAAAAACATTAAAAAAAAAAAGTTATAGCACATCATAATGGAAATTCAGGTTCCCAGTCCTTCCCCCTCTAGTCCCATTCTCTCCCTCCTCAGAGGCAGACGTTACTGTGCATTCAGTTTTGTCTTTGGTATTATGCATGTGTACCGCCTGTAAACTCTGTGTGTGTGTGTGTGTGTGTGTGTGTGTGTGTGTGTGTGTGTGTGTGTCTGCGTTGTGTGCTTTGTGTGTTTAAAAAGTCCCAAATAGGGGCGCCTGGGTGGCTCGGTCGGTTAAGCGTCTGACTTCGGCTCAGGTCATGATCTCACAGTCCATGAGTTCGAGCCCTGCGTCGGGCTCTGTGCTGACAGCTCAGAACCTGGAGCCTGTTTCAGCTTCTCTGTCTCCCTCTCTCTCTGCCCCTCCCCTGTTCATGCTCTGTCTCTCTCTGTCTCAAAAATAAATAAACGTTAAAAAAAATAAAATACAAATAAAAAGTCCCAAATAAATGCTGCCTTTTTTTTTTTAATATTTTTAATGTTTGCTTATTATTTTTTTTTTTTTTAAATTTTTCTTTAACATTTATTTATTTTTGAGACAGAGAGAGACAGAGCATGAACGGGGGAGGGGCAGAGAGAGAGGGAAACACAGAATCGGAAACAGGCTCCAGGCTCTGAGCCATCAGCCCAGAGCCCGACGCGGGGCTCGAACTCACGGACCGCGAGATCGTGACCTGGCTGAAGTCGGACGCTTAACCGACTGCGCCACCCAGGCTCCCCAATGTTTGCTTATTTTTGAGAACAAGGGCGCGAATGGGGGAAGTGCAGAGAGAGTGGGAGACACAGAACTCAAAGCAGGCTCCAGGCCCTGAGCTGTCAGCACAGAGCCTGACGTGGGGCTTTAACTCATGGACTCACGGGCCTTGAGAACATGACCTGAGCCGAAGTCGGCTGCCCAACCGAGCCGCCCAGGCGCCCCTAAATGCTGCCATTCTATACACATCTCTCACTTGCATTCCTCACTTAGCACTCTTTGTAAGGTCTCTCCTTGTTGCTACATACAACTTCCTTCAGGTTATTGCTGTAGGCTTCCGCTTCACAGACGTGTTACTGTCCGTTGGCGGTTTCTCATCTTACAGACAGCTCCACAGCAAGTGCCCTTGCACTTGTTTGCTGGCACGTGTATGAGCGTGTTCTAGGACGTACGCCCGGAAGAATTTCTGGTAATGGCATGCACTGTCTTGCTCTCAGATTATTCAGTTGCACCACCTGTTAGTTGCACCAACCTAGTCTCCTCCCCGCAGCGTATGAGAGTGCCCACCAGTTGAATGAATGACATGGTAACTTACGTTAATCTCCATTTTCCGGGGAATTTTGAACGTGTGAATTAATGGAAGATCCCATAAGTAAGGGTCAGTGACTGTTGGAATGCATTTCTTAAACCTGGGTTTGGAAAGAGTGTTTTAGCTTTGGCACAAGCGGCAGGAGCCATGTCCCTCTTTTCTTTTTTTTTTTTTCTTTTTTTTTTTCTTTGATATTTCATGCATTCCACTTTGAAGCTGAGTGAGTTACTCCTTATAATAGGATTCGGACTGGAGTGGCTGCACTAGGTGGTGTAGTTTGCTCTGTTCTATTATATACTTCCTTCTTTGAAGAGAGGGTCTAATGTATTTGTCCTTCCACATTTTAGTTTTTGGGGTTGCATTGGTATACAGTTTTCTGGATGTTGGGACACAGTCTCTATGAGTGGCTCTTGTATGTTTTGCTGGTTTCTTTGGTTTGGGTTTTGTGCTTTGTTTTTTCAAAGGCCCCTTTTGAAGGTTCTCCCTTCTTGCTTCTCTGGCCCTCCTAGACTCTCCTCTGTGCGTAGCTGAGACCCCTTCTCTGCTGGCCTCTGAGACCAGCACCCTGCTTGTCAGAGATTTAAATGTTCTTACTGTTTTGGAATCATGACTGTTAGTTCATTTTGTAAATAAACGATGAAAATTGAGTTGGTTACAAATATCTGAGGCTTGTAAGTGGTGTAGTTTTTATTTATTTAAAAGTCATCCCTATAGTCCCTTGAAATGTATCCATTTTGGGGTTGAATATTTGGTTGTGGTGCTGGGTACCTCACTGTCCTTGATCTGTTCCTGTTGTCCAGGAAGAATACAGAAATTCCATGCCCGCTTCCAGTTTTCAACAGCAGAAGCTGCGCGTCTGTGAGGTCTGTTCAGCCTACCTTGGTCTCCACGACAATGACCGTCGCCTTGCAGACCACTTCGGGGGCAAGTTACACTTGGGGTTCATTCAGATTCGAGAGAAGCTTGATCAATTGAGGGTACGTTAATGTGTTGTGTTTCTGGAGAAACAAGTCTCTTGACTGTCCTCATGTTTCTTGACTTCTAGAAAACCTTGTGTTTTTATCCTCTCTCAAGAACGTGCCTTGAGTTTTATAGTGAAGTATTCTGATTTCATCACTTTGTTCACACGAGAGATCTAAGGTCTTAGAATCCAGAGGGACCTTGGATATTTATTTAGTCTGCACTTGTTTACAGGAAACAAAGAGTCTCGTCCCCAGGTACAGACCGCTCTTGCCCACCTCTGAAGTAACTTCTGGTTGGAGATCGGAAGAGCCAGTAGTCTCGTTTTTCTCCTTGGGCAGAGGTGGATGTGTGGAGAGTGGTTAGGCTAGACAGAAGATCACATTTCCCGGCCCTTGCCTTTGAGCCTTCTCTGGAGGATGCGGATGTGGTGGGGCTTTTTTGGATGGTGCTGCTGCACCACTGTCCACCTTTGTCTCTTCCCCAAGACTCCTCATTTTCCTAGGTTAGGCTCTAAAACATATCATGGGTGCAGAACATTCAGAAGGAAGGATGAGCGTGTTTCAGATACTTTGAACTGTTTTTCAGACTGGTGGAGTCCTCCCTGCTGCGTATGGAGACCGTTGGGATGGGGTACTAGGCCTCCTATGCAGGCCTTCCCTCCACGCACGTGAAATTCAGTATAGAGGGACAGACATATGGCCCCTGACTGGGACCCTGTGACCATCGGGGTAGAGAGCCTTGTGTGTCCCCAGAAGGAGCAGGGGGGACAGAGCTCTGCCCCTGAAGAGGGGTTGCCAGCAGGTGCGGTGTGAACTCACCAGCAGGGGTGGGGCTGGGGTGGCAGCGTCTGCTCTTGAAGCATTCAGTTCTGTGTTCCCAATAGAATTTTGAAAAGTGATACACTCCGTCACATATTATTAAGTTGGAATTTTGTCCTTGCAAGTTGACGGATATGAAAGGTGTAAAAATATTTGTGTCGCCAATAAAATATAAAACTTTTTTTAATGTTTGTCTATTTTTGAGAGACAGAGTATGAGTGGGAGAGGGGCAGAGAGAGAGGGAGACACAGAATCTGAAGCACGCTCCAGACTCTGAGCTGTCAGCACAGAGCCGGACAGAGGGCTTGAACCCACGACTGTGAGATCATGACCTGAGCCGAAGTCGGACGCCTAACCGACTGAGCCACCCAGGTGCCCCGCCAATAGAACATAAATAGCAGTTTGGTGTCCACTACCATGCCTGCTAAAAATGTACTACTTAGCAGTTGGAAATGGCACTTTTACATTTCTCCTTTAAATTACGTTTCCATTTTCTATCATCCCATAATTTTGTCCTGGTATTTTTTTTTTTAAGTTTATTTCTTTATATTGAGAGAGAGCGTGAGCAAGGGAGCAGCAGAGAGAGAGAGAGAGAGAGAGAGAGAGAGAGAGAGAGAGAGAGAGAGAATATCCCAGGCAGGCTCAACACAGAGAGAGCCCCACATGAGGCTCGATCTTCCAAACCATGACATCATGACCTGAACTAGAATCAACAGTTGGACGCTTAACTGACTGAGCCACCCAGGTGCCCCTGTCCTGGTATTTTATTTTTTTTTTTTTTTATAGCTGAAAACTTTTTATTTTTTTCTTAGCACATATTTCTCCAACAGAGATGAGAGTATATTGAAAATTTTCCCCCTAAAACCTTAAGAACTTAAGTATTAACTTGATCTAGAAAGCATGTTTTATCATTGAAGTTACAAGTGGCATGTCGTTGACCAAAGCAACATAAATGTATTTTGATAATAGCTGTTAAACTAACAACAGAAAATGTATTTGTAAGTGCACCTCCTAACAGTAGGGAGGGGTAGAGTTCTGGGCCCTAATCAGAGATGGCGTCCCTTACATTGGTCCCAGAGGTGTGCCACACACTGAGGGTAAGAGCGAGGCAAGACCTTCTTTGTTAGGGGTGGAAGCATAGTGTCTAGGAAGTAGGGAGATGTGGAAAGGAGTTAATGCCAGACCATAGGCCTATGCTCGGTCACATCCCCTTTAGGAAGTTAAGGGGCTGAAACTCCCATCCTTAACCCTAACCATAACCTGTCCATCGTTGTGTGCCTGCTCAAGTGTAGGACAAGTGAAACCAGGGGTGGAGGGCCAGAAGCAACCAGACAGGAAGGCTCTCGTGCCTTGGGAGTGCTTTGAGGACAGCTGGCCCCTCTCTCTCAGTCCTTGCTACGCCTCTCATGCAGTGTCTGGCTGTAGTCTGCAGCAAGGTGGGACCATCCTTTGTGCCATCATGAGCACGAAAACACTGATGACCCTTTGTCTCCCTACTCCACTCTACACAGGGCTTCGTTCCACTCAGCAGAGAGGTGGGGGCATCAAAAGGCTTTGAGTTGACCTTGGGTGGGAGTATGCAGACCGATCCCAGGGCTTTGAGCTAAGCTGTGTCAGTTGTGTTCGGGTAGTAACGTTTCTCAAGGCCTCCTCCTGTCTGTGCATTGTCTTTGCTCCGTGTTTACAATCCAGCCTGATGAGCCAAGTATTGAGGGTTCAGGGTCTACCTCCCCTGGCCTACTGTCGCCATGAGGCTGGGTCTAAAGCCAGTGTAGCACGCAGCACCCCAGGGACAAGCAGCAGGATATGTTTGGTTAGAGACGTGTTTTTTTTTTACCATAAAGTTTGTGGAGTCTCCTTTGGGTAAAAAAATAACTTTCTGGATTGGTGTGAGGCAAAAGATAGATTTCTGTGACTTAGAACTGTAGCATCTGTTAGAATATACACATCACTGAATTTGTAAGATATAATGATAAAAGCGTTATTTTCTCGTATTTCCCATTAAGAAGCTTTAATGGTGATTGTGTTCCTGTTTCTTAAGAGTTTCTATTGGATTTCTAAATTATCAATATTGAGATTACGTAAAAGTGCTTTGTTAAACAGCGTTCACACTCTAGTTGGTGTAACTTGCTCTTCTCTCATTTTCCAATTTCTTGTTTATTTAGAAAACTGTGGCTGAAAAGCAGGAGAAGAGGAATCAGGATCGACTGAGGAGGAGAGAGGAGAGGGAGCGGGAGGAGCGGCTGAGCAGGAGGTGAGTCCACGGCGGATCCACGCCCAGGGAGACCCTGCTCCTTCCTTCAGTCTGGCTCATAGCACTTGAGCTCAGCTACGGATCTCAGTGGCCCTTAAAAGAAAAATAAGCAATGTGCAACATGTTTCGGAGAGCAGGGTTTGGGCTGGCGTGGTAGGAGCCTTGCGGTGCGTACACGGCCACCCTGAGCTGCAGGAGCAGTTGTGACAACCTCATTTGTACCTGGAACGGTGTGAGGGAGGGCTGAGCGGTGGCAATGGGAGAGGCACCTGCCGCGCCCCCATGAGGTCAGGGCGGACCAGTCGGGCAGGAGCAGAGACTTTATGGAGCTGGAGCGTGTTCTGTCACACAGCCGTACTGCCCTAGGGGGAATCCGCCAAAGGGCCTTAGGGCTGAGTAGACTCCAGTGTTGACTGAGGGTTGTGGGGCCAGTGGGCAGGGGCGGAAGCAGTGAGAACTGTGAGGAGCTACCTAGGAGAACCAGGCGAAGGAGCTGCTGGTTGACGGGTGCAAGTGGGAAGGGTGTGGGTGTGTTGTGGGGGTAGAGCTGATAAGGTTTGCTGGTACGAGGTGGCGAGGCAAGCAGAGGGGGATTGAAGTCGGCCTCACTGCTCTCTGGCCTGGCGTGGCCACTTAGGAAAATGGAGAAGACTGGGACCGGTGTATGGGGTGAGAAGGCGCTGCGGGGAATAGAACTTGGCTTTGACTGTATTCACTTTGAGATGCTTAGGAGACATCTGGTCAGAGTTCAGGCAAGAGGCCAGAGGCCAGACCACGCTCTCGTGGGGCACAGCTCGCTGTTCCTTGAAAGGCCTGGATGCTGGGATTCCTGGAGGAATTTCTTAGTTTGTAATTCAGAAAGGACAGATCACGTTTATAGTTTCCTCTGTGTTTCTTTTCATTACTTTAATCATCTAACAGGTTGTGATTGTAAAGAGACTCACTGAGTATAAAAATGTATTAAGCAAAACATGTAAGTCTCTTTTTACCTGAAAGTGACCACTACTCCGGTGGGGTGTGTCTGTGTGTGCGGAAGCACGTGGGACCCTTGCCTCACCTCTGAGATCTTCCCCCAGCAGGGGTGCTCCTGACAGATACACAGTGCCCTTACAGTGATGTGGCAAGGTTAACTACCCTTTTTTCCTCCCCCACCTTCACACTTTTTGCACATCCCACCCCCTGCCTCTGGCAGCCACCAGTCTGATCTCTGTATCTGTGAGGTTTGGGAGTTTTTTTAGGTTCCACAGATAACTGAGATCGTACAGTATTTGTCTCTGACTTATTTTACCTAGCATCATGCCTTGACGGCCCGTCCATGTCGTCACAGATGGCAGCATTTCCTTCCTTTTTGTGGCTGAGTAGTGTTTCGTTGTGTATTTACTTGTTTGTCCGTCCATATGTCGGTCTCCATGTCTTGGCCCTTGTAAATAACCATGTGATGAACGTAGAGGCACAGAGGTCTTTTCAAGATAGTGATTTCAGTTTCTTTGTTCCTGTTGTTGAGAGGGGCAGAGGAAGAGAGAAAGAGAAGGAATCTGAAGCAGACTTCACGCTCAGTGCGGAGCCTGACGCGGGGCTTATTCCCACACAACCCTGGAATTGTGACCTGAACTGAAATCAAGAGTCGGGGGCACTTGGAGCTATAGGCCTGAGAACTAGAAAATAACAAGTCTCTGAGAAGCTGACTCTCCTTCACCTTGTAGACTAGGGGCACCTCTCCTCATACATATGTGAGGGGCGGGGCAGTTTGGGGGAAATTGTTCATCTTTTTTTTTTCTTTCAGGTCTGGTTCAAGAACCAGAGATCGCAGGAGGTAGGTTTGCAGATCCATTAATGTGTTCTCAGTCAAATGTCCTTTTCCATGTGCATTTTTTCCTTAATAGTTAACCATTACAGCTTCACCGTTGTTACCCGGTGGGCAGGGCTGGTTGGGGACACACTCAAACCCTGTCTGTCTTCGTCAGGTTGGTTGGGGCTTAGTGCAGCAGAGGGACCCACTGTCAATGAGAGAAGTCAGGTGGGATTGCTGAGGCCTATGGGCAGTGAGTGTTTCCTGGCAAGATGTTTTCGGGAAGCATCAGTGGGAGCATCAGGCCATAATTCTCTTTGACCGGAGATTGATTGTGAACCCCAGTTGTATTTTTGTAGGAGGGAAGGGGAGATGCCAGGGAAGCATCAGGTCAGACCTGCTGAGAGAGAAGGGCTGTTGGGATGGGGCCATCACAGCCTTCAGAGCCGTCTGGGTGTCTGCTGCAGGTCGCGCTCCCGGGACCGGCGTCGGAGGAGGTCAAGATCTACCTCCAGGGAGAGACGGAAGTCATCCCGGTCCCGGTCCCGAGACAGACACCGGCGCCACCGCAGCCGTTCCCGGAGCCACAGCCGGGGCCACCGCCGGGCTTCCAGGGACCGGAGTGCGAAATACAAGTAACTACTCTGACTCCTTCAGTAGCTGCAATCGGAGTGAGCCCCTTCTCTTTGTGTTCCCAGGGTCTGCTGGGGGTCTGTCATCGGGGCCCGTTGGCCATACCCGGTAGGGATGGGTCTGAGGCTTTTGCCTCAGGAGCCTGGCTGGGCATCTGTGGGACTGAGTGTTGGAGCCTTGAGAATTGTGAATGGGGCCCAGGGAACAGGGAGCTCTAAGCAGAGAGCAGCGGGTAGATTCAGGGCCAGGACAGTTGAGAGGCTGTGGGGGTGGTTACATGGGTATGGCTCCCTCTTGTGACCCGCTGCACACTCAGTGTCACCTCCATACACAGAGCCCCTGAGATTTGTGTCCTGACCAGGTGCCTCTTGCCTCTGTTTTATTTTGTTTTTGTTGTTGTTTGTTTGAGGAAAAACAAATTAAGGTGTTTTTTTTGTTTTGTTTTGTTTTTTTAAGTTTATTTGAGAGAGAGAGAGAGAGAGCATGTACGTGTACATGCACAAGTACAGAAGGGGCAAGAGGGAGAGAGAGAGTCCCAAGCAGTCTCTTCCCTGTGAGTACAGAGCCCGACGTGGGGTTTGAACTCAAGAACCACAGGATAGTGACCTGAGAGAAGTCAGACGCTTAACCAACTGAGCCACCAAGGCACCCCAAGGAAAAACAAATTAAAAACCATTCATACTCACACTTCAAGATAAGCACTGTGTGTGCTTGATTGTAGCCTTTTTTCCATCACGTTTACATAACGGGTCATATTTCTCATATGCACTCTTGTTTTTTGCTCCATTTACACTCAAGCGAAAGCTTACCCTATTGGGAGAAACCTCTGCACATGTTACTTTTTCATGGCTGCCTAACACTCCTTTGTGGCGTGGGCACTAGACGGCTGCCCTCTGGCCTTCTGTGGGCCTCCCCAGGTGTGCTGGGTCTTGGCCTTCCCTAACCTGGTGTTGAGGATCCGAGTTGTCAGCGCCCCAGGAGCCAGCCTGAAGGGGGATGCCAGCCTCCTCTGAGCCTCTGGTTCTCTTTTCCCAGGTTCTCCAGAGAGCGGGCGTCAAGGGAGGAGTCTTGGGAGCATGGACGCAGTGAGCGAGGGGCCGCTGACTGGAGGCTGGAGAGCTCCAACGGGAAGACAGCTTCACGGAGATCGGAGGAGAAGGAGGCTGGCGAGATCTGAGCCTACATCTGGGCCTGTAAATAGTCTGTTAAACGTTTGACACAGCCTAAAGTACCCCTTTATATTTGCTGAATACACCTCATCTTTTGTAGTTTACAATTTCTATTGTTTTGGAGCTAGCTGTGAGTTTCTAGAGATGTACAGAGTTGCTCCTGTGTTCTGGGGTTATGTTGAGTAGGAATAAATAAATCTGACAGACGGCCTCCTTACTGCTGCGGTGGGGTCTCTGCTGTCCCTCCTGTGCTCTAGAGACTTCACCATGGCCTTCCATGGTTGATGACACGCTGGATGTTCTCCGTGAGCTTTATTCACCGTCAGAAATGCTGACCTACTGTTAGACATCACTTTGAGTGTTGGCATCTGACATGCCTTGCCGCCCTGACCAAGCGGAGCGAGGTGTGCAGAGTTGTCTGCCTGCTGGGCTGGATGTGTCCTTTCTGAGGGTCTGAGCTGCCCGGCCCCGCCCCTCAGTGCAGACCACAGCAGGCTCTGCGGGGGAGGAGGGAGGTGCCCCATCCTGCATCCACTTCTCTGGAAGGACTGCCGGTCTAGTGTGCTGTTAGCATAGCCTCAGCCTGCCTGGCTCCAGTGAACCACACTGCAGTTCCCCCTTCAGGAGTTACTTAAGGACGAAGAAAGGCCTTTGGACGGCATCCACGTGGCAGCCACAGGGTCCTCAGAGGCAGGGGTTACTGATTTGGGATCAGGTTGTAGTTCGACTCACACTCAGGAGAGGCTAGTGGTGTTCTCATGCTCTCAGCTGCTCTGTCACACGAACTCAGAGACCAAAATCAGCCCATCAGCCCTTTGGGTTGGTTTATTCTAGGAGGGAGCTTCTGATGGCCAAGTTGTGAAAACTGTCATCCCCACCCCCTTAGTGCAGAGGTGGCCCAGTGGGCACATGGTCACTGGGTCTGGATCTTGTGCCACCAGCACCGGGAAGTGACTGGTAGCCGTGCTGTGGACTCTGGTATCGCAGTCTGTCCCCTTCTAGGAAGATGTGTGGATAGGTGGGTACTCCTGCAGCATAGGTTTTCCCTGGCCCCCTGTCTCCACAGGGAGGAAGGGCAGTGTCAGTAGGGTGTCCGTGTCCTGCACTTGTCTGGGGCCCAGGCTGAGCCAGGAAGAAGGGGCCTTGCTGGAACATCCAGTGGGAGGCTGCCAGAGAGCAAGGGGTAAACGTCGGCTTGGTAGGTGGCGTAGACACCAAGCGGGCTGGGTGGTGGAGATACGTCTTGGGTTTGGGAAGTAGAGGCAGATTGGTGCAAAGCCACGAATGGATTAAGGGTGGTCCTAGGAGGGGAGGGGCGGAGGGAATGAGGGCTGGGGTCCTGGGTGCCTGACTCGGCTCTGCAGTCCCGTGTGGGGAATGCAGAGAATGGTCTGAAGCAGGCAGGGATACCCTAGCTTAGATAGCGTGAGGGTGTGCTGCTAGGAGGCAGAGTGTCAGAAGGACCTCCTGCCTACACCCCCCATCTCCTGGAGGGTTAGGCTTTAGAAAACAAAAGAAAAACAAAACTGTAGAACAGTAGTAAAATACACACAGTTTACCATTTTAACCTTTTTTGTTGGTTTGTTTGTTTACTTTTGAGAGAGAGTACGAGAGGGGTGAGGGCAGAGAGAGGGAGACACAGAATCCGAAGCAGGCTTCAGGCTCCAAGCTGTCAGCACAGAGCCTGATGCAGAGTTCGAACTCAGTAACCACCAGATGATGACCTGAGCCGAAGTCAGATGCTTAACCGACTAAGCCACCCAGGTGCCCCATTTCAACCATTTTGAAGTGTGCATTTGAGTGGTATTGAGTGTGTCACCATCCATGGAGGGGTGGTTTTGAAAGGGCATCCCTGGACTTAGTGAGATCTCAGCCACGAGCATGAGGCTGAGGTCAAGGCTGCAGCTGCTCCCTTCACGTGTGGGCGCTCACCAGTCTGTAGCGGAGCAAGGAGTCTGGAGCTCTTATGCTTGACTCTCCAACCTCGTTATTGGAGGCGCCCACTGCCTCTGGTGCACCCCAGGCCCTTGAGCCTCGTGGCTTTCAAGGGTTCACCAAGCTCCTGTGTGCAGGAGTGCAGCGGACACACCGTCCTGTGTTCCAGGTGGGTGGAGAGGAGGAGGTGATATTGATGGAGGCCACGCACGACACTCCCAGAGCTCCACAGCTCATCCCAGGTGGGTTTCAACAGAGGTGAGCTCCTGGTCGGGGGGATGTGGAGGATGCCTAGAGAAAGTCACCCATAAATCATGAAGTGGCTGGGACCAGAGTTCACCACCCCACCTTGAGTCCTTGCTAAGAATACAAAAATGTGGGAAATGTTTATGGAGAAGCAGGGATGCAGGTCAGGGGGTAGTTGCAGTCCCTGAGGAGATTTGGGTGGGCCAGGCCAGCAGGTGCAGGGCCTCCAGGACCCCAAGGTCATAGTGGAATCCATGTTCCTTGGGACCACCCCAGGGCTGTGTGGTGCCCTCAGCCCCTCCCAGTTGCTGTTCCTTGAGGATTTCCCCGCTACACACAGAGTCCTGTCGATTGGCGGAGGACAGAGTGACCAGTACCTAGTGTGGGTTGTGGCACCTTCCTGTGTAGAGGTCTGGGGCTACCTTCCAAACTCAAAATGGGGGTCTCTAGCCAGGTCGAGGGCTGCCATCTGATGAGGGGAGGGTTGGAGAGAATCTGTTGGCCTTGTTCCCTGCATGGGAGCCCATAGGATCCACAGCAGGGCCCAGCCTTGGGCAGCACCCACCCCAGGGTTCACTGGCAGGTCCTGGGCTCTCACTGCATTCTGTGGATATGTGGAGATCCTCCCTTAGGGTACTGAGGTGCACTTGGCGGGGCCTGGGAGCTAGGAGAGCTCCCTGGGCAAGGTGGTACCCATCTGTGATTGGAGTAAGGGGGACAGGGGCTGTGCACCAGAGTGCCTTGGAAGGGACCCTTAACCTAGAAATGGGATGGTGGCCACAGTGAGGGCTGGGATCCGCATATGGTTACGCTCTGGTAAGATTGGGACAGTTGAGTGGTTCTTAGACTTTAACAGGTACCTTAAAACAGGTTGCTACCCTGCCTCCCCGCTTCAATTTTCTGGGGAGGGGCCCCAGAAAGAATGTATTTTCATTATTTTGTAGGTCGATTTTTTTTTTTTTTTTTTTTTGGTTAACATAAAATTCAACATTTTGACCGCTTGAAAGTGGTTTATAATCTATTCCCAATGTTATGCTATCTAGCCCTCTGTAGTTGCAGAACATTTTCATCACCCCAAAAGGAGACCTAGTTACCAGTAGGCAGTCACTCTCTCTGACCCAGCCCTAGACCATTGCTCATCTACTTGCTGTGTCTGTCGATTTACCTATTGTGAACGTTTTCTGTAAGTGAAAGCACGGTAAGTGACCTGTGACTAGCTTCTTTTACTGAGCGTAGTGTTTTGCAAGATGGTCCGCACCGTACCATAAACGTAACCCTCGAGAGCTGGAATGGGGGCAGCAGGGTGTTGGGGGCCAGGAGTGGGCACCAGCTTCAAACCCTGAATGACCTCTCTGGGATGTGAAGTGAGATGCTGACTCAAAGAGGGGCCCCCAGCTCTTGGCATCAGGGCACACGCCAAAGGTAATACTTGGACCTTAGGAAAGGGGGGTTGAGGAGTCATGTCCTCAGTTGATGACACAGTTAAATCCTCTGTCCACTGCACAGTCCGTATGCCAGCACCCCAGACAATCCCTCCCCTACTTTCCGCACATGCCCTGGGCATCCTCTGGCGCGTGAGGCTTTGTGGTGCCACGTCGCCCTGCATGTTATATCACTGCTGACAAAGCTGATGGCTACTTAATGGATGGGCACAAGGTCTGGTGGGTAGCCATGGTCCCTGACCTAGCCCATGCAGGAGGACTGACCGTCCTCACAGGAGTGCTAGTGCTCCCTGCATAACACAGATCCACAAGGAAGGCTGAGGGGAGACCCTGGGGGTCACCGGATTTCCTGAGCACCTGAAGCTCTCTAGCGCTTTCTGGCCCTTTGTTCCTGCCCTTCACTCTTTTCCCTCCCTGGGGCTAATACAGCTGAGCCTGTGGGCTGGGGCTACCCTCCCAAGGCAGTTGTGCAGGGGTCACTGCCAGGGGAGGAGCAGTGGTGAGAGCTCGTGAAGAAGACTGCCCCCACCACTGGACCCAGACACCTTCTTTTTGTTTTTATGGAGATATCATTGATAAATGGTGTTCTGTTAATTTCAACAACACACATATATGTTGCAAAATGGTCACCACGGGAAGTCTGCTTAACATCTGTCTTCACAAATTGTTTTCTGGTGGTGAGGACCGCTAAGCTGTACTCTGAACAGCTTTCAAATATACACTATGGTGTTATTGTATATGTAATAATGTAACTATGTAATAAGGTGCAGTATTGTATATATAATGCTGTGTATGTAACTAATAATATGTAATATGGTGCCATGTTACTGTACATATAATTTGGTATATGTAATTAGGTAATAATATAGTGTGTTATTTGCATAATACTGTATGTAATTATGTAGTATAATACAGTGCAGTATTATATATAATACTGTATATGTAATGTAATGATATGTAATACAATGAAGTGTTCTGTATAAAATGCCATATGTAATTACTATATATGGAATACTGTGTATATATATAATTAGGTAACATAATACAGTGCAGTATTATATATGTAATACTATGCATGTAATTATGGAACAATACAGGATAGCATTATACATAATATTGTATATGTAATTACATAACCTATAATACAGTGAAGTATATATATTTGTAATAGATGCATGTAAATATATAATGCAATTATATATAAATATAACTATAATACTGTATATTATGTAATATATAATACAGTATGCTTACTGTATGTGGAATACTGTGTATGTAATTATGTAATAATACACAATGCAGTATTACATATTCCTAGGCCTTTTTCTGAGGCTGCCGGAACCTTCTTTGGAGCTCTGAAGGTCCAGCGTGCCTGGGACTCCAGACGAGTCAGCTACTGGCTGGGCCCAGCCTCTCTCCCTACAGAAGAGGGCACGGAAGAGTTTAGAGAATAAGAAGCAAGCTCTGCATGTCCACCTGGGTCAGGAAACGGAACGGTGTCTCAGCTCCTGGGAAACCCCCGTCTTCCCTTCGCGGCCCCTCTGTCTTCCCAGAGGTCACAGCCTCCCGACATGTGGCAGTCTTTGACACATTCATTATTTCATTGGTCTCTGAAGACCAGGAGTCAAGACACAGCTCAACCAAGTTCTCCCTCACAGGCTGCAATCGAGGGGTCTCCTCTGGGGCTGTTCTGGAGAAGGGTCCACACTCACATAGTTGCTGGCAGCATTTAGCTACCTTCTGGGCGTCAACAAGAAGTCCACTCCATGGGGCAGCCACAGCATGGCAGCTTGCTGCTTCAAGCCAGCAAGGGAGACTGTCTCCAAGCAAGAGAGGCGTTATTAATCATGGAAGCGACATCCAGTCCCCTTTCAGAATTTTGTGGGTTAAAAGCAAGCCGTAGCATCCACTAGCATTGCCACAGTTCAAAAAAGAAAAAAAGGGGAAAAGGAAGAAAGAAAATATAATTGCCAGTGAAGATGTGGAGGAACTGGAACCCTAAATACTGCTGGTGGAACAGAGAATAGGTCAGCTACTGTGGAGAAGAGTCCGGCAATGAGTTCCTCAACGCGTTAGAATTCTGTAACCCAACGACTACATTCCTAGATACATACCCAAGAGAACTGAAAGCAAGAACTCCGATACTTGTGCACACACGTTTATAGCTGCATTTTTCACAATAGCCAGAGGGTGAAAACAACCAAATATCCATCAGCAGCTGGATGGATAGACTGAAGACAAAATAGAGAAAACAGTATGGAGGTTCCTCCAAAAATTAAATACCATATGATCCAATAATTCCACTAGTGTGTGTTTATCCAGGGGAAGTGAAAACACTGATTTGAAGAGCTCTCTGCACTCCAGTGTTTTTTTGCAGCATTATATACGAACAAAATGTGGTCTCTTCATGCAATGAAATATTACTCAGCCATAAAAATGACTGAAATTCTGATGCATACTATAGCATGGATGAGCCTTGAGAACATTATGTTAAGTGAAAACGAAGCCAGAGACAACAGATCACATATATGAACTATCTAGCATCAGTTCCGTACAGACAGTAGACAAATGATCTTCAGAGGTTCTGGGGGAGGAATGGGAGTGACCTGGGGCACAGGGCTTCTGGGGCGATGAAAAGGTTTGTAACTAGATAGTGGTGTTGGTTGCATAGTATGAATGTGCTAAATGCCACCGAATTGTATGCCCTAAAGTGGTGTAAAGGTTAACTTTGTTTTATTTATTGTTTATATTAAAAACAGCAAAACCCACATTCAGAAGGAGGTGGAGAGACTACAGAAGGGTATGAACACCAGGAGGTGGGGATCCTGAGGTACTTTTCTCACTGGCACTTTTTGAGTCTGTGCTTTTTCTTTGTCCATGTGTCCAGTCTTTATCCTTTGCCGGGATCAATGAAGTCACTTATGGTCGATATAGTTAACATATTTGGTCTTGTTGACACCATCTTATTTTGAGCTTTCCCCTTGCCATGCCCATTCTATTTCCATTTTTGCCCCTTTTTGAGGGGATTGTTTTAGAATAGTTTTTAATCATTTTATTAATTTTTAAACAAATGTTTACTTACTTATTTTTGAAAGAGAGAGAACAAAAGCAGGGGAGGGGCAGAGACACAGAATCCGAAGCAGGCCCCAGTGCAGACCCCGACACGGGGTTAGAACTCAAGGACTGTGAGATTGTGACCTGAGCTGAAGTCAGACGCTTAACCAATTGAGTCACCCATGTGCTTCAGTGTTTTATTTTTTTATTTTTAAAATTTATTTTTAGAGAGAGTGCGTGTGTGTGTGTGTGTGTGTGTGTGTGTGTGTGTGTGTGTGAGCGAGAGAGGGGCAGAGAGAGAGGGAGAGAGAAAATCCCAAGCAGGCTCTGTGCCGTCAGCAAAAAGCCCAACATGGGACTTGATTCCATAAACTGAGATCGTGACCTGAGCTGAAACCAAGAATTGGACCTTAACTGAGCCATCCAGGTGCCCCTGTTTTAGAGTGTTTTAACTTCCTACTTTTTTCTCTCCATTACTTTGGAAGTCAGACATTCCATTTCTATTTCATGGTTGCTCCAGAATTGACAACGTATGTGCTTAGTGTATTGTGGTATGCTAGCTGAATAATAGCCACCAAAGATATCCAGCTCCTAATCCCTGGAACCTGTGAATGTGGCTTTATATGGCAAAAGGCTTTGGAAGGTGTGATTAAGAATTTTGAGATGGGGAGGGGCACCTGGGTGGCTCAATCGGCTAAACGTCTGGCTTTGGCTCAGGTCATGATCTCACGGTTCATGGGTTCGAGCCGTATGTTGGGCTCTTCTGACAACTGGGAGCCTGGAGCCTGCTTTGGATTCTGTGTCTCCCTCTCTCTCTGCCACTGCCCCATCTCATTTTCTCTCTCTGTCTCTCTCAGAAGTAAACATGAAAAAAAAAATTTTAATTTTTGAGATGGAGAAATTATTTTGGATTATCCAGATAGGCCTACTGTAATCACATGGGTCCTTATTAGAGGCAGGCAAGGGGATATGTGACTACAGAAGAAAGCAAGATACTCCTAGCTTTACGGATGGAGGAAGAGGCCCAGAACCAAGGAATGCAATTCTAGGAGCTGGAAAAGCAAGGAAATGGATTTCCCCCCAGAGCTTCCTGAAGGAGGAGCACAATCCATCTGACATACTGACTTCAGCATAGTGAGACTGAGTTTGGACTTCTGCCCTCCCAAACTGTAATACGAGAATGGATTTGTGGTGTTGTTTTAATGTTTATTTTTGAGAGGAAGAGAGCACAGGCGGGGGAGGAGGAGAAAGGGGCAGAGGCAGAATCCCAAGCAGGCTGCTCCTGTCAACACGGAGCTGGGTGTAGAGCTCGAACTCAGGAACTGTGACATCATGGCCTGAGCTGAAATCAAGAGTTGGACACTTGGGGTACCTGGGTGGCTCAGTCGGTTAAGCGTCCAACTTTGGCTCAGGTCATGATCTCATGGTTTGTGGGTTTGAGCCCCACATCGGGCTCTACGCTGTCAGTGCGGAGCCTGCTTGGGATTCTCTCTCCTCTCTCTGCCCCTTCCCCATATGCACTCTCTCTGTATCTCAAAATAAATAAAAAGACTTAAAAAAAAAAGTTGGACACTTAACCGACTGAGTGACCCAGGCGCCCCAAATTTGTGTTGTTTTAAGTCACTAAGTTTGTTAGCCAGCAATAGGAAAGTAATACAACTAGCAAAACCTAAAGTTAATAAAAACATGTTTCCCTCCCAGATGACATAAGGACTTAAGAGCACTTAACTGCCATTGAGTCATGACTTAATTCTGACTTAGTTATTAATATCTGGTGTTTTATGTCTGTAGGTTTTTTTTTTTTCCTTTCTAATCTCATATGTGATTTTGTATACAATCAGTGTTTGTGTTAGCACGTTGTTTGTTATTCATTCCTTCTTACATCTCAGGCTTCTCCCCAGGCTCACTGTCCTTCTGCCTGTAGTGCATCCTTTAGTAGAGTCAGGATAGGGTGAGGCAGGATCCAGAGAATTTAATTCAGATCTATTTTTAAGTTCACTATTTCTCTCTGTGACTATGTTTTATCTGTTACACTTAGCCATTGAATATTTATTTATTTAATGTTTACATTAAAAAAATTTATTTTAGGGGCTCCTGGGTGGCTCAGTTGGTTAAGTGGCCAACTTTGGCTCATGTCATGATCTTGTGGTTCATGAGTTTGAGCCCCCGCATCGGGCTCTCTACTGTCAGAGTAGAGCCCCATTCAGGTCCTCTGTCTCCCAATCTCTCTGCCCCTCCCCCCCTCTCTCATGCACTCTCTCTCTCTCTCAAAAATAAACTTTTCAAAATAATAAAATTTTATTTTAGAGAGAGAGAACATGGACCGGGGGTGGGGGGTGGGGGGAGGAGAGAGAGAGAATCCCAAGCAGGCTCCACACTCAGCATGGAGGCTGATGCAGGGCTCCATTCCACAACCGTGGGATCATGACCTGAGCCAAAATCAAGAGTCAGACTCTCAACCAACTGAGCCACCCAGGCACCCCGGGATTTGGGGTTTTTTTTTTTTAATGTTTTTTTAATGTTTACTTTTGAGAGAGAGAGAGAGTGTGAGCCAAGGAGGGGCTGGGATAGAGGGAGACACAGAAATCTGAAGTAGGCTCCAGGCTCCGAGCTATTAGCACAGAGCCCAATCCGGGGCTTGAACCCACGAACCGTGAGAACATGACCAGAGCCCAAGTTAGATGCTTAACCAACCGAGCCACCCAGGTGCCCTGCCCTTTGTGGCCTACAGTAAAGTGCCTTTATCTAGGAAGGACTTACTTCCTACTGCCAGGTGCCTATGAGGGAGTTCAGGATCGTTTTAAATGAGATCCATAGCCTGAGATTTTGAGGGACCATTCAGGTGATACAAACTTGGGCTGCAGAGCCATGAGTGTCAACATCAGATTTCGATTTATCAGGAAAAGATGTTCCCTTTTCTGCTTACCACCAAGGTATTTTTTTTTTAGGCCCCCTTTTTGGGGAAAGGAGAGAATTCTCCAGTAGGTGTAGCCTTTTGGGGCCCGAGCTTTATGGGGAAGAGTCACCTATGGAGCACATCACCTTATACTGCCCCCTTTTTTACCTATGAAGAAGAAAATTCTAGCCCAATGTTACTAGTTTTGGCAAATACCTCAGGACCCAAGTAGTTTAGGTGCTGTGATAACCTCTCCCTCTCTGAGTCCTCGCCTTTACTTGGTTTCTGGCCAGAAGGTTCCTTATCCTCTTCTTTGCTCTTTGATGCTTTTAGGACTATTTAATCTGGATGTCTGACTGGTTCAGTCAATAGAGCATATGACACTTGATCTCAGGGTTGTAAGTTGAAACCCCACATTGGATATAGAGCTTTATTTTTTATTATTTTTTATTTTTTTAATGTTTGTTATTGAGAGACAGAGGCAGAGCATGAGCGTGGGAGGGACAGAGAGAGGAGGAGACACAATCTGAAGCAGGCTCCAGGCCCCGAGCTATCAGCACAGAGCCCGATGCGGGGCTGGAACTCACGAACTGTGAGATCATGACCTGAGCCGAAGTCGGTGGCTCAACCAACTGAGACACCCAGGCGCCCCTGGGTATAGAGCTTTAAAACAAAAACAAAAACAAAAAAACCCATTGAAACCATTTGTCCAGTATTTGTAGTTAGCTGAAGTGAAACTGTGGCCTCTGTTCCCAGGTTGGAAATGCCTGCTCAGAGCAGTCCGTGTTGGAGCACTGTCAAGGCCCACAGCCCTGAAGGAGGAGCTGAGTGTCTGGAAGAAGTATCCTGCTCTCCCCTCCACCCCCCCAGATAAAGACGGAAAAAATGGGCAAGTAATTTCAGTGCATAAGATGAACTAAAAGTCGTCTACAGATCTCCAGAGGAAGGCTTCTGTGGGCTAATCTGATGACGGATACCACAGCAGGAAAATAGGGACGGACACAAATGGGCAGTTCACCGGTGCTGGGGCAGGACTCGTCTCCTCCCACCAGGTCCAGAGTCTGGAGGAGGGGCTTTCCTGCCGGGGCCCCCGAGGCCCCCCGGGACCCCCAGGCCCCCAGGCCCCCAGGCCCCTCCAGCAGCACACGGGTCGGGACCTGCGCAGGTTCTGCCGGCAGGGGGCGCCGCTCCCTCACGTTCCCAGAGGCCGGGACGGGCCGCATGCACCTGGAAGGAGTCCGGGCCTCGCCCGCTGAGGGTGGGGGCGACCTAAACCTTCCCTCGATCGCCCAGTGCGCCCGGGTCTAACGACGGTGGGGTGCGACTCCGGCGTCTCCGAGACCCCCCCACTCCGCAGACCCGCGCACGCCCCCAGAGAGAACACGCGCATGCAGGCTGAGGCTTTCTTGCGGGGACTTTACTCAAACTCTGGAACTCGCGGGAGGGGCGGCTGGGCGGCGGGCGCCCCTCTCCGAGTTTAGCCGTAGCTGGAGGCCAGCGCCGAGATCACGTGGCTCAGAAACTTTTCCAGCGAGGCGTGCATGGCCGGGCTGAAGTCTCCAGGGTAGTGCCGGGCGAGGGTCACCAGCAGGCAGTGGCCCAGGAGCTGCGGAGAGAGGCAGTCGTCCCGCCCGGGGCCGTCCTTCTCCACCCCCTTTCTCGGCGACCGCTGACCCAGCGCCGGCCCGGTGCTCACCTTGAAGTTGACGGGGTCCACACGCAGCTGGCGCACGTGCAGGTCGCTCAGAGCCCACAGGGCGGTAGGCAGGTCGTCCAGGTGGGCCACGGCCCGCGTCAGCGCGTCGGCCACCTTCTTGCCGTGGGCCTTGACCTGGGCGGAGCCGGGGGTCAGGTCGAAGTGGGGGAAGTAGGTCTTGGTGGTCGGGAAGGCCAGGAAGGTCCTGCGGGAGGAATGGCTAGTGAGGTACGATCCGAGGGCGAGGGGGGTGGGGGGGGAGGCTTGGGGAGGAAGGGCACCAGGAGCGGGGGGGGGGGGGGGACGGCATCCGCGGGGCAGGCGCCAAGGCGGGGAGCCGGAGGGGCGCCGGGACCTGTTCGCCCGCACCTCTCCAGGGCCTCGGTCGCGTAGACCCCAACGTTGCTCCCCAGCTTCGTCCACAGCGCGCGCACTGCCGCCCTCTCCGCGGCGGACAGCACCATCGCGGATCCGGCGTTGAGCGGCGAGCGCTCCGCGCCGGATGGCAGCACGGACGCGATTGGTGCGTCCCCGCGGCCTCCAGGGGGCGCCACGCCGCGGCCGCGCCCCGCTTCTGCTCGTAGAATAGTCCTGAGGGGTCCCGGCCCCGGTGCTGAGGGGTCCCAGAGTCTGGGACCTGCCCTATTGCCATGAACCCCGCGGCCCCATTTTTGTACTGTTTATTATATGGAAACTAATAATTTGTTATTATCATCAGGGGACACTGAATTTTATTCTCCCTCCCTTCCTCCCCAGACTATTATGACATCTCTCTGAGTCTATTTTCGCACTGATTGTAAAAAAGGAACATAAAAATGTCCTCTTCCCAAGGTTGCTGTGAGAATTAAGCAGATAACAACTGTCAAGCGCATGGCATATGTTCCTTTCCGGGCGGTAAACATTTATTAAGTTCCTCCACTGTATCTCAGTGATGATACTTGCCAGGTGCCACTCTATGCATTAAAAAAAAATTTCTTGGAAAATTCATATAACATAAAATTTACCGTAGTAGCCATTTTAAAGTGTACAATTCAGTGTCTTTAACCACATTCACACAATGTTGTGCAACCACAACTATCTAGTACTTGAACTTCATCATCCGAAATGGAAACTTTGTGCCCATTAGCAGTCGCTCCACAACCCTTCCCCTCAGTCCCTGGCAACCACCAGTCTGCTCTCTGTCTATGGATTTGCCTTTTCTGGATATTTCCTCTATGTGGAATCACACGCTATATATTCTTTTGTGTCTGGCTTCTTTCATTTAGCATGTTTTTGCTCACATTGTAGCCTGTGTCAGTGCTCCATAGCTCTTAATGGCTGAATAATATTCCACTGTATGGATAGACTACACTTGATTCCTCCGTTCATCCCCTTATGGACATTTGGGTTGTTTCCACCTTTAGCCCAGGGCCTCGTTTTTCCCTAATAATAAAAGAAGGAGACTGCCTCTTCCTGGGAGCTCACACTGTGCCACCAGCTCTGTTAAAAGTAGCACAAACTGAGGCAGAGACCTGCCATATCATTTTCCAAGGATGACTCTTAGACAGGAAAGAAAGGACACTGCTGTTAGTTGGGGGCTCAGGCCTGGATGGCTGCCAGGACCAGACCCCTAAGCACTAGCGGCTTGCCGTGAGGGGGGGAAGAGTGTGAGAGTGCAGGCTCCCAGGCCCTGGCTTTTCTCTTTGCTGCCCTGCCAGGGGGAGTCGGTGGGCCTCAGGAGTGCCAGCCTCTGGGCATTGAAGTAAATGCTGAGCTGGGCCCAAAACCAGGCCTCTGGATCCATGGTGCCCCAGGCCGTCATCATCTGCAGAGTGAATGTCCTGGAAGTGACACCAGTGAAAGAGATGCCTCCAGGAAATTGCCTGCCAACTGCCATTGGCACAATGTCGTCGGGATTGCATGTGTGTTTTGTAAGCGCTTGACAGGTGTAGGGGCACTGCGGGGGACTCTGAGGAGCGTAACTTCTGGTCTTCCCCACCGCCCAACTTCAGGAAGAGCCACGGAGAGCTCAGACGTCCAGGCTGGAGGCCCATCAGCTCTCAGCCCAAGTGTGTGCCATAAAACGTAAAGATGGAAAATCAGTTCATCATTCGAGCAAATCCGAGCTCCAATGGAAAGGTCTGAAGTGAAACGCAGGAAATGGCACTCATTCCAGAGAGAGGGATGGGCGGTGGCCTGCAAATCCCGTACTGGCAGCAGGTCCGGCCCCACTACCCTCCCCTTCCGTAGCCTCCCTCAGAGTCAGAGAGGTCGCTGGTACCAGTGGAGGAGAATCACCGCTCCCCCACCCCCCCAACCTCACCCCCCTCCACGACACGACACACGAAGGCCAGCGACAAAGAAGACAGAGGCGGACAGAGGCTGCAGCCCACTCAGACTTTATTCAAAGATCAGGAAGTTCGGGTGCCCGGAGCCCAAGAGGCCCCGGGCCCTCAGGACGATCGCCCCGGCTTCACTCAACGGTATTTGGAGGTCAGCACGGTGCTCACAGCGCTGAAGAACTTGTCCAGGGAGGCGTGGACGGCGGGGGTGAATTCCGCGGGGTGGTGGCAGGCCAGGGTCACCAGCAGGCAGTGGCTCAGGAACTGCGGGGAGGGGGGACGTCAGGGGGCGTCGGGGGACGCGGCTGCCCGCACTCCACCTTCTGGAACCCAAGGGACTCTGCCCTCCTGCCAGCAGGGTCCGGCGAGCCCTCCACCCCAGATGGCCCCCAGCCCGGTGCTCACCTTGAAGTTGACGGGGTCCACACGCAGCTTGTACGCGTGCAGGTCGCTCAGAGCCGACATGGCGGTAGGCAGGTCGTCCATGTGGGCCACGGCCTGCGTCAGCGCATCGGCCACCTTCTGGCCGTGGGCCTTGACCTGGGCGGAGCCGTGGCTCAGGTCGAAGTGGGGGAAGTAGGTCTTGGTGGTGGGGAAGGAGCAGAAGGTCCTGCCGGGAGGAAGAGGTGGGCGAGCCACGGTTAGGCGGGGCGGCGCAGGACAAGGATCGCGAGGGGTCGCTGAGCCCCGGGTGCCGGGTGCCCACAGGGGCAAGTTGGGTGCTCACCTCTCCAGGGCCTCTGCGCCATATTCGCCAGCATGGGACCCAATCTTACCCCAGCAGGCCTTGACGTTGCTCTTGTCGGCGGCAGACAGCACCATGGTTGGTTCTCTCTGAGTCTGTGTCGGGACCAGAAGGTGCGGGGCCGCGAGGGCGCGGAGCCTTTATGCCCCGGGCGCGCGGGGCGCGCCTGCCCGGGCTGCGCTCATTGGCTGGCGCGGGGCCGACTCGGCCGGACGGCAGGGGGCGCCAGCGAGCGGCCAGCGCCAGCCTGGCGCGGTGGGGGCTTTGCTCCAGGCTTTGCAGAGGGTTCGGGTGTCTTCCTCCCATCCGCCTCTTCACGGCCATGGCAGTGGTATCCTAGACCCCAGTTAGTGGGGGTCGGTTTGCTGAGGTGGCTCGATGCCCCTTCTTCCAACACGTGAGCTCAGTGACACCCTTCAGGGTCCCCGAGCGCCCCTATCCCCAGGCTGTGCTCTCCTGAGGATAGGAAGAGAGTAGTCAGTTTGTGCCACCTACCCTGATCTAGGCTTGGCACTCCCCGGACGTGTATTAACTTGGGCGGAATCAGTGAAAGAATGGGCGGTTAGTCGTGGAAAGAAAGGCCTCTCTTAGCCCAGGGCGGAAAGAGATGTGCACACGAGGGGGTCCTTCCTCACATGTACTCGAGAATTCCCACCCAATAGCCCTTCTGCTCCCCTCAGACTTGGTTCTCCCAACCCCCTTTCTTTACACAAATAGCCATCGACTGCCACTGAGTGCCGATCGCAGAAGGAGCAAATACCAAGGGGCAGAGTTTGCAGGGCTGGGTAGGAGAGTTCCAGGCGCAAGCTCCTTCCTCCAGGGTGGCGGCTGCTGCACCCCAGGTCAGGGACTCACAGAGGCAGGCCTCTCCTATCTGAGACCTTGCGTGAACGGCTGTCTCTCTCCCCCGCTGTCCTGGGTCACAATGACACATCCAGTGCTGTAAACTGTGCCTGACACAAGACTCATGAGGCAAATAGTAGTTGAATTGATAAACAAAGCGAATGGCTGGACAAGGCCTGAGTTTCCAGCCTAGTTAGGGACAGTGACCAAATCATCACACAAGTACACATACAGTGGAAAACCTTGTTAAAGGACCCAAGGAAGCACGGAGGAAGTGGATGAGGCTTTCAGGGACATCAGGGTTAGTCTGGGGGTCATGGTGGGCTTCCCTGAGGAAGTAAGACTGGAAGATGAGTCAGTAATAGGCAGAGTAGAGTTCAGGGGGAGCTACCCATCACTTGGTGGAGGGGAAGGGGAGAGAAGGCCTCTGTGGCCGCAGAATGGGGGTGAGAGATGCGGGGGTGATAAGGCTGGTTAGACCCCACAGCATGGGGCAAGGGAGGAGCTTCCGGTGGGGTGGTAAGAAGGGGCAGGAACTCCAGCTGGTGACAAGTCCCTTGGGCTAGTAGGTGGTGTGATGGGCACGATGAGGCGGAACATCAGAGCTTGGCGAGGGGAAAAGGGAGGGAGGGGCCACCGCTACGTCCTTTCCTGGGAAGAAGACTTCCCTTTGGGGACGGGTGGGGGGGCACCACCCTCTGCCCCCATCCCTCTCCTAGGGCCCTCCCGCAAGACCTTCCCTGTGTGTCCAGGAAGAAGTAATGGTCAGACTGGGAAGAAAGAAGCTCTGGACAAGTCTCAGCAATTCCCCCTTCTGCTCCACCTCCTGGTGTCTGTTCCTCTAATTTTGTTCACACAGGACCCTCCCCCTAGCTCAGTCCACTTTCCCTTCCTACCTCCACGCTTTTCCCGATTCTGTCAGAGCCAGAGGCCCTCTCCTGGCCCCCCCAAAAAGGATAAGACACTGGGGGCTTAGAGGCATACAAGACCCACCTCGCAGGCCAGGGACAATGCCCCCTTCTTCATCTTGTTCCAATCCCTCTGCCACTGAGTCCTTCTAAGGCAAGACTGAGGAACATATCTCAGCTAATGGCTTACATTCTTAACATGGGCAGAGCTCCCACATATATATAAAAGGGAGAAACAAATGACTAATGGGAACAATGGACAAAGGATATTAACAGGAAATTAACAGAAATGTAGAAATGACCGGGCGCCTGGATGGCTCAGTTTGTTGAGCCACCAACTCTTTATTTCAGCTCAGGTCGTGATCTCACGTTGCATGGGATTAAGCTCCATGTCAGGCTTTGCTCTGACGGCAAGGATCCTGCTTGGGATTCTCTGTCTCCCCCTCTCTCTCCTCCTCCTCCACCCACACCCACACCCACACCCAAACCCACCCACCCACACACACACACACACACACACACACACACACACACACACACACTCTTTCTCTCTCACTCTCTGTCTCAAAATAAATAAATAGGCATTAAAAAAAAAGAAATGGAGAAATGACCAATAAATCTGTGACATGAGAAAGAGCTGGATACGCTGCTGGAAGAGATGTAGTGGAGACACAGTTCCATGAGAAAAGCAGGTTGCAGAAAAATATCTAGGGTATGACGATACTTTTAACCAAAAAAGAAGAATGTAGTCATAGATGTAGCTGTGTCCCCTCAGCACAGGATAGAAGCCAGTGGGCTCAGTCCCAAACTGATAACTGTGTTACTTCTGCAGAGGTGTGGGACAGGGTGCAGCGACTCTCTTTCCCAACTTTGAATAACACAAAAATGGTGTATGTGGGTGTGCATGTGCACGTGGCTTGTGTGTGAAAGCATGGGCGAATTTTAGTTTATTTGTTTATAGTAGGCTCCATGCCCAGCACAGAGCCCAACAGGGGGCTTGAACTCACAACCACGACACTGAGATCAAGACCTGAGTTGAGATAAAGAGTTCGACGCTCAATCTACTGAGCTACCCAGGTGCCCCCTTAGTTTACTTCTTAAGTGTTTTCTATATTTAAGTAAAAGCGAATTGGGCTCTGGGGCGCAGGAAGGGTGTGTAGTGCCGGAGGAGAGGCAACCCCCACTGTCCAGAGTGGGGAGCAAGGGGCTCTGTCACTGTCCTGAGACAACCCAGGACTGCGCGCTGCCCTGAGCTCAGACTGGGCTGGAGGCCCTGGTGGGGTCTCTAAGACGGTTGCAGAGCCCAGGTGGGGTGTGTGAAGTTGAGCCCAGGGCTTCAGCACTGCCGCCAGGGGACTTTCCAAATATTGTTCACAGCACCGAGGCAGAACTTCTGGGGGGCCCCAGGAGCCTTGGGCGTTTGAATAGGGGGAGCAATGAGCTGGGGAACACCTGGCTGCACAAACAGTGAGCTGTTAGTGTGCCTCACAACCTGCAGGACAAGGGAGCAAGGCGCTCTGCTAAAGGGCTTCCCCAAGTGCACCTTGACCATTCCCCCAGCTCACTGCCCCACTCTTCTTCCCCGACTCTACCCCACCCCCGCTGTCCCCCGGAGGGTTACTGTGACCCAGGAAGGGTGGGAGGGGCTGCAACCCCCTTTCCAGCCCACCTTCCCTCTGATAGGAAGGAGGTGGGAATCTCCAAGAAACTGTCCAGCACCCGCATTTGCACCAGGAGTGCTGTGTTTTTGTGGTTTGTTTTGATCTAGACTGTTTAATGGGTGTTAGACTTCAAAAGAAGGTGGCAATCTTAAGACTCCCCTACCTCTTACCCCAGAGAGGGACCCTTGGAAGTCTGGCCCTTCCCAGGCCTGAACACGGTTCAGCACATTCCTGGAAGCATCAGCCTTACTCCCCTGCCCTCTCCCTCCAAAGTCAGAGAGGTCCCTGGTACCAGTGGAGGAGAATCACCGCTCCCCCACCCCCCCAACCTCACCCCCCTCCACGACACGACACACGAAGGCCAGCGACAAAGAAGACAGAGGCGGACAGAGGCTGCAGCCCACTCAGACTTTATTCAAAGATCAGGAAGTTCGGGTGCCCGGAGCCCAAGAGGCCCCGGGCCCTCAGGACGATCGCCCCGGCTTCACTCAACGGTATTTGGAGGTCAGCACGGTGCTCACAGCGCTGAAGAACTTGTCCAGGGAGGCGTGGACGGCGGGGGTGAATTCCGCGGGGTGGTGGCAGGCCAGGGTCACCAGCAGGCAGTGGCTCAGGAACTGCGGGGAGGGGGGACGTCAGGGGGCGTCGGGGGACGCGGCTGCCCGCACTCCACCTTCTGGAACCCAAGGGACTCTGCCCTCCTGCCAGCAGGGTCCGGCGAGCCCTCCACCCCAGATGGCCCCCAGCCCGGTGCTCACCTTGAAGTTGACGGGGTCCACACGCAGCTTGTACGCGTGCAGGTCGCTCAGAGCCGACATGGCGGTAGGCAGGTCGTCCATGTGGGCCACGGCCTGCGTCAGCGCATCGGCCACCTTCTGGCCGTGGGCCTTGACCTGGGCGGAGCCGTGGCTCAGGTCGAAGTGGGGGAAGTAGGTCTTGGTGGTGGGGAAGGAGCAGAAGGTCCTGCCGGGAGGAAGAGGTGGGCGAGCCACGGTTAGGCGGGGCGGCGCAGGACAAGGATCGCGAGGGGTCGCTGAGCCCCGGGTGCCGGGTGCCCACAGGGGCAAGTTGGGTGCTCACCTCTCCAGGGCCTCTGCGCCATATTCGCCAGCATGGGACCCAATCTTACCCCAGCAGGCCTTGACGTTGCTCTTGTCGGCGGCAGACAGCACCATGGTTGGTTCTCTCTGAGTCTGTGTCGGGACCAGAAGGTGCGGGGCCGCGAGGGCGCGGAGCCTTTATGCCCCGGGCGCGCGGGGCGCGCCTGCCCGGGCTGCGCTCATTGGCTGGCGCGGGGCCAGGAGGTGCGCTGGGCCGGCGGCAGCCCTCCCTCTCCCGGTTCCGCGCAGGCAGAGGTGCCTTCTCCAGTCCGGCCCCCGTGATTCTGGGAAGCCTACACAGGTTCCCCACCCATCTGTCGCGCACCCACGTTCGGCCCCGACCTGGGCTGTTTGCCGGTCGAGAAGGGGAGCACGGCTATTTTCTAAAGTAAAACGAGCTGCTTTCGCACCAGACTTTGCCGAGGACCAAGGGCTGTAGATTGTCCGTGTTAACGTGAAGGTGAAGGAGATAATGAGGGTTGACACCCTCCAAGCCCTCCTGCTGCCACTGGTGGGCCGGCGCTCCTAGGCAGCTCGGCGTTAACAGGTGAAGGTGCAGACCGTGGATGGGGGTGGGTAGTTCAGCTTAGGCTCCAGCACCCTTCGGACTTGAGTGTGGACTGCCACTGGGGCTCAGAGCTCCCTGCAGGAGCGGGTCCCCGCACCCGCCGAGACTGCTATCTGGGGAACCTTCCTCATTCCGAGTTGGGAGAGTTTCCAGGGTCCCTGGCCTTATTCCCTGGTCCACCAAGGTTCTGAGCAGAGAGCTAAGATTCCTGCCCTGTTGCTGCTGAGGGGAGAGATTGACCCTGGCGGGCGGGGGTGGGGAGAGCAGGCGAGGAACGGCTTGGCTGGGAGACTTGCAGATACTGAAAGGCATAGGTGGGGCTGGATGGCCAAGTGCCTGCCAGGCACTGAGCCTGCCTCATGATCTTTTAAATTATTTCAAAAGACCCAGCGAGGTAGGGCTTTTTGTTGGTCGTCTGCTCTTCGTTTGCTTTTACATTGATGCGTGAGGCTCCTACGGCCCAGGGACATGTCCAGTGTCACAGAGCTTATCCTGTGAACCGGGTCGGAACCCTGCTGTGTGTGCCTGGTCGTGGCCATCGGGACATCCCACCCCAGTCTCCCACCCCACGAACTTCAGAGAAAGGACCCAACTTGGCCAGGGCAAGGTTTGCTGCAGATTGAGAGTCGCGGGGAGGGGAGAAGGCGCCGGGGGTCAGAGGAGGCCTGGCCCCTAAGTCTGTTTGACCTCAGGCCAGAAACCTGACCCTTGGGCCTGGTGCCCATGTTTGTCTGCAAAAGAGCTGCGAATTCTGAATTCTGGCTCCCAGCTCCCAGTGGGAGGGTTGGAGGAAGAATGAAGGAGTGAGCACGGGAGTGGGTGAGTGCAGACGTGCTTTGGAGCTGGGTGAGAACTGCTCCCAAAGACCCCTGTCATCCTGGTACCCACTTTGCCCCTCCCATTTCCTCGGCAGAGGAGGGCAATTGTTCTGTTCAAGCCTTTAGGGGTCCACACCCTGCCCAAGATCCAGCACCCTCAGCCCAGCAACCGCCCTCATTTCAGAGTTTGGAGAGATCCAAGGACCGGCTCCCGGGCCCCTGGTTCTTGGTCTGCAAGGGTTCGTGATGGCGCCCTAAGATTCCAGGAGTCTGCGCGTGGGACCCAGAGCTTCTGCCCAGCTTCTCGGCCCACCTGCCCCCCAAAGAACACACACGTGCAGGGTCCGGCCATTTGAGGCCTGTTTATTGACACGCACAGACCTAAGCCGGTGGGGCAGGGGACTCATTGGTACTTCTCAGTCAGCACCATGGCTACTTCGGTCAAGAACTTGTCCCACGCCGCCTGCATCTGCACGGTGAACTCGCCCTGCAGGTGGGAGGCCAGCATCACATGGAAACACTGGATCAGCAGCTGTGGGAGGAGGGGCGGATGAGAGGGGGTCTGCTGCAGCCACTTTCTCCTTTAACCCCAACCCCGGGGCGCCAATTCTACCGCGGCGGGGGCGGGCTCACAGGGAAGTTGGCGGGGTCCACGCGTAGCACTTGCGCGTGCAGGTCGGCCAGCGGGCTCAGGGCGGCGCGCAGGTGGTCCGTGTGTTGCACGGCCACGCCCACCGCCTCGAGCAAGCGTTGTCCGTGGGTCAGCAGCTGAGCTTCGTCGGGGCAGACGCCCAGGTGCTTGAAGTAGATCTTGGTGCTGGGATAGACCGTGAAGAGCCTGGTGGAGCAGGTCGGTGAGTGAGGGTGGCCGCGTGGGGTCCTTCCGGCGCCGGCACCTCCCAGACACCCGGAACCCCAGCCTGGCCCGCCCCTCTGACTCGGGCCCCCAACCCCTGTGTCCGCCTCCCTGTGACCCTGGAAACCCCGCCTCAACCCACCTGAGCAACAGCTCCGCCCCGAAGGCCGCCTCGTGGCCGGCGATCAGGTCCCAGACCTGCGCTACGTGGGCGCGCTCTTGGGCGCTGAGCATGGCGCCGGCCGGGCGTGCGCTGGCGGCCCCACCCGCCGCTCCCGCCTCCTTATAGCAGCCCCCACGCCTTCCAGGCGCCCCACCCGCCCTTATCTGCGGGACCCTCGGCCAGCTCGGGCAAATGCCTCCAGCCCAGGTCCCGATCGCTGCAGAGGCCACGGCCTGGGGCGGGCGGGGCCGGGGGTTACCGGCACCGACTCACGCCGCTGTGTGTGCGTGCTTTTGCTGCAGACTTGCGCGAAATCGGGAGAGCCTCCCCTGCGGGCAGCGTCAGAGCCTCTGCAGGAGGGAGCCAGTGGAGGGATTGGGAGAAAGAGCGCTGGGCAGGGACGCTTCTTTTCCGCTAGGGACACGGGAAGCGTATCGTGGGTCCCCGCAGTGCGGGACCTATAGTGTCAGGCTTTGAGGAAAAGCCCCCTGAGTGCCGACAGGCACCCCACACGCACGCGACACGCTGAGTAAAGCGACGATCTTTGGGCGATTTGGGAAGCAGGACAGGAGCAAACGCACTTCGGACCCCGGAGAACCAGCCTGGGGCCTATCTACTCTCTCCCGATTCTGGGGTCCTCAGGCGCAGGGATCGAGCCACAGCGCCCTCGGGGTGGCCTCCAGGCCGGTGGTGACGCTGGGGTCCACCGCGTTCCTGTGGCTTACGCTTTCTATGCCTCACTTTCTCCCCTCCTTCGGCCAATACTGAGAACGCAGGACCCATTCCATCCGCATCCGTTTATTGGGGGCAAAATTGAGGGAAGTTGCAGGGGCAGGGGCGGGGTCGCAGCCGGCCCCCGGCCTGGCGGCGGCGCTCAGCGGTACTTCTCGGTCAGGACGCAGGACACGATGGACAGGAACTTGTCCCAGGCGGTATGGGCGTCGGCCGTGAAGTCAGCGGGGAAGTGCGAGGCCACCGTCACCAGCAGACAGTGGGACAGGAGCTGCGGGGCCCGGAGGGCGGCTCAGCGCGAGGCCGGGGTGCTCTGCGGGGGCTCTGGGGTGGGCGGAGCACCTTCGGCGGCCGAGACCCCGCCCTGCCCAGCCCCGCCCCCCCCCCCCCCCCGCCTGGTCCCCGCCAGGACCCCGGCCCCCGCGCGCACCTTGAAGTTGACCGGGTCCACGCGCAGAACGTAGGCGTGCATCTCACTCAGCTTGGACAGGGCGCCCGCGATGTTGTCGATGCTCTTGACCGCATCGCCCAGGGCGGCCGCCACCTTGGCGCCGTGCGTGCGCAGGTGCGCGGAGCCCGGGCGCAGGTCGAAGTGCGGGAAGTAGGTCTTGGTCTGGGGGTAGCTGGCGAAGAGTCTGCGGGAGGGCGGGACCTGAGCATTGGAGGAACGTGGGGCCCCGTCCACCTCTCTACGACCCCTGCGTCCTTCTCCGAGCTTGAGGACCCAAGTGCGACCTCACCACCGCCCTGGGGCCTTCCAGCTCAGCAGGTGCACCACCTCCTGAGGTGTGCTGTGCTCTGACTGCTGCCCCTCCCCCAAGCTGCACCCCATGGTCCCAAGGCCTTCTGCCTCCACACCCTCCCAGCACCCAGGCTCGCCCCTGCTCCCCACCTCAGCCCTCTTCCAGGGTCTCCTTGCTCCCAGCTGGCCCTGCACACCCACCGTAGGCCTCCAGCCCGTTTTCACCTCTCCTCCGGCCACAAAAACCTCCTTCCCAACCCCTGACCGGGCTCCTGCTGTACCTACCGTCTGCCAGAAATAATGCCACCTGCAGGCACATTGCAAGGGAGAGCTCGTAGGGAAACCACCTGGGACCACCTTGCCCCAGGATTAGAGACCCTGGTGCTTGTAGATGCTTGACTGCCTCCTTAGGCATGTCAGGTGTTGGGGGAAACACATCCACACCCCTCTGGTGAGATGCTGGGCCTGTGCTTGTTCAGGACTCAGTGAGCATAGGGTCCATCAGAAGTCTGTGCAAGTCATCTGCCCCCCCTCACTGACCCCTTTCTCAGAGAACCCCCACCTCGCTGACCCCTCCTTAGGGACCCTTCCCGCAGAGAGCCCTCTCCTCACTGGCCCCTGTCCTCACCAACTCCACACTGTCACCTACGGGGCTCCACCCCGGCCCATCTGGCACTCACCTCTCCAGGGCCTGGGTGCCAATGGCATCCGCCTGAGTGGAGATCTTGCCCCACATGGACAGGATGATGGCCTTCTCAGCCTTGGTCAGAGACATGGTGGTGGCTGAGCTGGAGCCGGGTGTGCCCAGGACTGGCCTCTGTGTGCTCACCCCCCGGGATCCCTTTATATACACAGAGCCGGGGTGGGGGCCAGGCTGTGGCCATTGGTCTGGAGAGGGGAGAGGGCTGTGGGGGTGGGGTCTCTTATCAGGCCCAGCGAGGATGGGTGGTCACCAGTCCCTGGTGGGGCTGGTGGGGTGAAGAAGGGCTAACATTCCCCCCTCCCCGCACTGGGCCACAGCCTGAGTCCAGGTTCCAGGGAGGTAGGGGCCCAGTCCAGTGACTGACCTCTATAATCATGGTCGCCGAGTTCCCTGTCCTTGTGATATTAGGACGATCTAGAAGGTAGCAGGCTTTCACAGAAGCACTCTTTCCTCCTTCTTTTATTTAAGCTTCTGTAGCGTCACCTTACAGATGAGTGAATGGAGGTCCACAGAGGGAAACTGAGGCCAGGTGTCACAGGGTGTGAGTGACAGTCTTGGCTTCAGATGCTCTTGCCTGTGTGTATAGCACCTTCCTCACCTGGATAAGGCTCTTCTCCCCCACAGGCCAAGTCCCTCAGCAGCTTGACTGGGGGGATTCTCCAAGCTGGGCACCCAGGCTGGGAGGAGGCTGGACTCTTCACACAGAGTCTGGGGTCACCCGAGCCTACAATCCTACCTGTCACATTCCCGTCACAGCCTGTACTATTTACATCTCTTTGCCTCTTACCTTATTCCCTTTCCCCTCTCTACCATAAGGCAACCATTTTAATGTACTTAATATGTGCCTGTAGTTAGTATGTGTTCTTGCAAAGGGTGCGTGTATTTTGAGTTAAATTATAGCTAGGGGCATCTGGGCGGCTCAGTCGGTTAATCGTCCCACTTTGGCTGAGGCCCACAGTGCACCGTTCAAGCCCCTGTGAGGGAAAGTGTGACAGGAAGAGCCACTGAGGAAGCTCAGCGCGCCCTCCCCCCACCCCCTGCGAAACTCCTTGCTCATCCAAAGATGGCAAGGTCCAGGATGGCCCAGCTCGGCTGCCACCTCACAGCACATAATGGTTTTAGTGACATGTACTCAGTGTGGGAGCCCAGTGAGAACATGGGCACAAGCAAACAAAAGAGAAAAACCGTAACCCTCGTCCCACAGGGAAGAGTTTTTTTTTTTATTTTTTTTAACATTTTATTTATTTTTGAGACAGGGAGACACAGAGCATGAACGGGGGAGGGTCAGAGAGAGGGAGACACAGAATCTGAAACAGGCTCCAGGCTCTGAGCTGTCAGCACAGAGCCCGACGCGGGGCTCGAACTCACTGACCGCGAGATCATGACCTGAGCTGAAGTCGGCCGCTTAACCGACTGAGCCACCCAGGCGCCCCCAGGGGAAGAGTTTTTACCAGTTGGGTGCGATTGTGTCCAGCCCTTTCTTGTATTTAAAACACATGATCAGATGGTATGTCCTGCTTTTTTCCCCTTCCTATTAAAAATTCCTGTATTTCAAAAAAAGGTGTGCTTATGAGGAAATGTTTATTATGTTAAACTTTTAAAATCAAGTTATAATTTAACTTTTAAAAAACATTTTTATTTATTTGTGAGAGAGAGAGAGAGAGAGAGCGCACAAGCTGGAGAGGGACAGAGAGAGAGAGGGAGACAGAATCAGAAGAAAGCTCCAGGCTCTGAGCTGTCCACACAGAGCCTGACGTGGGGCTCGAACTCATGAACCATGAGACCATAACTTGAGCCAAAGTCGGACACTCAACTGACTGAGCCACCCAGGTGCCCCAGGAGAGAGAATCTTAAGCAGGCTCCACACCCAGGTGCCCCTTTAAAGAGTTAATTGAAAAATTAAACTTGGGGCACTTGGCTGGCTCAGTTGGTAGAGTGTGAGACACTTGATCTCGGGGTTGTGAGTTCGAGTGCCACATTGGATGTAGAGATCACTTAAAAATCATAAGAGGCGCTTGGGTGGCTCAGTCGGTGGAGTGCCTGACTCCTGATTTCGACTCAGGTCATGGTCTAATGGTTTGTGAATTCGAGCCCCAAGTGCGGCTCTGTGCTGTCAGTGCAGAGCCTTTTTGGGATACTCCCACCTCTTGGCAGCATCCAATCCAGGGCAAAGTCCTGCTTCCTCGAGCCCAAGTTGCTAAATGCCGGCCCCACAGAACCACAGTGCCCTGTGGTGGGCGGCCTCCTCCGTGGCAATGAGTTGACAAAGCCAACTCTGACTACAGGAGTGTTCCCAGTGGTCTCTTTGGCTGGATGGCATTGACCGTAGAAAGAAAATGACAGCAAAGCATGGTGGGTAGTGCTGAGAGGGGTTGCAGTTGTAGATGAGGTGGCCTGGGGAGACGTCACTGAGGGGGCAAACGTAAGCAAGTATTGAGTAGTTCAGAGAGTAATTCATGCGACATTCAGGAGAAGAGTGCGCAGCACATAGAGGGGGTTGGCAAGCCCAAAGGCCCTGAGAGGGGGCTGTGCCTCCATTGTTCAAGAGAAACCAGGAGGCCGGTGGCTGGGCGGAGTGAGGGTGACAGGAGCAGTATTGAGGTCAGATCTTACAGTATCCCTTAGGTCCCCTTAAAATTTTTTTTTTATGTTTATTCTTTAAATTTTTTTTTCAACGTTTATTTATTTTTGCGACAGAGAGAGACAGAGCATGAACGGGGGAGGGGCAGAGAGAGAGGGAGACACAGAATCGGAAACAGGCTCCAGTCTCTGAGCCATCAGCCCAGAGCCTGACGCGGGGCTCGAACTCACGGACCGCGAGATCGTGACCTGGCTGAAGTCGGACGCTTAACCGACTGCACCACCCAGGCGCCCCTGTTTATTCTTGAAGGAGAGCAAGACAGAGTGTGAGTGGGGGAGGGACAGAGAGAGAGAGAGAGAGAGAGAGAGAGAGAGAGGAGAGAGACAGAATCTGAAGCAGGCTCCAGGCTCCGAGCTGTCAGAACAGAGCCCGACTCGGGGCTCGAACTCACAAACTGCGAAATCATGACCTGAGCCGAAGTCAGACGCTCAACCGACTGAGCCACCCAGGCTCCCCTTTAGGTCCCCTTTATATCCCAGTGTGTCCCAGTATGGAACGATGGTCCCCTTCACTGTCACCACTGGGGTCCCACAGTTGTGAACATTTGCCATGTTTGCATTATCAGCACATGTAGGGATATATCTGGGTGTGCTTTACGTTTCTTCCAAAAATCTGGAATTGTGTGGGAGTCCTCCTGAGGCTCTGTGTCTACACTTCACGCATCTCCTAGACTAAGGTTTTCCTGCATAAATAACCACAGGTTTATCGCCAATCTAAGTGAATTAACATTCTTTCGCATCACATGTCCTCACTCATCACCAAAATTTGTTCAATCATTCAAATTTAGATCTGACCCAGGCTCACACATAGCTTTCAGTTGTCTCTTTATTCTCTTATTCCAGAAACTTTCCACCCCACACCCACCTTTTCTCCATATCAGTGACTTTTTGGATAGTCCAGACAAGCTGTCTTACAGAATGTTCTACATTTTGCATTGGTCTGATGGTTTTACTTGAAGGTTTTGTTGTTGTTGTTTGTTTTAAGACAGTGCCTTTATCCATGCATTTCCTGTGCACTGGAAGTCAGATCTAAAGGCTTGGTTAGAGTCAGGTTAAAAATTATTGGCAATGGAAAGGGTGAAACACAACCCGATTTAAAAATGGACAAAGGACTTTAATAGATTTTTCTCTAAAAAAAGATACACAGAAAGCACATGAGAAGATGCTCAACCTCATTACTCGTTAGAGGAACGAAACTGAAAACCACAGGGAAGTACTGCTTCACACTCAATGGGATACATACTATAAAAAAAAAAAAACAGGAACGAGGATCGGTGAGGCAGTGGAGAGACTAGCGCGTCACGCACTGCAGCTGGAAACGTGGGTTGGAGCAGCTGCCGTGGAAAACGAGCAGGGTTTTTCAAGTTGTCATTTTTTGCTTTTTTTAATTCTATTTTTGGTGATGTAAAAGATTTACATGATTGAAAAGTAACACCATCCAGAGAGTTAGACTTGGGGGAGCCCCTCCACCCCTTCTTTATCTCCATCCGTGTTATTATTTGTAATCATTTCCGCTTCATCCTTCAAGGATTTCCTTTTGCAAAACTAAGCAAACACAAGGGGTGCCTAGCTGGCTGAGTCAGTAGAGCGTGTGACTCTTGATCTCAGGGTCCTGAGTTCAAGTCCCATGCAGGGCATAGCACTTACTTAAAAAAAAAAAAGAGCAAATGCACACAAACTTATATACACTCACAAGTGCACACACAGAGCTATGGTCGTAATCATACATGTGTGTCAAAATGTACACATACTCACACCTGTGAGTACACACAAATGCACACACGCATTTGTATCTGCTCTCACTGTTTTTCTTTTTTTTTTTTTTAAGTAAACTCTATGTCCAGTGTGGGACTCCAACACACCACCCAGAGGTCAGGAGTCACATGCTCTACAGACTGAGCCAGCCAGGCTCCCCCTCCTCTCCTTTCTTACAGAAAAACAGAAAAGCCGCCATGATACACGCACACGCGCGCGCGCGCGCGCACGCACACACACACACACACACACACACACACACACACACACTTCTGCATCTCTCTTTTTTTCTTTTCCTTTTTACCTGATAAATCCTGGACATCACAGCCACTATTACAATTGTCTTCATTTTTTTTTTCAGGTCACAGTTCTCTGCTGTGTGAGCTTTCATGCTCCATTCAGTCAATGCCTGATGATGGACTGGGGTTTTCTAGTGCTGACAAAACTAAGCTTGTGTAGTCTCTGTGGTAGAAGGGACTGCATTGCAGAAGGGACCATCAGTACAGTGTGGTCAAAGTCTGGATATCAGTGAGGTTTCATTTCTAGTAGTGTTAATTTGTATTTCTCTAATAATGAGCAAAATGATTTTTTTCTTTCTGTGAGCTGCGATCTGACTGAATATCACATCTGTATCCGGGACTAGACTGTCAGTTCCACGGGGCAGGGGGCTTTGCTTTTTCTAGCTGTTGTATTAGAGTCTACAAAAATGCTTGGGCGTCCTGTGCATCAAAAATGTGTGTGTGTGTGTGTGTGTGTGTGTGTGTGTGTGTGTGTGTGTTTACTGGAAGGGTGGAAGAATAAATGAGGGACTAGGTACACTCATTCCTCCTTTCTTGCTAAGATCAAGCATAAACTAGGAAATAGGATAAATCCCAGAGGAATCCCATGGTGCGCCCCAGCAGAGTCAGTGGGGCCAGGTGGGCCTGGCGCTGACCCCAGAAATAAAGGCCGAGGGGTGCACTTTCTGTCACCCCATCCGGACCCCGAGTGCCCTAGCCCCACACACCACGCCTCCGGAGTGCCCTCTGAGGTCGGAGAGACCCTCGGGTTATTGCGCAGTGTTCCCGCAGCCCTCCAGGTGTCCCTGTGCCTCCCTGCCTCCCCCCTCCACCTCTGCCGCCCCCTTGATGGCTCCAGTGACAAGAGGCGAGGTGGGCGTGCATTCGTTTATTGGCGTCTCAGGGGGGAAGCTAGAGGGTTTGGAGAAGCCTGGAGCCGCGGAGAGGTCGCAGCCGGCCCCGGCCTGGCGGCGGCGCTCAGCGGTACTTCTCGGTCAGGACGCAGGACACGATGGACAGGAACTTGTCCCAGGCGGTATGGGCGTCGGCCGTGAAGTCAGCGGGGAAGTGCGAGGCCACCGTCACCAGCAGACAGTGGGACAGGAGCTGCGGGGCCCGGAGGGCGGCTCAGCGCGAGGCCGGGGTGCTCTGCGGGGGCTCTGGGGTGCGCAGAGCACCTTCGGCGGCCGAGACCCCTCCCTGCCCAGCCCCGCCCCCCCCCCCCGCCTGGTCCCCGCCAGGACCCCGGCCCCCGCGCGCACCTTGAAGTTGACCGGGTCCACGCGCAGAACGTAGGCGTGCATCTCACTCAGCTTGGACAGGGCGCCCGCGATGTTGTCGATGCTCTTGACCGCATCGCCCAGGGCGGCCGCCACCTTGGCGCCGTGCGTGCGCAGGTGCGCGGAGCCCGGGCGCAGGTCGAAGTGCGGGAAGTAGGTCTTGGTCTGGGGGTAGCTGGCGAAGAGTCTGCGGGAGGGCGGGACCTGAGCATTGGAGGAACGTGGGGCCCCGTCCACCTCTCTACGACCCCTGCGTCCTTCTCCGAGCTTGAGGACCCAAGTGCGACCTCACCACCGCCCTGGGGCCTTCCAGCTCAGCAGGTGCACCACCTCCTGAGGTGTGCTGTGCTCTGACTGCTGCCCCTCCCCCAAGCTGCACCCCATGGTCCCAAGGCCTTCTGCCTCCACACCCTCCCAGCACCCAGGCTCGCCCCTGCTCCCCACCTCAGCCCTCTTCCAGGGTCTCCTTGCTCCCAGCTGGCCCTGCACACCCACCGTAGGCCTCCAGCCCGTTTTCACCTCTCCTCCGGCCACAAAAACCTCCTTCCCAACCCCTGACCGGGCTCCTGCTGTACCTACCGTCTGCCAGAAATAATGCCACCTGCAGGCACATTGCAAGGGAGAGCTCGTAGGGAAACCACCTGGGACCACCTTGCCCCAGGATTAGAGACCCTGGTGCTTGTAGATGCTTGACTGCCTCCTTAGGCATGTCAGGTGTTGGGGGAAACACATCCACACCCCTCTGGTGAGATGCTGGGCCTGTGCTTGTTCAGGACTCAGTGAGCATAGGGTCCATCAGAAGTCTGTGCAAGTCATCTGCCCCCCCTCACTGACCCCTTTCTCAGAGAACCCCCACCTCGCTGACCCCTCCTTAGGGACCCTTCCCGCAGAGAGCCCTCTCCTCACTGGCCCCTGTCCTCACCAACTCCACACTGTCACCTACGGGGCTCCACCCCGGCCCATCTGGCACTCACCTCTCCAGGGCCTGGGTGCCAATGGCATCCGCCTGAGTGGAGATCTTGCCCCACATGGACAGGATGATGGCCTTCTCAGCCTTGGTCAGAGACATGGTGGTGGCTGAGCTGGAGCCGGGTGTGCCCAGGACTGGCCTCTGTGTGCTCACCCCCCGGGATCCCTTTATATACACAGAGCCGGGGTGGGGGCCAGGCTGTGGCCATTGGTCTGGAGAGGGGAGAGGGCTGTGGGGGTGGGGTCTCTTATCAGGCCCAGCGAGGATGGGTGGTCACCAGTCCCTGGTGGGACTGGTGGGGTGAGGGGCTATCACTCCACCCTCCCCTTCGGCCTTAGAGGGGATGTTGGCCACAGCCTGACCAGAGTCCTGGAGAGATAGGGGCCCAGCCAGCCCAGGAGGCCATGCCTGGGTTTATAGCCCAGCTCTGACCATCCTCTTGCACTTCAGAGTCACAGAATGGGGCAAACCAGAGCGTTAGCTCAACACACTGTCCTTGGGCTGGAGCAGGCCCCATTTCTGCCTGCCGGGCTCCTTAGTGGGATTCTGTGGCTAGCCCAGCCTGGCCACGCGTCAGTCTCCTCTCCCTCTGGCTCTGCGATCCCTGGGTTGCCTCTGAGAAAGCAATGGTTTTGTCCACGTGTTGCTGAGGAGAGATGGACTGACCCCCTCTGAAGAGCTGGATGAAGTATCAGATTAATAAAAGAGAATTCTTGTAATCTGTGCTCATAGGGGTTGCCGTCCTGCTCACCATATCATCGTTGTGACATAATGAGGCAAATAGTTGTTTACGCTTTATTTTAACGTCAAACAAAATTGACTTTTTTTAGTATACTGCTCTGTGAGTTTTGACATGCGTAAGTTCATTCAACCCCCGCCACAATCGGGACACACAACAGCTCTATCCCCCCCGCAAGAAACTCCCACATGCTGGGGGCCTTTGCCATCTCACCCGCCTTACACCTGAACTCTATAATTTTGTCTTTTCAAGAATAACATATGATCGAAGTCTATAGCGCGTTATCTCTTAGGACTGGCTTCTCTTAGACAGCGTGATACCCTTTATACCTCTCCGTGTTGTTACGTGTGCCAATAGTTCTATTTATCGCTGAGTCATGCTGTGTGGAATGAACCTGTCACAGTGTGTGCGTTCCTTCGCTTAACAAGAGTTTTCCCACTTTGGGACTACTGCTAAAGCTGCCACGAACGTTGTGCGTAGGTGTTCATGTGAGTGCAAGTTTTCATTTCTCTAGGGGATCCTTTTTCTAGGAGAGGACTGTTGGCTCATGTGCTACGTGTGTGTTTCTAAGAAACTGCGAACCTTTTCTAGGGTGGCCCGTACCATTTTGCATTGCGGTCGGCCGTGCAGGACGTTCTGGTCGCCACGTGTCGCTGCTGGCCTCTTTACACTGCAGTCGTTCTGACGGGCGTGCGAGGGTGTGGTGGTGTGCCTTTACTCCTCATTTCCCCCGAGAACCAGCGACGTGAGGGTCTTCTCATGTGCTTCTCTGCCATCCGTACGTCTTCTTGGTGAAATATCTGTTCTGCTCTTCTGCCCATTTTTACAATAAGCTGTTTGTTTCTTACCGGCGAGCTCTGAGACACACTCTGTAGACATTTGCAGACACGCTGGGTGCAGTCTTTTGTCGGATGCGTGACTAGTGCATATCGTCTCCTAGTCTGTATCTTGTCACTTCAGCCTCTCGATAATGCCGCGTGCAGAGCCAAAGTTTTGATTTTGATCGAGTTCAGGTTACCAAGTTTTCCTTTTATGATTCATGCCTTTAGTGCCACCCCTGAGAGCACTGTGTCTCATTCCAGGCCACAACGATTTCGTCAGTGATTTCTTATCAAAGTTAATAGTGTATATTTCATGTTTGGATCAGTGATACGTTTGGAGATAAGTTTTTGTGTATGGGTTAGTTTTTGTTCGTTTCTTTTGGTTTGGTTTGCCTCTGAGTTGTTGCCACACCATTTATTGAAAAGACCGTACATCCCCTACTGGATTTCCTTCTCATAATCCTTTGTGAGAAATAAATCTGCTGTATTTTTCAGGTCTATTTCTGGACTCTATATTCTGTTGCATTTATCTGTGTGTCTATCCTTCACCAAAACCATACTATCTTGATTACTGTTGCTTTATGTTAAGTCTTTTTCTTAAAAGATTTTTTTTATTCTTTAATATTTTTTAAAAGTTTATTTTACTTATTTTGAGAGAGATAGAGAGCATTGGAGGCAGAGAGAGAGAGAGAGACAGAGACAGAGAATCCTCACCAGGCTCCACACTGTCAGCATGGAGCCCGATGTGGCGCTTGAACTCAAGAAATGTGAGATAGAGACCTGACCAGAAAGCAGGAGTCGGTTGCTTAACTGGCTGAGCCACCCAGGTGTCCCAGTTTGTGTTAAGTCTTGAAATTAGATACTTGCCAAAGAATAAGAGAAATACTGCAAACCACGTGTCTGATAAGACACTGGTCCAAAATATTTTTTAAAAATCATACAATTCAACAATAAAAAGATAAAAGAATTTTTAATAGACATTTCTCTAAGGTATACAAATGATCAGTAAGTTCACGAAAGATGCTCAACATCATTACTCATGAGGGAGATGCAAATCAAAACCAAAAACAGGTTCCACTTCACACCCCTGAGGATGGCTATGATCAGAAAGACGAAATGCCAAGTGTGGACTAGGATGTGGAATTGGGATCTTTACGTGCTGTTGGTAAGAATGTTCCCACATGACCAAACTGACTCTTCTACTCTGAGGTACATCCCCAAGAGAAATGAAAACATAAGATCACACAAGAGCTTGTATGTTCATAGCAACATCATTCGTAGTAGCCAAAAAGTGGCTCAGTTGGCTCCTGGGTGGCTCAGTCGGTTAGGTGACTGACTTCGGATTGGGTCATGATCTCGCAGTTTGTGGGTTCGGGCCCCGCGTCGGGCTCTGTGCTGACAGCTCAGAGCCTGGAGCCTGCTTCAGATTCTGTGTCTCCCACTCTCTCTACCCCTCCCCTAGGGGCTCACACTCTGTGTCTCTGTGTCTGTCTCTCAGTAATAAATAAACGTTAAGAAAATTTTTTTAAAGTGTGAACGACCCAAATGTCCATCAGCTGATGTGGGATAATCCACGCAAAGAAATAGTGTTCAGTCACAAAAGGGAATGAAGTACCGCTACGTGAACGAATCTTGAAAACACACAAGTTGTATGATTCCATTCATATGAAATGTCCAGAACAGGGATATCGATAGAGAAGGAAAGTAGCTTAGGTAGTTTAGACACGGGGAGTTGGAGGGTGTGGCTGCTAGGGTATGGAGTTTCTTTGGGGGTGATGAAAACATTCCAACATAGGAGCGCCTGGGTGGTTCGGTCGGTTAAATGTCTGACTTCGGCTCAGGTCATGATCTCACGGTTCGTGGATTCAAGCCCCGCGTGGGACTCTGTGCTGACAGCTCGGAGCCTGGGGCTGCTTCGGATTCTGTGTCTCCCTCTCTCTGCCCCTCCCCTGCTCATGCTCTGTCTCTCTCTCTCACTCTCTCAAAAATAAATCAGCATTAAAAAAATAATAAAATAAAATAGATCGTGGTAATGGTTGTATAACTCCCTGAATCTAAAAACGCATGCTTTAAATAAGTGAAGTGCCTGCTGCGTAACTTGTACCTCGTTACAGCTGTGAAAGGGTCGCGTAATGTCACTCCTCCCACTTTATCCTTCATTTCCAAAATGGTGTTAGTTATTCTAGTTCCTTTGCCTTTCCATATGAATTTTAGAGGCAGCCAAAGAGGTATCCGGACAAAATCCTGCTGGACTTTTTTTATAGAATCAGAAACTCCTGTGTAGGGAGTTTTCGTCACGGATGTTTTGCGAAACTATTCTTAGAGAAAATTTGGCTTGGACGAGCCCTTTGAAATGGAAAACACGTACGCCAGGCACCGTGCTGCCGTTTTATTCATGTCGCGGTGCTCATTTCTTCTATACCTGAGATGTGAGATGGTGAGAGAGTCGGGGGTTGAGGGTGGGAGCAGCATCTGATGGATGCCCCGTCAGCCCTGCAGACAAGGTAAGGCTCTCTCCCTGCGTGTGTCCCGGAGGGAGAGTCTGCCTTCCCAGACTGAAGTGTGGCCTTCTCCTTCCTGGTCTCTCCTTTATTTACATTTCACAGCTGTCCCCCCCCCCTTTTTTTTTTAAATTAAGTTTATTTGTTTTGATAGAGAGAGACAGAAAGGGAGAGAGAGAGTCCCAAGCAGGCTCCTTGCTGTCAGCGTGGAGCCCCACAATGGGCTGGAACTCACGAATTGTGACATCATGACCTGAGTGGAAACCAAGAGTCGGATGCTCAACAGACTGAGCCACCCAGACGTCCCAGCTGCCCCTTCTTTTTACGAGACGGTGTTCCCCTGTCCTAGGGGTGTGCCCACCGTCCCTTGGCTTTGTGATTGTTTGCTAACTGTCCTGAGAAGTGATGCTGCCAACCCCAGGGGGCCCCAGGATGTTTGCCTGGAGTGTGGCTGTGCCTCTCTGGGTTCATCCGAGACTGAGATGAGCCCAGCCATCCTTGGTCTTCACTTGCTGTCTCTTGATTCGGAAGGAAAGTCCAGCACCACCTCAGGCTCGCAGGCCTATATGAGGGTGTGTAAGGGTGTGTAAGGCTGTGCTGCTCCTTCCGGTTTCTAGAAAGGAGAGGCAGGGAGAGGCAGCGGGAGAGACGGAGGTGGACAGACAGACTGACAAACAAAAGAGAATGTGTGAGTGAGAAGAGGCTGAGGGTCAGAGGGAAGGTCAGGCAGAGGTAGGTAATCTGGAGTCCCCGGGGTGAAGCACAGAGAGGTGTCAGTGAGGAACGTGCCTGGGAGAATCCCTCCAGCTGTGGCGTCTGGGGAAACTGTGGCCAGAAGACCCTGGGGGGCTGCCCTGTCCCCTAACAGCAGGTAATGACCATGGATTCCAGGATCCCACTCCCAGGCAGCTGTCTCCCCTACGGCGGATGATCCTCACCTCCCTTCGGTCCTCCAGGGCCTCCTCTTTCCACCCTGGCAGAACCCCCACCCCATCCTTCGCCTCTGCAAGGAGAGGGAGCCACAGGAGGCCTCTTTGTTCCTGAAACTTCCAAGCCCCACAAACCATCGTTGTGAGCAAACGTCCCATTCTCTTTTCCTTTTTTTCATTGTGAACTATAGCACAGGGCACACAGTGGAGCTTCATGAGTTGTTATAAAGCAGATACCGAGCGCCCCAATCCTCCTGAAAGGTGATCCCACCCTGACTTACCCTCTCGCTTCTCACTTTTTACCGCCCAAACATGCACCCTTCAGCACTTCAGTTGTTTCTGCCTGCCTTTGGCCTTCGGATACATGGAACAATACCACATGCCCTCTTTCACGTCTGCCTTCTTTCACCCGTGTCTGTGAGAGGCCAGCCACATCGTGGGGAGTACCTTTTCATCGCTGTGCTGTATCTCCTTGTAGGAACAGACCTCAGGTCATCCACTGTGCTGGGGGTGGATGTTGCTTGTTAGGTCTTGGCTGTTAGGAATAACGCCATGAACATTCTTGCACGTGTCACTGGATGGCCATGTGCCTGCACTTCTATGGGGTACGTTCCCAGGATTGCTGGTTCTAGGGGCATGCGTATTTTTAGCTTTAGGGGATAATGCCAGACTTCTCTCCAGGTAGCTGTACCACCTCACAGCCTTGCCAGCGGTGCATGGGCTACCCTTCCAAGCATTTCCTGTGGTTGGTCTGCCGCTCTCCTTAGCTTTTGGCTTTTCTGATGGGTATGTAGTAGTGTCTCATGTGGTCTTAATTTGCATTTTCCTGGTGACCGGTGAGGTTGGGCCCCTGTTCACACATTTGCAGTTCAATTGAATTTCCTCTTCAAAAAAAAAATTTTTTTTTTTAATTTGAGTGTAGTTGACACACAATATTGCATTAGTTCCAGGCATAAGATTTCCCTGTTTTTGTTTTGTTTTGTTTTGTTTTTTGCAGTATCCAACTCATGCCTGTTTGTCTACTGTGTTGCTAGTTTTACTGATTTATAGGAATTTAAAATATATTCTGGATGTAAGTTCCTGGTCAGTTTTCTGTCATTATCTTCCTCAACTCTGCTGTTTGCCTCCACTCTCTTAATACTGTTCTTGGTTGAACAGAAGTGTATCATTTAGTTATTTAGTTAGCAGTCAAATTTCGTTATTTTTTGGTCCTATTTAAAAATGCTGGGGGCACCTGGGTGGCTCAGTCGATTGGGTGGCAGACCCACTCAGGTCATGATCTCACAGCTCCTGAGTTCGAACCCCACATCGGGCTCTGTGCTGTCAGCTCAGATCCTGGAGCCTGCTCCAGATTCTATATCTTCCCCCTCTCTCTGCCCCTTTCCTGTTTAGGCTCTGTCTCTCCCTCTCAAAAATAAATAAACATTTAAAATAAATAAATAAACAAACAAACAAACAAACGAATGAATAAATAAATAAATAAATAAATAAATAAATAAATAAATAAATAAATAAATAAATAAATAAAAATGCTGTACCTAGGGCACCTGAGTGGCTCAGTCACTTAAGCATCTGACTCTTGATGTCGGCTTGGGTCATGATCTCACGGTTTGTGAGTCCAAGCCCCATGTTGGGCTCCCCGGCTGACGGTGCAGAGCCTTCTTGGGATTCTCTCTCGCCCTCTCTCTCTCTCTCTCTGCCCCTCCCTTCCTCATGCTCTCACCCTCTGCCTTTCAAAAGAAATGAATTCGGGGTGCCTGGCTAGCTCAGTCAGTTAGGCATCTGACTTCAGCACCACGACCTTGCGGTTGGTGAGTTTGAGCCCCAAATCGTGCTCTCTGCTGTCAGTGCAGAGCCAGCTTCGGATCTTCTGTGTGTGTGTGTGTGTGTGTGTGTGTGGGTGGGTGGGTGGGTGTCCCTTCCCCACTCATGTGCTCTATTTCAAAATTAAATAAACAAACTTTTAAAAAAATGTACCTTTCGGGGTACCTAGGTGGCTCAGTCGGTTAAGTGTCCAACTCAGGTCATGTTCAGTGTTCAGCTGAACACTGTTAAGTGTTCAGCTCAGGTCATGATCTCACGGTTCATGAGTTCGAGCCCCAAATTGGTCTCTGTGCTCACAGTGTGGAGCCTGCTTGAGATTCTCTCTCTCTCCCTCTCTCTCTCTCTGCCCCTCCCTGGCTCGTGCTTTCTCTCTCTCCCTCAAAATAAATAAACTTAAAATAGAAGAGAGATTCTCTTGTAAAAGAAAAATGTTGTATCTTTCTATTTAGAAAAGCCAAGTGTCCATCAATGGATGAATGGGTAAACGAATTCTGGTATTTCCATTCGATGAGATATTACTCAGCCATAAAAATGAGGCACTGACACCTGCTACAAGTGGGTGAACCTTGAAAACATGATAGTCAGTGAAAAGCCAAACAGCAAAGACCACACACTGTGTGATTCCATCCGCGTGGAATGCCAGGAAAGCAGATGAGCGGGTGCCAGGGGCTGGGGGGGGGGGGGGGCAATTCATAAAGGGTACTAAGTTTCCTTTTGGGATAATGGAAATACTCCAGAACCAGATAGTGATGATGGTCGCATGCCGTTGTGGACATACAAAATGGCACCAAATTGTTCACTGTGAAGTGGTTAATTTTGCATTTTGTGAATTTTGCTCCAGTTTTCTACAAACTGAAATAAGTGTTGGGCCAAGGTGAAGAGAAACTTCCGTGCTAGCTTTCTAAGAACTTCACCATTTAGTCTTTTAGGTCAGGCAACAGTCGACCTGGGACATGAGAAGTGCCGTGGTTCTCACTGACATTGATCACCTGCCTTCTGCATTCTGGATACAGCACCAAACACTCTCCATGTGTGTTTGCCCTCACAGGTCTCTGTGGGAGAAGCTTTCTTTTATTATCGTTACATGTTTTAAGATAAGGAAATCGAGGCACAGGAGAGTTACGAAATGTTAAAGTTTCAGTGAAGGAGGGAAACACCCCAGTGGGTAGACGAGACCTAAGTTTTGTGCGGGCCAGACTGCAGGCTCTTTGGGGCTCAGGCAAGTCTCTTCTGTCTCTGGGCCTCGGTTCCCCTGCCTGTGACACAAGGAGCCCGAGCTTGGGCAGTGCTCCTGCTGGACGCTGAGACCTGCTGGAATTGGCTGAACTCCAAGCCCTGGGCTCACTCAGAGCTTGTATAGTTGGGGCTGAGCTCAGAGGATCCTGGTCACTCAGCAGAAGGCCGCGATGGGGTCCACAGACCCTTCCCGAGAGTAGCCCCTGGCTGGCCCTGAGCAGGGTAATTAACCTTGTAAACCCCAGTTCTACATTTGCAACCTCTCAGGTGGGGTATGAATAGCCCCCACCTCACTGCTAGGAGGGATAATCTGTCACCATAGGACCGCAGAACGCGGCAGCGTGAATTCAAGGTTATCGTAGCTACTACTGTGAGTGGGTGATTCTTTCTGGGCAGGAACACTGCTGCCGAGAAGGTAGAGGCGTCGAGGCGGGTCCGAGATAGGGTGTGTGAGCCCTGCCTGGCTCTCTGACAGACAGTGGCGGCTCCACTGGGCCCAGAACAAGTGGCAGGACTGATAAGGCCTCCTGGCCCTGGCCAGAGGGGACCCAGGTTGGGTGTACGGGTTTGGAATTTTCATTTCCAAGAATCGAGTTGTCTTCAAAAATTAGGTTACTAAACAGAATTATTTATTTATTTATTTATTTATTTAAAAAAAATTTTTTTTCAACGTTTATTTATTTTTGGGACAGAGAGAGACAGAGCATGAACGGGGGAGGGGCAGAGAGAGAGGGAGACACAGAATCGGAAACAGGCTCCAGTCTCTGAGCCATCAGCCCAGAGCCTGACGCGGGGCTCGAACTCACGGACCGCGAGATCATGACCTGGCTGAAGTTGGACACTTAACCGACTGCGCCACCCAGGCGCCCCTAAACAGAATTATTTAAATGTATAATGAGGGCACAGAGGTGTGGGGTGTTAGCAGGGAAGAGTTGGAAGATGTGAGCAAAGGTTGGCCCTGGGCACATCATTGTCCAGGAAACTGTGAGGGCTTTGAGGTAGGACCACACTTAGAGACCACCTGCTCCCAATCCTGTTGCAGGTGCGGAGGCCCAAAGCAGGGCCAGCCTACCCCCAGGTCCCTCCAGCTGCTGGCACCTGCCAGATTGTCCAGGAAGTGACAGTGAGCTCTGATTTCTGTAACAGCCCAATAAGGCAGGCCAGTGTGGACTCTGAGATGCTGCCAGTGAGGGTGGTGTGCGATTCGGACCTCTGCTCTCTCCAGTCCAGCCCTGGATAGCCTTGCACCCGAGCCCTGCTAGGGCAGCCTGGGAAGGCATCCATGCAGGACCTCTGTGGCCTGGGTCCTAGTGGTCCCCCTTTACCTTTCATGGATCCCAGTACTCATTACTTGATAAGATACTAACTATATAGCCAGAAAAATAAACAACAAATGCTCTTGTGAAAGCTGCTAGCAGGAAGCAGGCCCCGAGGGGGTGATTGGAGAAGGGTAGTTTCCTCCAAATCTGGGACTTCCCCCAGAGTTCTGGGGTCAAGAGACTGCCCAATGGGGGCAGCAACACGGCCAGGGAAATTGGAGGAAGGGGGCCTGTGACAGAGTCCTAGACCTCACATGTGAGTACTGGGCAGAGTCCAAGGACCCCTGTGGACAGGCCCCCATGACCACAGCTGGCCACTCCCCCAGACACAAATCCCTTCCCTTTCCTTAGTCTCACCTCCTGCTTCTGTGCCCTTATTCCCATTTCAGGGCCATTCCTGGGAACTGTGAGAGAACTCAGAAGCCTTTTTTTTTTGAGAGAGAAAGAGAGAGAGAGAGAGAGAGAGAGAGAGAGAGAGAGAGAGAGAGAGGCTGTGAGCAGGAGAGGTGTGCAGTTTTCGTATATTCAGAGGATTGTGCAACCATTACCACAATCAATTTTAGAATGTTTTCATCACCCCCAAAGAAACTCCATACCCTAGCAGCCACACCCTCCAACTCCCCGTGTCTAAACTACCTAAGCTACTTTCCTTCTCTATCGATATCCCTGTTCTGGACATTTCATATGAATGGAATCATACAACTTGTGTGTTTTCAAGATTCGTTCACGTAGCGGTACTTCATTCCCTTTTGTGACTGAACACTATTTCTTTGCGTGGATTATCCCACATCAGCTGATGGACATTTGGGTCGTTCGCACTTTAAAAAAATTTTCTTAACGTTTATTTATTACTGAGAGACAGACACAGAGACACAGAGCGTGAGCCCCTAGGGGAGGGGTAGAGAGAGTGGGAGACACAGAATCTGAAGCAGGCTCCAGGCTCTGAGCTGTCAGCACAGAGCCCGACGCGGGGCCCGAACCCACAAACTGCGAGATCATGACCCAATCCGAAGTCAGTCACCTAACCGACTGAGCCACCCAGGAGCCAACTGAGCCACTTTTTGGCTACTACGAATGATGTTGCTATGAACATACAAGCTCTTGTGTGATCTTATGTTTTCATTTCTCTTGGGGATGTACCTCGGAGTAGAAGTTAGTTCAGTCATGCGGGAACCCCAGGTTCAACCTTTTGAGGAACTTCCTGTTTTCCACCGTGGCTGCACCATTTTACATTCTTACCAACAGCACGTAAAGATCCCAATTCCACATCCTGGTCCACACTTGGCATTTCGTCTTTCTGATCATAGCCATCCTCGGGGGTGTGAAGTGGAACCTGTTTTTGGTTTTGATTTGCATTTCCCTCATGAGTAATGATGTTGAGCATCTTTTCATGAATTCACTGGCCATTTTTCTGTATTCTTTGGATAAATGTCCTTTCACATCCTTTGCCCATTTTTCTTAAGTTTATTTAATTTTAGTAATATCTACACCCAGCATGGGTCTCAAACTCAGGACTCTGGAGATCAAGTCACACACTACCTGCTGAGCCAGCCGGGCACCTCTCTGCCCATTTTTCAGTTGGTTGTCTTTATTTTGAGTTGTAAGTTTTTGTTTTGTTTTGTTTTGTTTTTTTAACATTCTGGATACAATTCCCTTATATGATTTGCAAATATTTTCTCTCATTCTGTGGGTGCTCTTTTTACTTTCTTTGGTGGTGCTCCTTGAGGCATAAACGTTTTTAATTTGCTAACTCCAATTAATTTTTTCTTTAGCCACTTGTGCATTTGGTGTCTTATCTAAGAAACCCTTGCCTAGTCCAAGGACAAGAGGGTTTACTCCTATGTTTTCTGGTAAGAGTTTTATGCTGTTAGCTCTCAACTTAGGTCTATGATCCTTGTGAGAGATTTTTTTACTTTCTGACGTTACTACTTTATGTTTTAAGTCTGAACTTTCTGTCCAAAGCAAGTGTTAGAGTGAAGAAAGCAACATTTTAGGGGCCTGGGTGGCTCAATCCGTTGAGCATCCGACTCTAATTTAATCACTTCAGGTGTGGTCTCCCTGTGGTCCGAGGAGCCACTCTCAGCATAGAGCCTGCTTGGGAATTCTCTCTGCCTCCCTCTGCCCTTTTCCCCCTCACGTGCTCTCTCTGTCTCTCAAATTAAACAAACAAACATTAAAAAAAAAGAATGCAACATTTTGATACAGTCTGCTTGAACCCCAAAGGCACACCCCAGCCACACCTTCCCTTTCACGCTGGTGGGCGGACCCCGTCCGCACTCTGGACAAACAGGCGGCCTGTAGGGTGCGCCCTGCTTCCCTAGAAGGCCTCGCGCCTGCGCAAAGGTCGCCTGCGCCTGCGCACTCAGCACCCATCTGCGCGCAGGCTCCTTTTGAGCTGTTCCTTGGCCCTGACTCCGAGGCCTTGCGAGCTTCGGAAGACGCGCCGGGTGGTTCGTGGGTTTGGAAGCTCCCGGCGCCCCGCATTTCTGCGACCTCGGGCGCGTCCTGCTCAAGCCCCCTCAGCCCCGTCCTGGGAGCCTCCTCCTCAAGCACCCTTACCTGGTCCCAGCCGGTCCTCCTGGGAGCCCCCACCTCGCCTCTGCCCTGGGCCCTGTGGCCCCTCCCCCACCCCGGCCTCCATCCCGGGCCCGGCCCGTCCTCCTCGGAGCCCGCTCCCCGCCTCCGCCCCGGGCCCTCTGGCCCCTCCCCACCCCGGCCCCCATCCCGGTCCCAGCCTGTCCTCTTCGGAGCCCCCACCCCGTCTCCGCCCACCGCAGGATGGGCGACAACACCAGCCCCATCAGCGTGATTCTGGTGAGCTCGGGCAGCAGGGGCAATAAACTGCTGTTCAGGTATCCCTTCCAGAGAAGCCAGGAGCACCCGGCGTCCCAGACAAGTAAGTGAGCGCCGGCAGAGGGACTGGCGCTCCTGGGCGTGCGCCCGGCGGCAGGATCGGAGCAGCGCACGGAGGCGGCTCCATTCCCTCCCCGCCTCGCACGTTGCAACTGAAGTCGTTGACCTTTTTGTTTTCCTGATCATGTATTCAGTGCCTACTTATTAGAGTATTTGAAAAGTACGGAAGAGTAAAAGCAGAGAAAACTCACTCAGTTCAACATGCCAAAGGCATTATTGCTAAAGTTCGTCAGTACCTCCAGCCTTTCGAGAATATGTAGAAGTACTGTATGAATGTATTCAGCTTGGAACAAACACGAAATGACAGGTACATCTGAAGTTTCCCCAGTTCTGTTCCTTCCCTATCGCAGGGATAACCACCTGCCATTTTGGCGGTTGTCCCTCCTGTACAGATATGTATGCAGAGAAAAACAGTGCCTTGTCTTGGGGATTTTCCCCCCGCATGAATACATTGTTCTGCAGTTGGTCTTTTTTCCATTAAACGATCTTCCTTGGAGCACTTTTCCAGTTTAAAAAGAGATCACCCTCACTCATAGAGCGGCACATAAGAACATAATAGACATTTAGGTTACTTGCAATTTTTCACTATCATGAATGTGCAGTTCCTGATTTATATTTTGTTTTAAGTTTACTTTTAAATTTGTTAACATGGTACACAGTTTTAAAGGTACAGAGGGGTATAGATGATGAAAAGAAAGTTCTTTCCCACCATCGATCCCTAGCCACTCATTTCCCCTTATAGGGGCAGCTGCTATTACCATTTTCCTGTGTATTTTTCCAGAACCTTCTGTGTGAATATAAGCATATACACACATTTTCTTTTCTTTGTTTTATTTATTTATTTTTTGTAGTAATCTCTAAACCCAATGTTGGGCTGGAACTCAGGACACCGAGATCGAGAGTCCCATGTTCTTCAGAGTGAACCAGCCAGGCGCACCTACACATTTTATTTTATTTTATTTTATTTTTATTTTTTTATTTTTTAAAGTTTATGTTATTTTATTTTTGAGAGAGAGGGACAGAGAGGGAGAGGGAGAATCCCAAGCAGGCTCTGCACTGTCAGCGTGGAGCCTGGTGTGGGGCTTGATCTCATGAACCATGAGATCATGACCTGAGCCGAAAGCAAGAGATGGGTGCTTAACTGACTCAGCCACCCGGATGCTCCTACATGTTGTATTTTCTAAGCAGAAGTGAACACACTGTGCACACTTTTCTGCCATGTTGTTTTCGTATTCACTTTACATCTTGGATTTAGGTTCAGAATGATCAGAATCATGGGATGAACACACTGTGATTTGTTCACTTAGGCCTCTGTTGATAGGCTTTTGGCTAATACAAACAGTGTGAATGTCTTTTCTGTATACATTATCGTTTTTCAGAATATAGGGTCAATTCCCCACAGTGGGATGGTTGGATCTAGGGAAAAATGAACATACTGATCTTCAGTAGATCAGATTTTTCTGTCTTTGTTAGTGAGATGGGTGAAGTGTCTGATGGTGATTTACATGTGCGTTTGTCTTAATGACAGAGAGCATGTTTTCCTCTTTTCACAGCCATTTGGATTTCCTTTTTAGTGAATGACTTACTCATAACCTTTGCCTAATTTCATCTTGGGTTTATTTTTTCCTTATAGATTTGAAGGAGCTCTTTAAATATTTAGGATAAAATAGGCCTTTTTCTGCGACGTGAGGAAGGATGTGGGAACATGGGGCTGCAGAGTGGTTGCTTCAAGAGCCAGCATAATTGTCTCTTCTCTCAGTGACTGGTTCTGCTGCCTTTCTCGCATACTGAATTCCCTGTTTATTTTTGACCTTTCATCTTTCCCAGCGATGTGGGTTCCACACTGCTGAATTACTGTAACTTTACACTGTGTTATACTTTCAGATAGGATTAGTCGCTTATCGTTACTTCTCTTTTTCAGCACTATCCTGGCTGTTCTTGCTTACTGTTCCCGGTGAGCATGAGTACTGAATATACTGGGCCCTTCTCCCAGACTGTTGGTGGTGTTGTGGGAATCGTGTCAAATGTATGGGTTAACTGCAAAAAAATGACATCTTTGTGTTGAGTCCCCCTACTCAAGAGCATAGCATGTTTGCTTTCATTCTTTTCTCACTTGCTAGCATTTCTGATTTCCTCATAGACCACTTGCCCGTAATGAACTTAAAAAAAATTTTTTTAGAGGGAGGGGAGGGTAGGTGATGGGCATTGAAGAGGGCATCTTTTGGGATGAGCACTGGGTGTTGTATGGAAACTAATTTGACAATTTCATATATTAAAAAAAATAATTAAAAAATGCAAAAAAAAACCCTAAAGATCCACTTTCAAATAATAAAAAAAAAATTTTTTTTTAATGTTTATTTTATTTTAGAGAGAGAGACAGACAAGAGTGTGAGCAGGAGAGGGCCAGAGAGAGAGGGAGACACAGAATCCGAAGCAGGCTTCAGGCTCTGAGCTGTCATCACAGAGTCCAACACGGGGCTCGAACTCACAAACCAGGAAATCATGACCTGAGCCAAAGCCAGATGCTTAACCCATTGAGCCACCCAGGTGCCCTGCCTATAAGGAACTTCTTAAGTTCATCCCAAGTTCTTTAAACTGTATTACTCTGGTAAGGTATGTGAAGGATATTGGTATATGGACATTGAAAAATTTTTTCTTTAGCCTGTGCTTTTTCCAACCTAGTTGTCATCGTACACTGAGAGGGTGTGTGTGTGTGTGAGATTCTTTTTTTTTTTTTTTAAACTAAACATAGTGGTAGCAAAAACATTTCCTATGTTATAATTCCTTGGAAACCGTAACTTTTGGAAAAAAATGTTTGTTATGGTAAAAAATATATATGTGAGGCGCCTGGATGGCTCAGTTGGTTAAGCATCCGACTCTTGATTTTGGCTCAGGTCATGATCTCAGGGTTTGTGAGATCAAGCCCCACAGTTGGCTCTGCACTGAGAGCATGGAGCCTGCTTGGGATTCTCTGTCCCTGCCCCTGCTCACACTGTCTCTCTCTTTCTCAAAATAAATAAATAAACACACACACACAAAAGGGGTGATATATTAAAATACAAGTGTATATACATATTATAAAAGTTGCCATTTTAACCATTTTTAAGTTTACAGTTTGGTGGCATTAGTTTCATTCACCATGATTAATTCACTGCATTATGCACCTATCACCACTGTGTATTTCCAGAATTTTCCTCACCTCAAACTGAAATATGTAACCATTTAGCAATAATCCAATTTCCTCTGCCCTCAGCCTCTGGTAATCTCTACACTACTTTCTGTCTCTCTTGAGTTTTGCCCACTGTAGGTATTTCATATAAGTGTAGTATTTGTCCTTTTGTGTCTGATTTCTTTTACTTAGCGTAATGTTTTCAAGTTCTTCCATGTTTTAACATGTATCAAAACTCCATTCCTTTTTATGGCCATTGTGTGTATATATGCCACGTTTTTGAAGCCATCGCTTTTTTTTTTTACTTGTTTTATTTTTTATTTTCTTAAATTTACATCCAAATTAGTTAGTATTTAGTGCAACAGTGATTTCAGAGTAGATTCCTTAGTGCCCCTTCCCCATTTAGCCCATCCCCCTCCCTCAACCCCTCCAGTAATCCTCAGTTTGTTCTCCACATTTATGAGTCTCTTCTGTTTTGTCCGCCTCCCTGTTTCTATATTATTTTTGTCTCCCTTACCTTATGTTCATCTTTTTTGTCTCTTAAAGTCCTCATAGGAGTGAAGTCATATGATTTTTGTCTTTCTCTGACTGACTAATTTCACTTAGCATAATACCCTCCAGTTCCATCCACGTAGTTGCAAATGGCCAGATTTCATTCTTTTTGATTGCCGAGTAATATTCCATTGTGTGTGTGTGTGTGTGTGTGTGTGTGTGTGTGTGTGTATATATATACCACATCTTCTTTATCCATTCATCCATCGTTGGACATTTGGGCTCTTTCCATACTTTGGCTGTTGTTGATTGTGCTGCTATAAACATGGGGGTGCATGTGTCCCTTTGAAACAGCACACCTGTATCCCGTGGATAAATGCCTAGCAGTGCCATTGCTGGGTCGTAGGGTAGTTCTGTTTTTAGTTTTTTGAGGAACCTCCATACTGTTTTCCAGAGTGGCTGCACCAGCTTGCATTCCCACCAGCAGCGCAAAAGAGATCCTCTTTCTCCACATCCTCGCCAACATCTGTTGTTGCCTGAGTTGTTAATGTGAGCCATTCTGACAGGTGTGAGGTGGTATCTCATTGTGGTTTTGATTTGTATTTCCCTGATGATGAGCGATGTTGAGCATTTTTTCATGTGTCACTTGGCCATCTGGATGTCTTCTTTGGAGAAGTGCCTGTTCATGTCTTTTGCTCTTTTCTTCACTGGATTGTTTGTTTTTTGGCTGTTGAGTTTGATAAGTTCTTTATAGATTTTGGATACTAACCCATCATCTGATATGTCATTTGCAAATATCTTCTCCCATTCTGTCGGTTGCCTTTTAGTTTTGCTGATTGTTTCCTTCGCTGTGCAGTTTTTTTATTTTGATGAGGTCCCAGTAGTTAGAGACCATTACTTTTAATGTATCCACAAACCTGCGTGTGGATGGATCCTCTTTTCTTAGCCACTCTCCCCCTTTTGCCCTCAGATAAGCCTCGTAGCAGATACGCCGTCAACAACACTGGAGACCATGCCGACGACCAGGATGGTGATTCCAGGTAAGGGCTTTACAGTCACTCCGTGATGGGGCTGTCGTGCCCCTTGGCCTGGGCAAAGCCCTACCTCCCGTTGACCCAGAGGTTTTCTCCTGTGACAAACCTGGTGTCCTTTTATTCCATTTGCGGGGGTTTCAGGTTGTACAGAACTGGGATTGTGTTGCCAGTCTCGGCCTTGCTGCGTAGTTTGTTCCATGTTCCAGCTGTGGACTGGTTGGTTGCTCAAGGAGATTGGAAAACAGATGAGGCTAGAGGGAACTTTATCTACCATGAGAGGAAGATGGAGAAAATCAGTCCCCAGTGCTGTCCTCAGACTTGACTTCTCAAGCATGTGCCCAGAGGGCACATGTAGGTGCTTGGGGCAGCCTAGCCTGCTCATGGGGTGATGTGGGCTGAGAGCCAGGGCTGACCCTTGCTCTTTTAGGGCACGGATGAAAGGCAGGTCCTGGTCCTTCCTGTGTGTGCTCCCCTGCTTGTCCTGGGAGATGCCGTCAGGGTGGCAAACATAAGAAATGACCACGTCTGCTTTACATTCATTTAAGGCTTAGTAAATGGTACTACCAGCTACAGGAGCGTTATAAATTGCCTGCCCTAGGTGCCTCTAAACACAGCTGGGGCCTGCCTGCAGTAAAGGACTCAGCCTCAACTGTTCCATGGCAGAATAGCTGAGCCTATTCCTGGGCCTTTGCCATGGAGTGAGCTAGCGCTATCTCCCTCAGGCCTCTTGACAAGACACCACATCCGCCATGGTGTTGTGCAGTTCCACAATTGTGGTTTTTACCCTTTTTTGTGAGGGTATATGGGGCCTCTGGCGTGGCCAGTGACTGTCTCTGAGGGGAGCAAGCTTTGGAAGAGAGACCAGCAGGAGAGGGCAAGGGGTGTGGGGGATTATTGGACATCCCATGTTCTGCTTGATGTAGAAGGCTGTGGTCTTCTTGTCCTCTGAGATCGGCCACTTGGAACAAACTCTTGTTTGTTACAGGTGCGTAGAAAGCACTTTGCTCCTTCTCGTGGTGCATTTTGTCTTCTGCCTGAAGCATAGATTCATTTAGAGCAGGGCTGGCCTGCCCTTCTCCCTCTAAGCTCCATAGGTTTGAGGCTCCGGCTGCTGAAGCAGAAAGTGCCGTTGGAGCAGTCTGTGTGGCTTTCCTAGGAGGCTGGCAGCACCTGAGCCCTGGAGTTAGCTCTCGGAGGCCTGTAATAAAAGACTAAGAAGGTGTTTTTTAGGGAATTATTTTCATATGTAGCATACAGAAGGGGAAAAACCATAGGAAGGGAGTGAGGCCTTGTGGGTCTATCAGAATTCTCTGATAAGCTTGTTCAGTAAGAAGAGCTGGTTCCTTATACTCTGATTAAACTTAAGAATTACTTCATTTGGTAATTTTAGCACATGACAGCACTCCCCACCTGCTGTGTTTTCAGAGATACTGGTTAATACCCAGCTTTTTTTTGTCCCATTGGCCTGCCAAAGCCTCTGACACCTGGGGGAACCCTGCTGTGGCTCACACATCTTCCAAAGCAGTACAATTAAGGTGCATCGTACCTTTTGTCTGTGTTCTCCTTGATTGTCTTCTTGAAGGGGCTTTTCTTCTGAAACCAGGAGAATGGTCCTGAGCATTGTTTTGCTAGATTGAAACGATGTTAACAGGCCACTTGTGTGATGTGTGCGTGTGGTGGAAGACGTCCACGGCCTCAGAGAAGTGAGAATGTAGACCTTTGGTGCCCTGTGTTAAAGTCATCATTTAAATTGAAATGAAATGAAATTTAGTTCCTCCATTATGCTAGCTGCATTTTAATTCTCCGGGGCCACAGGCAGCTCATGGCTACTGTACTGAATGGTTCAGATTTAGAGTATCTCCACCACTGTAGAAACTTCTGTTGGACCGCACTGGCTTAGAGCGTGTGCTGGTTTTATAAGGTGAATCATTAAGATGATGTGTTTCAGGGGCGCCTGGGTGGCTTAGAGTCAGTTGAGTGTCTGACTTCAGCTCAGGTCATGATCTCACAGTTTGTGAGTTCAAGCCCCGCATTGGGCTCTGTGCTGACAGCTCAGAGCCTGGAGCCTGCTTCAGATTCTGTGTCTCCCTCCCTCTGCCCTTCCCTGCTCATGCTCTCTCTCTGTCTCTCAAAAATGAATAAACGTTAAGAAAAAATTTAAAAAAAAAGATGTGTTTCAGGATATAAAAATTAATTGTCAGGTTAACAAAAACTTATATAGACTTCAGTAGGAAGAGAAGAATAAAATGGATATTGTTCATTATCTTTAAGGTTTGAAATTCAGATTTAGAAACGTTGTAGTGTTTCTGTTGGATGAGAGTTAGGGACCACGGAGGTCATGTGCTTCATAGCATTATGCAGCCCCGACACTGGCAGGGCAAAAACCATCAAGAGAGGTCTTGGAGAAAGCCTGGAGTCTGTCACAAAGCACGATCCCTCCCAACGTGCAGTGTTCTGGGCACCGTCTTAGAAGGAGAAGCTGGTAGCTTGGAGAAGAGTTGAGTTTATTTCAGAACACTCAGAAATCATTTTACTTTAAAATGTTTTTTTTTTTATTTATTTGTGTTTTTGTGTGTGTGAGAGAGAGACAGAGTGTGAGTAGGGGAGGGGCAGAGAGAGAGGAAGACACAGAATCTGAGGCAGGTTCCAGGCTCTGAGCTGTCAGCACAGAGCCCGACGCGGGGCTCACACTCACAAACCATGAGATCATGACCTGAGCCGATGTCGGACGCCCAACCGACGGAGCCACCCAGGCGCCCCAGAAATCATTTTACTTTAGACATCATCCAGAAGACCTTGGAACTGTAAAACCTTTTGATTCTCAGGTGGCCTTGAGGGAGTGGTGGGATCGGATGGCACTGCTGCCCTCCTCAGCCTTGGCCACCTTTCTCTAAGCAGTGGGTCCAGCTTTTTGGCATGTTCACACCCTCAGCTGATGAGAACCTCAGCCAGGCAAGCTGGGTCCTCTACACCAGGTGCACACGGGGCTCCACCGGGCCTCTCTCGACAGCTTTGCTTCTACTAGTGTGCAGCTGGACATGTGTTAGAGCACTGCTGACGCTTGGAAGCCCCTTGTGCAGGTGTACTGGCGGCTCAGTCGGTTAACCGTCCGACTCTTGATTTCGGCTCAGATCATGGTCTTATGTTTTCTGGGTTCGAGTCCCGCATTGGGCTTTGGTGCTGGCAGTACAGAGCCTGCTTGGGATTCTCCCTCCCTCTCTCTCTCTCTCTGTCCTCCCTTGCTCATGCTTTCTTTCTCTCTCCCCCCCCCCAGAAATAAATAAGTAAGTAAGTAAAAAAGGTGCCCCTCTTTCCTAGAGCTGAGGTCAGTGTACGGAATGTGGATAAGCAGTGTTGTCCCCAAGCTTGGGCATCCCCCACCCCTTTCCTGACCCAGTCACTGAGTCTACACTAGTGTGTCCACACTGGCACATGCCTGCAGGCAACGTGTTGAGACAAGTGCAGCTTCCGGGTTCCAGGTGTGACTCCCATTTTGCATCCTACGGTATGATCTTGGGCATGTTTCTTAGACCAGGAGCCTCAGTTTTGCCTCTTTGTAAGATGCTGAGGGTGGCAGGGCACCTCTGCCTCCCCCTCCCAGGTCTGGGTATCATGGGAACATCTGTGCCTTGGGGAGAGTACTTGTTGGTGGCTCTGCCTCCCTCAGAGGTGCAGACACAAGTTCATAAGATACACCACTGAAGGGGGAGGCGGGGGGGGGGGGGGGGCGGCACCCGGGTGGCTCAGTTTGAGTGTGTGATTCTTGATTTCGGCACAAGTCATGATCTCACAGTTTGTGGGATCGAGCCCCACGTCGGGCTCTGTATTAAGTGTGGAGACTGCTTGGGATTCTCCCTCTCTCTCTGCCCCTTCCCTGGTCACGTTCCTTTCTCTCTCAAAGATAAATAAATGAACTTAAAAACAAAACAAAACGAAACATGCCAGCGGGGTCTGACCTGTCACCTCCACAGCCCAGGGTGGAAATAGAGCACTGCTGACACTTGGAAGCCCCAGATGCTTCTTCTCTTTTGAAACTAGAGGGATTTCGTTGTGACCTGTTTGATCGTCGAAGATAAAGGTGGTAGGAGTTGCACTAGAGCTTCTAGGGCTTCTGACTTGCTGGGTGATCTTGGAAAGTCCACAAAACATCTTACCCCTTTCTTACTATGTAAACTGATGAGCTGAAGTTTGGGAGCTGTTGAAAAAAGGGGCTCTTGGTTGTGTGTTTCTGTGGTGCGGGTCTTAGGCGTTTCTCAGTGAGAGCCGTGGGGAGCAGCAGGCCCAGCAGGGTGGCACAGCGCTGTGGCAGGCTCTTGTCCCTCCAGTGTTGTCTCCACTCTGGGGTCTGGCCTACTCTCTGTTTGCAGGGTACTGGGAAAGCAGCATGTCCCAGAACACAGGCCTCTGCAGACGAACTTGACTCTTTTAAACATACTCTCTGAAAAACGAAAGTTCATAGCACAGAGGCCTCATCCATCATGTACAGATTTGCTGCCGAAGGGCCTGCCGTCCTGTGCCGTGCAGAGGCACGCTGAGTTTGGTTTTGCAGACAGTTACGGCATCTCAAGACATGAGGCTGCGATGTTCACTGCATTCTACAGTGTTTATAAGGCTTTTCCCTGTGGCGATCTCCCTGGATCTTAACTGAGATAGTTTCATCAGAAAGATTAAATGCTCGTGCATGGGTGTCAAGTGAATACGTGTGGTGTTGGGCTCTGACCCGGGTCTTCCAGCCTTGCTCTTGCTTCTGAAGACAGACACTCACTTGTGCCCAGGCTCTGTTTACACGTGGGAGTTTGAGCTTTTGTGAGAAAACTGTGGTAAGTCTTCAACTTGGCGAGTGTCTGTGTCTTTTTTCTTGTCCGGTAAGTTGCTTAGCCTTGCCCTCAGCAGTTAATGCTTATGGTGGTACTTTTGCTAGACTTTAACACTTGTTTTAATAAAACAGCCTTGTAACTATTCATGATTTTTAAAATCGGTGTGTTTGTTTGGTCTTGATGGTCCTGTTCCCATTCCAGCGAGCCATGTCCTCCAACCGATGAGCGATTGGTTGCAGGGTAAGCCCAAGACTTCTCCGCCACCTTTCTGTCTTGATTCTTGCTGCCTTCTCTTCTTATAATTGTGCTTAACTGATTGCCCTCAGTGTTGAAAAATGACTAACGAGGCACACAGGCTCTGGCTTGGACCTCACTGCCTGATCCCCCATGAGTGCCCCTGCCCTTTCTCCACCTGGAGTTATTTAGCTATTCCACATTACCTGAGAGGCCAAGGCGAGTTTGGCTGGTACCAGGGAGACTTCTGGGACCAGGCATGCACGTAGACCTCCCCTCCTCCAGGCAGGCACCAGTGGCCCCATGAAGGTGGTAGGCAAGCAGGAACAGGCTCCTCCTCTCCCTAGCCAGCCTCCAAGAGAGACCTCTGATCGTTGCTTCTTCCCTTCATTTCTCAGAGGAGTTACAGGAGGCCTCTCTCAAGGGCTGGGTGCTAAATGTGGTCCTTGGGCTTAGATGCTGTTGTGTGTGCCCATTAGAGGCAAAAATGTTCCTGTGGAGTTTATATGGCACTTCTCCAGGAGGGTGTGGGTAAGTGGGTCCCTCTGTCCCCTTGATGGGGCATCCCCCTGGGTGTTGGAGGTGCATAGAATATCCGTGAGCCCCCCAAGACAGGAGGGGGCAGAGTTGAGTTCCCTTCTATGCTGCCTCTCCCTCCCCCCGGCCCTTTTTCTTTTTCTCTTTTTTTTTTTTTTTTTTTTTTTTGCCAAGGCAGAGAAAAAGTCCTGCTCCTGAATATTCCGGCAGAAATAGAAGGTTTTCCCTGTTTTCCAGCTGGGCTAATTCATGTTAAGTGCTTTTATTTTTGGAAACAAATATCGTCACTTGTTTTTGTTTTACTTTGCTATTTATGTCAGTTGTGTCCCCTTCCCCTAAATCTCATGACGGACTCTGTGACTTTGGGCATGTTATGTCAGCACACACAGTACAGAAAGTATAAGCCCCTCAAGCATTTGCTAAAATCATAAATGTGTAATGTTAGGCTGCAGTGAGTGGATCCTTGTGTGGTCCAGACCAGCTCAGTCAGGCAGAGCAGCCTAACACCCTCCCACTCGCCACCCTAGAGAAGCCTCCTCGAAGGGCCACTCAGCGCAGTGTGGCTTTTAACTTCAGCAGTACATGGCTCTCCAGTTGGTTCCCTCTGTTCTGTCCTTTCTGAATCTAGAGGGGGAAGTGCTTTTTATTTGGCTCCTGGAAAGACACATTCTGGATTTGGATATTTATAAATGTGAACTGGGCCACTACTGTTTGCCTCTGAATCTCGGGACTCACCTCACAGCCAAACTTAGGTTCCTGGTTTGGTGGCTGAAGGCCAGGGCTGAGGCCTGTCTATGGCTCTTTGTGACAGAGCAGAGGTTTTTAGTGGAGATTGTGGGTATCACAAGAAAAAGCGAACCTTCTGGAATGGTAGGAAGTTGTTTTCCTATCCGTTATCACTGTCCGTGGAGGGGTAGTGTTTGTTCACATAGGGTGTGCGATGTTGGCATTGAATCAGTTACGAGAGCAGAAGTATTTGTCAGGGTTTTATCATTCTGAAGCCCTCCCTCACCGTCACTGTAACCCTCAGATGGGAGTTACAGGGCAGAGTGACCCATTTAGAGTTTTTGAAGAAAGCATGTAATAATGCCTTTGGTCTAATACTCTGGAATTTGCCGCCGTCTCTGGTTTATTCACTCCAGAGAGCGGTATTCCTGGGAAGGAGCGACGCATGCTGGGCAGCCAAGGGCTTGGGCTCTGGATTCCAAGTTTGCCAGAATGTTTCTGACAACATCGGTGTCAGGAGGTCCAACTGCAGTCCTGACTGTGCAAGAGGCAAGGCAGCCCGTTCTGACCAACCCCCCTGCATCTGGTTTGTGTGGATACCTGGAGGACCGTGTTGGTCCTGGAGGAAGGCTGGAAGCCACCGTGACCAGCCCCCCTTGGCAGTGCTAGGCCCGGCCTGCCTGCTGCGGAGGTGCTGCCTGTCTTGCTTTTGTCCGCGTGGTGGTTGAGCACCACAAGGTTCTTGCTCCAGGCTGGTTCCAAGTTAGCCTCTAGTGTTAGACATTGAGGCCTGCCGAGTGTAAGGAGCCCGAAGCAGCGACCCCCCCTTCCTAGATCATTTTATATCAAAGTCATTTGCTCTTTCAGGGCTGAACTGCAGCAGCAGTCCACAGCAGACCTTCCCCTTTGGAGTGTTAAGGTGTTAGTTGCCTCTTCCCCCCATTGTGGTTCCTCCAGGAGAGAGACATCTGGTGCAGTCCCTGATTCACTGTAGCTCCTCAGTGAAGGTCCAGGATGCACATTGTGTGTCTGTCCTCGTTGCCCTATTCGGGACTTTAGGGGTCTCCCTGCCCAGGGGTAGAGTGTGGCCTTGGGGGAGGTGGAGCCTCCTTCCCCAACACAGTGTGCCCTTCTGGCCTGGATGTTAGAAATGCTTTTTCCAGGTGGAGAAATGAGCACCAGTCTTGTCTCCCTTCTGGCTCCAGATCATATATGGTTCATCACTGTTTCTGGAGTGCAGGCCCCTGGAGCCTGGGCTCTGAGATAAGACTCGACACTGCACCCCCCAGCAGTCTCCTCCCTGTGGTGCCTTTCCCTTATCTGGACCGCTTCGGGCAGGAAGGAACAGGGCCGCTGGTGGGGAGACCCAAGGGTGCAGATGCATCTTGAAAAGGAGTGAGCTCTGCGGTTTTACAGAGATTGTATCCAGAGCTGCTGTCGCACTGCAGCCATTCCTCCTTTTCCATGGCATCCAGTCCTGTGTGCCCCCACATTTCTGTCATATCGTTGGTTCTGCATATTTTGCATATCTTAGAAGTTTCATCCCTAGTAAGAACCCAGATGAGGAAACAGCCAGACAGCCGTGCTGTGAGGAAGGTAATTAACACACTGTAGTTAGTGTTGTCCCCTCGCCCTTCACACACCTGGGGATGGGAGGTCCTGGGGGTTGTGGGGTGCAGCCTGGCAAACCTGGGCCAGTTGGGGGAACCCCCCAATACGTCTGTGAGCCTCAGTGAGTGGCTTCTCAGGGCAGTGCCAGCTCCAGCTGTTGTCCTCCCTTTAAAAGCAAACTGCAACTCGTTTCTGTCCTGAATTTCATAGAGCATGCCGAGAAATGACAGCATGTGCCTTCAGCCTATGCTTCTCATGCCTTTTACCTTGTAATTCTGGTGATTTTATGTCCCTGATCTTGGGGATTGCTTCAAAAGGGAAACTGATAGAAATCTCCAAGTCAGCAGTGGGGGTTGACCACTCCACGCACGAAGCTGCCATGTCCTGAGACCTTTCCTCTCTGAGGGCAGGTGGGTGTGGTGCTGTGACGCTTTGTTTACCTATTTCCACTCTACCCTTTTATAATTTTAAGGTTTTCGGATGTCATTCTGGCAACAATTTTGGCAACCAAGTCTGAAATGTGTGGCCAAAAATTTGAACTGAAGATTGATAACGTGCGGTTTGTTGGGCACCCGACACTGCTGCAGCATGCTCTGGGGCAGGTATGGCCCTCCCTGGGCAGGTAGGGTTCTCCCCGGGCAGGTATGGCCCTCCCTGGGCAGGTAGGGTTCTCCCCGGGCAGGTATCGCCCTCCCTGGACAGGTAGGGTTCTCCCCGGGCAGATATGGCCCTCCCTGGGCAGATGTGGCTCTCCCCAGGCAAGTAGGGTTCTCCCTGGGCAGGTATGGCCCTCTCCGGGCAAGTAGGGTTCTGCCTGGGCAGGTATGGCCCTCCCCGGGCAGGTAGGGTTCTCCCCGGGCAGGTGTGGCCCTCCCCAGGCAGGTAGGGTTCTCCCCGGTCAGGTATGGCCCTCCCCGGACAGGAATGGCCTTCCCAGGCAGGTATGGCCCTACCTGGGCAGGTAAGGTTCTCCCCCGGCAGACATGGCCCACACTGTTTCTGAGGCCCTTGTGGAGCCTGTGGCCCACGCTGGCTCCGGTGAAGGCAGCCTTTGTGCGGCAGACTTGACCTGGTGCTTGCTGTCCACTGCACACTCTCACAGGCCTCCTGTGGTTTCAGTTCTTGCCCCATTCTGGGTCTCTCCTGAATGTGGCCTTCCCTTTTATATCTCAGATGTCTGTTTCTAAAGTGGTGCAAGTATTTTTTCTTACTCTTAGATGATACCATAGCAAATATTATTAGTTTAGTTCTTTCTCTTGTGCTAAACCCTCTATGTGCATTCTGTGATAAATGAAATGGTACAGTACTGAGGGGTTTTAACAAGATCCAATGTACCATCACCCAAGGGAATTTGCACACCAGAACCTGCCAGTCAGTCCTTTGCACTCAGGCAGAATCAGGTCTTTGATAAGACAGTATAAGATTTAGCTCCATTTATATGACCCAGAAATTGCAGTCCTCAAATCTTTTCCATGAATCAGCCCATGGAAGGAGCTTCTGAGGCAGTTGGGGTGCCGGGATGTGGGGCCATGCACCAGGCCCCACGGGTGGCATCCTTCCTCTTTACCGAGGCCCCTGGAGACAGGGCTCATTCCCCACTGATGACCTGTGAGTGACAGAGGGGAGATCTGACAGCTTGTCAGGAGTTATACCCTACAGAACTGGAGTGGCAAGCAGGGATGAAGAGCCCATTTGGGATGACCCAGGGAGATGTGCACTCCCTCCCCTCCCCCGCCCCCCCCCCTCACCCGAACTCCTATGCCCCCTGGTGGCAACACTGGTATTCACCTTGGTGTTTGTGAACTGGGCTGGCTGGCTGGATGACAGAGCGGCAGCTTGGTCTTTGCTGGCTGTGAGCATTATCTTGTCTCTTAATTGTCCTGAGTGGTTGCCATACCGGGCCGAGACAGCCTGGGAGGACCCAGGTTGACACTGGAAACACCACTGAGTGACGGAGAGTCTTGGCAGAGAACACCCCGTTTGCTTGAGCCTCTCCCCATCTTGTCTCGTGTGGACACCTCAGCTCACCTCCATTGACTGGGGTAGTCTTGTTACTTTGGGTCATAGCACTGACCTTCCCACTCTTGTCTCACCTGTGTCTCAGTCTGTCTATGCCGCCAGTGCTTGCCTCTACAGGGATGCTGATCACTTCTCCAAGACCCTAGGGCTCTGTTTTTCTCAGGGTTGGGTATATTCTGGAACCTTTTCCCATGCCTGAAGAATAGCACTAAACAAGATATTTCTTGGAACATGGTAACTCTCATTCATTAGAATTACGTTTCTTCTACAGGTCTCAAAAACAGATCCATCTCCAAAGAGGGAAGCTCCCACCATGATTCTTTTTAATGTGGTGTTTGCACTGAGGGTGAGTGAGTGTGCAAATGGCTGAAGAGCACAGGTGGGTAGATCAGGGAGGAGGGTCAGGGAAGAGTAGCAGCAGCTCACTTCTGGTGAGTGGTTGGCTCCGAGCTCAGACTGCTGAGCTGACCCAGCTACTGCCAAGCTCCTCCTGAGCTGCTGGAAGAGTTTACCCTTAGTATGCTCTCCCCCCCCCCCCCCTTTTTTTTCTGGATAAAATACACATAACAAAAATTTACCATTTTGACCATTTTAAAGTGTGGTTTGGTGGCATCTAGTAACCACGTTTTGTAACCACTGTCAGTTCCAGCACGTTTTCATTGCCCTAAAAGGAGAACACTTATATCTCATTTTCTGTCCTCTCTCAGCCCCTAGAAACCACCAGTTTACTTTCTGTCTGTGGATTTACCTATTCTGCATTTTCATATAAATTGGGTCCTATAATACGTGACCTTTGGTATCTGGCTTCTTTAATTAGCATAATGATTTTGAGGTTCACCCATGTGGTACCATGTATCAGGACTTTCTTCCTTTTTATGGCCAAATCGTATGGTGTTATATGGATGAACCACAGTTTATCCATTCATCTGTTGATGAATGTTTATGTTGTCTCTGCTTTTTAGCCATTAAGAACAATATATGTTCAGGGTGCCTGGGTGGCTCAGTTGATAAGCATCTGACTTCAGCTCAGGTCATGATCTCGTGGTCTGTGAGATCGAGCCCCGCATTGGACTTTCTGTTGTCAGCACAGAGCCCACTTCATATCCTCTGTCCCTCTCTCTCTCTCTGCACCTTCCCCGCTCATTCTCTCTCTTTTTCTCTTTCTTTCTCTCTCTCTGTGTCTCTCAAATAAGTAAATAAAAGAATAATATATGTTCAACAATACAATATTGTGAACAGTGCTGTTATAGACATTTGTATCCAAATGTTTGCGTGGACACGTTTTCATTTCTCCTCAGTATACCGTGCACACCTGGGAGTGGGATTCCAGGGTCATATGATAGCCTTTGGAGGAAGCACCAGACTGTTTTCCACCGGGGTGGTCCTGTTTTACATCCCACCAGCAATGTGTGAGCATTCCAACTTCTCCACCTCCTCACCAACATTGTTATTTTCCTTTATGTGTATATATGTTTGTGTGTGTGTATATATATATATGTGTGTGTGTGTGTGTGTGTGTGTGTATGTATATGTATATATATGTATATATGTATGTATACGTGTGTATATGTGTGTGTGTATATATATATACATATATATATATATATATATATATATATATATACGTAAGCTGATAGTTTCTTTAAAAAAATTTTTTTTAATGTTTATTTATTTTTGAGAGAGAAAGCACGAGCAGGGTAGGGGCAGAGAGAGAGGGAGACACAGAATCCGAAGCAGACTCCAGGCTCTGAGCTGTCAGCACAGAGCCCGACGCAGGGCTCGAACTCACAGACTGCGAGATCATGACCTGAGCCGAAGTCGGATGCTTAACCGACTGAGCCACCCCTTTAATTAACGTTTTAGTAAACATCTTCAGTTTACCAAGATCACCTTTTCAGAGGTCCATCTATAACTTCACATGTAACGTAAGAACCTTACAACAGTATTCACACGTTTCTCCTCTCTGCTCTCTGTGCTACCTTGTCCTGCGTTTTACTTTGCCTGTGTCGTAAACCCCACAGGACACTGGCGTTAACCGTTGAGAGACATACGTAATAAGAAAGAGAATCACGTGTTCACCCGTGCAGTCACTGTTTGCGCTGCTCATTCGCTTCCAGATCCACATTTCCGTTTGCTGTCATTTTCCTTCTGCCCGAAAGACTGTACTTCCTGCGGTGGCGGTCTGCTGGTGATGAGTTCCTTCACCATTTGTGAGTCCTCGTCTGGCACTTGTGCGGGGGCTGGTGGACCCTGTGATGAGGACATCTCATCACAAGATGCAGGACCTTTCCTTTAGTCCTTGTGTGCTGCCCCCAGCTCGCCTCTCATACAGGCGAGCTTGCCCCCAGGTAACCATCCTGTACGGCTTCTGTCTGCTTCCTCCCTCTCTTGCCTTGCTCCCTTCTTTCCACCTTTCCGTCTTCCTTTGTCCCATGTAGTTGCTCCCCCTTTGCAGAGTGGATGGGGAGGAGGGAAGGGGAAGGCCTGAGACCGCTGGTCTTGTGCATTAGTGCCTCTCCTCGCCCTGCTGGTGCCTCCTTAACCTGCTGTTCTTTGGCTTCACTGTGATGGAGGGAGGGATGGCCAGTCAGCTCACCCAAGCGGTCAGCTTCACCTGAACAGAAGAACCTAGAAGTTCTTCCCAACTGAGTCCCTGGGCTGTGGTGTTTGGGTTTCCTCCCCTGCCAGGGTACAGCTCCTGACGTGGGAGCTCGAACCCGTGAACCGTGAGATCGTAACCTGAGCCAAAGTCAGATATTCAACTGACTGAGCCCCCCAGGCGCCCCGAAACTGATAGTTTCTTAAGGCAATTGCCAGTGCTGTCTGAAGTTGTGTCAGAGGAAATTTCTTTTCAATAAAGCTGTCAAAATATAAGGGATCCAAATAACCATAAGTATTCCTGGGTTGGGGCGCCTGGGCGGCGCAGTCGGTTAAGCGTCCGACTTCAGCCAGGTCACGATCTCACGGTCCGTGAGTTCGAGCCCCGCGTCAGGCTCTGGGCTGATGGCTCAGAGCCTGGAGCCTGTTTCCGATTCTGTGTCTCCCTCTCTCTCTGCCCCTCCCCCATTCATGCTCTGTCTCTCTCTGTCCCAAAAATAAATAAACGTTGAAAAGTATTCCTGGGTAGAAACTGGCTGATATTATGAAAGGACTTTGAATTACCTAGAAAATTTATTTATATTTAGTAACTATTAGATAATGGAATTCCTCTGAAATATCTCACTATCAGTTTTCACCAAAATATTCAGTAGTTCTTTCTGTCTGGGCCCGTGTAATCTGCATGATGGCTTTTTACAGAAGTGTCCCAGACCAAAGTGACTGGATCTCAGTGACAAAGAAAACAGAAAACCTTCAGAGTGGCAGAAATGAGGCTGAGCAGAGAGGGCACCTGTAAAATTGGGTATCATTCTAAGTCTCAAGGTGCTTTTTTATGTTGAGAGTTTTTGTGTGTGTAGCCCATACCACATTCACTGCATGAATGGCTCAAAACCAAAATAATGTCAGAGAAAAGCTCCTTTATAATGGAGCTTAATTAAAAAAATTTTTTTTGTTAACATTGATTTATTATTGAGAAACAGAGACAGAGCATGAGCATGGGAGGGGCAGAGAGAGGGGAGACACGGAATCTGAAGCAGGCTCAAGGCTCCGAGCTGTCTGCACAGAATCCGATGCGGGGCTCGAACCCACAAACCACGAGATCATGACCTCAGCCGAAGTCAACACTTAACCGGCTGAGCTACCCAGGCGTCCCGGAGCTTAATTTTTAAAACAGGCCTTCTGGGGCGCCTGGGTGGCTCAGTTGGTTAAGCATCCGACTTTGGCTCAGGTCATGATTTCACCACTTGTGAGTTTGAGCCCTGCATGGGGCTCTGTGCTGACAGCTCAGAGCCTGGAGCCTGCTTCCGATTCTGTGTCTCCCTCTCTCTCTGCCCCTCCCCCACTTGCTCGCGCTCTCTCTCTCTCTCTCTCTCTCTCTCTCTCTTCAAAATAAAACACTAAAAAAAGAAAAAAAAAAAACCTGCATGTTAAGACAAAATGATTGCTTAACAGTGGCTGTCCCTGAGCTGTGAGGTGCTAAGAGGAGACTTTCATTTTTATAGTTTTGGCATTTTCACAGTGTAAGTAGTACAAGGGTCTGCCTTGCGAAATGACATAATGCAGACATCCAGAGAGAGAATTCAAGTAAGAAACCAAAGACCAAAAATCCTGGCGAGTGCTCTGCACATGTCAGTACCGGCAGCCTCTGTGAGATGGGTGGTGAGAAGCAGCCACGGCCCCGCCCTGGACAGGGGCAGGCGGGCCCTCTTCTCTGGGGAACAGCCCGTGATAGCAGAATGTGTGACACCCTTGGATATAGCAGTCAAGAAAACAAGCCGGTTTTAAAGTTGTGTGAAGGCTTTTGTAATAAAAATGAGGCCGGAGGTTCATTCTGATGTCCGGTAGTTGGGGAAGGGTTCGACAAAGTGGCGATTATTTTCCTGGCAATGCTGGCTGTTAGAGTCGAGGAGTAGGGGAGGCCAGAGCCTGGAGGAGTAGAGAGGACTGCTGCCGGGTAGAAGCAGCAGGAAACGAGGTGGTGCAGGGCTTCATGTAGCCTAGGCCATGATGTCGAAGAATGGGAGGAAGTTTCAGTAATGTAAAGGTTTGGTATTTTAGGGTAGACAGGTTTTTTTCCTCCTTTTTAGTAGTCTTATAAAAATGTATACTTTTGTTTTTTACTTTGAAAAGTTTTAAACAAACCCCAGATCAGTGACAGTAGTTTGATAACCCTCTTACACCCGTCTCTGATGTCCCACAGCCGTCACCAGGCCACCTTGGCTTCTCTACCCCACCTGTTGCTCTTGTGTTTCAAGTCCTAGACTTCATGTCCGTTCACTTCTATGTACTTCGGACAACATCTCTGTAAAGTACGGACATTTATTTTATAACATGATACCCTCTCACACCTGACAAAATTGGCCATCGTTTGTTGTCACCTGGTGCCTAGTCTATCGAAACTTTCTTCACTTGCCATATTTTTCCAGTTGGCCTGGACCAGGATGAGAACCTGTAGGTCTCTGCCAGCCTAGGACTCTCCTCTCACATTGTCCCACTGAATGTTCCATGTTGGGATTCATCTCATCCTGCTTCCTCTTCATTTCATGTATTGCTTGCAAATTGGACATTTGCTCCGAAGGCCTCATTACATTTGGGTACATGTTTTGGGGAGCAGGAAAGTCTCACAGGCGATACCCTAAATTTCCTGCTGTTTCACATCACCTATGGGGCAAATGTGGCATTTCTCAGAGCTCCCACTCAAGACCGGGCAATTCCGAGGTGCTAGCTTTCCCATTGTGGCCACATAGCCTTGGGCTGTGCAGGTACCTGGAGTGGTACCTGGCCTGTGAAGCCAAACAGGACCCCCCAGCTCACGCTGTCAGTGTAGGTCATCCGGCCTCGCCTGGGTGAACACACCCCCTTGCACGCCTGGGAATATGGCACAGGTGGGCTTGGACATCTGACTTAAAACACGGTCCTGTCCCAGCCAGTGGGATCTTGAGCATAGGGTCAGGCTCTCAGGTGTGAGTTGATTACTGTTCAAGGGAACAGCCGTGTGCGCAGGATCATTCCCCTTCTTGTGCCGCTAAGAGTATTTTGACGTGGATTTTTCTTTAAAAAAAAATTTTTTTTCAACGTTTATTTATTTTGGGACAGAGAGAGACAGAGCATGAACGGGGGAGGGGCAGAGAGAGAGGGAGACACAGAATCAGAAACAGGCTCCAGGCTCCGAGCCATCAGCCCAGAGCCTGACGCGGGGCTCGAACTCACGGACCGCAAGATCGTGACCTGGCTGAAGTCGGACACTTAACCGACTGCGCCACCCAGGCGCCCCACACATGGATTTTTCTAAAAGTCTATGTTGTTTTAAAGCATGTGTACATACTTTATAACCTAGGCCCTCCAGTTCCATAATCTTGTGGGGGAACATTGTTGAGGGGCTGTCCTTGACACGAAGGGGCAGGGCTTCTGCCCAGCATTGAAAGCAGTGTCCAGTCCTCTCTCCAGCACAGGTGTGCTGCCAGGTGTGAGTTCTCTTTGCGAGCGTGAAATCTGCCAGGAGTTTCGAAAATCTCTCCAAGTCCAGGTGATGAGTCTGGGTTGGGTTTTGGTCCAGAAGGCAGGCTGTGAACACCCTGAGGGCAGGGCCCTGCCTGCCAGATAAGCAGGAGGGGAGGCAGTTCCAGAGGTTTTAATCAGCAGTACCACGCGTCCCTTCTCCCACCCCCACCCCTAAGATGACTCAGCCGCCCTCTCGGCCTCCTGAAACACTGAGTCATGGTTGGCCAGTTATCTGCTCTGTGGAGCATCTTCAGAGACCCTACAGCTGCCTGCTCCACCCCTGGCCCGGGTGGGTGTGCCTGCCTGGCCTGGCTGCGGTGTCTGATAGGTTCCAGAGTTAGCACAGGGGTGCCAGGGGAGCTTGTGGGGAACGGGTGGCCTGGATCCTGCCGACGACTTCTGTGAGCCATGCTTATTTCTGCTGGAAAGAGCCTCTTTTCCTGCAGACAGCGTGTTTAGTGAATAGTCGGTGTTGTGCTTCTGTTTAGTACACCCCATGTCACCTGTGTGATCACGTAGCCTGGTCCTGTCTACCAACAGTCAGCAGCACACTGGTGACCACATGCTGCCAGGGCTTGTGCTCTGGGTAGGCTCTATCAAACTAACTGGAGAGGGAGGTACCGCTGTCGGGCATTGTCTCTAACCCGAGAGAATCCCACTCGAGAGAATCCCGCAGCAGGTGGGTAGTGGATCTGTGCCTTCCGCTGCCCCAGTGGGCTACCTCTCTCCGGCCTGGAGTGGATGCCTGATCCGTACCGTGCCATCCTGGATGGCCCTGGTGTGGGGCCCTGTAGCACGGCAGCCTTTCTCTGCTTATAGGAAATGCCTGCGTTCCCCCGCCCCACCAGCCCGGGGACCCCACAGAACCGTCTCTGCGTTACCATCCGGGCATCGATTCCCAGGATAGGGTGCTCAGAGCACTGGTGTTTCTGGGGACAGACCCTAGAGGGGACACGGGAAACCGGGGACAGCAGTGAACCTGGACAGAGTTCCTAACGGTTTGAGTCGGCTGTGCACGTGTGCTACGAGTATGTGTGCTACGTTTGAGTCACGTGTGCCCCTCTCTCGCAGGCCAACGCGGACCCATCAGTGATAAACTGCCTGCACAACCTTTCCCGACGCATCGCCACCGTGCTGCAGCACGAGGAGCGCCGCTGCCAGTATCTCACAAGAGAGGCCAAGCTGATCCTGGCGCTGCAGGATGAGGTGTCCGCGGTAGCTGATGGTGAGTGTGACAGGAGTCTCTCCCCCACACAACAGAGCAGGCAGCCTTCTGAGGCAGGGACCCTGATCCAGGTTTGCGGATGTGGAAACTGAGGCACCAGGAGGTTATGTGACCTTCACGTGATCTTCCTGGGGTGCACAGGAGGGTGCCCCAAGGATCACAGTTGGAAAGCAGCTCTCCTGACCTGATGCACTTAAATGGATTTCCCAGCCTCCACTGCCTCCCTCCCTTGCCCCAGCTGCTGCGGGATGGCTCTTCGTGCAGACTGGGCCTTGCCCACCCAGCCCTGCTCTCGCTGGCCATGTTCGCCTGTGGCGGGAGGACATGCAGAGGGGCCAGCGGGATCATCGAGCTGGCAAAGAGGGTGGTTTCCAGTTCTTTGCTTTCAACTAAATTGACGAAGGACCTGATTGAGTTATCAGCTGACCAATTAAAAATAATAATTGCCAGGGGCTTCTGGCTGGCTCAGTTGGGAGAGCACGTGAATCTTGATCTCGGGGTTGTGACTTTGAGCCCCACATTGGGGTTCGAAAGAAAAATCTTTAAAAAGTTCGAAAAAAATTTTTTTTGCCAGTAGATCTTTTTGTGGATTTTGGTATTTTGTAAATACCTCAAAGCACAGAGCAAGGCCTACCTGTTACACATGCCACGTCCATCTCAGGTCAGCGCCTGTATAAAGAGAGAAAGTAGAAATAGATTTGAAGGTGAACCCAGTCTAATTTTAGCAATAAGTAAAAGTAACGATCACCATACGTGAAGTGTCCAACTCACATGCATTTTCAGTGAAAATTTGCTTTTTTTATTTGGTAGCTATCCAAATGTATAATTATGTTTTGGCAGTTATATGTTAATAACAATCCAGAAGGGTTTTTTTTTAGTTTACTTATTTATTTTGAGAGAGAGAGAGAGAAAGAGAGCGAGCAAGCATGAGTGGGGAAGGGGCAAGAGAGAAGGAGAGAGAATCCCAAGCAGGCTCTGCACTAACAGTGTGGAGCTCACCTCAGGGCTCAAACTCTCAAACCATGAGATCATGAGGTGATCCAAAATCAGGAGTTGGATGCTTAACCGACTGGGCCTCCCACACGCTCCTAGAAGTTCTGTTTTTAAAAGAACATTCTCTTTAGGGTCTGTGACTTTATCACAGGAAATTTTAACGTTTATTCATTTTTGAGAGACGAAGCATGAGTGGGGAGGGGCAGAGAGAGAGGGAGACACAGAATCCGAAGCAGCCTCCAGGCTCTGTCAGCACAGAGCCCAACGCGGGGCTCGAACTCACAAACTGTGAGATCATGACCTGAGCCAAAGTCGGACACTTAACCAATTCAGCCACCTAGACGTCCCTATCACAGGAAATTTTGTAAAAATTCAATTTAACTACATATTTTTAAGGCATTTATGAGAAAGGATTAATGAAAGACTTTTGATCATAAAAATAAATTGCATTAGGGGTGCGTGGGTTGCTCAGTTGGTTAAATGTCTGACTCTTGATTTCAGCTCAGGTCATGGTCTCACGATTTGTGAGATCGAGCCCCATGTCGGGCTCTGCACTGACCAAGTTGGGATTCTCTCTCTCCTTCTCTGGCCCCTCCAAAATAAGTAAACTTTAAAAAATTGCGTTAGTGTGAGTGAGTAGGATGAGGTGTGGCAGCACCCACTCACCAAGTGGAAGGTGGCTCTGGTGGTCTCAGGGGACGCTTTGAGGACGCTTTGAGGGCTGCCAGTGACCTGGACTGTTCCAGTGATGCAGGCTCAGGGGCCACCAGTGGTGACGTTTAAACACAAAAGTTCCATATAAAGACTGCAAACAAAGCAGCCTGAGTCTCATCTTCATTCAACTGGATGCACAGATTTTATAAAAAGCAGTAGGGAATGGTGTGATATTTGGTTTAAATTGACTTACAATTTATTTTCAGTTAAATTTGTTTTTAAAGGTATTTTCCATTCCAACCTTGGCAAGTTTTCTTGCTTTGGAGTCTCTAAATTCTCCGTGTTACGATTTTTGCAGCAAACGATGGTCCTCAGTCCCCGTTCCATCACATTCTGCCCAAGTGCAAGCTGGCCAGGGACCTTAAGGAAGCTTATGACAGGTAAGACAGGTGGGTGGCATGCTTCTTGGTGTGTCTCCCTGTGGGCCTTGTTGCCTGAGCCGTTGTCCTGTGGTGCCACTGAGATGGGGGTGAGAGAGCCCTTCTGCTGGGACAGTCCCTCCCAGAACTGAAGCTGAAGTCACATGGGAGAGCCTGAAAGTGTTTTGCATCATCAGATGCAGGGTCAGCATGACACAGTGCCAAGTTCTGGGTCTGTCCTCTAAGACGGTGTCACTGTCACCTCCTCACCCACGAGGAAACTGAAGGTCAGAGGGTGCTCCTCCTGGCTCTGAGGGACTTGGGGCTTAGGGCCTGAGTGTAGGAGAGCAGCAGACATTTGCAGACACAGCAGAAGTTAACAGTTCCAATTATATTGGTGTTCCCAGCACTCTCTCTGCGGACAAGCAAAGAACCTCTTTTTAACGAGGGTCCACCACTCCTTGACCCTGGGTCTGCAATGCAGGTGGGAGGTGGAGAGTGGGGGTTGGGCAGGTGTCCAAGTGACAGTTCCCCTGAAAGCTTTGCCTTCCCCCTCTACTCCAGGACTGTTGGTTCACGAGGAGCCATCACTCACACCCGAGGGGACCGCTTAGTGCCAGGCATGTTGCTGCACAGACGGCATGGAGGTGCAGGCTTCTCTGGGCCGTGTCCTTGCGTGCAGCCCAGTGCCCTCTCCTGGCCTTCTTGGGGCTTCGTTCCATCCTGGTAGGCTCCATGCCACCCACTGGAGGTGTGCTGGATCTAAGAGTGTGGCCGGCGATACCACATGTTATTGGAGCGCAGAAAAGGTGGCTTGTCCAGCATCCTCTCCTTTTTTTTGATGTTAATAATTTTCCCGATCTTACCAATAATACGTGTTCATTGTAGATACTTAGGAAATGTAGAAAAATAAAGAGAAAACAAAGCCCGTCTGTAGTCCCGTACCCAGTGATACTTGTTATGAGCATTTTGGAAATTTTCATTCTTTTTGCCGTTTTAGCCAAAGCTTTTGAAAGGCCACCTATCCATCAAGTTTGAAAATCAGAGTGTTGAGTTTCTTTCCTGCTGTACCACCACCAGTTCCCATTCTGGTGGCAGGATGCATTTAAGCAGACAGCCGTGTGTCCTGTGCCGTCCCTCACAGGTGGGCCCGAGGCACACACAGGTGGGCACAGACAGCCTTTCTCCTTTTACGCTGTACGTGCGGCCTGCCTTTTGCCTTCGTAGTTGATCCATGTAGCTTAGACTCTCTCTGTATTGGCAAATAAGGACTTTTTCATTTTTCTTTTTTTTAATTTAATTTTTTTATTTTAGAGAGGGAGAGAGCGAGCGCAAGCGAGCATACGCATGAGTCGGGGAGGGGCAGAGGGAGAGGGAGAGAGAATCCCAAGCAGGCTCCATGTTCAGCGTGGAGCCTGGTGTGGGGCTCGATCCCACGACTCTGGGATCATGACCTGAGCTGAAATCAATAGTCAGACGCTCTGCCGACTGACTGAGGCACTCAGGGACTCTTTTTTTTTTTTTTTTTTTTTTCTGCATAGCCAGCCCGCCCTTCCCTTGGGCATTTAGTGGGTACCAGCCTCTGGTGCTATAAGACCTGCTGGTCGGCTCCGTGCACATGTCACTGTGTACGTGTGCCTATGTATCTACAAGGTAAATTCCCAAGAGTGGAATGGCCGGGCTGAAGAGGTAAAATGCACTTGTAATTTTGGTGTATTTCCCCGTTGGGGCTTGTGCCTCAGGCTGTACCCTCCCCCCACTAGCAACACAGGAGATACCTCTTCTCTGGCTTTGCCGGCACAGAGTCTTGGTGAACTTTTGGACCTTACTGGCGTAGTGGGTGGAGAATGGTGTCCTGGCACAGCTGTCTGCATCTTCACAAGTTCACACATCTCCCTTTTCTCTCTGAGCTCTGCCCAGATCCCAGCTCATCTCTCTCTTGGGAGGAAGGGCGCCCTCATAAAGGAGGCAGAGCTGTCCTCTGTGACACAGTCAGTTCCTTTGTCCTGATTTTGCTGACCGCTGGGTGTGGGCCTCTGGGCGTTAGGAAGTGGGGTCTCTAGTGTCGTAGCCACCCCGTCCCTTTCTCTCATGACACCGCTCGTGATCACGTTGAAGCTGTCTCTGCAGTAGGAGAAGTGCTGCTCTCTGGCCTTGGGTTGGCTGGTGCCAGAAACCCCTTCTGTGAGAAGTGTTGCCTGCTTCTGAGTGGGACTCTGTACACCCCAGCTAGGGTTAGACCACAAGCAAAATTCAGCCTAACCTGGAGGTAAAGTAAACGTCAAACCAGAACCAAACTTACTATGTCTAAAGAAAGAACGGACTGCAATTTCTGATGTTTAAACCACAAGTTGGAGGGAATGAAGTCCTGGGTAGTTGGCCCGCCTGTAGCGACTCAGAGCTTGAGGTGGCACAGCGCCCCCTGGTGGACATTACTTTAAAGGAGAAGGACCCTTTAAAGGTCCTTCTGGACCGGATTCCCTTTAAAGGAATCTGTTCTGGGGAAGAAAAGGCTCCCAGGGTCCCACTGTTGGGCAGTTGCCCTCCTTCCTCTAGCCCAGGCACCCTGGTGTGTTAGTGTTCAGAATCTTGTTTTCTCAGGATGAACCCCCATGTACCCTTTCTGTTCTCAGACCCCACCCTGCTCAGGTTGTGGGTCCTGGGGCCCACCTCAGGTAAGCTGGCAACAGTGCCTGTCTGGAGGGAGTCCCAGGGACAGTGGTGCACTCCCCCTGCACCCTGTCCCAGCCTGGCAACAGCAGTGGCTCTGTGACTACCCAGGAGCCCCCCTGGCCTGCGGCCTTCCCTTTGCCTTGAGGTATGGCCTGGCCTGTTGCTGTAGGGTAGGCTTGCTTTGGAGCTAAGAAGGGAGACTTGAGTTTACATGACTGGTCTGGTAGAACAGATCACAGAGCCACCTTCTCCTATTGTCAACTTCCCAACAGATTTCCAGAAAACCCCAGGGAGGGTTTTCTCCAAGCAGAAGTGAGAGGCTGGAAGATGTGAGATGTGGAGGCTAGAGGTTGGGGTGAAACTTCTCAAAGGAGTGGTTCTGGATTTGCTGTTTTAATTAAAATCCAGGGTTGTGGTGTGGCTGACTAGCCTGGTGGCCTTGTGCCCTGGGACCCAAGTGTCCATGAGTATAGGCTGGCAGCATGAATCCCTCAGGAGCCTACCCTGACTGTTCTAGCACCTGTGTCTCTCCATGGAGCTTGGTGATCTCAGTGACAGTGTCCCACTCTTTTGTGTGACTGTTAGGTGGTGTGTCCCATGACATGAGGTCAGGGATACCCCTTCACTTTCTGTAACACAGACCTTGTGGTTGGCGCGTGGGGAAGCACGGCTTGTCCACTGGTGGTCAAAGGAATGAACAAACAGGAGTCGTGTGATTGTGGATTCCGTGCTTTGATGAAGTGTTTGTTGCACCGTTTTCAGAGTTAATGGGGCCTGTGGTGGGGCCAAGAGTCCTCAGAGCTTGGAGGAGCTGTCCGGGCCCTGGCCAGGCAGGTGGCACTGGGGACTCTGCGTTTGTTCCTTGCTGCCTCCCACTGCTGCCCCTCCAGAGCAGAGATTGGCTCCCAGACACCTCTGCTAATGTCCCGGGAGTTTTACTCCCTTTGCCTGTAAAAAGCACATACATAGAAACTTCTGTTTGAAGGGTCACGGCGGGCCACTTGGTGCCTGCTTGCACCTCTTGGATTGTGAGCAGCATCCGCTCCATGGACTAGGAAGCCTGGCCGTGTCTGGGACCAGAGTGGCCAGCAGGTGCTGGGCTGGCAGGGTGAAGGTTGCCTGCAAGACCAAACAAGGGTGTTTTGGCTAAAGTTCGTCCTCGGGCAGTGAGGTGTGAGGGTAATGGAGCAAGCTTGTACACAGTACATTTCCACCTGGGATAGGAAAGATAAGAGCGTGCCTTAAAGGATATGCACAGTCATCGCTTTAGGACTCGGGGCTCTGGTAAGAGCATCTATCTCGCGTGGCAGATGGGGCTAGGCGACCCTATCTGGCCCAGAGCTGTGGGACGGGCTGGATAAGCCTTGCTTGGGGGGGGGGGGGGGAGTGCTTTTTGCGCGGTGTTTCCGGACCAAACGTGACTGCCCTGGAAATAGAAGTACAAGCATACCAGGAACCCAGACCCCTGCTCTGCTAAACACTTGTCTGGAAATTGTACTTTATACAGCATAGGAAATATACTCGTTAATAATGGAATCACGTTATTTGGTGACAGACGGTGGTGACTGCTCTTGTGCTGGTGAACACTGAGTGATAAAGAGAACCGTCAAACACCTGAACCTGATACAGCAATGTGCGTCAACTCTATTTCAAAGTCAAGAAATAAATAAATGAACTGTAGCCTCAGAGATTTTCAGAGGGTGGGCTCCCTCTACCCTGGAGGCTTTAGGAAAAAAACAAAGGGTACTTTGAAAACAGAGCCCGACCTTCTCTTCCCTCCTCTTGGCAGACTTCAGTGCCGCTCCTGGCTCTTGTCTTGCTGCAGGGGCACTTGCGGGGCTTCCCTGGGGGCTCCGGGTGGGTGGGTGTGCTCCTCCTCCCGACTCGTTCCAGGGATTCTTCACACTGCATCCCAGTGCGAAGTACTCCATGGATGGAAGTTGCCAGTGGGTGAACAGATGCCTGGAAAAGTGGAGTAAAATCCACATGAAGACCAGGGAACCAACACGGGAGCGTCTCTCCCACCCGGAGAAGAAGACCCCACGCCAGTGTGTGCATGTACATGGCCTTGCCAAGCTCCTGGGGGAGCAAAAACAGCTGCCTTTGAAATGGTAGGAATCTCAGTGTTGAATTCTGATTCTGTGGTGTTCCAGCTGCTACTTTGAGCCACATCCTAAAGAGGGCAGCTCAGAAATAAAAAGACTCTATTTTCAGTCCACCAGCCTTTTTGTCCAGGTACATAGTGAAACGGAGGAGGGGTCTGCACATGCAGCTTTGTCAGTTCATTCTCCCTGCAAGCCCTGCTTTTCCTCGCCCTTCTCTTCCCTTTTGTTCACGGATGCTGAGACTCGCATCCACTGGAGCGCTCTCTCATCGTGTGAACTTGGATTCTGTAAGAGGCTGTTTTTCAGAGGTTGATGGGAGCTGTCCACCTGCAAAGACCCTTGCCCAAAACTTGGTGAGGCTCTGGGAGTCTCCATCTGCTCATATTTACTTATTAGCACCCCGTTCTCAAAGAACCCAAGAGTAGTATCCTCCTCTGGGACCTTGGGGAAGGACCCTGGGTCTCGTCCCTAGATCCTGACACTCACAGGGTTCACCCTGAGGGAGTGTGGCATCAGCAGTGACCCAACCTTCACCTTCCACACTCAGCCACAGCCTGTGGCCCCCACCCCTGCTGCCAGGGGTGCTCTGACCCTCCCTCCGGGACCACTCGGTGGCGCAGGTGTCCTGGGAGTGTGGCGTGGGTCTTCCTGACACCTCCAGGCAGGGCAAGCTGAGGGTGTTCTGGATCTCTGGGGTGGTTGGCAGTGAGCAGACAGTGGTGTTGGCAGGAATCCTAGGGGTTGTGGAGGTCACAGATGTGCTCTGCATTCTTCACACTTTTTTCTCACTGCACATTCCCTGTTTGAGAAACCCGATGGCCACGATGCTCCTGGCTCTTTGGGCGGACCCACGGGGAAGCTCGTGGTAGTTGGTCTGCTGCTTGACGTTTCGGGGAAGAGATGGTAAGAACAGCCTGTGGGTGCGGGCAGTGAGGGCCATAGCGCCTCCTGCCGGCACTGTGCGTTTGGTGCCCCCGAGGGAGGTGTAAGACCAGGCAGGGCTCCCCCTGAGCCACGGCCTCCCCACACTGGGCCAGATGTGGGCATCTTGGCCTCTCCGGCCAGTTGGGAATGGCAGAGTGGGGTTGGAATGTGATGGGAAGAGCTGGGTCAGAACAGTACAGGCCTTGGCAGTGGGGACACATCCCCTCTCTTGTCCACCTGCCAGGAGCGTGGTGAGCACCAGCCACGGGGGCTTTGCCCAAGCAGCCACTTTCTCTCCGTGTCAGACACCGAGTGCTGTTGGCACTTAGCCCCGGGGCTGTGCACTGGGCTGTGGGCGCATTCCGGCTGGCTTCTCGCTGGAGGGTTTCAGAAACCCCTGCTGAAAACAAGTCTTCTCTGTCTGGTTCTCTGGTGCAGGGCGTATGGGGCCACGTGCCTGCCGTGGGGCCCCCATGAGCGTGTTCTCCCGGCAGGGGCTCACTGAGAGATAGTCCACCCAGAGTCGGTAGCATGTTCCTTGGGCCCCTTTCCTTCCTCCATTCACGAAATGGTTCTCAGTGCCCCCCAAGTACCCCACACTTTGCCAGCCGTGTGAGGAGCAGTTAGTGCAACACAGGAGCACACCTAGTGACTGAATTCTGGTCGGGGAAACTGCATCCTGTGGTCAGGTGCTCAAGACGCACGAATCTGGGGCTAGGGCCGGGTCAGAGCTCACCTCCCGGAGAAGGTAGTGCTTGAGTTGAAACCTGAGACAGGGAAGGAGCCGGGTCACCTGGAGGGAGCGCTTGAGTCAGAGAACAGCGGAGTTGTGGGGACGGTTGCAGGGCGGGGGACCAGATGGCCTCCGGTAGGAGAGGGCATCAGAGAAAAGTGAGCAGGTCACGTGGGGCTTCAGGCTGGGACTGCCGAGATGGGATGGGAGCCGTTGGGGGTCTGAGTGCTGAGTGCGGAGGTTAGATGGGGGCTGGTGCAGGGAAGGTCTGGACTTTGTACCTCCCTGCAGGTGGGATGGTTGAGGCGGGATATAAGAGAAAGGAGGGGTCAGGGACAGGGTTGCGGTGTTCGGCCCTGAAAGAACCAGATTGCCGTCACTGATGAGGTGAGGCCGAGGCCAGCTCGGGCCATTGCCGCGGTACACCTGGGCGGTGCTGGCATCCACAGCAAGGTGGGCGCCGTGTGCTCCTCCCGAACAAGACGCTTGGGGGGACTTGGCACCCCCCGCCCTTCCTGTCCTGCCTACCTCTCCTTTTTGGAGACAGGCCTTGCCCTGCCTGGCTGCTCATGTGTGGTGGGGCCTTCGGCAGGTGTGCAGGGGGCCTGGCTCTCTCCCCTCTGCACAGGAGGCCTTCACAGAGCCCTGGCACTCTGTTTGGACTGCAGATTCCAGGGCTACCCAGGGATACAGTTCTGCGTTCCTAATGCATTTTCTTCTCTTGAATATACTGAGATGTGCAAAGATGATTGCTTGCCCCGGAGGGCTTCGCTTGCAGTTTCCTCTGACTGGCAGTGTGCCTGGAAGAAGCACCCTCGGGTTTTTGTGTGATCTGTGTGTCTGGTCACAAGTTACCGTGTGGATTCTCAGTAGCACCTGACAGTCGCCGCGCCTGCTCTCTGCAGCCTCTGCACGTCCGGCGTGGTGCGGCTCCACATCAACAGCTGGCTGGAGGTGGGCTTCTGCCTGCCGCATAAGATCCACTACGCTGCTGCGAGCCTCATCCCCCCCGAGGCCATCGAGCGGAGCCTGAAAGCCATCCGGTGAGCACCTGCCCCTGCACACGCCTCTCGCCCCTCGGGGGCTCTTCTCTTTAGCTTCTGCCTGAGGTTTTACCAATTACTTCTTCCCAAGAACTGTCTTTTCCTCTTCCTGCTACGGCAACTGGCAGGTAAGGCTCTACTGTTGATAGACGTAAAAACACACATTTTGGGGTCTGCTTTGGTCCAGAAATTACCAACCCCAGGATTCCCCTGGGCCTTCTCGGGCACGGCCTGGGGTCCTGCGCCAAGGGTCTTCACCTCAGGCCTGGGCAGGGCTGTAGGGGTCAGACATCCTGGCGGGAAGCCAGGGTACGGGAGGGATTTTGTCTTTATTTACAGTGTTTGTTCACCGGACCTCCTGCATTTGAATCAGAGCTTGTGGGAATTCAGTTACTTAACTGATTTCCTGCAAGGAAAGAGCTAAGCTCAGTTTTCACACACACATCCCACCAAGTCTCCCGTTTCCCTAGAGACTTTTATAACTAAAAAAAAGAAATGTGGGCACATGACAGCAAATTTGGGGGTGAGAGAAAGCAAGGCACCCCCTGGCCCGCCCTCCCTCCCTCACCTAGTCCTTGCCTTCAAGTCCACGTCCTTCCTCCTGGGTTTCCTTGCTGAGTACGTTTTAATGTGGTTCTGTTCATAGTCTGTGGTGAGTTTGCTTTTCCCGCATTTGGGACTCTTTCCTTGGAAAAGAGTCACGCATTTTTTCAGTCAACAAACATTTGCAGGGCAATCCCAGAGGTGGGGATGGAGTCGGGTGCTTGGGCCTTCTTCAGCTTTGTTCTAATTAGTTTCTTCTGAAGGTGACTGCAATCCTGGTGGCTTCTTAAAGGCCCCTGGGCCTCTCTCATCCTTCCGGCGGCCTCTTCTCCGGGGTTCAGTGTCTGTGTGCTCGAGGCGTGTGCCTGGTCGGGGAGGCCTGTGGCTCGCATGCTCTGGTGACCCGTGACTCTACTCTGCAGCCCCTACCACGCCCTGCTGCTTCTCAGTGATGAGAAGTCCCTGCTGGGCGAGCTCCCGCTCGACTGCTCCCCGGCCCTGGTGCGCGTGATCAAGACCACGTCTGCCGTGAAGAACCTACAGCAGCTGGCCCAGGATGCAGATCTGGCCTTGCTTCAGGTAACCCCGGGGGGCCTGGGGAGACACCCCAAATAGGGGGGAATGGGGGAGGGAGGGGTGGGCACGTCAAAGCAGGCCGCCCTTGGTTGAAGGTGGGAGGTCAGGGTGTCAGGAAAGCAGGCTGCCTGTGTGCCATGTACCCAGGTCCACTACGTGGCCTGCCGTGGTGGGATGGGTAGTTCCTGGATCGGCTCCAAGTTCTGGAATCCGAGTCAGGCCTGGCTTCGGGGCGGGCTTTGTGAACTGGCTTTGGGACTAACGTTGTACTAACCCCTGTGTCCAAGGATTGTGAGGCATGAGGCCCTCCAGGTGCTGGGTTACTGGGCTCTGAAGGATGGGGTGGCAGGGCTAGGGGCTTGCAGGGGCACTCAGAGTGTCGTCGTGTGAGCAGCCAGTACCACAGCTCCGCTTTGCCACTGTGGGAGGTGAGGGCAGGAAGTTGGGTTGAGAGCCTGCCTGTGTGCGGAACCAGGACCTAGCTTCGTGGCCTTGACCTCGACCTTGTATGTGCACCCAGGCCTATGTTCTGTGTGAGGTGCCATCCTCTTGCCAAGCCACGTGCTTGTGGGCTGCAGTTTCTGATGGGGTAGAGATGATCTGAGATGATCATCTCTGAGATGAGACGATCTCAGCCCTGGCTGCGATCTGGTTGGAGTCTGGGTGGGGGCCAGGGAGTGAAGAGAAGCATGAAGAGAAGTTGGAGGCCCTGGGACAGGGTGCCTTCCAGGTGACAGCCCCAGGGCGAGAACGGTGGGCACCATGTGGCCACCAGGGGGCAGCAGGACCTGGCTGCAGAGCAGCTGCTTTCTCAGATGGGCTGAGGAAGAGGATCCCAGGTGTGACGCGAGCCTACCTGGGCCCTCTGGGAGGCACGTCTTTGGCCTGTGGTCCTTGGCAAGGTGCAGGAGCTTGACTCTGAGGCCTCTGTTTCCCAAAGCAGCCGTTTCAGATTCTGCCATCCAGAATAAGTCCTTCCCCATGACCTTCATTTACCTGGCCAGAGAGTTTATCCGATTCTGCCTTTGTGTGTCATGTGGGCTCACGGACTAGATGGGACCCAGTGAGGACCACATCCTAGTCACCTTCGTAGCATCCACAAGACAGAACCTTAAATGTTCTGGCTATTTTGTATACACTGCAGAGCTTGTGTTCTGATCAATACACACTGAGCTGTCAAAGCTTTCAAGTTTCTCGGTCTCTTTGGGCAAAGACAAAGCTTTGATGATAACCCCTTCACGTACCCCGCCCCCACCTCGCCATGGGGAGGCTGTTATTTCCTTCCATAACCCTCCCCACTGAGCTCACTTCAAATCAGGGTTTCCTGCTGGCGTGGCCAGCCTCCCTGGCCTCTGGGACTGCTGCTGCCTGTGGCAGGTCAGGTGGCCCAGTGGAGGCCCCTGGGAGAGCAGGGGAGCAGAGGCTGGCTGAGCCTAGTTGGACCCTCAAGCATGGATGGCCCCACTAGAGAGAAGATGTCAGCTTACCTCATGTTCCTGAGGCGCCTGGCTGGCTCAGTCAGAAGAGCGTGTGAATCTTGATCTTGGGGTCATGAGTTTGAGCCCCGTGTTGGGTATAGAGATTACTGAAGAAAAAATAAAATCTTAAATAACTCCTGTTCCATCCCAGGCAAAGTAAATATTTTGGGCCTTGTTTAATTTATTTCTTATTTTTTATTAAAAAAAAATTTTTTTTTAGATTTATTTATTTTTGATAGAGACAGAGCACAAGTGGGGGAAGGGCAGAGAGGGAAGGAGACACAGAATCGGAAGCATGCTCCAGGCTCCGAGCTGTCACCTCACAAACCGTGAGATCTTGACCTGAGCCAAAGTCTGTCGCTTAACCGACTGAGCCATCCAGGCACCCCGGGCTTTGTTTTAATCTAATCTATTTTTATTTAATTTATTTATTTTGAGAGAGGGCGAGCGGGGGAGGGGCAGAGAGAGAGGGAGACAGAGAATCCTGAGCAGGCTCCACTCTTGTCAGCGCAGAGCCAGACGTGGCGTTCGATCTCAGGAACCGTGAGATCATGACCTGAGCTGAAATCGACTCAGATGGTTAACTGACTGAGCCCCCCAGGCCCCCTTTGTTTTTATAAATAAGACACAGCGACAGTTTCAGGCGTGCTGTATACGGAGTCAGCAGTTCCGTATCAAGATAAGTGTAGTTTGAATCTCCTTCACTATTTCACCCCACCTACCTCCCCTATTTGGGGCTTTTTTTGTCGTGATAAAGTCGATATGCTCTTTCATATACAAATTGATATGTCTCACAAATTATAGGCACAGAGAGTGCCTGCAATCCTGTATTTCAGAGGTAAACACAGTAGATTCCTCCAGATTTTCTGTATATATAAGTTAGGACAGTATCTTTGATCACAGTGTCCATTCCTTATGATTGGCTTAGTAATGGCTCCACAGACCTTCGCAACCTAACCCTCAGGTCCTGTGGATGCAACCTCCCGTGGGACTTTGCAGAGGCGATAAAGGATCTTGAGATGGGCGGTGACCCTGGATTGTCCTTGTAAGAAGTGGGCAGGGGATGTGACCCTGGAGGCAGAGACTGGAGGGATGTGGCCACACGCACAGGCCAAGGAAGGCTGCCGCTACAGGAGGCGGAGACTCTGGAGAGAGTCGTCCTGCTGACAGACACTGCAGCCTGGGATCCGAGTTCAGACCTCTGGTCCCCAGAATGGCGCTCGGGCTGCAGGGAGTGGTGGGCGGTGGACGCCACGGGTGAGGGTGATGACAGGTGGAGGAAAGTGGGTGTGTCCTTGCTTTGGAGCGAGCTTCAGTAGGACTTGGGATGAGAGAGAAGAGTGGCAGTGAAGGAACTGAAGTTGCTGCCACGTTGGCACTGGTGGTGCCACTGGAGGTCCTGTTTGCCGAGATGAGGTGGAGGTGGACTCAGCAGTGTCCCTGGCCTTGCATGTGGGTCGGGGTGTCTTGCCCACTTGGGGACACATAGTGATGGCACGAAGGGGCAGCAGGCTCACCTGGGTGATGCAGAATTAGAAATGCCCAGTGCCAGGGCGCCTGGGTGGCTCAGTCGGTCAGGCGTCCGACTTTGGCTCGGGTCACGATCTCACAGTTCGTGAGTTCAAGCCCCACATCGGGCTCTGTCAGCTCAGAGCCTGGAGCCTGCTTTGGATTCTGTGTCTCCCCTTCTCGCTGCCTCTCCCCTACTGTGTGTGTCTCTCTCTAGGTCTCAAAAATAAATAGACGTTAAAAAAAACTAAAACAAAACAAAACAAACAAACAAAAAAGAAGCGTCCAGTGCCGTACCCTCAGACCTGGGCTCCCCTCTTGAAGTTGGAAGCAATTTCTGGCATCTTAGTCTGTCTCTGGCCCGTCTTGTCTGAGCGTCCAGGAGAGCCGGGCAGTGGAATGTGGTCCCGGGATCCTGGGACACACAGGGATGAGTGCAAGAGGTGTAGGACAGGTTCATTTGACCCACATCCATTACCATGTGGAAACCCATCCCCATGCTGGGCTCCTGGTGGGAGCAGGGTGCTGGCCTCTGCCAGCTTGTTCAGACAAGGCCCTTGTTCAGCTGAGCTGACCCCATGGTCCTGAGCACCTCACATGTCCCCATGCTCGTGGGACTTTTCCTTACTGCCAGCCTGGACAACACCGGGTCCCGTGGGGAGTGACTGTCCCAAACCACACAGTGACCGGTGATACAAAGGCTTGTGTGCTTGCCGTGCCAAGCCCCTGGGTGGGGGGTTGCCGTCAGCTCCCTCTGCCTACAGGTTTTCCAGCTCGCGGCTCACCTGGTGTACTGGGGCAAGGCCATCATCATCTACCCGCTGTGTGAGAACAACGTCTACATGCTTTCTCCCAACGCCAGCGTGTGTCTGTGAGTACCTCTGGCTGCCAGAGCCCAGGGCCGTGCTCCTCTGCTCAGCCAGGACCTCGCTTGGGGTTGGTTACTGGCCTCTGCTCTGTCCAGGTTCTTATTCTGGCCTGGTCCAGGACCACGTGGCCTGCCCTGGGCGTGTGCTTTTCTGGCATTCAGAGCTTCCACACAGGGTCTGTGCTCCCCCGTGTCTGCTGGCCAGTGGGGTCTGGACGGGGTGGTGCCTGGTGGGGGTTGGGAGCCTTGGTCTAGACTTGGGGGCTCAGAGGGGCTGTGGCCTGTGCCCATTGTTCCTTCTGCCCCTCGAGGGAGAGCATCTGGGCTCTGTCCTCATTGCACCCATCCTAGGCCACCAGCTATGCTGAGCCTTCCTGCTGCCCACCCTGGGCTCATGGTGAGGGCACAGATGTCATGAGATGATGGAGAAGCCTGCTGAGCTCACGGGCACGCCCACCTTACCCATCCCCAGGTACTCTCCACTGGCTGAGCAGTTCTCCCGTCAGTTTCCAGCTCATGACCTGCCATCTGTCCTTGCTAAGTTCTCCTTGCCCGTCTCCTTGTCAGAATTCAGAAACCCCCTCGCCCCCCCGGTACAGGAGGTAAGTCACAGGAGTCTTGGGGAGCCCAGGAACCACTCCTCTGGTGTCAGTTTCTCATCCCAGAGCCCTCAGCGCTGCACCCTTAGCCTTGGTTTTGGGGAGGAGGGGGCTTCCTTTGGGGAGTAAGTGGCACATGTTGTGCCAAGGTGATCAAAAGCTAGCTCCCCAGCCAGGCCACCTGCAGACACTTGGGCAGTCCCAAGTCCCCCCACCCCCAGTCCAGTGGAGCCCCCCCTGGCTATGATGAGTGGTTCTTGGGGTAGAACAGAGTTAAGAGGCCCAGATGGCAGGAGAGTGGTGCCCTTTCCTGGGTTTGGGTGGGTGGGTGTGTGTGTGTGTAGAATCGGCTTTGTTTTCACTGAACTTGGGCCCTGCCCTCCTGCTCTCTCCCCCTCCACAGTTCAGGTGGCCACAGGGTATATAGCTCTAAGTTCTGGGCTCATTGGTCCCCAGAATCTCCTCATCCAAGAGGATTTGGAGAGGACAGGCCTGGAACAGGCCCCACTGGGCCTGGGGCAAAGTGAGGGCCAGGTGGGATTGCTGGGTGTGGCAAGGGCTCATCCAGGGAGGTATGGGGCTTGTGGTCCAGGTGCAGCCTAGACCCAAGAACAAGGCTCTGCCTGCCTCCTCTCCGCTGAATGCCTGGAGCTTTGGAATTCTGGGCAGGGACCCAGCACAGGGCCAAGATGGGGCAGGTGTTGGAGATGGGGCTGGGTGTTCTCAAGGCTTTGTCTTCCAAAGTATTTGTTTTAATAAGCGACAGATCTGTTAAACCAGTCCTTAAAAGCAAATTCTTTCCCTTCTCAAGTTGTGAATGAGATGGAGATCCAGGTTCTTGAGTTCATTTAGATGCTGAGTGTGACAGTTCTAAAGGCCGCCTTTCATGGGGCCTTTGGTTTCCGGGAGCTGTGCCAGGCCATGCCAGCCGAATAAAAGACACGCTTTGCATCTGTACCCAGCAGAAGCTTCCTAATGGTCTGGATGGTGGGTGGATTTTCCAAGCCATGCCTGGGGGGGCCACCCTGTCCCTTGTCAAGGGCCCAGATGGAGCTGGGTTTGGTCCTGCACAGTCCCGGGCTGAGGCCTTTTTCTTCTCCTTCTGCTTCTGCTGCTTCTGCTGCTTCTCCTCCTCCCCCTCTTCTTCCTCCCCCTCCCCTCCTCTTCCTCCTTCTTCTGTTGCTTCTTTTTACTGTTGTTTATTTATGTTTTATAGAGAGAGAGAGGGAGACAAAAGTGTGAGCAGGGGAGGGGCAGAGAGAGAGGGAAACACAGAATGTGAAGCAGGCTCCAGGCCCCGAGCCGTCAGCATAGAGCCCCGTACGGGGCTCAAACTCGCAGACCGTGAGATCATGACCTGACTCAAAGTTGGATGCTTAACCGCCTGAGCCACCCAGGTGCCCCTGAGTCCGCCTTCTTGTCACACCTCCTGTTTCGGGGCCTGGAGTGTGTTCTTGAGGTCTTAAGAAGCCTCTTTGTTTTACTTGTTAACTTTAAGTTTAGTTATATTACAGTCCTTTTCAATTTTATTTGGTTTGACCAGGTCGTAACACGCCCATGGTACATCCCTATTTTCATGCCTGGGCAGCCATCCCCTCCCAGGAGGGGACCCCCGCAGATCTGATCAGGCAGATGTGTGTGTCTGAGAACATGCACCTTCCTGCTCAGGCATGCGCAAGCCATATCTGCACAGGCCTCCTCACTGCCCCCGGTCAGGTGGCAGCCCCCGAGGGAGGGGTGGACTCCACGCCCTAGGACTGCACACCGCATTACAGCTCCCTGTCCTTGGGCAGGCTTCCAGGTTGACCCAAGGAGAGGACTTCCTGCTCTCAGAGCAGCAGCCTTTTTGTGAACGGTGTCCAGGCCACAGCGGGCCCGGCTCTGTGCGGTGGGGGGCTCGGGCGACAGGGCTGAGTGGCCTGGGGGAGACAAGGCAGAGCAAGGGCCTCCATGTAATCAGTCCTGTTCCTCGGCTCTGGGCACAAAAGCCCAGGTGTGTGGTGGGAGCAGTGCAGCTGTAAGCCCAGTGCCCTTGTGGCCCTGCCACCTTCCCTGGAGCAGGGAGTTGGGCTTGCAGGCCGGCCAGCAGCCAAGAGCTCCTTTTCTGAGATGTGGAGCCTTGTATTCTAGGGTTGGGCCCCTGAAGCTCATGTGGCCCTAATGTCTGGGATGACTTGTGGGGACCGTGTCTCAGGTCGTGGCTCCCGGATCCTCCCCAGAGGGGAGCAGGGCGGTGGTGGGGGACCAGCCTTCCCCCCATCCCGCCTACCACCCTGGGCCTCACAATGTCTCTTGTGCAGACCCAGCTCATTCAGATGGTCGTGTGGATGCTGCAGCACAGGCTCCTTGTCCAGCTGCACACATACGTGTGCCTGATGGCCTCGCCCAGTGAGGATGAGCCCCACCCTCGAGAGGACGATGTCCCCTTCACCACCAGGGTCAGCGGCCGCAGCCTCAGCACACCCAACGCCCTCAGCTTTGGTTCCCCAAGTAGGAGCCCCCTGCCCAGGGCATGTGTCTGGTGGGTGGGGGTAGCCTTTGGGAGGGTACTTGGGAGTGGCGGCCAGGATCCCGACATAGGCACGGCTGGGAGTGACTGGAGCACCTTCGCATGGCCATACGTGCGCGCGCACACCCACACCTTGGGTGGGCAATTGGGTCCTCGCACGGAGAGCCCCTGCCCCCTGCTGAGCGGCTCTCCCTTGAAGGAGGACAGGAGACCTCTCTCCCTGACCTCCCTGTACTTCTGTGGCTCTGAGGAGAAAGCCGTGTCTCTGGGCTCCTGAGCTTGAGTCAAGAGCAGCCTGGGATCAGAGCAGATTTCACACCATCACTAGAAGGTCACAGTTGAGACTGCTGTGTCCAGGGCCTGTGAAGAGAAAGTGACTGTCACAGCCCCTTCTTTAAAGAGCCATTGTGGCCACAGCATGCCCCAGGTTCCCAGGCTCGGGGTAGATGAAGGGCTGGGAGGCTCCCTCGACTGAGGCCTGACCTTGGTCTTCAGGTCCAGTCCGAGAACCCTGTCCATGTCGGGTAGGAAGGGCGGGATGGGCAGGCCTGCCTTGTGCTGTGGGGGGGCCCTGACCAGAGGGCGTGGCAGTGGATTCCCGGTGGGCACAGATGGCACAACAGGGGCATGTGGGGGGGGGTTGGCTGCTTCCTGACCTATGGCCACCCACAGCCAGCAGTGACGACATGACCCTCACAAGCCCCAGCATGGACAACTCCAGTGCCGAGCTTCTCCCCAGTGGGGACTCCCCGCTGAACAAGAGGATGACGGAGAACCTGCTGGCCAGCCTGTCGGAGCACGAGCGGGCGGCCATCCTCAGCGTGCCCGCGGCCCAGAACCCCGAGGACCTCCGCATGTTTGCTAGGTGGGGGCGCGGTGACCAGTGGGGCTGGCTCAGTTCTAGGGTCAGAACAGAAAGTGGATGGGGACTTAACCAACACAATCCCAACTGAAATCCATCGATGACAAATGGCAGTTGCTGGTTGAGGTGGCGTCTCAGGCACTGTGGTGTCCCCACCTGTGGTGCCTCTGACATTGGGGTCCCTCCAGGACTTCCTGGGTGTCTCTTGTCACCTCTCTGGAAGCAGCAGCACGTTCTCCTCCTCACGGGGGTTGGCAGGGATTTTTCCCACGTGGGAAAGCTCTTGGCCCAGGCAGTGGGGGGAAGGGGTTCCAGGCCTCCCTACATCATTGGTGACACGCTTTGTCAGACCCGGCTTTGACTTGGGATGGGTGGGGGGCTCTGCAGGTGTATGGTTTTCTGGGTGAGGTGAGGAAACCCTCAGTCACGAACCGCATGCCAGGCAACTCTTTGAAGCAGCCACGTCCAGGCCTCCTACGCCAGCCCTGCCACAGATGGCCCCCTAGAGCACTGATCCTGTTTGGGTCCGTAGCCATATGGGACTTCCCCACCCACGTCAGGATGCCGAGGGCGGGAATGGCCCTCAGGCTCGCGTGGCTCCAGGGTTTGAATAGCCGTGTGTCCTCACGGACCCACTTGAGGGGACCTTTCCTGCCTCTGCTGGGGATGGAGGTGTGGGTGGCTGCCTCCCCGAGACCCTGAGATCCCCACCAGCGGCTGTGAGGCCAAAGGCCACCTGGGCTCATGCTGTCCTTCCCCCACCCCCCAGGCTCCTGCACTACTTCCGGGGCCGCCACCACCTGGAGGAGATCATGTACAATGAGAACACGCGGCGCTCCCAGCTGCTCATGCTCTTTGACAAGTTCCGCAGTGTGCTGGTGGTGACCACCCATGAGGACCCGGTCATCGCGGTGTTCCAGGCACTGCTCCCTTGAGACCAGACCGAAGACGAGGAGGCGGAGAGAGGGTGCTGCCCGCGGCGGGGCTGCTGGGCTCTCCCCAGCCCTGGGCTTCCCACCCCTACACCGGGCGGAGCCCTCTGGTGCCTGAAGCCGGACTACAGTCCAGCGGCAGCCTTGGGCCTGCTGTACTCCAGGTTCTCGGTCTCGTCTGGTCCTGGAGGCAGCCTCAGTATCCGAGCTGAGGTGAGGCTTCCAGCTGGAGGGAGCGTGCAGGACTCATGCCTCAGAGGGAGGCCTGCTGCGTTCGTTCCACACGCAAATTCGGGCCGTGCGTTTCTGTCAGACCCTCCTCCCAACCCCGTCCTCATCCCCTGACCCCCTCCACTGCTGCCTTCCCTTGGTCACCCTGGGGGATACACGGAAACACGTCTGCCCCCACCCCTCCGCCCTTCGGGGGCCAGGAACACCTGAGTGGCCCTGCCCTCACCACAGCCCTTGCGTTAACCGCCGGCAGGCTCATGACCAAGCTGTCACTCCCTCTCTGACACGTGATGATACACAAGGGACTGGGCTGATCCCCATCCTCAAGGTGAGTCTGCGCTGGTACACGCTCCCCTCCCTCGTGCAGGCCTGAGGAATGATGCGTTCAGCCTCCTGCCCACACACGGCCCCCAGTGTCCCGTCCTGGAGGAAGGAGGACTGTAAGCTTACGCTGGCTACCGAGAGGAGCTCTGGCAGAGATACAAGCAGTACCCTTTTCCAGACATAAAGCATTTATTTGGTCTTTGAACAATTAAAAAGCCTTGTCCGAGCAGGCCTGTGAGTTCTGTTCGGCCGCTCGGTCTACCACACTGACCCAGGGGCTGCCCTGGACGTAGAAGCGCAGGGGCTTCTGGGCCCACTCTCCTGCTTGGCCAATGCCCACTCGGGCTGCTGCCACCACAGCCGGCTCCCTGGAGCCCGGGGGGCTGCGCTCCAGCCACACAGCCTCGTCCTTGGCCAGGTCCCGCTGGTCGAAGCTCTTGTCGATGGCCATGGCCTGGCACAGCTTGGAGGGGCCGCTGCACAGCTCACGGTCTCTGAGGGCTCGGCCCGCGGCGCCCTTGCGGAGGGTGCTGCGAAGCTGCCGCATGGTCTCCAGGCCCCCCAGGGGCTCCAGCGCTCGCAGCAGGACGCATGCCCCATCCCCTGTGGGACAGACAGACAGCCTAGAAAGCCAGGTCTCCCCAGGCCGGTCGCCCTCCTTACCCCAGGGTGCGTGCAGCGCTGTGGGTGTGACGCAGCTGCCTTCCTGGGCGCCCCTGCACTCAGTGTCCAGATTCGGCTACCTCCACCTTCTGCACACACGACCTGTGTCACCAGGTGGGGGCTTCCCCCATGCAGCCTGAGTGCCTGAGCACCAGCTAGGGAGAACCTATCTCAGAAAAAGCCTGGAGGGTGCTGGTAGTCCGCCTCCTCTCTGGCTTCCTCTGGCTTGGTGATTGGCAGCAATTGTGAGGCTGGCAAAGGGAACCGCAGAGAGCCAGGTGTCTGTGAGCATGGCCAACCCACCAGGAAGCAGGAAGCCTCAGACCTGGCAGATTCTGACCAGGTCCCAGGGCACCCCATTCACCTCACCTACTTGGAATCCGTTGGGCAAGCTGAAAGGTTGGCTCAGAGCAGCCACCAGTGTGCTCGTGATGTTGGGCGAGCCCCACCCAGCGACACAGGAGACCATGTGGGAAGAGATGCCAACCTAGCCCCTCACCTCCTTCCAGCCCTGGCTCTTTGTGTAGCAGTCCAAGCTACTTAAAGATTTTTTTTTTTTTTTTAATTTTTAAGTAATCTCTATATCCAACATGGGACTCAAAACTCAACCCTGAGAGCAAGAGTCAAATGCTCCAGCCAGCGAGGTGCTCAGGCGAAGCTACTTTAGAGACCGGAGACCACAAATGGATACCCTGGGCCCAGGGGCTCACTCGGGAAGATGCATCTCCCCAAATTCCTTCAGTCCTGCATGGCTGGGGACAGTGATGGCCCTGGCCAGAGGAGCCCTGACCCTCCAGCAAGGCTGTTCTAGCGACTTGGCCCACCCCCACCACCAGGGGGTCTGAAGAGGCTCAGGTGGCCAGGCCAGTTTCCACTCTTGGACCTTGGCCACAAGGTTCTCCCCATCGGCACCTGGGAGCCCTGAGTGGTTACAGCAGCCATGCTCTCCCTTGTAGCCAGCACCTGGCAAGTGTTGGGGGTTTTGTGACCAGATGTCCCTTAACCAACCAATTTTTTAAAGTATCTCTCGGGAGCAAGCGAAACCTCAAGTTCCTGAGCCTGTTTTTCCTGGGCCCTTCTTAGCCCACCATCCTCAGGGTGCCCCGTGGGTGCCTCACATGTCCCTCAGTGTCTCAATGAGCCCCTGCACATGGGGCGAAGGAGGAGCCTATCCCTCTGTCCCCACACCCCTTTCCTGGAATGCATCTGAGTCCCACGTCCTGATGAAAGCATGACCTCTTCCCACCAAGTCTACCCGTCCTCACCCGCTAGTCCTCTGTCTACACCACCTGCCTTCCTGGTCATTTCTGTGGCACCTCCACGCTGATGGCAGGCAGGCAACGACCATGTCCTTGGCCTCCCCTCTTCCTCCCTCTAGCTGGATGACCCTTGGCCCTGTCTGCACCCATGTGGTTTCCTGCCCCCCCCTGACCTGGATGTTTCCGGGGCATCTTGGTCATGTGTACAGAAAGTAATGTGCTACCTCCCGTGTCTGCCCTGTCCGCTGTACCCACCCTCCCCCTGCCCCCCGACCCTAGAAATTCCAGGCTTCTCCCCTTCTTTGTTGACCATAGCCCCAGGCATCACCAGACTCATTCTCTCTCCTTGTCCGAGTTCAGTCCCACTTCACAAGAGAGGGTTGGTTCTATTGCCAAAGAAAAGCCAGACAACCAAGATAAGTTTTCCAGGGTGGTAAGAAGACCGACCCCCTGGGGTGGTCCCCACCATCCTCTGATCTCCAGTCACTCAGCTTCGCTCAACACCTGCTTTGTGCCGGGCATGGGACCAATCTTGGGGCCCATGTGGCTCTGACACTGGACAGGCCCAGCTGTCCACTCTGCGCAATCACAACTTCCAGGCCACTGGAATTGTGTAACACACAGCATACCAGACCCCACGCCTCTCTGTGGTCTCCTCAAGCATTTGCTTTCTTGGGATGGTCAGGGAGGAAGCTCAACACACATACAGATGTTGAGACTGGCTAGTCAGAGTGGGCCAGGCAGACCCTGCTCCTGGTCAGTGGTGCCTCTGGCAGGACGACGCTGTGGGTTCTTCCTTCAGAGCACAGGCCTTCCAGAAAGCAGCCACCTGCTCAGGAAGAACAGAAGCTGCCCCAGAGCAGGTCCCACAGGGTGAATGGGTTCTCCTGGGTGCTCTAGACCAGCATCTCTGGGCACTACTGATGTTTTCGGCCAGGTGATTCTGTGTGACCGGGGCCAACGTGTGCCTGTGAGCTATCCAGCATCATGCCTGGCCTCACCCACTAGACGCCAGTAGCACGTTGAGAACGACAGGTTCAGACCCTGTAACTGACCTCTGGCAAGGCTCTGGCCTGAGCCCAACTCAACCCAAATTGATCTCACCCTTGTTTGCCCACAACCGGCCCCCCACAGGTCTACTCTGGGCCACACGGGACGCCACCTTTGAGCTCTGTGACCATGGGCGGCCTTGTGGAACCTGTCTGCTCTGTGTTCAGGTCAACCCATGACCTCTATCCCGTGGGGGCCTCTGGAACCTGTAACCATCCTGTCAGTGTAGCCAGGATTCCTAAAACTGCAACCTAGTTTAGCACTGACACCTCCTTGCTCAGGTACCTGCCCCAGCCTGGTGTTCCCATGGGTCTCCCAGCTGCCAGCTAAGGGGACTCTGCTCACCTCGGCTGGAGACGTTCATGCAGAAGTACATGCCATAGATGATGTACACGTACAGGGTTCCTGGCTTCATGAACATGCCACGGTTGCGGGGGGTCTGCCGGCCACCCCTCGAATGAGCAGCTGCATCCTCGGGCCCCAAGTATGCCTCCGTCTCCACAATGCGGCCGCGGAGCTCTGTGCCATCATCAAGTCGCCGAACCAAGACCTGTGGGCAGTCAGTCTGCTTAGAGCAGCAAGCATCAGAGACTCAACTGTGACAGCTCACAGCCTGGGCCTCATCTCCCCGGTTCAGGATGCACCAGGGCACCCAGGTCCAGCCGGGTCCCCTGCTGTCCCCTCTGTCCTGCTCAACCCCCCGGACCACAGGCCCTGCTCACTAAGTGTCCTGGCCACAGCTAGCAGCAATCTCAAGCTCCGGCCCGCGCTGGGCTGGAAAGTCGGCACCACTGCAACCACACACTTCCAAGTCTTCTTGGTAAGGCCTCCATCTCTTTGCCTCCTCCCCCCCAAGTCCCCCTTGGACTGAAATGCTTAGCCTAGTGCAGGGCAGCGTGGGGGGCACAGGGCCCCCATGCTCTTCCCACACAGCTGGACCCCCAGAGCCTGTGTAGCCCCCTCCACCTGGACTAACCCACAAAGGACCACCCTACTTAGCTCCCACCCACCTAGCTCTGACAGGCATTTCTGAGCAGCAAGACAGGTGCCCGTAGCACCCCTGGCCTGGACCACAGCCCTGGGTGTAGTCAGCTCCACAAGGAGGGGGTCAGTGTAGGCCTTATGCCAGGAAGATGTGCTGGCTGTGGTTGGCTCAGACAGTACCCTGGGCCAGGGGCGGCACCCAGAGGGGACAGGGGCGCCGGCTGAGGACAGGGCAGAGGGCAGTTTCCAGGGGCTATCACTGGAGGGGCGGTGCTTTCAGGTCAACAGAGCACCTAGGAGAGGAGCTCAGGCCGCAGTGGAACCAGGGAGGGCCTGTGAAGTGCTGAATGTGCCAGGGAACTGAGTTCTCAGCCTGAAGACTTTCCACCTATTCCTTGGCCACATTATATTACCTGTCCCAGAAATGCCCGTGCCAGAGGGACTGCAGGCTGGTCGAAAAACTCAGATCCCAGTTGTGCAGAGTGGCTCTTGGGGCTTGAAAAATAGATGCTGCGCTGGGGTCCCAGGGGTGCAGGTGGCCCCAAGCAGGGCTCCATGGTGGAAGGCATCTGGGCTCCATCTGTTAGGCTCTGATGCCGTTGTGCCTCCAACAGTCGCTGCTTTTTTTGCCCCATTCTTCGGGAAAGCTGTGATGAAAACAGACAAAATAAACATTCTGAATAGGTTCTGTGGTGAAGTCAGGCTGGTGGAGTTCAAGGACCGTATTTGACTGCCTGCTTCACCTGCAAAATGGAGGCACGCAGCCACCTGGTGGGTTGTTGCAAGGTGCCAGCAGAATGCTATACTCAGCCCCATGCTGGGCCCCAGGAAGCCTTCGGAAGTGAGGACAGGCGGTCGGTGGCAGGGTCAGGGTAGCCATTCTAATCCACACACCCTCCACATGCTGCGGATGCACAGCCTGGTGGCAAAGGGCTGCAGGGCCTGGGGAGGGGAGAATGGGCATCTGAGCCTAGGACAGGAGGGCTGGTACCCTTATTCCCACTCATCATGTGGACCCCAAACTTTTTTTTATTAATTTTTATTTATTTTTGAGAAAAGGAGAGAGGGCGAACGGAGGCAGAACAGAGAGAGAGGAAGACACAGAATCCGAAGCAGGCTCCAGGCTCCAAGCTGTTAAGCACAGAGCCTGACACGGGCTCGATCGCGAGGACCATGAGATCATGACCTGAGCTGAAGTCGGACGCCTAACCGACTGAGCCACCCAGGCGCCGCACCCCCCCCCAAACGAACTTTTGATCTTATTTCTTGAACCCAGCCCTTTGCACTGACCCTAACCAGGAGTTTAAAAGCACAGCCATGGCCTTGATGGGGCCTGGCCAAGGAATGGGTTTTGTGTTGCTGTGTCATCCACACTCCCCTCCCACCCTGTTGACACGTTGGCAGGGCTCCCACTGTACCATCCCCTCCTCAGAATGGCTCAGAAGGCCACACACAGGTGGATGTGCACCTGCTGACTGTCTTCTCTGCTCCACATCAAGGGCTCAGGCATGACCCCTGGTGAGTCCCCAACTATCCCCTCTCATGACCCAGGATATCATAATGATAAGGAGCAAGCGGGGCAAAGGTGAGGTCTCTCAAGGGACGAGACCCAGCCTCCCACCTGCTGCCACACAGCCTGAGAAACCCGACCACACATGCTCAGCTGTTCTGAGACCAGCTGCTCTCCAGCAAGTGGGAGAAGATGAAGGGAGCAGGTGAGCACGGGGGCCTGGGAAACACCCCGCTCAAGGGCTGGTCTTCAGTAGTACCCACATCTCCTTGGCATGTGGCAGACCCAGTATTTTTAACATAAGTGCTGACGCTCCACGGCAAAAGGAGACCGCCAGTCTACTGAGAGTGGACACTGACGTGACCGTCTTTGCAGCCCAGCCCATCTGCCAATACCCGCCATGGGCTCAGGCGCTGGGACGCTGCCACTTGGGAGTTTGGCCCCCTGCCTGCCTCATGGCACTTGGGTCATTCTGGGTCAGCACTGGTCCACCCTGGGTGGGGAGGGACTCATAAAGCTGCACAGGGACAGAGGCTGAGAGAGAGGCCTCGGTTTCCCCATCAGAGACCTAGAACCTGAACCTGCCTCACAGGCCTTTGTGGTGATGGACTGGCCCAGGGCTAAGTAGCGGGGTGCCCCTGCTGTTGCACCCAAGAATGAGCACTGCCTCAAACTTTGTACGTGGGCACCTCACATGCTTCCCTGGCACCGGTTAGAAATGACGGTTCCCTGAACAAGGGGCCCCAGAAAATCACCTAAAGTGGCTGTGCTTCTGTTTCCTCATCTGTAGAAAAGTAACCAATATCTGCCACACAAAGTTACCAGGATAAAATGAGAGAAGTCAGGTATGCAGTCGGCTGGCATACAGCAAGCACTCAAAGAATGTTAGGAAGAAACGCCCTCGGGCGCCTGGGTGGCTCAGGTCAGGATCTCACGGTTCCATGAGATCGAGACCCCCCCCCCCCCCCCCCCGCCGGCTCAGAGCTGACACTCTGGAGCCTGCTTGCATGCCTCCCTCTCCTTCTCTCCGCCCCTCCCCGGCTCGCTCTCACTCTCTCTCTCTCAAAATAAATAAATCTACTTTAAAAGATTAAAAAGAAACACCCTCCACCTGGGATGTCTCCAGGCAAAACCTGGGGACAAGGGTCTCTTGTCAGAGTAGGTCCGCCCGGCGGAGGGCAGGAAACAGCCTGGCCTGGATGTGGGTGCCCACCAGCCCTCCATCACAACTTGGGCAAACACGAGGTTAGTAAGTATAGAGAGACCATTTATCTGGTTAGTAAGTATAGAGAGACCATTTATCTGGCTGTGACGGGCACTGAAGCGAGGAGCGTGAGAAAGTGGCCCCCTGGGCCAAGCCAGGGTCATTTCTGTGGCAGGCCGGCCCCTGGGGAGGGAATGTCTGAGCTGGGTCTGAGTGCACATTTAACCAAGAAACCGGTGTCGGGGTCTCCTCCCAGACTTCACTGGCGACCTCGGCCGGGCCTCAGCTTTTCTACTGGCAGATGGAGCAGCCAAGCCAGGGCCAACACACCGGTGGGCGCCTGTCTGGGAAGTGAGGCCCGCGTTACTGGTTTCCCCCGGGTTCTCGCTCAGCGGTCCGCCGGCGGAACGACTCCGGGGGGCGGGGGGGGGGGGGGATGATCGCCCCAGAGACCGTTGCTCGGCCGTAGCGCGGGGCAGCCGCGCGCGGAGCGAGAAGCGCGCTCACGTGGGCGCACACTCACCTGGCCCGCCCCGCGCGCGGGCATCCCGCGGCTGGGGCCGGGGTTCCGGGCGTGGGGACCCCCAGCGCGTGGAGCCCACCCGCCCCGCCGACGCGACCCCGGAAGTGCCGCCGGCGCCTGCGCGCGGGAGGACGGAAGCCCGGCGCAGTGGCGGCGAGCGCGGCGCGGATCCGCCCGCGGAGGAGGAGCCAGGGGGCCTCCGCCCATCCTGGACACAGGCCCGGGGCGGCTGGGACTCTCGTGGCGCGAGACCCGGGAGAAGGCGTCTGGGGTTGGGGCGAGCACCCCCGCAGCCTGGTGCCTCCCCCAGTGACCGGCCTCCCGCCCCCGTGTGCACCGTGGTCCGTGCACGGCCGCCAGCCAGTAGTCAGACTCCCAAGAGGACTGGTCCGTCCTGTGTCTTCCTGGCCCTCGAGGGGCCCCGGTTGGGGGGTGGGGTGATGCGGAGTGCGCCTTAGGGAGGTGGTGGCTGAGTCCCGGTCCTCGGAATGCGCTTCCTGGACGGGGGAGGGGTGTCACTTGCTCCAGACCTCCGGGGGGGGGGCATTTGTGGGGAGAGGACATGGGGAGTGGGCCAGGAAGACTGTCCAGGAAGCGGACGCCAGGCGTATCCGGAAGCCCCTGCCGGGGTCATCATCGCCAGCGGGTCTGAGAATACTGTCTGCAGTGTAGCCTCCAACCCTTCTGCCGCCCAAAGATGCCCAGAGGAGCCTGCCCACGCCCTGGAACGGGCTTGCTGGATCACGGCCAGTCTCCTCTAGAGGCTGAGGCCGGGACTAGGACTTTGGGGACCCGGGAACACCCGGCTTGCGCTTGCAGCCTGCAGCTGGGAAGGGCGGCGGCTGGGGGCCGTATGGGGAACGTGCGGCCCTCCACCTCTGATGTTGCTCACCCTGCCTGTAACCTTTCAAGTCGGATTGGAGTCCAGAAGAGGAGGGGAGGGGAATCTGGGGAGGGCAGTGCCTGATCCAGAGGAAGGAAGGGCCATGAGTGGGAAGTGTTCAAGCACAGGGGCTGTTGGCTGGGGACAACCATGGCGGGGAGGGGCACACTGCCGGCTCCTGTGGCTCAGTGGACCAGGAGGGTACGGGCTTCAACACCCAGCAGAATACCCCCCCCCCACACACACACACTCTGTAGCTCTAGGGTCTCTTCCCCTGCAGGTCCCCTTTGCTGTGGCTGGCACAGTCCCACCCTCCTGTACCACCCACTCTGGAAAAACCCTTGAGGAGCGCCGTCTAAGCTTTGATTTCTGTGACCCTGGCCCTGGAAGGGGGTACCTGTGGGGCCTCAGCGACTGGGCATAGGATGATGTCAGGTGGGAAGTGCCCGGATGGGCCATGTGAATGTGAATAGGCCTCAGATGAGCACAGGGTCAGTCCAGCTGGGAGGACTCTGGTCTCCAGCTAGGCCCCTCCTCTGAACAGCCCAGGAGCTGAACTTCAGCCTGGGCCCTGGGCCAGCAGTACTGCTGGCCCCCTCCCCTCAGGGCTCCCATCAGGACTTCCTGGGGAGGGAAGGGCTGCAGCCTTCCAGCTGCCTGCTGGAAACCACCCAGCTGTTTGTGGCACTATGTGCCGCTTCCTTCCGGGGGTGGGCAATGTGTCATAAATCCATGCTGGTAAGGCAGGCTTAGATGTGACTCCCACCCGTTTCTTTCCTCCTTACCCCCTGCAGCCGTTCTGCCCAAACAATAACTCCCCCTTCCTGCCCTCCTTTGTGTCCAGTCCCCCTTCTCTCCTCCCTTTCCAACCTCCCTCTCTCCAGGAGGGAAAGTGAGGCCTCAGTTGGGCCCCCTCCTCCTGGTGAGGGCCGGGGCAGGGTGGATGCCATTTGTATTAATTTTTATTCTCATTTTACAAATGGCTCATGGTCCTTATAGAAATCGGGGGGGGGGGAGCCTGCTTGTTCCCGGAGGGGTGTTTTATCCCCACCTTGAGGATGAGGAGAGAGAGGCTCGAGAGCGCAGCCCTGGCCCCCAGGAGGAGGAGGCAGGGCCGGTGCCAGCAATGTACTTCTCCAGATGTTTCAGCCTGAGTGCAGGGGCTTGCGAAACCTCTCCAGGGTGGGCCCTCCACCGGCCCGCCCCCATTTCCTGGTTAGTGGTCTGAGGCCCCACCGCAGGCTGGAAGTGGTGGGCTGAGCATTCCCACTGTGGCCTGCTGGGCAGGCTGGCTGGGGGTCAGAGAAGGTGGTCCCGGTGGGAGGAGGGTCCTAGGGCCTTCTCTGTCCTCAGTGTGCCTTGCTGCTGGGCCGGTAGACGTGCTGGAGGCTGTCAGTGCGAGATGGAGTTGAGGACACCCTCCATGCTTTGAAAGGAGTCGGTGCTGGGGCTGGGCCAGCCCACGGAGGGGCCATGACTAAAGCCCTGAAGGGACAGCACAGACGCCACAGTTCCAGCAGCAGCACTCTTGCGGAGCACCCAGCACACTAGCTCAGTGTCCTTTTCTCTGATGGAGGGATGCTGACACTGTTGAAGGGAGAGTTGGGTCAGGGCCCAGTGGACTCCACGGCAGATAGCAGAGGGCCAGCCCTCTGGCAGCTTCTTAGCGGTTCTGGCATCCCAAGTGGCCTCCAAGGCGCTCTGAATCTGACGGGTTCTGGGCAGGGCAGGGGGATCAGAGCCCCCTTGGGAAGAGAAGGCAGCCCAAGGAGATGTATGGGGGCTGCATCCTCCCTTTCTGGGGCTGTGCCGCCAATGCTGCTGAGCCTTGGCCCGAGGCACTTTACGGGACCCCTTGCCATGCACTGAGACACAGGGACAGGCAGCTGCCTTGGAAATAGCTAGTGACTTCAGGCCCCCGGCTGGCCTGGCCCACTTCCCTCTCCTCCCCAAATAGCCAGGGGCTGGTGCCAGGCCCATCCAGGCTCCCCAAAGCCCAGGAACTGGCCTGCTGAGTTGAGGATTCCAGGGTAGCTGATGGGGACTCCTGCTGTTGGTCAGGATCTTAGCCCCTCAGGTCCTAGAGGGAGGTCCACAGCCATGGGGGTGGTCCAGATATCCATCCACGCCTAGTCACCTGTCCACAGTTGCAGTTGATTTCCATTTCTTTAGGGCTCGGACGAGGAGGAAAGAGAAGGACTGGCAGCCGGCTTTCCCTGTAGGGGCTCCTTCCCCAGAGCACAGGGCAGTGGGACAGACATGAAGCAGAACATACAGACGTGAATACATGTGTCCCTGTGGACTAGGTCCAGGCCTGAGCACTCATGTGTCCAGGCCTCTGCTCGCACCACCCTTTGATTCCAAGGTCCTTGCTCAGGATGCTGAGCTGGGTTGAGAGCATGGGGGGTCCTGGATTTGCCTGCCAGGGTATACTGAGGCATGCCTTGGGATCAACACCTGTGAGGGGCAAGGGTTTGCAACAGAGACTGCTGGGGCTCCCACTGAAGCCCAGTGCTGAGAGGACCCTTCGGAGATAGCTTAAATGAACACGGGGGGAGGCCATTTACCTGTCACTGAACACATAGACCACCCTCTCTGGGGAAAGAGTATGATTTTTGGCAAGGCGGCTCTTGTCCACTGAAGGTGACTCCTTGGAGGGGGATTTCAGCTGTGGGCCAGCCATGGCCAGTACTCCTGGCAGCTGGGAATGAGTGTCTGGGTCACGGAGCGGGTCATGGAGTGGCACCCTGAAGCATCCACTGCAGGAGGGGGACCTGCCAACACCGGATGCCCAGCCGTGGCATGCTTTGGACGTGAGCCCGGGCCCCGGCCTCCAGAACTGACGCCACTGCTGGCCCTGCCAGCCCAGTCTGGGCATCCAGGTGGGCGGGGCCTGCTTACCCCTGGCAGGGGTCGAGAATGCCTGGTATGGAGAGACTGTCCTGTTTGGCTGAGAGCCTGGCATGAGAGGAGTGGCACGTGTAGGCTGCAGGAGCCATGAGCATCGGCACCAGGCAGCCTCCCTCCTGCCTTGTGTCCCCAGTGCACCTGTAGTCACCCCCCCCCAACCCTCACCCCATGGAGGAGTCGTCCTGTAGCCCTTCCAAAGCTTTCATTGTCTCCCTCTACCTAGGAATTGTGTTGACACGCCTGTGTTCGTAGAGGTCCCAGTATGTGCCGGCACCACTTTGTTCCCTGGTACAGGTGAGGCCATGATCAAGGGGTTCTGTCCCTTGCTCAGTTTCCAGAGCCCGTACATTGGTTGCCGCCTCAAGCTGCCAACTCTCTTTTCTGTGTGGTCAGGAACCAAGTCTGCGGTCAGGCCCAGCATGGTTGGCCACTGGTGGCAGCAGCTCTGTTTGGGGCAGGCCAGTGCCACCTGGTCCCAGACCAGCAAAGGGCCTGAGGACATATTTGTAGGACACTGCGAGGCTTGATGTGCTGGGCCAGATGTGCCCCAAGGTGTTCTGGCATCTGGTGAAAGGGTCCTTAGGAGACCTGTGGTCCCAGTTATGTCTTCTCTGAGGCAGTAAGAGAGACCACCCCAAGGAAGCCTAGGCTCGTCCACCACTCACAGGACCTGGTCAGCCCTATCTATGCCCTGCTGTTGGAACTCCCCTCCCCCCTTTCCAGGTCTTTCTCGACCCCACGTACTCCTGGGATGTCGAGAGAGAGGGACTCTGGGAAATTCCCATCAGCCTCAAGCAGGTGGGTCATTTTGTATCCAAGTCAGACAATGCAGGGATGAGCCTATCAGGGGCAGTGGGCAGGCTCTGAAAGAGGGAAGAGCAAGGAGTGGATGCCACAGTGTCGCCTCTGCTCTGAATGTTTCTGGGGTCGTAGGCCCAGCCTGGCCTGGGAGTGCCTGCTGGAGAGCACAGGGGTCCAGGGAGGGGGTAACTTCTCTAATCCTTTGCTGTGAGGGTGTGCATCAGTGTGTAAACACACAGATGGGAGTGTACAATTGTGGTTGTGTGCATGTGTATAATATGTGCAAGTGATATGGTGTGTACAGTTTTGTGTGTGTCTGTGTGTGTAGGTGTGTGTGTGAGTCTGTAAACAGGTGTGTGTGAATATGTGAGTCAGGGAGAGTGGTTAGAGCGCGTGGGTGTGTACGTGCTTGAATGCACGAGCGGGAACGTGGGTAAGTGTGAGTGCTCACATGGGTCTGGGTGAACGTAGAGGGATTTAGTGTGGGCCTTTGGAGGAGGTTGGTGGTTCGCTTTACAGGAGACCCAGGGACACTGTCCCACACCGCCCCTTCCCCCCTTTCTCAAGCACAAGTCAAGGAGGAATAAGGTCAGGATTCACTCTAGAGTCTGGGAGAGGCTGAGGAACACAGGACTGCCCTTGACGCTGAGGCTCTGTCCGGTTGGGCCCCTAGGCCCTCCCTCCCCGGCCGAGGCGTCCAAACCCATCCCCCCCTCCGCCCCCCCCCCCCCCCCCCCCCCAGGCCACAGGTGTCCTAGCGGCCGGACACGGAGAGAGCGGAGCCCAGGGGCCTTCCCGGAGGAGGTGACTCCAGCCGGGCGGGCCGCGCGCATTCCTGAGCCCTTAGTCAGCGCGGCCGCCCCCTCCGGCCGGGCCCGCCCCCGGCGCGCACGCCCCTCGCTCCATGGCATTCCCGGGCGGGCGGGCCGGACAGGCGCGCGGGCGGGGACTCGGCGCGGGCGCCCTCCGGGCCGGCGGTGGCAGCCCCTCCCCGGAGCCCTCAGGACCCCCCGAGGACCCTCGGTGCCAGCGGCGGCTGCGGTGAGTGAGCGCGCCGGGAGCGGGGCGCAGGGCTCCGCGGGCCGGGCGGGTTCCGGGGCTCGCGTCCGCCGCCCCCGGGGCCCGTCCTCAGCCAGCCGTGGCCGGAGCCGCCGGGAGCGACAGGAGTCGGGCTGGCTGAGGGCTCCAGGTCTGGGTCCCGGGTCCGGCGAGTACCCGCCCCGGTCGGCCGGACTTCCCTTCCCGGAGTTTCCAAACTCACCCGCGGAGGCGGCCCAGCCCGGGATTCCTAACCCGGCGCGGCGCAAAAATAGCCCATGGCCGGATTAGCACGTCCCAGCGGCCTGATCGGGCCGGACAGCGCGGCTCCAGCCCCCGCCCAACAGCTGAGGGTCCTGGGGAGGGCTCGGAGTCTGGGGGTGTCCCCAGGCTCCTCCAAGCTGTAACCCTCCCCCCCTGACGTTTTCCTTCCCGGCCGCCACCGGTGGGTGGTGCTCCAAGTCGAAACTCCAGCTCCGAGGGTGGGACTCCTCGGGAATCATCCCTGTCGCAGCCGTCGTCACTGTGGATGGGAATAATATCACCAATAATAGCAGTAGCTGGGGAGGTGGGGGCGGGGGACTGACCCTACTTCCCGCTTCACAACCTTTGTCTCCCTAATCTGTAAATACTGGAGCTGCGGGGGCCCTGGGATCTACTCCCAAAGACACCCCCTATCTTGTGCTTAGTGACCAAGAGCAGCAGGGGGTGGGGTGGGGGAGTGGGGGCGTGCCTAGAGGCTGGCTTTCTATTGCAGGGAAGATGGCAGGACCCCAGGGGCTCAGGGGACTGGGGGAGGGCCTGGCTGTCTGCCCTGCTGGGGGCAAGTCTGTGGGGCTGGGTGGGGAATGGGCAGGGGATCCCACAGTCATGCCTGCCCAAGGCTCAGCTGGTTCCTGAGCAGAGTTCTTTCTGTGCAGCTTGGGTCCTGTGTCTCTGTGTCTGTTTGGGTGGGCGGGGGTCCTGGGTCTGAAGGCCCTAACCTTGTGCTGGGAGCCCCCCTCCCCAACCCTGGGACTTCCCAGCTGAGAAGATTCAAGGATGAAACCAGCTTTTCAGGTTTGGCCCAGCTAGAAGCTGAATTCTCCCCCATCCCCCCCCACCGGGAGCCAGTCCCAGGCCCCTAGAGAGTCCCCAGAGATTAGGAGGTAGGTGAGGAACCCGCCACCTGGCTGGGGTCCCAGAGGTCCCTAAGGCTACCCCCCCCCCCCGCCCCGTCACCAGGGGTCATTCTGGGCAAGCTGGGTCCTTTACCCTGAGAACGGGACAGAGGCTAGTAGGTGGGCACAACAGTTGATTGGCTCTAAATTGAAGGTACCAGGCCCCAGTCCCCTTTCCAACCCTTCCAAGCAGCCAACCAGCCTCCCGCTGTGCAGACGGCCCAAGTGAGGGCAGCAGAGCTGGAGCATTGCTGTGACCAACGTTCCTCATCCAGCATTAGTGGCCAAGTTGCTGCCCTTGGGAAGTCATATCCTTTGTCCAGAGGGGATCAGCCAGTTCTCCCCTGCCTTTTGGGGCCCTCCCTCAGGGTCTTCTCAGCTCCCAGCTACTGCTCAGGGCACACCCCTCTGCTCCTCTCTCTGGATGAGGTGCTCCCCTTGCCAGCCCCAGCTCCCCCACCTCGGTGTCTGTGACAGGATCCACTTTCTGCCCAAGGATCATATTCCTTGGCTCCTGCCTATTTTCTGGGTTGGATGTGTTTGAAGGTGGACCCCTTCTCCCTGAACGGAGATGCTCCGGGTCAGGATAGCGTGAAGTTGGGGGATGGGTTTGACAGCCCTCCACAGCCTGAGGGACCCACATGGTCTGTCCCTACCCCTGGGGGACTTTGGCCAGGGCCAGCTAGGCAGGCACACAGGTCTCTTGCACCCCAGCTCCTGGGCAGACATTGCCCAAGGCTTTGAACTCCTTTGGAGGCTCAGTGACCTCAGGTGGTGACCGGCCTCTCTGAGCCTCAGTTTTCTTATCTGTAAGATGAATACAGAGGACCCTTTCCTACGGGTTGTGATAGGTCAGCAGGTGTGCCAGGCTTCTGATGACAGGCCATTTCTGCTCTTCAAACAGACTTTGGGACTTGGTTTCCCCTCCTGGGGCCTCTCTAGTACTATCCAGCAATTGGCCTGTCCTGGGAGGAGGTCACCAAGCCCGAGGGTGTCAAGGCACCAGGGAGCGCCTGCGTCTCAGGGGGGAGCTTCTGGGGGCTCTGATCGGTGGCCAGGCGACTCATCTGCCCTAGAGCCAGGCAGGTTGGTAGGATGTGGGCCTTTTCCCTCTGCAGGTTGAGGGATGCTTTCACCTAAGTCTCAGCCAGAATCTGCTATAGCTCAGTCTGTTCCCTTGCGCCCTTGCTGACTGACTGTGTGGCGTGGACCTTCAACCTCTCTGAGCCTTGGGGCTCCCCAGCCTGGGGTGTATCCACCCTGTCAGCCCTTGTCAGAGCCAGTGGGGTCAGGGGCTTTGGCTTTGGTTGTCATATATGCCTGCTGAAACTTTGGGCAGTACTTCTCCCCAGGGCTGGTGCTCCCTGTGCACCACGCTCCCTGGTTAGGTCCCAGAGTGTGATTATTACTGGGGATTCCTGTGCCTTTGGGGGCCTCCTGTAGCAGGGAGCCTTCTGTTGTTCTGTTACGGGCCCTCCACATACATGTCTGGGGTGACATCTGCCCGGTGATGGGTGACAAGGGGAAGGAGGGATTGATGTATCCTCCTGGGGATGGGCAGAGAGCACTGTGCAGGCTATTAGCTGGGTCTCAGGCCTGCCCTGTTCCTCTCTGACCTTATTTCCTGCACAGAAAAGTGGTGAGATTTGGGAGGGTTGAGGAGGGGGGCGGGCCTGGCCATTACCATTACTTAGCATTATGCCATTTATACAGGAGACAAAGAGGCACAGAGAGGCCAGGTGAATTCTGCTTTGCCACACAGTAGCCTGTTTGAAGAACTGGATTCTGGGATGGATGCCAGACAGCTGGTGATCCCTGTTCCCAAGGGATTTCTGGGGATGAGCATCAGATTAGGAGTCAAACAGAAGACCGAGGGTCAGAGATCAGGGCACTAGTGTGGAGGTTGGAGGATCTGGCCCCTCCTGGGATCATGCTCAGGTGAGCTGGGGACACGTCTGGGCAGGTGTCCTGGGGTGGGGCCCGTTGCTCCAGCTGACCTTGGCAGTGGGCGGTCCCCTGGGCAGGGTGGGGCCAGGGCTTGGCGGGTCTTGTCCTGGGGCTGGGCCATTCGGGCTATCCACTAGGCCTCCAGCCGCCCCTGTTGGCATCGTCCTGCCATGTGGCTGAGCGGGCCTGAGTGGATTGGTGGCTGCTGCTCACACCTGAGGATCCAGCCTCACAATGGCTCTGGCCACTGCCCAGGCCAGGGCAGGCCAGAACTGCTCCCCAGTCTCCTCCTGCCTCTTGGTTACACCTTACTAAATTGGGCATCTCTGAAGGGTCCTATCCCCAGTTGCCCCCCCCCCCCCGCCCCATGCCCTGCACTGCTGTTCTGGTGGTGCATTCCCCAGTTGCCCCCCCCCCCCCCCCCCCGCCCCATGCCCTGCACTGCTGTTCTGGTGGTGCATGCTCTGTGGCCCACCTACTCCACCCCCCCCCCCCGCCCCTTCCTTTGGCTGCCCTCAGGGGGCTCCACAGAGCCAGCAGGCAGCTCCTCCTCCCAGACTCAATTGCAGGGTCTTTTTCAGCCTGGTGTTTGCGTTAGCTGCTGCTTCTCAAGCACCAACTGTGTGCCAGGCACTGCTACAGCCCCTGATTTTCAGATGAAAAAAATTGATGCTTGCAGAGGGTTCCAGGTGGTGAAGGTGAGAAGGGTCTCTCCAGTGTCTCAGGCCAGGCTGTCCCCCACGGGCCTCCCTCCATTGGCTTCCTGGCCCCTCTTGTACCTGTGCACCATGATGAGGGTCCCCACTCATCCCCAGAGCAGGAACCTGCTTCAGTAGGACCTGGCCCGGCTCCCTACCCAGCCCTCTGCCATGAGGCTGCAGCTACTCCCACCCCTCTCCCTGCACTTAAAGCAGCCCCAGTGGTAACTTTAAAAAAAAAAAAAAAAAAAAGAAGACTTTCCCTCCCTGTCTCTCTAAAATAGATAAATAAACTTAAAAAAAAAAAAAGAAAAAAGAAAAAAGAAACAGCCCTAGTGGTCCTGTGACCCTGTGGGGCCTTTGTGCCTCAGCCCCATCTCAGGCCCTCATCACGGGCCCTGTACTTGTCCTGCGCTGCCTGGAGGTGTAGCACCTGATGTGCACCCCTGTTTCGTGTCCCCTTGCTGGGCTCGACCCCCACCCTTAGCATTTGGTAAGCCATTGCCAGCACTTTCTACTCCACTTCTGGATGCCCATTTGGGGGTCTCCTGGTGGGACTGGGCCCCGGGTGGGCAGTCTTGATTGTTGCCAGAGTGACTCAGATAATATGTGGCCCCATGCAATCAGGCCCTCCCTGGGCTGCGGTCTCTTCCTGCACTGAGGGGGTCAGCAGAGCAGAGATGCTGTCGGGATTCCCCCCTGAGGGGCTGTCTGGGAACAAGAGCCCACTGTGTGCCTGGGGGAGGCCTGGACACAGAACCACTGTGTCCTCTGCGTAGGCACTGTGCCCCTCCCCAGCCCAGACTCTTTGTCTTCTGGGCCTGCCTCTCCTCCACACCCCTGGGGCCCACTATGGAGCACTCCCCCCCTTGTGAATCCCACCCACTTGAGGCCCAGATGGGGAACTGTGCACAGAGGGGTGGGGCAGACCAGGAACCCACAGCACTGGGGGCAGGGTGGGGATCCTGGAACCCTGTGGGTTACAGAGCACCCTCCAGGTTCTGCCCCAAACACAGGAGGGGTTTGTGTGGAGGTGAGGGACACTGGGAGATCTGGGCGTACCGGCAGGGCCCTGGTACCTCCCTCATGAACTTAACGGCTGTTGTGTTCCTGGGGCTGACTGTCCGCCCAGGCTAGCAGCGGCTGGGGAATGCCAGATTTCCTGTGTACCTTACCACCCTTTTCCCACTTCTTTGCTTGTGCTATCCCTGCCCTGACCCGGCCTTGTGGTCAGCTCCTCCTCCCAGACGCAATTGAAGGGTCTTTTTCAGGAGCCCCTCCTCCCTCCAGATCATGAGGATGGGGCCTTGCCGGTCCATGCTCAGAAATGGCCAGTGTTGACTGAGCAGTGGCTCTGGAGCAGGCCTGTCTTGCCACTGCAGACCCGGTGGTAACAGGACAGCATACACGTGGGTGAACTCCTGAGCCGTGCGAGGGGAATCCAGGTCTGGGAGCACCTCTCAGGGGTGGGGCCAGCCTGACTAAGGCTGTGGGTCCTTGAACATGTGGGGATTGGGGCAGAATGCATGTGCAAGGCTGGGGCATGACTAGAGTGCTGAGATGGGAGGCCCCCCGGTGTGAGGAGAGGCCATGGGGGCAGTGGGAGCTGGGAGGGTCATGGATGTGTGTGGTGGTGTAAGCCAATCAGCTGGCAGAGGTTCCTTGTGCTCCTAAGTGGAGAACTGGCTCATATCAGCTGGAGGTGCTGGCAAAGTATAGGGAGGCTCCTGGAGAGGCCTGTGGATTCCCAGCGGTTGGTCCAGGGCCACAAGGATCTGTGAGCAGTACCTGGGGCTACCCCTGTTTTGCAGAGGGGCAGGAGGGGCAGTGCTCAGCATCCCATGCCCTTCCTGGTCTGTGTAGGGGTGAGAACAACATCCTTTGACTTTCCTGGGTCGGTATACAGCTGGGAGTTGCTCTGAACAGAGTTCCTACCTTCCGTGTTCTGTGTGAGTCCAGTGGGAGCTGTGGGCAGCATCCTGGGGCTGTCTGTAGTTACGCTCCCTGAATATGTGACCTTGGGCAAGTCAAGCCCCTGTTCCCCAGGGCTCAGTCTTCCTATTTGTAAAGTACAGGCGGGGCTTTCTCTATATCTCCTTCAGGGGATTGCAAGGGAGGCTATTTCTAGAGGCGTTCGTGGGTGGATTCCCAAGCCCAAATTTCAGAGTCTGTTTGGGTCTGAAGCTCTTTGATGTAGAGGAGGGAGTTTGGAGTCTCCGCCCTCTCAGTATTGCTTGGCCACTCGCCTGCTATCCATGCCCCACAGTGTGCTTGGGGAACCCTTCCAAACTTGGATGTCCTGCTTCCAGACACCTTGTGGTCCTTTGGGGAGGGACAACCAGATCTGTCCTGAAATTGACCTTTTGTAAGGGGGGAATAGAGTGCCCAAGAGGCCAATGGTCACATGGTCGTTGCCTCACTGTCACCTGGCCACGCAGCGGAGACCCTGATCAAGCCGTGGCCTCTGCTCTGGGTCCTCCCTACTCTGCTTGGGCCCTCGTGCTGTGGCAGGGTCTCCTATGCTGAGGGAAGTCCTCGGCACTGCAGTGCATCTGTTTTTTGGGCGCATAGCGGCCCCTGGTGGTCATGGCAGCATCCGCATGCCAGTGGTTTTCAGTAGGTCCCCTGCTGGTGGGGGCATCCGTGGCCCTGCAAGCCATGTGGCTGTTCCTCTTTGAGATGGAGGGATCACGCACCCCTGTTGTGGGTGCAGTGAGCCCTTTGTCTTTGTAGCAGATGGTAGGACGGTGAGGTATGGGTCAGGCAGACGTGAGACGTGCCCTGCGAACAGACTGGAGTGAGCCCCCAGCCTGGCTGTTCCCTGTGTGAGGAACAACCTTGCCCGCCAACCACTGGCCTCGTTCACCTCATCACAACCTTCGTGTCTTTGGCAGATGTCACCTTACAGGGAGGCATCAGGCCCCGGCAACTGGAATGTGCTGTTTTCCCTATCGTACTTCCCATGTTTTAACACATCGTATCTATAGGTTTATTGTTTGTCTGGACTCTAAGCTCCAGGAAGTCAGGGATTTTGTCCGTGTTTGTTTCCTTGTTTCTCCACCAACGTGTCCCTGAGCACCTAGGAGTGACTCATAGTAGATGCTCAAATATCTGTTACGAATTTATATCTTTCGACATGAATGAATGTATATTGTCTGAGGACCTAGTTCATGCCTGCAACGTCTCTAGGGATGAATGAAGCAGGCACTCAGCAGATTAGTGCTGAGCATGGAGTAGGACTTCAGCATCAGGGACCAGGACCATCCCTGGGCCCAGCGATACTTCAGAGTTCTGTCAGCACCGTTACTGAGTAACACGTGACACCCCCCAGGCCTGCCTTGCCCCACCTGGAACCATGAGTGAGGCCCGCAGGGACAGCACGAGCAGCCTGCAGCGCAAGAAGCCACCCTGGCTGAAGCTGGACATACCAGCTGTAGCGCCCCCAGTGACCGAGGAACCCAGCTTCTTACAGGTAGGCCCTGGCCAGGAGAGGCTGTGGGTATACTCCATCCAGCCTCCTCACCGTGACCCCACTGTCCAGCCCCTGAGACGCCAGGCTTTCTTGCGGAGTGTGAGTATGCCGGCTGAGACAGCCCATATCCCCTCGCCCCACCATGAGGTCCGGCGGCCAGTTTTGCAGCGCCAGACGTCCATCACCCAGACCATCCGCAGGTACTGTATTGCCTCGGCTGCTCCGCTGGTGGGGGACTGGGGGGCTGGGGGGACAGAGGCAATCATACAGGGTCCCCTCTGGGTACTAGGGCTGGGAACGGAGCAAGGGTCCTTCCTGTCTTGGCTTTCTCCTCGATCTTGTTCCCCACATCACCCTGTCCTCCTCCCGCTCTGGGGACCAACTGCTCTCACCTACTGCCTTCTCTGCTCCCCTCCAGCACTCGCTCTCTCCTTCTCTGTCTCCCCCATCCCAATGCTCTGGCCCCTGAACAGCCGACAGGTGCGCTTTGGGCGTGTCCACACTCTGCCCCTCTTGGGTCCCCCTGGTGCCCGCAGGGCCCTCCCACAGCGCCGGTCTCTCTCTCGGTCCCTGCTCAGGTACCTGGGGCAGGGCATGAGTATGTTGACATTAGCTGGCGTGTGCATGGCTTGTGGCCTCTCGGGAGTTGCCAGTGCAGTTGGTGTTCCCTGGGGTTCCTAACAGCAGGTGCCGGTAGTGTTTTTCCTTGCATGTCTAAGAGCTATGGGCAGCTTTCCTGGGCTTGCAGTGCCCACTGCCTGAGTTCTGTGGTGTCCAAGGTCAGGCTGCTGCCTGGGGCCGAGCTCTGTGGCTAAGGGCTGAGCTCTGAGTGCCATCTGTGGCATCTCGATGTCTCCCCCATGGACCCCCCCCCCTCCATGATGGGTTGAGGATCTGTGTAAAATACTCACTTGGGCAAGGCCTACTGTCTGCGGTTCTAGTAGGAATTTGGAGTTGGCTAATTGTTTAGGGGGTGGCCAGGGCTGGAACCCACTCATCCCCTTAATTACACCAAGCCCACCTGGACCCTGGACCCTAGAGTGATTGGAGGCTTGGGTTGGGGCATGCTGCACAAGAGGAGAGCCTCTGAGGCCCCTGCTGGGGTGGGCGGAAGATCTGGCGTTACCCTGCTGAGACCCTCCTATGGCAGGGGCACAGCTGACTGGTTCGGAGTGAGCAAGGACAGCGACAGCACCCAGAAATGGCAGCGCAAGAGCATCCGCCACTGCAGCCAGCGCTATGGAAAGCTGAAGCCGCAGGTCATCCGGGAGCTAGACCTGCCTAGCCAGGACAACGTGTCTCTGACCAGCACTGAGACGCCCCCGCCACTGTACGTGGGGCCATGCCAGCTGGGCATGCAGAAGGTATGCCCACCTTCTGCCTCGTACCAGCTTCTCACTCTGCTCCCTGGACTGGGACTGGGGACACAGCCAGCCTGAGCAGAGGAGGTTCCTCAGAGCTCATGGTGTGGGAGGGTGGTCAGATGGTTCCATAGAGGCACCCAAGATACTCTGGGAATGGGGGCCAGGGGCAAGGGACAAGGTCCTGGGATTGTACCATGGGCCAGTCTCTAGGTGGGAGAGTATCGCAGGGTGAACAGCAGTGTGAAGGCACTACAGGCGAGGATGGGGGCCTCTTTGGGCACCCACACAGCTGTCCAGGGACCCACTGGGGAGTGGGAAGACCAGCAGCTGTGTTCTCTACAGTGGAGTATAGGGTGGAAAAGGATCCCCCCCCCCCCCCCCCCATAGCGATGACCCAGTCCCTGACTCTTACATCTCCTTCCCTCTGCCAGATCATAGATCCCCTGGCCCGGGGCCGGGCCTTCCGAGTGGCAGATGACACGGCTGACGGCCTGAGTACCCCACACACACCTGTCACGCCTGGTGCTGCTTCCCTCTGCTCCTTCTCCAGCTCCCGCTCGGGCTTCAACCGGCTCCCGCGGCGACGCAAGCGTGAATCGGTGGCCAAGATGAGCTTCCGGGCAGCTGCAGCCCTGGTGAAGGTGGGTGCAGGGACTGGGGTGAGGTGGGAACTAAGCTGGCCACCACACCGCACGCTCACCTCCTCGCTGGTAGGGTCGCTCTGTTAGGGATGGCACATTGCGCCGGGTGCAGCGCCGAAGCTTCACTCCCGCCAGCTTCCTGGAGGAGGACACAGCTGACTTCCCCGACGAGTTGGACACGTCCTTCTTTGCCCGGGTAAGAGCACAGGGGCATCACCTGAGACCCCTCTGCCTACGTATCCCACCCTGACCGTGCGTATTTGCTCAGGAAGGAGTCCTCCACGAGGAGCTGTCCACGTACCCAGACGAGGTGTTTGAGTCCCCTTCGGAGGCAGCACTCAAAGACTGGGAGAAAGCCACAGAGCAGGCAGACCTCACGGGTGGGGCCCTGGACCGCAGTGAGCTTGAGCGCAGCCACCTGATGCTGTGAGTGCCACCAGCCAGTGGGGAGGGGGGAGGGCGGGATCTACGGCTGTCCGGAGCATCTGGGCCCTAGGGCACTGATGCCATGGAGGGCCGGGGGAAGGAGTCATCTTGTGGATTGTGAGCCCAGCCTGGTCACTATGGCTGTGGGACCCAGGGCTGGGCACCATTCAGGTCTTGGCTGCCCACCTGTGGGACAGGAACGGAATCCCAGGGTCCACAGGCTGGACAGAATCTAGCAGGGAGATGGAGGGTGTTGTAATGCATACTTGTAGATCGTCCAGGGAACCTCACATAGGTCAGGTTCCACCTCTGCAATCCCCAGGGGGGCTCAGGATTGCTCTTTTTCTGGTGAGGAGGAGGCTGATGGTGGATGACTGCACAGTGCTTTCAGTGTTAGATGGGGGCCAGAGAGGAGAGGCCATCCTGGTCCTGCTGGGAGGGATTGAGGCAGGCTGGGAGTCTAGGGCGGGAGGTGACTGTGCCCCTTCCCCCAGGCCCCTGGAACGAGGCTGGAGGAAGCAGAAGGAGGGTGGCGCAGCGGCCCCACAGCCCAAGGTGCGGCTGCGGCAGGAGGTAGTGAGCACGGCGGGTCAGCGGCGGGGCCAGCGCATCGCGATGCCCGTGCGCAAGTTCTTTGCCAGGGAGAAGCGGCCGTATGGGCTGGGCATGGTGGGCCGGCTGACCAACCGCACTTACCGCAAGCGTATCGACAGTTACGTCAAGCGCCAGATTGAGGACATGGACGACCACAGGTAGGCATGGGGTGGGAGTGTGGGGGGGATGCAGCGTCCAGCAGGCAAGGCTCCAGGTTGGGGGTGGGTTCTCTGGGTTGGAGACGCGGTCTCTGCTGACGCTCTGCCCTGCAGGCCCTTCTTCACCTACTGGCTCACCTTCGTGCACTCACTCGTCACCATTCTAGCCGTGTGCATCTACGGCATCGCGCCTGTGGGCTTCTCGCAGCATGAGACTGTGGACTCGGTGAGCCCTGGCACCCTGCCCGGCCCGGATCTGTGGAGTCTGGGCTCTGGACTCCGTCTTTCCTCACTCTGTGAGGAGAGGGCTGGAGCGGGTTCTGTCTGATCTCTCTCCCCAACCTTGCAGGTACTGCGGAACCGCGGGGTCTATGAGAACGTCAAGTACGTGCAGCAGGAGAACTTCTGGATCGGGCCCAGCTCGGTGAGGGCAGGGCCTTGCGGGTGCCGGAGGGTGGGAACCCTGGGCTCGCAGGGGGCCGGATTCTGCAGCTGCACCTCCCAATCCTCCGCAGGAGGCTCTCATTCACCTGGGTGCCAAGTTCTCGCCCTGCATGCGCCAGGACCCGCAGGTACACAGTTTCATCCGCGCTGCGCGTGAGCGTGAGAAGCACTCGGCCTGCTGCGTGCGCAATGACCGGTCGGGCTGCGTGCAGACCTCGGAGGAGGAGTGCTCGGTTTGTGCCCCCGCCACCGTGTGCTTGCGGTTACCTTGGGACTTCAGATAGAGCCGGTTGAGTCATCACTACCCTAGTTCCGTGCATATTTTGGCGTCCCTCCGTGCGAGGGCCCTCCGCTCACATTTATTCCTTGTATCCCCTGCTCCCCCCATTTCCTGCTCCTCCTGTCACAGAGGACAGTTGTAGCAAGTCTTTGATTTGGGTGTGCTCTTTTTGCACGTCGGTCCTGTTTTTGTGCGCACGTCCTAAGTTTACACAAGTGGTGTTGCCTTATTCTTTCCACCAAACAATTCAAGAAAAAACCAAAAAAGATTCATGCAAGTTTATATTACATCATCTCATGTGGAGGTGCTGTCGTTTATACCAGTTCTGATTTTGGACACGGGTTGTTTCTATTGTTAAGCTAACAGGAATTATCCTGCTGAGCTCCTTTTAATAGTCTCCCAACACGCCTGCACATTTGTGGAGTGTAATTTCATTGAAATTGCGTCGTGGGTCAGTGTGAGGGACTCAGTGACTTTACTTTTGATTCCTGCCTCCTGGAGACTGCACTGGCTAAGGGGTGGGCTCTGACCAGGGCCTGACCCCGTGTCCTCCCACAGTCCACGCTGGCAGTGTGGGTGAAGTGGCCCTTCCACCCCAGTGCCCCAGATCTTGCGGGCCGCAAGAGGCAGTTTGGCTCTGTCTGCCACCAGGACCCCAGGTCAGTCCTGCCAGCCCCTCCCTTACTTCCTTTGTCAATCGCTCCATGGGGTGTGTGTGGGGGGGAGAGGGTATAGCTGCCCCACATGTCGTTGAGTCGGACGGGAAGGCATGGATACCGAGGGTGCAAGGCAGGGTCTGACCACATCCTGGGTTCATGCAGGGTGTGTGATGAGCCTTCCTCCGAGGACCCCCACGAGTGGCCAGATGACATCACCAAGTGGCCGGTGAGCCAGAGTGGAGGGGTTGTTTGTGAGTCGCCCTGTTTTGTGAAGGAGGAACCCACATTCCACCCGTTAGTGATGCCAGAGATCCCCATCATGGGACCACCCTGGGTGTTCAGACGCTGTGCCTCTGGCCTTTGCTCAGCCTGTCTACCTACCAAACACCTGCCTCTCTGAGCAGGTAGCCAGAACAGGAGAACCAGGTGGAAGCCTAGGAGGTCAAGGGACGTTACTCCAACCTGACAGAGGGCTCATCTGTGTCTCGGGGTGTGGTAGCCAGCTTGAAGTCCAGGGAGGCTGGCTTCCTACCTTAGGAGCCTGTCCATCCTTGCCCCATTCTCCAAGCATGGTTGTGGGTCCCAGGGTTGGGGGAGGCCTTGACCCAACTCACCCCCATTTGTGACCCAGATCTGCACCAAAAACAGCGCCGGGAACCACACCAACCACCCTCACATGGACTGTGTCATCACGGGCCGGCCCTGCTGCATCGGCACAAAGGGCAGGTGGGTGTGCCTGTGCTTGTGTGTGCAGCCAGTCCTGGGTGCAGATTGCCCTGGGGCTGTGCCCTTCTCCCTCACCAAGTTCCAAAATAACCCAAGATTCCGAGGGGCCTGGGGTGAGAAGGGGTCTGCCTGGACTTGTCCAGAGCCAACAATGGTGGGCAAGTAGGGCTGAAAGCTGGGCCTGGCTGGCATAGTCAGGTGCCTCTGCCCTTGGGCCACTCTACAAGTCCTTGCAATCCTGGCCTGACCTTCCAGGTGTGAGATTACCTCCCGGGAGTACTGTGACTTCATGAGGGGCTACTTCCACGAGGAGGCCACACTGTGCTCCCAGGTAGGCCTCCAGGGTGAGTGTCCCTCCCCTCTCCCCCCAGCCACTGTGGGTGCTGACGGGCCACTCTGCACAGGTGCACTGCATGGATGACGTGTGTGGGCTCCTGCCCTTTCTCAACCCTGAGGTGCCTGACCAGTTCTACCGCCTGTGGCTGTCCCTCTTCTTGCACGCTGGGCAAGTGATACCATGTGGGCTGAGCAGGGGGGGCTGGTCCCAGGTACCCCAGGATGGCCAGAGACGGTGAAGGGGGCGGCCTCCTTGCTGAGTACCCCCTCACCCCCACCCCACAGGATCCTGCACTGCCTGGTGTCAGTCTGCTTCCAGATGACTGTCCTGCGGGACCTGGAGAAGTTGGCAGGCTGGCACCGAATAGCCATCATCTACCTGCTGAGCGGGGTCACTGGTAACCTGGCCAGTGCCATTTTCCTGCCATACCGGGCAGAGGTAAGACTGTCACCCAGAGTGGGGACTCCCCCATGTGCACCTGCTGCCTGTCGTAAACCGAGTCCACGTCCAGCACGGAGTCTGGGGCCCTGGAGAGTCCAGACTGGGAGCATCTCCTTTTGGCTCCTTAATCTCAGTGTGCTGCAGGCCACGGGAGGCAGGACGGGGAGACGCGGCTCTGGGTTGGGGCGGGTCTGCTCAGCCCCACCAGCTCACAGCCACCCACACTGCCGCCAGGTGGGCCCAGCCGGCTCGCAGTTTGGCATCCTGGCCTGCCTGTTCGTGGAGCTCTTCCAGAGCTGGCAGGTCCTGGCAAGGCCCTGGCGTGCCTTCTTCAAGCTGTCGGCTGTGGTCCTCTTCCTGTTCACCTTTGGGCTGCTGCCCTGGATCGACAACTTCGCTCACATCTCGGGCTTCATCAGCGGCCTCTTCCTCTCCTTTGCCTTCCTGCCCTACATCAGCTTCGGCAAGTTTGACCTGTACCGCAAGCGCTGCCAGATCATCGTCTTTCAGGTGGTCTTCCTGGGCCTCCTGGCCGGCCTGGTGGTCCTCTTCTACTTCTACCCCGTCCGCTGCGAGTGGTGTGAGTTCCTCACCTGCATCCCCTTCACTGACAAGTTCTGTGAGAAGTACGAGCTGGATGCTCAGCTCCACTGAGCTGGCTGGGGCGCTGGGGCCATGCGCTCCAGCAGGCCAGAGCCAGGCACGTGGTCTCCCCCAAGCCTCACAGGCCACAGGACTCGAGTCTCGAGCCCTGTGTGCTGCCCTGCCTGTTTCCTGAACACTGACCTCTTGTGCCTTGTTCACCAGCGGTGAACCTCTCGTACTTCAGGGCATTTATTACACTAGTTCCCGTGATTACCTTCTAACTAGTCTCTTGACGACCACCTCATGTGGCCAATAAATGGACTGGGAGCGTTTTAGCTGCCACTAACTTACCGGAGCTGCCTCGTCTTTCTGGCTTCTGGCTGGGGGCTGTGGAGGGAGATCCTTCAGGCCACTGGCCACCTTGCTTACAGTTCCCCACAAGAGGGAACTAAGTGTCAAATATACCTTCCAGTGAAGTCTCTCAGTCAGGTGGATGGGAGTACACTGTCCCCCTTCCTTACGGTAACTGGCAGCTGATAATGAAAGAAGAACCCATAGCTGTGCGGTCACCCCTGCCCTCCTCCCCCCCCCACCCCGAACCAATGAGAAGCATCTCCGACCCCAATACCACGTACCCAGCCAGCAGCTCAAAGTTCAGCCCCAGGCTACCTCCCTTTCTAGAAGCCAAAGGGTGAAGGTGTTGCTACAGGTGAACCCTGTGAGCTGAGGCTGGGGGCCCCATCCACATACTCTTGATCCCAGGCCCTGTTTCCCCATAAGCACAAACAGAAAGCCAGCCACTCTGCCTTTATTTCCCCTTGCTGTAGAGATCACAGTAAAAGGGTCTTATGGCCAGGGGGTGGCCACAGGGCTCAGGTGAAGCGTCCTCCACCTTAGCACTCACTTGCACTATCCTCTGCCCTTGCTTCCCCTCTGGGACTGGGCAGCACCAGTCCCTCCGGCCCCAAGTACTGTGGCTTTTTTACTTTCCAAACTAAGAAGCAGATGGATGAATCCTGTACAGAGGGCCAGGCCCATCTGCCACACGATTAGGGTGTTCCAGCTAGGTGCAGGCCACCTCAACACTCTTCTGCAAAAAGGGAACAGTTTCGAAGGCTTCCTCCTGGGGGTGGGGAGAGCTTGGCCAGTAGCACAGTTGTCCTCGTCTGGAGGTTCATTTTTGCCTCAGCTTTTTGATGAAGGACACCTCATCCCGATTCCGGATACCGTAACTGAAAGAGGAGGGCTGTGGTGTGAGGTCTGTTTGTGACTCCTCACCAGAGACTCATGTCAGGGACCAAGAAAGGACAGATAGGAAGAGCACCGTGTCCAGGAAGGTGAGGAAGTGGCAGTGGCCATCGCCCCATAGCCCACACTGTGCCAGCGGGCAGCCTTTCTCCTGCACACACGCTCTCACTGCCCTCCTCTGGCTGTGGGAAGCCCCACCCTGCCACTAGTGAGCAGCGCTCACACCGTGCTTACGCCTCCCGTTCCGGTAGGAAGGGCCCCCAGGAAACTCCTTGCAGGAAGGAGTCAGTCCATCCAGGGACTGTGCTGGTCTTGGTTATTCCCCGGTAAGTGATTTAAGACTCCTCCTTCCGGGGAAGAGGCCCCGGCCCTCTGGCAGGGCTTGGGGAACAAGAGGGCAACACACTAGATGCAGCTCAAAATGTGGCCCCAACTTACTCTCGAAGCTTCTTCCTGTCCTCAGTGAGCTTCTCTCCTGCAGAGGTCAGGTAGTATGTCCTCCACACATAGGACCTGCAAGATTCAGATGGGGATTCAGGTAAACCACAAGCACGGTGACTGGCCAGATGGGATGCAGGGGCTGTGTGTGAGATGAGCTCAAGGTGCTCAATCCTGGGGGCCCAGGGCAGGTGGCCTCTTCTTGGCCTTTCCTGCACCACGTATGCACCGGGCATGAGGTAGCTCTAAGGAAGCACTGCTCTCAACGGGCTGTGTGGGGTGGCTGGGAGCCAAACACACCTTATTAACAAAACAGGCGAATACCAACACACAGGCAACAAGACATCTGACCTAGTGGGAGTGAGGAGAGCACCCACGTAAAGATGGGGTGGGGCTGCTGAAAGCTGCCCCATCCGTAACCAGGGAGACCACTTCCAGCCACTGGAAATGCTATCTAGGTGAGGTGAAAGAGCATGAAAGGGCAGCTGAGGCAGGACTCCCAGGCATGGAGGCAGCCACCACGTCTCCATGCTTGGGACAGGGAGCTCAGACCCCGTTGGCACTTTGCAGCATACAGGCAGCAGGTGCTCGTGCGGCACCAGCCCTTCCTGTGGCTCCACTTACCAGCTGATGTGCTGAATGCCTCCTTCCCGCTCCTGCCTGAGCTGCACGTATCTCTGAATGGCCTTCTTCAGGTCCAGGACCGTGGCATTCTGTACCACAACCACAGCTGCAACACAAAAGGAGAACAGCCATGGCGGGGAGCCACGGCCTCGGATGGCAGGAAAGGAACCCAGAAGCTCTGTCCAGATGGTTTTGGATGGAGATTCAGATCCGGGTAGGGTAGGCTTGTGCTTGCCCCAGTATCCTTGGACGTGGCCCTTGAGTTTCCCACTGAGCAGCCATGTTAGCATCTTGCCTGTGTGAAAACTCAGACTGCATGGTCCAAAAGGAGAAGGGAGCACTTACGCATTATTTCTCCATCCATCTTGCACACTCGGACTGTCATTGCTTGGCCATATTCTAGTGCTATTTGTGAATTGACTTCTTCTAAAGTAACCTACAAAAAGACCAAGGGTGGAAGTGGGATCCCTGCCTCTCTTTACCATCCCAAACAACAACAAAAGAAAGCAAGCTGATAGTGTCCAAAAAGCAGTACCATATATATTTTTTTAATGTTTATTTATTTTTGAGACAGAGACAGAGCATGAATGGGGGAGGGGCAGAGAGAGAGGGAGACACAGAATCGGAAGCAGGCTCCAGGCTCTGAGCCATCAGCCCAGAGCCCAACGCGGGGCTCGAACTCACGGACCGCGAGATCGTGACCTGAGCTGAAGTCGGACGCTCAACCGACTGAGCCACCCAGGCGCCCCAGCAGTACCATATTTTATGAAGAACAAGAAACAAAATTTCTTGCTTGTATGGTAGGGTTTTCCCCAGTTCCACCCACGTGTTTGTATTTAATGTGCAAAGTGGATAGGATCTCGGGAGAAAGAGGAGTGCAGAAACAGGAGGATGAGGATCAGATCCGGGTTCTGGGGCTCGGTAGCAGGAAGAACAATGTCAGTTGAGTCTGAGAGCCCCTAATTACCAGGATTCAGGCCAGGGCCCAGGACAACGTAGACGTGAGTCTACCTTTACCTTTAGCATCCTTGTTATTTTGCTCATATTGGAGTTTTATTTTTTAATTGTATTATTCTTTAGTTGTATTACAATGTTTTATCATTACCGTGTTGTGGTGTCCTGGTAAATCCTGCACACGTGACTCATGTCTACATTGTCCTGGGCCCTGGCCTGAATCCTGGTAATTAGGGGCTCTCAGACTGAACTGACATTGTTCTTCCTGCTACAAGGATTTAAAGACAGGACCGTCCTGAGGCACACTGAAGGCTGATAAGTGAAAACCCATCAATGCTGATCTGGTCTTTACGTAAAATTTCACTGTTTTGTTTATCACAGACTTGTTCACATGACCTTCGAGTTTTTGAAACAGTGTATTAAAAGGTCATATAGCCTGACTTTTTTGTTGTTGTTGTGGTTTGTTTGACCCCTTTAAATTCTGCTCGCCAGGTGAGAGCCTCGTTCGCCCACCCAACCCCCACCTCCATCCCCGCCCCGGTTAAGACCTTCGTTTGAGCCCAGAGGCGCCTTCCCCTAGCTCCCCATCAGGGCCTCCAGAGGTCCGTCAGCGGGAGCACCGCCCGGCGGGGAACGACCCCCGGCGGCTCCCCGCCCGCGCGCACCTGGATCGGTAGATCGCATAGCAGCGGGTCCTGCACGACCATGGCGAGACCCTCCTGGAACACGTCTACCGCCTCGGAGTGTGGCAGCGCCTCCTCTTCGTCCTCATCGTCCTCGGGCGTCTCGGGCCGCACAGCCACCTCCTCCTCCGCCTGCTCCAGGGCGCCTCTTAGTCCCCAGGCACGGCCCGCACTACCTGTTGGGGTACGCGACGGAGGCGGGGCGCGCACCCGCGGGGACAGCAGCCCAGTCACGGGGTTTGCGAGGGGCGGGGCCGCCACGAGGACCAATGAGAAGCGCGAGGCGGCCTGCCGCAGTGCTCACTGGGAACGCGAAATCGGCGTTTCCATTGGTAGGCCGGGGGGTGGGGCGGATTCCCGAACCAATGTGAGCTGGAGACGGGCCTGGTGTCTGTGCCCCGCGGCCGGCCGCGGGGGTTGCCGGTAGGTTGCGGGACCCAGGCGGCCGCCATGCTGCTCTTCTGCCCTGGTTGCGGGAATGGGCTAATCGTGGAAGAGGGACAGCGCTGCCACCGCTTCGCCTGCAACACCTGCCCCTACGTGCACAACATCACCCGCAAGGTGGGGCCCAGAAGCCGGCGCCGAGCCGGGAGCCTCCCGCTTCCCCTCCCACCAGCCCCGAGTCCGCCTTCATGCGCCCTTGCTCTCGCAGCCACTTCCCGTCGGAGGCAGATCCTGTGGTCCCTACCTTGATCCGGCTGTTTGTCCCGCCCCACTGCCGTCACCTTGGGCTCCGTCCAGTCATCTCCTGGCGTTGCAGTCCTAACCTCGCCCTCGGGCTTCAGGCCCGCGCGCGCGTTCCCGCCACTGTATTCACGGCAGCTGCCCGAGTGATCCTGTCAACGTTTAAGTCAGATCAAGTCCGTCCTGTGCTCGAAAAGTCTCAGTATCTCCCCCGCACATTCCCAGGGCCGGGTAGGCTCTGACGCCAGCACCTCCCCGCGACCTTGCAAGTCTGATGGCACGTCCTAATGTACTCTTCGTCCCCAGCAACAGCAGCCTCTTGGAGGAGCCCCCATTGCGCACGTGCTACCCGGCTTTTGCACATGCCTTCTGCTCGGCTTACTTTTTCCCTAGATAACCATGCCACTCGTTGGTCGTGTCTTAAGTGACTGCTGCGTTTAAAACTTCAGCTCCTCCCCCCATTTTGTCCGCCTTCCCTTTTTTATTTTAATCCATCGGACTCCTTGCCCTCTAATATACTTTGTAACTTAGGTGCTTTATCACTACTAGGACATAAGGTGTAAGGAAGGCAGTGATGTTTGTTTTGTACCCTGTTATGCTCTGGTGTGAACCTGGAATGTAGTGAAATAATGCACTCTCTATTATAAGTTGTTGTTTTGCCTTGATGATAACATCCTTATTTATTAGCACGCTTTTACTTTTTAGAAGCAGAGCCCTCCCTCCTTATGTTTGTGTATTACTCTCCCGCAGGGCTGTGTTGTGGGAGTTTAGGATCTGAAACTGGGAAGAGTGAACTCTTAGGTAACCCTGAAATTTCAAGGATGCGTGGTAAAACTTGGGAAGGAAGCCCAATGTGACCTGCTTTGAAAGCCCTCTGGCTGGGCTCCCCAGCCAAGTGGTACGCTTTGGCTTTAGTTGTGTTTCTCTCATTTTGGGTTATGTAGTACCGTTGAAGTGTGAGATCCCACCTGTGCTGTTTTCCTTCCTGCTCTGCGTGTCCTCCAGTCCTCCCACAGATTTTTTTTTCTCACCAGTGACTCTTTCTCTTCTTTTGGGGGGTATCCCAAGCCTGGATCCTCTAAATCCCAATGGCAAGTCCTGCTCTGTGAGAGTAGAAACTGTTTTCTTTTAGTAGCCCTCTCGTCTGCCTTGAAGGAAGTCTGGCGAGACACTTGAGGACAGGTATGGTTTGGTGACCCAGGTTTGTAATGTTCCCTTACTTGGAGCCTGAAGACTTGCTGTTGTTTGTTAGGTAACAAATCGGAAATACCCAAAGCTGAAAGAAGTGGATGACGTGCTTGGTGGAGCAGCGGCCTGGGAGAATGTTGACTCTACTGCAGGTGAGAAGGAACCTTTTCTGGTACTGAGCTGTGGAGAGAGATGAGGCTGCTGAGGCTGCTTACGGTGACACTTCACATGTCCAAGTCAGTGATGTACTTGGAGGAAGTGAGCTTCTAAAAACAGAAAGTGTGTCAATGTTTTCCTTTAATAATTCATTACTAAGACAGACAGTATAGGCACAGACCTAGACTAGAGTCTCAGAGTGACCTCTTCATGTTTGATGACCTTGCTGGGCTCTCTTGACCTTTCTGGGGCTATTCCATATTCCCTGATTATGAGAGCGTGAAGTGAGTCAATCCAACACACTCCATAGCTGTGATGATAGCCACAGTGACAGGACTGAAAGAAGTCAGAGCCTAAGGGAAAAAATTCTGGTGTCGATTTTTAAAAGTTAGTGCCCGAGAGCTTTAAAGTGCTTTTTTTTTTTTCCAATATATGAAATTTATTGTCAAATTGGTTTCCATACGACACCCAGTGCTCATCCCAAAAGGTGCCCTCCTCAATACCCATCACCCACCCTCCCCTCCCTCCCACCCCCCATCAACCCTCAGTTTGTTCTCAGTTTTTAAGAGTCTCTTATGCTTTGGCTCTCTCCCACTCTAACCTCTTTTTTTTTTTTTTCCCTTCCCCTTCCCCATGGGTTTCTGTTAAGTTTCTCAGGATCCACATAAGAGTGAAAACATATGGTATCTGTCTTTCTCTGTATGGCTGATTTCACTTAGCATCACACTCTCCAGTTCCATCCATGTTGCTACAAAGGGCCATATTTCGTTCTTTCTCATTCTCTTTCTCATTGCCCTGTGTACTCCATTGTGTATATAAACCACAATTTCTTTATCCATTCATCAGTTGATGGACATTTAGGCTCTTTCCATAATTTGGCTATTGTTGAGAGTGCTGCTGTAGACATTGGGGTACAAGTGCCCCTATGCATCAGTACTCCTGTATCCCTTGGGTAAATTCCTAGCAGTGCTATTGCTGGGTCATAGGGTAGGTCTATTTTTAATTTTTTGAGGAACCTCCACACTGTTTTCCAGAGTGGCTGCACCAATTTGCATTCCCACCAACAGTGCAAGAGAGTTCCCGTAAAGCGCTTTTTTTAAGGTTTGTTTCATATCTGATAGAGGTAAACATGAGCAAGGAAGGAAAGAGGAGAGCCCTAGACACGCCTGTACTTAGTAGAGGAAGAGCCAACTCCTGCTTAGTACCGTCTTTTTTTCCCCCTGGAAGAACATCCAAATTTGATAGGGTAACATTAGCATTGGCAGAATTTGTCAAAAGGAGATGAATTGTGTACCTAGTGTTCAAAATGGTGTTTGAGAGTGTTTGAAGGTGTTATGAAGAGTAGGGTCAGTTTCTCAAAGTGAAATAGCTTTGCCTTGAGGCACTTTGCAAAGGTGTGGGGTGTGTGGTGAGATCTTCATAAGAATAGCCTGAGGAGCTGTTGCCAAAAGGGATCCCTAAATTGTCTCTCTTTTTTTTTTAAGTTTATTTATTTGTTTTGAGAGAGAGAGAGAGAGAGAGAGAGAGAGAGAGAGAGAGAGAGAGAGAGAGAATAGGGGAGGGACAGACAGAGAAGGAGAGAGAGAATCCCAAGCAGGCTCTGTGTTGTCAGCACAGAGCCCCACACAGGGCTCAAACTCACGAACCGTGAGATCAGGACCTGAGGCGCCCCTGGATCCCTAAATGTAAGGGGAAGTGGACTCATCATACACTGGGGGCTCCTCTGGGAAGATGAGAAGGCGCTGGTGATGGAAACGCACTCAGAAGATGCTTCAGGGAGTGGACCTCATAACGCACATGGTGGCCATGAGTCAATTTTCATGTTACATTTCCAACCAGTCTTCAGCCAGATTAGAAAAGAAAAATGGGACCCCCGGAAGGATGGAAGAGTGTTTTCCGAGTCGTAGGTATCCTCAGTTCCCTCAGTGTGAGAGCATAGGGGGAATGTTGCCACTAACTGTAGCCTTAAATCATGGTACAAGGTATCCTAGGCAAAGGGTCCCAGATGAATGCAGTGGGAGGAGGGTCTTTGCTGCCTTTCCACAACACCTCCTCTTAAGCGGTGTGTTTTGGTCATTAACATCATTTTTTTTAATAATGTGAGTCACTTGTTTTTTCTTGTTGCCAGAGTCCTGCCCGAAATGCGAGCATCCTCGTGCCTATTTCATGCAGCTTCAGACCCGCTCTGCAGATGAGCCAATGACCACTTTCTACAAATGCTGCAATGCTCAGTGTGGACACCGCTGGAGGGACTAGGGCCAGGCTGGCCCAGCTGTGTCAGTGTCTGCTCACCTTGTTCTCCAGGGTAAATTCCCAGTCGGGAGTGTGAACTGGGTCCTGAGTTTTTGCTGGTGTGGCAGAAAGCTAACCCTTTTAGGGTAGCTGCCCAGGATGTCAGCAAATTAGCCTATCTGCCAATGAGCAGGTGAGCTCATTTATGTCCAGGGAGATTTTGTTTGTGGGGGGAAGCGTATCCATAACGTAGTGTACTCTATCTGTGGTCCTGTTGGTTTATCTTTTACATGAATTGGGTAATTGGTATTCTCTCACCACCAGCTCTCTGAGATATGTACCCTGTTTGCACAACTGATAAAGTTTTACAATTTAGTCCATTAGATGTCCCTAAGTACCTAACTGTTCATTGCAAACTTAATCACAGTCTGTTGTGAATATTTAATTAAAACGGAAAACCCAATACTACTTTTTCAGTGTTTTAAATGCCTTGAGAAGTAGACATCAAACAACTGCCATACTTAGGGCTTTCCTGGTCACAAAATTGCTCATAACGTGGATTTCAATGTATCATTTCTGTTCTTGTTTCCTAGGATTGCAGTAAATGTATTAGATAGAGTGTTTTTATATTTTCTTTCATCTTTCCAGTTGCAAAAGAAAAAGGACACCTCAGACTAGATGGGGACAGGATGGCAGTTTGTGGATGGATAAGTTTCTTTCTCAGGACCTCAGACTTAATTATTTTTCCAAATCTCTCTCTTTTTTTTTTTTCTTTTGTTAAAGTTTATTCATTTATTTAGAGAGAGAGAGAGAGCGAGCGAGCACACGCGCCATGAACTGGGGAGGGGCAGATCCCCAGCAGGGAACCTGACGTGGGGCTCAATCTCACAAACCATGATCATGACCTTGAGCCAAAATTAAGAGTTGGATGTTCAACTGAGTCACCCAGGCACCCCTTCCAAATCTCTTAATAATAAAGTCTCACTTGTGAAATCTTGAGCTATAAATTTATGCCTCTAAGACAGATTTGTACTTTTTTTGAGACTTGGTATCTTTCCCAGAAGTGATTAATCTTTAAGTTTGACACGATGGTTTTCTTTTTGCCATGACACACAGGCCAGGTCCTGAGCCCATCGTCTCTGATTGGTTAGATTCTAAAACAGCTTGTTCTGGTTGTACCAATGTGATTTTATAACGTGGGTGGCACCTTTAGTATCTCCTACGTATGCCATCAGTTTTATTTCCTCAGATCTTCTCTGTGTGTTTGCTGTTGGGTCAGTGGTGAATATCGTGTGCGCTGATGTTAGCCTGCATGTCCGCTTAGCTGGGAGACCTCAGTCAAATCGCTGAACCTCTGCCTTTATTTTGTCATGTGCAAAATGGTGGTAATGATTGTCAATTTCAGGGGTTTACAGACTCTTTCTGTAGAGGGCCAGGTAGTAAATACACTTTATGGGGCAAGAATCAAAATCTAGGAAAAGAAACTTTCGTAATTTTTTTATAGACTAAATTCAAAATGTAACTGTGGTAATTGAGTACAGCATTTTATAATGGTGGTCTACTGATGAAAAGAATAGATATCATTTTGCTTGACTTGGGTTCAAAGGTAGCATTTCTTGTCATCAAAGCAGATTACAAATATGCATCTGGTAAAGCTGGTTAAGTGCCTGAGAGCAAGTGAAGTTAACTGTTGATGTTACCAGTAGATTGAATAGAGTCAATACTGATGAGAGACACAATTTCCACAAAGGATTTGCCGTATTACGCTTTAGCAGGTTCTAATCCGTGTTCTACTGAATTAGTGTTTTCTCAACTTTGAAAATATTCGTGTTTGCAGTTGTTGGGCTGTTCCACAGACCATGCATACAGGCTAATTCTTCAGTTGCTTCTCAGCTCAGTGCTGAGGCATTGACTCGTGGAAGAAACAGTTGAGCAGAATCAGTAACATCTGTGGATTCATCATGATTCAAGGAGAATTACTTCAAATCATTTTCCTCATTAAAAAAAATTTTTTTTAAGTTTATTGATTTTGAGAGAGAGTGTGCGAGCGGGAGAGGGGCAGAGAGGGAGGGAGGGAGAGAATCCCAAGCAGGCCCCGCGCTGCCAGTGTCAGGCCCGACGTGGGGCTTGATCTCATGATGGTGAGATCCTGACCCAAGCCGAGATCAAAAGTCCGATGTTTAACTGACTGAGCTACCTTGGTGCCCCTCATTTGCCTCATTTTTGTTTGACTATTGCTGTTGCTTTCAGTGTCTTTAGGTTTTAGAACAACTGTTTTCCAAAACGCCTATAGTCTTACATTCATTTTCTCTGGACCTGACTTCTTCAGCTGCTGCAATTAAATGCAAGTCATTGTCAGAAAGTGGTTTTCCTGGCTTGGTTAACAAATGAGGCATTAAGTAATTTAATATGGTTGCTTCATTTTTGTATTTCGTTTTTTTGAAGAAATTCTGTGGTGTATGGAGAATAGTGCCAGTGACTTAGTGCTTAGGCTGATAATGTTGACCAGCTGAGGTGTCATTGCATCCTAAACAGCCCTTTGCCATCCAATTGATGATGAAATAATCTACACTGTGCCTTGAAAATGTGACATTCAGCGTCCACTTTTCTTGTTTTGTAATGATGGAGATGCACTGCTACTAGGTTAAGGAAAAAAAGAGAATATATAGGGCTGCTTCATAGTTAGGACTCTGACTAATCCTAGTGATTTTCCAGAACTCTCCTTGGCTTCCTCCTATCACCCAGGAAGGGCACTGTGTTGACTTTCACTGATGTCCTCTCTTACCTGTTTTCCTAGTACTTTGCACTGTTACGATGCATTCTTTTTATTTAAGTTACTGTGTTTGGGGCACCTGGACGACTCAGTTGGCTGAGTGTCTGATTCTTGATTTCAGCTGAGGTCATGATCCCAGGGTCATGGGATTGAGCCCCAAGTCAGGCTCCATGCCAGCGTGGAGCCTGCTTAAGATTCTCTCTCTCCCTCTGCCCCTCTCCCCTGCTCATGAACTTGCATTCTCTCTTGAAAATAAAATAAGTAATTAATAGATAGATAGATAGATAGATAAGAATAATAATACAAAATGAGAGGGGCATTTGGGTGGCTCAGTCGGTTAAGTGTCTGACTTCTGCTCAGGTCACGATCTCACGGTTTGTGAGTTTGAGCCCCGCGTCGGACTCTGTGCTGACAGCTCAGAGCCTGGAGCTTGCTCCGGATTCTGTGTCTCCCTCTCTCTCTGCCCCTCCCCTGCTCGTGCTGTGTCTGTCTCTCAAAAACAAATAAATGTCATAAAAAAAATGAGATACTGTATTTTTCTCATATACTTTCCTTGTGGTTCTTTTTTATAGTGGGTGTCTCTCCTCCCATATTTCCTGTTTATCCGTTGGAACCATATTTTCCTTTACATCTTCGAGCATAGTTAGAGTAGCTGCTTTAAAACCTGCGCTGTTTCCAACAACTTAGTCCTGGGAGTCTGTGTGCATTGATTACCTTTCTTCTTAAGTGTGGATCACGTAATTCTGTTCTTATGTCTAATGCTCTTGGATTCATCTTGGAAATTATGAATGATATAGACCATAGATACTAGATTCTGTTATGTTTCTCTGGAGAGTGTTGATTTTTTAATTTATATATAAAGCAGAGCGTAAACTTTGTGTCTCTGAGGTAGGCAGCCGCTGAAACTTCTGTTCAGGCTGTTTAACCTTAGCTGGGCTGTTTAGAGTTGGCCTGTATACATACAGTTCAGAGGGTCATCCAGAGATTTTGGTATAGTGTATATATGTCTGTCTGTCTGTCTGTCTGTACATATGTAGAGTTTAGATATAGAATTTGGTGCTCTCCTCTCTAGCTTTTTTTCCTTCCAGGATTTCCTCCTCTTCCAGCTTTTGTGGTCTCTACCTTAGGGGTCATGGTGTGGATGGTGTGGTCTGCTGGACTTAAGGTAGCAAATCCTAGTTTCAACAAGGTGAGAGAGGGACCCTGACAGAGAGAAGGAAGCTCTCTTTCTAAGGATACTAGAGAAGCTTCAGTCAGTATACACATATGTGCTTGTCGTACGGAAGATGTGGGCCAAGCTGATTAAATTTTAAAGTGGAAAGATGTATGATTTATGTTTCTGGCCATTCCTAAGGTGTTGTGTGAGCTGGAGCCTTTGAGCTCATCTCTCTGTGGGTCCTGGTGTCCTCAGACCCCAGAGCTGTAGCTCTGGGGTATCTGGAACTTGCCCAAGATGTTTTGATGCACAGAGCACACACATGCACGTTGAACTGTGACCTTATTTGGTACCCCAAGGAGCATAGACCCGATAAGTAAATGAAAAGATGCATATCTTCACTAATAATCAGTGAAGTGTAAATGAAAGCAACCTCGAGGTATCTTTGCCTATCAGACAGGCAAAGATTTAAAAGATTGATAATGTACACGGCTGGCGACAGGCATTCTTACATTTCTGTTGTGAGTAGAAGTTGGTACGTTTTTGGAATGTCACTTGGCAGGATCAGTATTTTTAAATGCTGAACCTAAGACCCCCACAGTTCCACCTCTAGCAATTATTATTTTTTTTTTAGTGTTCATTTATTTTTGAGAGAGAGAGAGAGAGAGAGAGAGAATGAACGGGGGAAGGGTAGAGAGAGAGGGAGACAACAGAATCCAAAGTGAGCTCCAGGCTCTGGGCTGTCAGCACAGAGCCTGACGTGGCGTTTGAGCCCACAAACCGTGAGATCATGACCTGAGCTGAAGTCAGACGCTTAACCAATTGAGCCACCCAGGCACCCCTTACCTCTAGCAATGATTTGTATAGAAGTACTCATTCTGATGAGTTAAGGTCCATGCCCAGACTTGTTCACTGCCTTGTTTAAAGTTGCATATGTGCACTGGAAATTAATATAATGGTATATATCTCAAGAAACAAAAAACATATAGGCAGCAATCCACAGGTCCGTCAGCGGGATTATTGAGCCATGGCATGTGCTACCCTTAAAGGCATATGAAAGGCTTTTATGTGCTGACCTAGAAGGATGTTGAGAATAGCCAGAGGAACAAAGAGCCTGCAAAGCTCAGCACAGTGTGAATTCATTAAAAATGTCCTGGGTGGCTCAGTCGGTTAAGCATCCATTTTGGCTCGGGTCATGATCTCTCAGTTCGTGGGTTCGAGCCCCGTGTCGGGCTCTGTGCTGACAGCTCAGAGCCTGGATCCTGCTTCAGATTCTGTGTCTCCCTCTCTCTCTGCCCCTCCCCTGCTCACACTCTCTCTTTCTCTCTCTCTCTCAAAAATAAATAAACATTGAAAATAAAAAATCTTTAAAAATGTCCATTTGTTTGAGCTTCAGCTTTGTCTGGAAGGACTTGTGCCTAACGTCTCGCAGAGGCTCCCTCTGGGGTGAAATAAAGGGGAGTCTTGTTCTTACTTTTCTTTTGTATCATTTGTTTTTCTTTAACTGAGAAGATAATTAATTTTGTGTTTAACAATCTCTCCAGTGGTGTTTCTCGGGAGGAATGCAGCAGGCACTCCACCAATCAAAGGTCGAATCACCAAAGCCTACCTTTGGTGTCATGGGGAAAGAAGGATCATCCCACCTTCTAGTTCCCGGGTTTATGATTAGTGGTAGCAGTTGTCTCTCAACCCCACTGGGGACAGCTGCTCTGATCTGCATCGTGGTTTCAGATGTGGGCGGCCTGTGTCAGCCTGCCGTGGGAGGCTCACGTCACTGCTCACTGCAGTTATATCCTGAATCAGGCAGAGAGACTTCGCTGCAAACGCAGGAGCGGTCACCTCCAGGTCTGGAGGTTGGTGGGGGGGGGGGGCCCTCCGACTTGCCATGGGACCCAGCAGATGCATCTGGGAAGGTGAGTCTGTGATTTGGACTTCTCAACACTCAAGTCAGCATGAGTGGATGGCAGAGAGTGGCAGACAGCAGGCCATCCCTGGGCCCTGGGAGGAGCCTGTGGATGGACTTTGAAGCGGTTGGGAGCATCGCCCTAGTTTTACCTCCTCGGGTGTCCTGGTCTTGGATGTCTCCAAGAGACAGCATGTTGGCAGTATTTGCTGAAGAATGACAGGCTATCACTACCTGGCCTGAGTACCATTGGGCAGAGGGAAGGATCTGAGTTTGTCACGTTGAGTTTTAGGTATGGAAGACTTTGCTTCCTCAATAACTGAGCGAGGGGTGGTTCTGGGGCCAGATGGTCTGAGATTGCGATGGCCATGAGTGGAGATGAAGACCAGGCCCTGCGGCTGGCAAAACCTCTTCAAACCCCTATGCCCTTGGGGGGCCTTCGGGCAGAAGAGAAGCCAGAGTCTTGGGATCGCCCCTTTGGAGCTATGGGTGGCAGCACGTGAGGGTGGGGTTCCAGAAGGAGGATCAACTCTGCCAAGCAGAAGAAGGGGAGATGAGGATTTGTGCTCAAGTAACATCCAGAGTCCTGCTCCCAGGGGCCCAAAGCGTCAACACCATTTAAAGGCAAGGTCAGTGTCTGTAGGGAGATTCGGGATGCATTTCTTACCCTGTTGGGGCTAGGTGCAGGGGCACAACATAAATCAGACAGTGTCTCACCCTGGAAGAGCCTTGTGTAAAGAGGCAGCTTAGCAGTGAGCTTTGCTGACATGGCCGCAAAGGTGCTATGAGGGAGTTTCTGGGCAGAGGAGGTCAGTTAACACGTGCAGGAAGAGAAGGCGCATCGTTTTGCTGCATTTAACCCCCAGGCCCCCCAAAGAGAACTGTATCAACACCCTTATTCTGTGCTGCTCCCACAGCACTACCTGCTACCCTGCTTCTGTCATGAGCTGACTGGCTTTGCTTTGTCATGTCTGGTCTGGCCAGAGAGACCCTAGGGAGCTTGGGGAGTGCTTCATGAAGGAAGGGGCATGTGATACAGAAGGAAGTCGGGCAGAGGAGACAGTGTGAGGTGGATTAGACCAGCAGGAGACCTAGAGTGAGTTCCATTTTTAAAAAATATATACATATAGTCTGGGAGCCTGGATGGCTCAGTTGGTTAAGCATCCGACTGTTGGTTTTATCTCAGGTAATGATCTCACAGTTGATACACGGAGCCCCATGTTGGGGCCTGTACTGGGTGTGGAGTCTGCTCGGGATTCTCTCTCTCGCTCCCTCTCTCTGCCCCTCCCTTGCTCACTCGCACGCTCTCTCGCTCGCTCGCTCTCTCCCCCCTCCCTCCCCCCAAATAAATAAATAAGTAAACTTAAAAAAATAAAAATATAGACTGTTTAAGAGGGGACACTAAGTGGATGCAGTAATCTGCATGAAGCCAGCTTGGAGGATGGTCTGCAGGCACCCTCATCTGGCAGGGATTCCTCTGGCATCAGGTGAGTGCTCGGGGTGTGAGGGCCAGGGAAGGTGAGGGTCTGAGTCTGTCTGGAAACCTTTCCCTGCAGCATACTTCCTTGTGGCAGCGTGTGAAGGTTCTGATGCAGGAGTCCAGCTATAAGGCAGCCCTTAACTTGGTGGCGGGCCAGGAAACCGGGGCAGGAAATCTGGGAGGCCCTAGTGGTCAGACCTCATGGACTTGACCCTGAGGAGGGTCATGGAGGAGATGTGTCCTGAGAAGGGACCAGAGTGCTTGTGGGCTGAAGGCGGTGGCCGCAGACCTGATGGGGGAGGGGCAGGGCAAGACTGTCTCGAGGGGCAGATGCTGGCTTCCCTCCTCCTGCTCTGACAGCCATCCTGTGAGATGGTCCGGGGTTGTCTGAGCTGTGATTAGATCTCCCTCGTGTCATCCCAGTGCCTGTTCCAGGACCACGGAGTATGCGGATGGGGGTTTCTACACTGCCTGGCCCAGTTTCTGTTGTCAAGGACGTGGGTAGCCCAGAGGAGACAGAGGCCAGTGGTGCCCAGGCTTTCGTGGCAACTGGCTGGACACATGCTAAGAACAGAGGTGCCAGGTGCCAGGTGTGGGGCGGCACGCCACCCTGCCCAGCTCACTTTGTAGAGACAGAAGCATTCTCTGTGGGAAGAGTTCTCGGAGGAGAAGCAGGGACCATCCCCCCAGGTGGCCCTGCATAGGTCTCCGCTGCTCCCACAGGGTGGGTCCTGGCCCTGGTAGCTCTCAGCTGTCCCTGCTCTGGGGCCTGTTGAGCTTGGAGCCACCCCACCCTGTGCTCTCGAACCATCTGGGATGGTCTGGCAGAGCTGGCCCAATTCCGCGTAGACGGAGGGCTCCTTCCACTGGGGCCTGGGTTAGCTCTTCAGCTTGAAGTGGCTGCTGTGCCTCAGGCCCCCCGACCTGATGCTCGCTCTGATCCTGTCACTACACACCCTGACCGTGGGCTGTTGTCCGGCTGCTTCCCCGTCTCCACCCAATCACTGTGCAGGAGGGGACAGACGCTGGGGGGGGGGGGGTAAACTCGCTACAGCCTCCCATGCTGTGGCTGGTGCTGCTAGGTGACACTGCTTGCTAGGAAAGGGTGCAGTCTTCCTGAGCATGGATCTTAACAGGGGTCAGTCCTGTGGGTACATGGCTAGGCTGCTGGGGTGTTGGGGTGGTGTCTGCCCCCCTGCGTGTGTGCAGGCTCCTTCAAGGTTTACGTGCTGTGGTCTGTGCTGCTTTTTTGCCTCCTTATCACCCATCAGGCTTGCATAACCAGGCTGGCCCTGCTTCCTGCTTAGGAACTATCAGTGCACCATCTGGAGCTACAAATAGGGTGATAGGAAGTCAACAGCCTCCCAGCACCCAGGCACTTGTGAACACCCAGTCCCTTCGTCTCCAGCTTACCCCTGGTCCCCCCAGGGATCCTGGCACTCCTCTCTTGGGGTGCTCTCCTTCGCAGGACCGGCACCTTCTAAACGGGGATGCGATCGACAGAGCTTAGGGAGTGCAGTTTTGTCAAAAGGACACGCCACTGCGATCCTCCTACCTAATCCTGGGTCTTTGGGATGGGTCTTTGTTTAAGGAGACAGGATGTGTAGACGTTGGCTGTGTGACCCTGGGCAAGGCATTTCCCCTCCTTGGGACTCAGCTTGCTTGTCTGTGTGTAGGGACGGTCTTTCTACCTCACAGGGCTGCTGTGGGAACTCAAGTGTATGAGGCAAGCAACGCAGTCGGCACAAAGTTACCCTTACCCTGCCTTCCTTGCACGACAGGACCTGGGCCCAGCAACAGGGGGCTGTATTGGCAGAGGATGCCTGTCCCAGAGAAGAAACGTGTAGGCAGACTCAGACACATAGCTGGTTCAGAGTCCAGAACCCACCAGAAGATCTGGGTTGGAGGGCATCATGCTATATGCTGTAGCCACGAATCTTTGGTCTGGCCAATGTATCTTTCTGAGCTTCAGTTTCTTATGGGAGCAGCTCAGGCAGTGGTGTCCAATCCCTGTCATGAGACATGGTGAGGATATTGGTGGTGACCCACTCAGAGCTGTCAGTGAGGAGCACACTCCATAGGGAGTGGACCTCATGGGGAGCATGCCTCACAGGGGGAGCCCTCACGGTGAGCACCTATCAGGGGGGTTCTCCCCACAGAGAGCAGCCCTCATGGTGAGTGTCCCCAGGGGGGTGCTCTCAGCCCAGTTCCTTGCAGGATGGACCTTGGAGACTGAGGCCCTGATGCGGGAGTTGAGTACCTGGCTCCTGATCTGCACGTGCATCAGCCCTTGGGTTGGCTTGGGAGTCTCCATCCACGGGGAAGGAGGAGGTGAGGGCTGGGCACTGGTGTCTGTGTGAGGCCAGGGGGTGGAGGACTTGGGGGGCAGGGCTGTCATCTGTCTCACTCCCCAGGGAAGGCTTTGGCTCGAGCCGTGCTTGGGGCTGTCCTCCAGGGACCAGCCTGGACTTCATTCCCACCCATGCACCATGGGTCAGAGCCCATCACCTCCCAGCCCTGCCCTTGATGCATTGTCCTGGGATCATTCTCAGGGGACTGCCCTGTCAGAGTGTCAGCTGCTAGGTACTAATCCTGCCCTGAAGCAGCCGTCGTGAGCTCCCAAACGTCACCGTTCCCAGGGCTCGGGGCTGGATCTTTCATCTGCCTCAACAACAACATCCTAAGGATCGACTGCCACTGGTCGGCTGTAGAGCTGGGTCAGGGCCCCAGTCCCTGGCTCCTCTTTACCAGGTGAGGCTGGAGGGCCGGGCCCACCTGGGCAGGGGCCAGGGGCCAGCGGTGAGAATGGGTCCCCGTGATAGCAGCAGTAGGGGCTGGGCTGGTGCAGTGGCCCCTTGGTGGCGACATGTACCCTTTCCAGCAACCACGCCGTGGGCAGCAATCACAGATGTGTCTTCCGGGCCAGCGAGTGCACTCTGGTGCTGCCGCCTGAGGAGGTGCTTGTGCCTTCTGACAACTTCACCATCACTTTCCACCGTTACGTCTCTGGGAAGGAGCAGGTCAGCCTGGTGGACCCACAGTACCTGCCCCGGAGACATGGTGAGGCCTGGGGTAGGGTGCTTTGGTGGGGAACATCCTGGCTTCATGGGGATTGGGGGCAGGGTCCCATTGCCCTTAACCTCCACGGCTCAGCGGGTGCTCTCTGTCCCTGCTAAGAGACACCCAGGGCTATGAGCGAGCAGGGCCCCTGGGAGGGAGGGGCCCACTGGTTAGTGGAGAGGTAGGGTTCAGGAGGAGGACGAAGACTCAGGGCCGTAAGTCGGGGCAAGGGTATAACTTGAGTCACTTGAAATACACTTCAGTCACAGTAGGAAGAAGTCCGGTAAGACCCTGGGAAGCTTATGGCTGCAGGGGCCGTAGGAACTCACTGTCATCTCGTCCCACCTGAGGCCTCACTGGGAGACAGCAGCAGGGAGGAGACGGAGACCTGCCTCCCAGTGAGGCCCCTTGTCTGGAAGGGCCTTGACCATTCCCTGCCCCCAGCATTTTTCGGACCCCCGGTGCTGGGCACGCTGACACGCACACCCTCACGTGGCCTCATTCTGTTTCAGTGAAGCTGGACCCTCCCTCTGATTTGCAGAGCAATGTCAGCTCTGACTACTGTGTCCTGACCTGGAGCGTCAGCCCTGCTTTGGAGCCTCTGATCTCCATGCTCAGCTATGAGCTGGCCTTCAAGAGGCAGGGGGAGACCTGGGAGGTAACGCTGGGCTGACTACTCCAGGGGCCTCTCTCTTCTGGGAGCAGCAGCCAAGGGCCACTCGGGAGATGCCAACTTGGAATAATGAGGAGGGGAGGTGGCCAGAGTCAGGAGTGTGACTGTGCACGTGTGCATTTGTATGTGAGTGTACCTGTGTGTACGTGAATATGTGTCTTTATATGTGTGATGAGCACCGGGTATGCCTATATATATGAGTGTGAGTGTAGTGAGCGTGTTTGTGTGTGCAAGCGCACATGGGGGTAGATGAGTGTCAGTGTGTGTACGTGTGCCTGCGTGTGTGCCTGTGTGTGTGCATGTGTGTCCTTGAGGGCTGATGGACCCTGTCACCCTCAGCAAATGATAACTGTTCTCTACCCCACAGCAGGCCCAGCACAGGGATCACATTTTTGGGGTGACCTGGCTCAGGCTTGAAGCCATCGAGTTGGACCCTGGTTCCAGCTACGAGGCCAGGCTGCGCGTCCAGATGGCCTCGCCGGAGGATGACCTGGCGGAGGAACAGCACTATGCGGGCCAGTGGAGTGACTGGAGCCAGCCTGTGTGCTTTCCCTCTCCCCAGACCTCTGCCCGAGGTGGGGGTCTCCCTCCCAGAGCGCCTCCCTTCCCATGTTTGTCACACCCTCCCACCTTTTCACCCCCCTGGAACTTCCTCCCTGAGGCAGTTATACCCCGGTTGACCACCTTCCCCTGGAAATCTGAGATTTTTAACTTGCCAAGCATTGGGCTTCTTGGAAACTATAGTTACTGTCTGTCACTGGGACTGAGTGTGGCCCACCAGGCCTATGCTTCTGGCTCTGGAGGCTGGGCATGGTCTCATCTCCCTAGGAAGGGCTGGGCTGACCTTTGTAACCTGCTAGGAAGGGTGGCTGACACTGATGACCTTGCAGATGGAGGAGGTGAGACCCAGGAGTAGGTGATTCATTAGCAGGCATGACGCAAACCTCTGTGGCCTATGAGAAAATTTCCACTGTGGCCCGGGGCGCTCCCAGGGGTGCTTTGCCATGTGGACTGGGAGGAACATCCTGGTGCCAAGGAGGCTCACGACCCTGGGCCCTTCCTACCCACAGGCCCCCTGTTATCACCTCGGGGGCAGCCTGACGGCACCCTTGTCGCTGTACCTGTCTTTCTGCTACTGACCAGCCTGACCTGCCTCCTGTTCAAGCTTTCACCCAGGTCGGTAGCCAAGGGGTGTGTGTATGTGTGTGTGTGTGTGTGTGTGTGTGTGTGTGTGCATGCGTGTGTGCGTGAATGTGTTCATGTGACTCTGGGTGAGTTTCCGTGTGCATGTCAATGTGTGTGCATGTGAGTCAGTATGTCTGTGTGTAGGTGTGTGGTAGGTGGGGCATCTCGGGCCAAACCTCTGGCCCTGGGTGGGGTGGGGGGTTTTTAACCCTCTGCCCTGGACCTGTGGGGGAGTTCCTCAGTTGCCAGGTGAGGAAGCGGGTGCTTGGTGGGGCTGTGAAGGCCGGGCTCAACCTGGGAGCATAAGAAAATGCCTGAAGTGTGTGAAACTGTGTGCGACAAGATCTGGTTTATATTTTGAGAATACGTTTTGGGGGTACAAGGATACGGAGAGGACCTGCTGGGAGGCCAGTGGTGGTGTCCGGAAGGAGGAGAGAGAAGCAGAGGGGGAGCAAAGTGGAGGAAATTGCCAGATCTTAGGAAGAGAAACCTAGGGGTCAGATGAGGTGGGACTGGGGACTCTTGAGGTGGGGAGCTGGAGAGGCCACTTCCTCCCCTGGGACGCTGGTGAGGCTGCTGGGGACCTGTTGTGTTGGAGCCCTGTGCCACATCCTCGTGGCAGGGCCAGTGGGTCTGTTGCTCAGTGAGGAGTCAGGTGGGGTAGGAAGCTGCCCCCTGTCTGCCAGGAGCACAAGTGTGGTTCCCGAAGGTGCCAGCTCCCTCTGTGGGCTGTGGACACAAGTGGTCACCTTGTAGCCCTGAACCCACCATGACAGCTCACCCTGTAAAGGACGCGTGTCTTGGTATAAGTCAGTTCTGTGGGGCCCTTAGCCAGGGAGGCCACAGGGGCAAGTGTCGGGTCTTGGAGCCAACAAGAGGTAAGAATGGCAGCAGCCCAGGTGAAGCAGGGCCACCTCTGGCTGGAAGGGAGCAAAGCTCCTGCGGGGACATCATGCCTCCTGGAGCTGGGCCTCCAAGGGCCCCTCCTTGGGCGTGCACAGGCCTCCAGGTGTCCTCTCTTGGCCCCAGGGTGAAGAGAAGCTTCTACCAGAACGTGCCGTCTCCCGTGGCCTTCTTCCAGTCCCTGTACAGTGTGCACAATGGGGACTTCCAGGTGCGTGCACAGCTCACGGCAGGGGTTGAGGGAGAGTCTGGGCTTGCCTACATTCTGACCCGACAAAGATATGGACTTCTGGTGAGAGTTGGGGGCTAGCATGGGGGCCTTTGTCAGTGCTTTGAGCTTTTTTTGGTGTATGTAGTCGGTTTACATTTACACACTGTGTCTCAAATGCATCAGAACAATTAGCTTTATTCTCTGTTGTGGGTTTCTTTTCATTTCTGAGTAGCAGCCCCTGTGAGGTGTATGGTCAGTTTAAGGTGCAAACAATGGTGCTGTCTGCAGCTGCCACATGTCTCGTCCCCGCTTCTTCTCTGAAGGTTTCTGCGGGGAGGGTCTGGTGCTTATACTATCCCTGGGGCCTTCGGTGGTCTATGGGCTACCGCTCTGGTGGCCACTGTGGAGTGCCTGGCCTCTCCTGTTCCCCTGGGTAGCATGCTGGCACCATGAGCACTGAGTACACTCCACACGTGTCTCTTTGTGGTGCCACGGTGAGTACTACCTGGAGGGTCGCATCAGACACCTCCCCCTCCCCCCCCCCCAGCCCCCCACTGGCCTGGAGGCTCCTGCCCCTCGCTGGGCAGGAGGGGGGCAGGGAGCAGCCCCAGCAGGTGGTCTCAGGTTCCCCACTGTGGGTGGTGGATGGGAGGTGATGCTTCCTGGTGCCCTCGGACCTGCTCTTCCCTGATGCCCTTGCCGTTGCCGGGTTTCCCTCTGCCTAGTCCTTGTGTTTCTCAAAAGGGAGCCCAGAAAATTAAAAAAAAAAAATTAAAGAGGGAGCCCAGTTCTCAAGATTGTTGCCCAAAAGTATAACTCAAAGCTTAAAGCTGAGCATTTTGTTCTTGGTGGAGGCCACCCCCTTTTCTCAGGCAGTGGCCATCACTGTCAAGACCCCTGGGGTGTCTGGGCACTAAGGCAGATTCCATCACCCTGGAATGTATCTTCTGGGCCGCGGGCACCCAGCCCTCCTCTGTAGACCCATGTCACCAGCCAGGGTACTTAGACCCCTCCAGTGGTGATATGGAGCCATGGGTCGGCTGTCCAGGGAGCAGGGCAGTAACAGAGGGTGAGGTATGTGTGGTCCATTTGGTGGTGATTCCTGGTCCCACATAGGAAATACTTTCCTGTAGGAGGTGGGGGCCTCCTGTGGCTCCACGGATGGGTCCAGGTCTGCTGCCCTTAGCCCAAAGGTGCTGGTTCCAACAGCATCTCTGTGTGTGATGGGGGTTCAAGAGGGGGTGCCCAGTCTCTGTAGCTGATGGAAGTGCCTAGAGCAGCGGCCAGGGGTTCTCTCTGTCCTCGACACCTGTCACCAGCACGGATTACTGAGGGTCCTGAAGAGACTCAGGGTCCTGTGCTGAGGCTGGGCTGGCACATGGAGGGTGAGACGACATGTTCCAAGCACAGTCGTTGCTTGGACTCTGGGTGAGGATGTCTGGAGAGCTTCTTGGAGGAGCAGGGGAAGCTCCTTCCAGGGAGAGTCCTGAACATGCTGCCTGAGCCCTTCCCCCCACCCCCCATGCTCTGTTCTAGACCTGGATAGGGGCCCACAGAACCGGTCTGCTGCCAAGCCAGGACTGTGTCGGTTCCCCGAGAAGAGCCTCGGAGTCTAGTGTCCAGGAGGCCATTGCGTGGCTGACCTATGGCCCAGTGGATCCCTGGCAGTCAGTGGTCCTGGAGGAAGAGGAGAAAGGCCCACGTCCTGGCCTCCCAGAGGCTGTGTTGTTAGCAGGTCGTGTGGCACAGGGAGAGCAGCCACCTGCCTACCTGCCACAGGAGGACTGGGTCCCTGGGAGCCCCACCAGGCCAGCTCTCCCACAGGCAGAGGGCAGCAGTGGTGACTACTGTGCCTTGGGCTGTCCTGGGGCGTGCCACCCCTCGACCTTCCCAGGAAGCATGCAGAGCTCTGGGCCCAGCCTGGCTTTGGCCTGTGGCCTTTCCTGTGACCAGCAGAGCCTGGATGCCACGCAAGGAGGGACCTGTGTGGGAGTTGGTCACAGAGAGGAGCAAGACCCTGGTGAATGTGTCGCATGAGGCCCTCAGGGCACTTTCTTCGCTCCTACCCTTGGCAGACGCTGGCTTTGATTTAGAACCCTGACGGGGCCAGCTGCATAATGTCCATCATGTGGAAAATGGACTACAGTCTCTGAGAATGAAGCCCCTGCACAGATACCCTGTCCAGACGGAGGCCGAAAACCCCTCCTCTCTCCCCTCCCCTCAGCATCCTACCACGCAGCTCCCACTCCCGGGCTCGCCACTTCCCTCCCTGCTTTCGGGCTCCACCCTGGTCCCTCACAGAAGTGGGGGTGTTGGCTCCACAGCCTGTTCTGCCCTCACTCCCTTAAAGGGCCAGCCGGCACCCAACAGACACAGATGAGGTGCTGTGACCAGGCGGAGTGTTGTCTTTCTGTGCCTCCCTGAGGTACCTCTGCTACTGAGATTAAAAGGGATTCAGTGGTTGTTTCAAACTGCTGCTGACTGGGAGAGGGGCCCACAGGAAGTGCAGGGGGTGGGGGTCTGTCTCTTCTCGGGTTTTCTGGGGTTGGAGATGCTGACATTTTGAAGTTAGCATCCAAATGGAGACCTGTCCCTCTCTGGGTGACCAACCAGAGAGGGCACCTCTGCATGAGTCTCTGGTGTCCCCTGAGGCCTGTACAGAAAAAAAAAAAAACAAAAAACACAAAAAACACACTTGTGGACCCAGGCTCCCAAAGGCAAAGGCTTCCTCTGCCTCAGACAGGCATCCCCCGCCCCTCTGCGTGCCTGCGGAGGCCCCTGGGGTTTTGTGGGGAGCCTCAGCTGAGCCAGATCATGGTCAGAAGGGGTGAGGCAGGACCCAGAATGTATTTTTAGCGTGTAGAGAGAGGAGGGGTGTGGACGGAAGTGAGGTGTAGGCATGTTCAGCTCTAACCAAGGATAGAAAAAATAGCATGAGTCACCCGCCCCTTGGGGAGCCCTGGCCTGGGGTATTATTATAGCAGCATCTGCGTGGCTTCTGTGGCTTCACAGGGAACCTGGGCCACCTGCATATGACGAGTGACCCCCACAGCGGGGATGCCTCTCGCGCGTGGCCGGAGACATTGTTCCTGTGAGTCACATATCTTCTCTCGGTGGCGCCCGGAGTCCTGGCTTTGGGAGTGTGCAGCCTTAGAGGCTGTGTGATGGTACGTGGGACACTCCTGCCCCTTCAGCCTGTGGGACTAACAGTACCTCGTAAGTGTTGCTGCGAGTTCACCTGAGCAAGCTGCCTGCATATCTTGGTGCCCAGAAAACGCGTTTCCCTTTTTTGTGATGAGATGACCCTTGGACGCTTGTGCTGTGATCCAGTTTCCAGCAGAGCAAGGTCTGAAGACCTTGGGATGAGGAAGTCGCCGAGCGCTGGCCACTGAAGGAGTCAGAGAGCAGGCGGCTGGCAACTGGAACCCTCACACATCTGGTGGTTTGAGGGATCGGCCGCACGGCATGGGCTGGAGCTCAGATGTCCAAAATTTGGCCGGCTGGGCTGCAGAGGGTCTGGAAAGCCAGGCTGAGAGCAGTGAGGGAAGGGGACTCTCCCTGGCGAGGGAGGATGCACAGTGGCTTCCCTTTCTTTCTTTCTTTCTTTCTTTCTTTCTTTCTTTCTTTCTTTCTTTCTTTCTTTCTTTCTTTCTTTCTTTCTAAGATTTTTTATTTTTAAGTAATCTCTGCACCCAACGTAGGGCTAGAACCCATAACTCCAAGATCAAGATTCGCATGCTCCAGAGACTGAGCCAGCCAGGTGGCCCTCTTTCTTTAATTTTCAATGTGGTGAAATTCACATAATCTAAACATAACTCTTCTAAAGTGTTCAATTCAGTGACAGTTAGTACATGCATAATATTGTCCAACTGTCATCACTCTCAAAGGAAATCCCCTTCCCATTAAGCGGTCCCCCCGCACCCCCCACACTGTGCCCTGTGCAGCTCTTTGCCTGCGTCCCATCTCTGTGGCTTTGCCTCTTCTGGACACTTTGTATAAATAGAGTCATAGAATATGTGACTTTCTGCACAGTTTTCCCTCAGCATAGTGTTTTTGAGGTTTATCCACTTTAGAGAATGGGCACCTCAGTTCTTATTGTGGCCAAATATTACTCCATTGTGTGGGTAGACCACATGTAGTTCATTCATCCTTCTGGAGGGCATTTGGGTGGTTTCCACTCTTTCACTGTCGTGAACAGTACTGCTGTGAACATCTGTGTACAAGTTTTTGTTCCTATACCCGTTGTCTATGTTTTTGTGTATATTTCTTGGAGTGGCATTGCTAGATCGTGTTAACTATGTTTAGACTTTTTGAGGAATCACTGAACCGTTCTCCACAGTGACTTCAACATTTTACATCGGTAATGTACTCCAGTTCCAATCTCTGCATATCCTCACCAACTATTGGTAGTGTCCTTTTTTTTTTTTTTTTTTTAAGTCGCTCTTCTGATGGGTACAAAGTGGTACCTCTGCGTGATTTTGACTTGCATTTCCCTGATGGCTGGTGATGTTGAGTATCTTTTCATGTGCTACTTGTGTATTTTCTTTGGAGACAAGCTTGTTCGAGTCCTTTGCCTATTTTTTAATCGGGTTGGTTGTCCCTGTGCTGTTGTAGGAGCTCTTTCTTTATTCTGGACACTAAACTCATATCAGATATTCCATTTGCAAATATTTTCTTACATTCTGCATGTTATTTGGTGTCATACACAATAGATTATTGCCTAATCCAACCCCAATAAACACATAAAATTATGCTTAACGTGTTTAGACATCAGAAAAACGAAAATGAAAACCACACTGAGTTGCCACTTCATACCCATTAGAATGGCTGTTATCTAATAATTGGAAGCTAGTTTCGGTGAGGATGTGAAGAAGTGAGAACTGTCGTGCATTGCCGATGGAAATGAAAAATGATAGTGGTGATGGTTATACACCATTATGAATATTCATTTAAAAATGGTGAAAATTGGCCACCCGGGTGATTCAGTTGGTTAAATACCTGATTCTTGATTTCGGCTCAGATCATGGCACTGGGCAGGGAGCCTGCTTGGGGCTCTCTCTCTTTCTCTCTCTCTCCCTCTGCCCATCTCCCTCACTCCCCCACACACTCTCTCTCAAGATGAATAAAGAAACATTAAAAAAGTGGTGAAGGGGTCCTGGATGGCTCAGTCAGTTGAGCGTCTGACTCTTGATTTCTGCTCAGGTCGTGATCCCAGAGTCACGCCCAGAGATCGAACCCTGTGTTGGGCTCCGAGCTTCGTGTGGAGCCTGCTTGGGATTCTCTCTCTCTCTCTCTCTCTCTCTTCCTCTGCCCCTCTCCCCCACTCACACACTCTCTCTAAAATAGAAAGAAATAAGAAAAATAAAAATGGTGAAAGTGGTAAATTTTATGTCATGTATATTTTACTATGTTTAAAAATAAAAAGTAATGAAAGGAAATTTTATGTTATTTTTGTTATCACACCCTCAAAGAAATTTCCCTAAGAACTGGTCCTGAAATAGTGACACTTGTGATGGAGGAAGACCTTTGTCCCCTGGAGCGAGAAGGACTTTTCTTATGGACACTGCTACTTCAGACCAGATTTGCTCACACGCACCAAGCAGATCTCACCAAGCAGAGGCGAACACTCCCACCTGGCCCTTCGGCACCTCTTTTCATCAACCCATTCTCCTGGTCAACTTGCCCCCAAAAGACGCTCAATCACTGTTGTCTACTATGTCTGTAATTTTTCCTTTGCCACATGTCATACAAGTGGGATCGTAGAGTGTGTCGTGTATTCAGATTGTCTTCTGTTCCTCAGTAGCATGCATGTAAGCCTCATCCTTGTCTTGGCCTTGCTCGATAGATCATTCCTTTCTGTTGATGACTAATATTCCATTGCATGCATGCATCTCTCTTGGTTATTCACTCACCTATTGAAAGGTATCCTGTTTTGTTAAAATATTTGGCCCTTTTGAAGAAAGATGCTGTACATAACTGCAGGCTGGTTTTTGCTTGAACATGTTTTCAGAGCACTTGTCCAGATACCCATGAATGTGACTATTGGCTTATATGGTGAGACTATGTTTAGTTTGGGAAATAACTGACAAAGTGTCTTCCAAAATGGCTGTACCAGTATACATTCCATCAGCAACGAATTCAAGTTCCTGTTGCTATCGCTATTAGTTTTTCTTAAGACCTTAGCCTCTTCTTTTTTTATTTTTTAAGTTTATTTATTTTGAGAGATTTAGAGAGCACGAGCAGGGGAGGGGCAGAGAGGGTGAGAACCAAGCAGGCTCTGCACTGTCAGAGTGGAGCCCAACGTGGGGCTCGAACTCACGAACCTCGAGACCATGACCTGAGCCGAAACCAAGAGGCTGACGCTTAACCGACTGAGACACCCAGGCGCCCCAAAACTTTAGGCACTTCTATAGATATGCAGCGCTTGCTTGTTGTTTTAACTTGCTTTTCCCTCATGACAAGTAATGTTGAGCAACATTCTGTATGCTTATTTTTCATCTGTGCATCCTTTAAAAAATTTTTATTATTGCTTTTATTTGAGACAGAGAGAAAGAGAGAGGTAGTGTGCAAGAGGTGAGGGGGAGAGGAGCAAAGGGAGAGGGAGAGAAGGAATCTTAAGCAGGCTCCATGCATAGTGTGGAGCCCAAGGCAGGGCTCCATCCCACAACCCTGAGATCATGACATGAGCTGAGATTAAGAGTTGGACGCTCAACCAACTGAGCGTCCTCATCTGTATATCTTGTTTGCTTTGGTGTGTTTAGATCTTTACTCATATTTATGGGTTGTTGGTCATTTTTCAATTTTGGAGTTTCTTTGTATATTTTGCATAAACGTCCTTTTTTAGATGTGTTTTGCAAACATTTTCTCCCCATCTGTGGCTTTTCTTTTTGTTCTCTTTAGTGGATCTTTCACAGAGCAGATAGTTCACATTTTACTATGGTAAACATCAGCAATTTTTTCTTTCATGGACTGGCTTTTCGTGTTCTATTTAAAAACTCATCACCGAATCCAAGGTTATGTAGATCTTTAATTTTCACAGGTTTGCATTTGAAAATATGTGTGTGTACCATTTTTAAATGTTTATTCATTAATTTTGAGATAGAGATAGAGAGGGAGGGAGGCAGGGAGAGAAAGAGAGAGAGTATGGGAGGGGTAGAGCGAAGGTTGTGGTTCTTGGAGAGGAGCAGCACCTGGAGCATCTAATTGCAGGTGTGCTAGGGGCCGCGGCAGATGCTTGAAGGGTGGGAGCAGGTGTGCATGATGCCGGCCGCTTGGCCACCCTGGGCCTGTCCGGGGTCCTCTCTGTTCCGGTGTTGACACAGTTGGATGCACATTGAAAAGTAGGTGTGTTAGGGGCACCTGGTTGGCTCAGTCGGATAAGTGTTGCACTTGTGATTTCGGCTGAGGTCAGGATCTCATGGTTCCTGAGTTTGAGCCTTGCATCGGGCTCTGGGCTGACATCACAGAGCCTGCCTGGGATTCTCTCTTTCCCTCTCTTTCTGCCCCTCCCCTGCTTATGTGCTCTCTCTTTCAAAATAAAGAAACTTAAAAAAAAACCTGCATTATTTAAGTTTAAATACATTATTTATACCAAAACTGAATTAAAATTATTAACTTAAAAATTAAAAATTTCTGGCTTTAATGGAAGTAAACTCATCAATCACTTTATTTTCCTTTTGTTGGGAAACTCACAGTTGAATTGGCAGCACATTTGTGATGGTACATAAAATGTTTATTATGAGTCCCCGGGGCCCCTGGGTGGCTCAGTCGGTCGGGCGTCCGACTTCGGCTCAGGTCACGATCTCACAGTCCGTGAGTTCGAGCCCCACATCGGGCTCTGTGCTGACAGCTCAGAGCCTGGAGCCTGTTTCGGATTCTGTGTCTCCCTCTCTCTCTGACCCTCCCCCGTTCATACTCTGTCTCTCTCTGTCTCAAAGATAAACAACCGTTAAAAAAAAAATTAAAATGTTTATTTTGGAATCACTGGCATCCTACATTAGATGAACTATGAAAATATGTCAATAGTGTATTTATTATTATATTTATGTCTTTAATATTAAAATCAGAATTTGTTAAAGGTTGGTTAACACTCAGGTGTTTACTATGAGCCCATCGGTTCCTAGGGAATTTTCCAGTGGGAGATGTCTAAACGTTACTGTGATCTTTGCTCATTCGTCCATTTCTATGTTTCATTATTTCAAAGTCCATTTTGTTAATGTGCATTTGTAATTGGAAATCACCCATCTCTTCCAGTCTTTCAGTTTTCTCTCTTTTGATTTTTTGAAAAAGTGCATTTATTTATATTGAGCATGCATGTGACAGAGAGAGAGAGAGAGAGAGAGAGCGAGAGAGAGAGAGAGCATGAGCTGGGGAGGAGCAGAAAGGGAGAGGGAGAGTGAGGGAACCCAATCAGGCTCTGTGCTGACAGTGCAGAGCTCCACACTGGGCTTGATCCCATGAACCATGAGATCATGACCTGAGCTGACGTCAAGAGTTGGATGCTCAACTGATTGTGCCAGCCAGGCACCCCGCTGTCTTATTTGACCTTTAATTTCTATTCTCTTTCTGGTTCTTTTCAGAATTGTTACAGTTAATGAGCCAATATTGATATTATTTATTATTATTTTTTAGAGACAGAGAGAGAGAGCATGGGCAGGGGATAGTGGGGGGGGGAGAGAGAGAGAGAGAGAGAGAGAGAGAGAGAGAGAGAGAGAGAGAGAGAGAGAGAGAGAATCTTAGTGGGCCCCACGCTCAGTGCAGAGCCCAATATGGGGCTCAATCTCACAACCCTGGGATCACGACCTGAGCCAAAATCAAGAGTTGGGTGCGTAATGGACTGAGCCACCCAGGTGCCCCTTGGTATCTTATGATTAACTGAAGTCCAGATTGTATCTAGTTTCTTTCTGTTCTACCTTCAGTGCTCTAGGATCCCATGCAGGTTTCAGTGACCTTGACAGTGTTGAGGAGGAATGGTCAGGTGTTTTGTAGAGTTAGTTCCACTTCTGTGATGGATGGCTGAGTGTCTACATCAAGCATTTGGAATTCTTGTACATTGCTTTCTACTAATTACAAAAAGAAATGTATGTAATAAGTTCTTTTTACCAGTGTGGACACCTGAGTAGTTAATGTAGTGTTTGGTTTTATTCCAGCAGTAGGGCGTTTGGTTGATCAGTTTATTCCTGTTGTGGCTCTATCTGTTGCCCTCTGTTTCCACTGACATAATTTCAACTTGGGTGGGATTATTTTTATTATTGGCACTCACTTCCTTTCTGATACTTCAGGGTTATCCCGGCTCCCGTATTCATTGTCTCAGCCCTTAGTGCCAGATATCTCTTCTAAGAGCCCCTTTTTATAGAGAATGGCACAAAAAACTTATACACTGTGGGAACTCAATCTGCTCAGTTGACAATGCCAGGAAATATATGTATGTATTCCAGTTTATGTCTACACATGTAATTTAAAATATTTTGTGTATAATAAAGAAAGGAATCCTTCCTTAAAATGGAGCCAGGAAGCCCGAAGGGGGAGCTCTCACACACGTAACATCAGTTGGGATACAACTATCATAGGAAGATAGGATTTAGTAGGCAGAGAGGGAAAGGTTACAACCTGAGGTCCCTGGGTGGGGAAAAACACATGTTTTGGAACGATGCTGGGAGCGTCTGACCACAGCAAACTCCTTGGGGTGTAAGGTTCCCATTAAGAATGTAACAGACCCCACCTACTCCTCCTCAGGTTTCCCTCAGGAATTTGACAAAAGGCCTAACTAGAAATAAGTAGTAGACCATAAAACCTATTACCCACAAGGAACGGTAGGGCCATAGACCACCCCTCATACAATGGAAATGAGCCAATCAAAAAGGAATGACTGGGCATTTAGAGTTACCTAGCCAATAGGGGTAGAACCTGAGAAGAAACAAGAGAGAAGGAACAAGGGAGAAGAGAAGGAGGGGCCAACCAAACCTTATACAACAAAGACCCTTGCCTATAGTCCTGGGCATTCACTTTTGAATGCCCCTTGTCTGCCAGGAGAGCTTTCATACTATTCTTACTTTGTAACCTTATACTCTAATAGAGCTTTGCCTGCTGCTCGTTTTATTTCTGTGTCCACCTCTTTATTTGAGGCAACAAAACCCGGGTATTGAGGTAAAGAATCCAGCAACACAGCCAGCAGAAAGAACTTGGTCAAAGCGACATCATTTTGGGCCTCTGGTTTTCTTTTCTTCTTCTTCTTTTTTTTTTAATCACAAGTGATGTTTATTCTAATGATTTATTTATTTTTTTAAGGTTTCATTTATTTTTGAGAGAGAGCAAGCGTGTGGGGGGGAGGGGCAGAGAGAAAGGGGGACAGAGGGTCCGAAGCAGGTTCTATGCTGATAGCAACGAGCCCAATGTGGGGCTCAAACTCATGAACCCTGAGATCATGATCTGAGTTGAAGTCAGATGCTCAACCCACTGAGTCACCCAGGTGCCACCCCTCCTCCCCAGGGGTTTCTTTTTAACAGTTCATAACAATACTCTGAAATTTCCTAATCAATCAGTTAATTATTATTTTTAAATATTTATTATTTATTATTTTAATTAAAATTATTATGTTTACTTATTAAAAAATTTTTTTTAACGTTTATTTATTTTTGAGACAGAGAGAGACAGCACATGAACGGGAAAGGGAGACACAGAATCCGAAACAGGCTCCAGGCTCTGAGCTGTCAGCACAGAGCCCAACGCGGGGCTCAAACTCATGGACCGTGAGATCCTGACCTGAGCCGAGGTTGGCCACTCAACCAACTGAGCCACCAAGGCGCCCCTGTTTACTTATTTTGAGTGAGAGAGGGAGAGTGTGAGAGGGGGAGGGGGAGAGAGAATCCCAAGCAGGCTCTGCGCTATCAGCCCACAGGGCTCCATCCCACGATCTGTGAGATCATGACCTGAACCATAACCGACTGAGCCACCAGGATGCCCCCCTCCCCACCCCCACTTCCTCTATAAACCCAACACAAACTGACCTTTCCTTTGGCTTTTTGGAGTTGTCTGTGGTTTGCCATAGTTTTCTTGTCCTGAATTGTGATTCCTCAGGCGTTCCCAAAGAAACTCATGTTGCTGGTAAAGTAAATGGCAATTCTATTCTTTTTTTTTTTTTTTTGAAAGAGCAAGAGAGAGCTCAAGCAGGGGAGAGGGACAGAGGGAGAGAGAGAGGCAGGCCTCACGCTCAACACAGAACTCCGCACGTAGATTGATCCCCAACTGGGTTCATGACCTGAGCTGAAATCAAGAGTCAGATGCCCAAGGGACTGAGCCACCCAGGCGCCCCATGTCAGTTTCCATATTAAGCTAAAGATGAGTTTATGCTGATGTCTCCAATTGCATCCACTATCACATGGATATGGTAGCCTGATCCTCTTACTTATTTATAACTTCCCACTCCAAGGGTGATAAACCTGTCATTAAGAAACAAAATCCACCTGGGCCACCTGGGCAGCCCCATCTGGTTAAGCCTCTGACTTTGGCTCAGGTTGTAAGGGTTAAATTGTAGTAGGACTAACCTGTAGTCTAGAGAAATAATAGCTTTGTTTTGACACTGTGGGTTAAGAGATAACAGCTTTGTCCTATCAATCAAGGGAACAAAAGTTCAAGGAAAATCAACTGGATCGGTGATTGGTTGGATTGGGGCAAGGGCGCATTGAGAACTTTGAAAAAGTGGCGCCAGAGGCAGGGTCAAGGAGGTCAGCTGGTGGCCGCTTAGCGGCAGAAGGTCTGAACTGTTTCCACCCCCATGGGGGAACTATTTCTTTGTTCTGTTCCCAGGTGATGATAAGACGATGTGGTCGGCTATAAAAACTCCGTACCCCAGCTGTTCGAGGCTGCACTCTGATCAAGAGTGTCGGTCCCCATCGGTCGGCCTTGCCTCTCGTTGCAATAAACTTTGCTGTGACTGTCACTGCTGCCCGTAGCATTCTGTTTCAGGAGTCGTGTGGATGCAACAAGGTCATGATCTCACAGTTTGTGGGTTCGAGCCCTTCAGTGGGCTCTGAGCTGACAGCTCGGAGCTTGGAGCCTGCTTCAGATTCTGTCTCCCTCTGTCTCTCTGTCCCACCCCTGCTTGTGCGCTCTCTCTCTCTCTCTCTCAAAGTTAAACAGTTAACAAATAAATAAAAAAAGAGAAACAAAATCCATCTGTGTACACTTAAAGATCCAATTGGCTTTATTTAAATTTATTTATTTTTGCGAGAGAGACAGAGAGAGAGAGAGACAGCACGAGCAGGGGAGGGGAGGGGCAGAGAGAGAGGGAGACTCAGAATCTGAAGCAGGCTTCAGGCTCTGAGCTGTCAGCACAGAGACTGACGCGGGGCTTGAACTCACAAAATGTGAGATCATGACCTAAGCCAAAGTTGGATGCCTAACTGACTGAACCACCCAGGTGCCCCCAATTGGCTTTATTTAATGATTCATGAATCTGGCAGCCTCTGACCTAGCAAATAAAAAACATCTCCATCAAACTGTAGAAAAGGAAAGGCTTTTGAAGTGTAAGGGTTAAATTGTAGTGTAGGGCTAAGGCTTAGCTTGAAAAATAACAGCTTTGTTCTGACACTGAAGGTCAAAAGATAACAGCCTTGCTTTTGCTCTGGTAAATCAGGCTTTACCAATGAAGGAAACAAAAGTTCAAAGAAAAGAGCATCAAAGACAAAGTCAAGGAGATCCACTGGTTGCAACTTAGAGGCAGAAAGTCTAAAATAAACCCCTCATTAGGCAACTGTTTCTAACTCATCTGGGAACTCTTTCTCTGTTCTGTTCCCAGGTAATGATAAAACGATGTGATTGGGTTTTAAAACTCTGTACCCCGGCTGTTCGGGGCCGCACTCTTATCAAGAGTGTTGGTCCCGATCGGTCGGCCTTGCTTCTCATTGTAATAAACTTTGTTGTGACTGTCACTGGTGCCCGTAGCACTCTGCTTCAGGAGTCGTGTGGATGCAACAAAAGGAAGGGAAAGCATGGAAAAAAAGAAATTATGGGCAATGAATGTGTTTCAGGCAAGATAGTCTTCCTAAGGAAAATAGAGGGGTATATTCATAAATCTCCTGGTCGGTCCATTTTTGTCCTGTGGTTTTCTTTTTCACCCTTGGGTCCCACCTTTTTTCGTTTATTTAATTCATTGCTCCATTCTAGATTGCAGATGTAATGGTTTCGGAATTGTTAGCTACTATCCCCACCGGAAAGAACTTTGTAAAATAGAGTCCATTGTTTACGTATGCTATATTTTTTGTATTTATTTATTTTTTATTTTTATTTATTTATTTTTAATGTTTATTCATTTTTGAGAGAGAGAGAAACAGAGCGTGAGTGGAGGAGGGGCAGAGAGAGACACACACACGGAATCTGAAGCAGGCTCCAGGCTCCAAGCTTGTCAGCACAGAGCCCGACATTGGCTTGAACTCATGAACCACGAGATCATGACCTGAGCCAAAGTAGGACGCTTAACCGACTAAGCCACCCAGGTGCCCCTACATTTTTTGTATTTAGTCCATAGATGCCCTTTATTTCCAAAGTTTCTCAGGTCAGATTGATGTCAAATATTGGGTTACAGGGGTTTATTGAGACGTGTTTGGTGCAGAAAAGTTGGTTTTAAAGTATGGGGACAGATCTTGTGGGCAGAAAGAGCTGCACTGAGATTGTGAGGAGTGACTGGGTATATATTTTCAAGTTGGGAGGGGGTTAGGGTTAGTGTAAGTCTGTAAGGAATTTGGAAACAAGGTTTCCAGGAACCTGTGTGGTCATTTACTACTGTCTAGTAAAACCTTGAGACCCTCCATATGTATACCAGCGGGCCATATATTTGGAGGATGATTGCTAATACATATCTTGGTGGTGGGGAAGTAGAGATAAAAGAAGTTTCCAAAGAGATTTTTATATGTTAAAGGAGACTTACAGGATCCTGGAGGTTGGACTAATGTTAAGATAAGGTTGCCTTTTGCCCCTACCAAAGTATTAACATTGAGGCAGCTGAGCTCCCAGAAGAAGGTCATTCTGCCTGTCTCAAGGACCTGTCAATGGGCTGCAAGTGGTAAGGAAATTTAGTTTTTTTCCCCCTTTTCCTTTGTTCTCCACATCATAATGTACTTGTCAATGGTCTGCAAAGAAAATTTCATTTTTTATTTCTTTTGCCTTTGTTCTCCACATCAAGATCAGCACTTTTGTCCAGCAGCTACAGTCAGGTCTCCCCCCCTCCCCCCCATACATTTCTACTACAGTTAGGTTATTTGTCACAATCTATTCCATACTGTGACAATCACACATTTTAGATGACTGTATTTGAATAGAATATGATTTACTCTTTGGGCTATAGAAATCTATGAGTTTTGACAAATGCACAGAGGCAGGTATTCATCATTAAAGTATTCGATGCAAAACTTTGAACCTCAATCTCATAATCTGTTTATCATCTGTTTAGTTTGCTTTTTCCATAATGTCATATAAATGGGTTCATGCTTTATGTAGCCTCTTCAGACTGATTTTTTTTTTCACTTAGCAAAATCCACGTACAATTTATCCATGCCTTTGCATGGGTTGGTCATTCATTCTTTTATATTATTTAATAGTATTGCTTTACATGTGCAGGTGAGCACAAATAATTTTCCCTGTACTCTTCTAGGTTCTTGGCTGAGACACCCCACCCCCCCAACAAATAAAAGATTAAAAGGAGAAGAACAAACAAAAGTTTAATAACATGTATACGTCCTGTGCATGTGGGAGATACCTAGGAAAATGGAATAACTCTCCTATATGGCTCAAGTCATCACTTTATTTTTTTAGTGTGAAATTTATTGTCAAATTGGTTTCCAGACAACACCCAGTGCTCATCCCAATCAAGCCATCACTTTAAGTATCATCTTCAGGTAAAGACAAAAGAAAGATCTTGGGTAATGGGAAAGCCAGTTAAGGGACATTACCAGGCCAAGCACAGTAAATGAGGTATGGTTGTTATGCAGGTTTAAGTCTGTGCCTTCTCTTTTGATATGGATTTCTTGAGATTTAGTCATTCTGTTCCTGGTACTGAGAGACAAATGGAGCTTCCCTTTATAGGTGTAAATTTCTCTCACCAAGGGACAACTTCCGCCGGGTTGTCAGAGATTCTCCTGTGTCTGTTGTTACTTAAAATTAATCAGCCCAAGTAATCCTTGTTGCAAATAGGCATATCTTGGGGTGGCATATTCTGCTTCCTTCACACGGATGTACCTGTTTGCTTATGGATCCATCTACTGAAGGATATCTAATTTCTTCACATTTGTAACTATTATGAATAGAGCTGCTATGCATAGCCACTTGCTAGTGTTTGTTTGGAAATAGTTTTTCAAAGCAGTTGTCTAAATACCAGAAACACAATTGTTGGATGCTGAGGTGGGACCTATAAGCGTTGGAAAAAAAAAGCAAAACTGTCTTCCAATGTGTCGCTATTGATAGGGAAAGATAGGATTCAGTAGGCGGAAAGGGAGAGAGGTGAGGCCTCAAAGGTCCCTGGATGGGGAAGAACGCATATTTTCAAAGACATTTTTCTGGGAACGTGTGACCTTGAGCAAACTCTTTCAGGCGTAAAGTTCCTCTTAAGAATGTAACAGAGCGGCACCTGGGTGGCTCAGCTGGCTAGACGGTGGGCTCTTGGTTTTCGCTCAGGTCATGATCTCTGGGTTTGTGCGTTCAAGCTCCATCTTGGGCTCCATGCCGATGGTGTGGATACTGCTTGGGATTTTTTTCTCTTTCTCTCTTGCTCTTTCTCAAAATAAATAACTATACTTAAAAAAATTAAAAAAGAATGTAACAAACACCACATACTCCCCACATACTCTCCCCCCCCCCCCCCCCCCCCCCCCCCGCCTAGTTTCCTTCCGGAATTTGACAGAAGACCTGAGTAAAGGTAAGTAGATCGTAAAACATATGACCCCCAGGGCCATAGACCATCCCTCATACAATGGAAATGAGTCATTCAAAAAGGAATGGCCAGGCATTTAGAGTTACCTAGCCAATAAGGTAGAACCTGAGAAGGAACAAAGGGGAAGGAAAGGGGCTGACCCAAACCCTCTAAAACAAAGTCCCTTGCCTGTAGTTGAGGGTATTCACTTTAGAATGCCCCCTCTCTGCTGTAAAGAGATTCCATACTATTCTTACTTTCTAATCTTATACTCTAATAAACTTTTGCCTGCTGCTCGTTTAGTTCTGTGACCACTTCTTCATTCTTCGAGGAGGCGAGACAAGGAACCCCTGTCATTGAGGTAAAGAATCCTGCCAGGGTGGTATTTGCATCCCCCAGGGTGAAGGAGCATTCCTGTCATTCCCCACCCTTCACCAGGGGGTGTTCTCATCTTTTGGAATTAGAGCATATTTTTGAATGCTTATTTACTATGTGTATACCTTCTTTGTCCAGGTGTCTGTTCAGATATTTGCCCATTATCAATTAGGTTTTTTTTTTTTTTTATTGTTGACTTCTGAGAGGTTTTTGTATGTTTTGAATACAAATGCTTGATCACATATGTGTGTTGCAGAAATTTTCTTGCAGTTTGTAGGTTGTCTTTTAGTTCTCTGAACAAGGTCTGTCAGAGTAGAAGTTTTAATTTCATAAACCTCACATTATCATTTAGTTTTCTTTGTGGATGGGCGTTTGGTGTTGTGTGTTAAAACTCATCACCAAACCCAAGGCCATGTAGATTTCTTTCATGTTTTCTTTTTGATATTTTGACAGTTGTATTTTATTTTTTTAAAGTTTATGTATTGAGAGAGAGAGAGAGAGAGAGAGAGAGAGAGAGAGAGGGAGAGAGAGCATGTGGAGGGGCAGAGACAGAGGGAGAGAGAGAATTCCAAGCAGGCTCCTTGCTGTCAGCGCGGGGCCGAACTCACCAACGGTGAGATCATGACCTGAGTCAAAACCAAGAGGCCAACGCTCAACCGAATGAGCCACCCAGGTGCCTGGTAGTTGTGTATTTTAAATGTATATAAAAGTTTGGGTGAACTGTGGTGTAAGTTATAAAGTTCTTGTCCACGTTGCATTTTATGTGTTTTGCAATTATTTATATTTATAAATATAATATATATATGTATATATATATTATATTATATTTCTGGAGAAGTCAGCATTTGACTGGAGACTCCATTCATTTGAAAATTTCCAAAATGTGGGGCTCAGTCCGTTAAGCCCCCGACTTCAGCTCAGGGTTCCCGAGTTCAAGCGCCATGTCTGGTCGTACGCTGACAGCACGGAACCCGCTTCAAATCCTCTGTCTCCCGCTCTTTCTGCCCCTCCCACCACCCGCTCTCACTCTCTTTCTCTCAAAAATAGAGAAATATTAATTTTTTTTTTCTCTAATGTAATGGGGGGGGGCGCCTGGGTAGCTCAGTGGGTTAAGCGCCCTACTTCAGCTCAGGTCATGATCTCAATGTGTGTGGGTTCGAGTTCCGTGTAGGGCTTTATGCTGACAGCTCAGAGCCTGGAGCCTGCTTTGGGTTCTCTCTCTCTCTCTCTCTCTCTCTCTCTCTCTCTCTCTCTCTCTCTCTCTCTCTCTCTCTCTCTCTCTGTCTCTCTCTGCCTCTCCCCCGCTTGTGCCTCCGTGGAACCGAGTGCACCGCATCCTGCACTGCCTCCACCGCCCGCAGGGGGCGCCCAAGTCCGGCTCCAGGACTCAGGCCGGGCATGCGCGCTCTGCCGGCGTCTTCTGCCTGCGTTCGCAGGACCCCGGCCTCCTCAGGACCAGCTGTGGAGGCTCTGGGAGGATGTCGGGCCGTGTTCAAGCTGACAGAAATTCAGTCTTCCTTAGGACCCCCTGTGGGAGGTTGGGGGGACGGAGAGCCGCGTCCACGCTGACGGGAGCCCGGACTCCTCATGACCCTCTGTGGGGGATTTGGAGGGACATGGGCCCGCGCCCACGCTGAGGGGAGCATGGGCTCCTCAGGACCCGCGCTGGTGACTTTGGGAGGACAAGGGGCCCCGTCCACGCCGACAAGAACCCGGTCTCCTCAGGACCCGCTGTGGAGGCTTCGGGAGGACGTGGGGCCGCGTCCACGCCGACAAGAACCCGTCTCCTCAGGACCCGCCGCGGGAGGAGCAGGTGAGGAGAAAGCGAGGCCCGGTGAGGAGGAGCTTCCGAAGCGGGGAAGCTGAGCGGGTCGGTGTTCAGGGGACGCGGCGGGGAAGGGCCCGGCATGGCTTGGCGCGCGGTGACACTCTGTCCCCCGCGGGGCTGTGCGCGCGGCCGTCGGGTCTTCCCGCTCCGGGGCCGCGGGGCCGCGCGTGCGTGTTCCTGCTCCGCGCCGACTCGGTTCCCGCCGCGTCCTCCCGCAGTTCGCGGTCCGGGAGCAGGTGTCGGGGCGGTGCTCGCGCTCCCGCCACTCTGGCCGCGCGGGGTCCGTCCCGCCTCCGCGCGCGCGGCTCGGGGTGTCGGCCCTGTGTCTGCGACGGCGTCGTGGGGAATTCGGTGCGATGGCCCCGGATCGGCAGATCGCCCCGGGCGGGGCGGACGCGGTCACAGGGTCGGTTCCTCCACGGCCGGGGGCACAGATTGGCTTTTCATCCCTGTGCGTCTTCCTCCGTTTCTGTCCCCAGTGTCCTGTCCTCAGAGAGCAGGTCTGTCACCTGCTTGCTTAGATTCCCAACCCCCCAACCCCCGCCCCCCGCCGGCACGTCGTTCCCTGTGATGCGGTTGTAAATGGGACCGTCTCTTCGCTTCTCTTTCCGACGGGTCGTGGGGAGTGTGTCGATGTGCACGTGGTGTCTGTGTGTTGGTCTCGTGTCCTGCGGGTGCGCTTACTTATTAGTTCCGTTTACCTTAAATAGAACGCCGCCGGTTCCCACCGGCAAAAATGGGTTGATTTGGGAAGAAGAGAGCATTCCCCCCCCCCCCCCCCCCCCCGTGACTGGCGTATTTCCCTCGGCACGACGACTGCAAGGTTCAGTCCGTGTCGTGGCAGGTGTCAGAATTCCCGCCCTTGGGGAGGCCGAGGCTGTTCCGTCGCGTAGAGGCCGCATCGTGTTTATTTATTTGTCCGGCCGCGGGCTCTCGGGTTGCTTCCTCTTCACAAAGAGGCTGCAATGAACACGGAACAGGAATGTCGGCTCAGGGCTTCGCTTTCAGTTCCCGGGTGTGTGTGCAGAGGTGGAGTCTGTGTTAGTTTCCTGAGGAGCCACGTGCTGTTCTCTGCGGCTGCGCCGTGTTGCTTCATTCCTTTCTAGGACAGAATAATATTGCTGTTCGTGGGTCTGCCCCAGTTTGTCTGTCCGTCACCCCCAAGGGTCATTTGCATACTTTCTACCATTCGGCTACTGTGAGCAGTGCTGCTGTGTGTGTTTGTGCACGTGCTCTTTTTTCAAACTACTGTTTTCAATTCATCCGGATACACATCTAGGGGTAGAGTTGTTGAGTCACGTGGTAATTCTACGTCTTCATCTTTTTGAGGAAATGCCAAACTATTTTACACCTAGGCTCCACCCTGTTACGTTTCCACAAGTTCGGTTTAAGGGTTCCAATTTGTCAATATCTTTGCCACCATTTGTTATTTTGTAGTTTTCTTGATTATAGCAATTTTTGTGTAAAAGAGTAACTGTGGTTTAAATCTTCATTTCCATAAGGATTAATGATGTTTAACATCTTTCCATGTCTAATCACTATTCCTATGATCTCCCTGGGGAAAGGTGTATCCAAGTGCTTTGTCCATTTTAAAAATTGGGTGTTTTGTTGTGGTGGTTGATGATGACGTGTTGTACAAACTATTTACGTATCCTATAAAACAGACTCTTACCAGACAAATAATGTGCATGTATTTTCTTCCATTCTAGACATTGTCTTTTCACTTTTGGGATTGCACCTTTTGCTGTCCAGAGGTTTTTAATTTTGGGGAAATTAAATTCATCTATTTTTCTTTCCTTGATTGTGCTTTGGTGTCAGCTCTAAGAGCATTGTTAAAGTCAATGGTCATGAACATGTATCTCCATTTATTTCTCCCAGAGTTTATGTAAGTTTACCTCTTACATTCAAGCTTTTGGTCCACTTTGAGTTAATGTTTTTATGTGGTGTGAGGGTAAGGGTCCAGTTTCATTCCTCTGCGCATGGATAGCCAGTTGTCTAGCACCCTTTGTTGCAAAGACCATCGTTTCCCCAACACCATGTTGTCCACCCTTGCCAAAATTCGGTTGATGATTGATGAAAGGGTATATTTCTGGGTTTTCATTTAAATACCACTGATCTCTATGTATATCTTTATGACAGTATCACATTGTTTATTTATTGTTGCTTTGTTTTGAAGATCTGAAATGGGGAAGTATGCGCTTCTACCTTTGATGTTTTTCAATTAGAGTTAGGGTTTTAGGGTTTAGGGATTAGGGGTTAGGGGTTAGGGGGAGCGGTTAGGGCTCGGGGTTTGGGGTTCAGGGTTAGGGTGTTAGGGTGTTAAGGTTTGGGGTTTGGGTTCGGGTTCAGTGATCGGGGTTTTGGTTTCGGGTTGGATTCGGGGTTCGGGTTCTGGTTGGGATCGGGTTCGGGTGTAGGGTTTAGGGTTAGGGTTTAGAGTTAGGGTTTAGGGTTTGGGTTCCAGTTTAGGATTCGGGTTAGGGTAAGAGTTTAGGGTTAGGGTTTAGGGTTTGGGTTAGGGTTAGGGTTTAAGGTTAGGTTTAGGTTATGGTTTAGGGTTAGGGTTAGGGTTATGGTTAGAGTGTTAGGGTTGGAGGGTTAGGGTTAGTTATAGGTGTTACGGTTAGAAGGTTAGGGTTAGAGGTTCAGGGTTAGGGTTCGGGTTAGGATTTAGGGTTAGGTTTAGGGGTAGGTTTCAGTTCAGGTTTTATGTGTTTTTCTGGATCAGGGGTCTCGGGTTAGGGTCAGTGGTTAGTGTTAGGTGTTAAGATTAAGGGTAAGTTTTAAGGTTAGTGTTATGTTAGGGTGATGGTTCAGGTTAGGGATTAGGGATTCGTGTTAACTTTTATGGTTTAGGTGTTAGTGTGTAGGATTACGTTAGAGGTTAAGGTTAGGGATATCTCCCCTGAGGTTCCTCGTCCTGAGTCCACAGCAGTGCATTTGTCTCCCCAGAGGACTCAGTGGAGGTTACATGGGATGGTGTAGGTCAGCATTAGTCTTTTCATTGCAAGTGAGGATAAATATATTGGACACTGGATGGTAGCTCCCAGGAATCCTCTCGGGTAGCTGCAGGATGGCCTGGGAAACGACTTAGTGATGTTCCAGGTTCCATGCCGAGTGACCGTGCACCACTTCTGGACCCCAGGTGCATGGTGTTGTCAGACTTTGGTATTGGTCGCCTGGGAGAGAGCCTTAAATAGGGCTAGTTGTCATTCCAGGTATGTTACCAGGGCTGAATCGACTCCTGTCTCGTGATCTCCCTTGAGGTCTGAAGTGAGTTTCCATGCTACGGTGCAGGTCAATTGTAGGGTTAGGGTTCGAGACAGGGTTAGGTTTTGGTTGAGGGTTGTGGTTACTGTTAGGGCTAGGGTTAGGCTTAGTTCCCAGTAGGGTTAGGGTTAGGTCCCAGGAGGCTCCAGGCGATGAATCCACAGCAGTACAGTGGTCTTCCCGAAGCGCTGAGTTGAGGGCACCAGGGAGAGTGCCGGTCAGGATTAGTCTTTGGATTCCTAGCCCAGACAACTAACTCTATGGGCCACTGGTCGGTTAGGCCTCACGATTCCTCTGGTGCAGCTCTAGTCATTCTTTAGAAATGACATGGTGATGTTCCAAGTTCCATGCCGAATATATCTGCACCGATTCTTGAACCTGTGTGTGTGCTGTTGTCAGATGTTTGAACTGGGTCCCCATGGGGAAAGAATTATAGCTAGGGTGAGGGTTAGGGTTAGGGTTAGTTCCCAGTAGGGTTAGGGTTAGGCACCCACCACCAGGGAGGGTGCCAATCAGAATTAGTCTTTGGGTTCCTAGGCCAAAAGTGTGGGCCACCCTGCGGTGAGGCCTCAGGAATCCTCTCGTGCAGCTGCAGTTGACTTTGAAAGAGACATGGTGGTGTTCCACGTTCCATGCCACGTATTTCTGCACTGATTCTCGAACCCATGTACGTGCTGTTGTCAGGCTTTGGAATTGGGTCCCCATGGGGAGATAGCCTTAGCCAGGGTTAGGGTTCATTCCCGGATGTCGCCAGGGCTGAAGCGACTTAAGTTTCGTGATTTCCCTCATGGGCTCAATTGAGGGGCCATGCCAGTGTGTGGGTCATGTGTTGGTTAAGGTTTAGAGGTAGGGTTAGGTGTAGGTTGAGGGATAAGTTTTAGGGTTAAGGTTAGGGTTAGGGTTAGGTCCCACTAGTCTCCAGGCACTGAACCCACAGCCGAGCAGTTGTCTCCATTAAGTACTGAGTGGAGCACCCAAGGGAGGGTGCATGTCAGGAGTAGTCTTTGGGTTTCTAGGCTAGACAAATGTATGGGCCACCCTTCAGGTAGGTTCAGGAATCCTCTCGTGCCACTGCAGTCACGCTTCGCAACTTACATGATGATGTTCCATGTTCCATGCCAAGTATTCCTGCACCGATTCTTGAACCCATATGCGTGTCGTTGTCAGACTTTGGAATTGGGTCCTCATGGGGAGAGAGCCTATACTAGGGTTAGGGTTTGGTCCTGGGACGTCGCCAGGGCTAAATCGACCCCAGTTTCGTGATCTCCCTCGAGGGCTGAATTGAGGGCCCATGAGAGGGTACGGTTCAAGTGTATGGTTGGGATTAGAGATAGGGTTAAGTGTAGGATGAGGTTTATGGTTAGGGTTACGGTTAGGGTTATTGGTAGGTCCCATGAGGCTCCAGGCACTGACCCCACAGCAGAGCAGTTGTCTACTTGAAGGGCTAAGTTGACTACAGAAGGAGGGTGCCGGTCAGGGTTAGTCTTTCGGTTCCAAGGCCAGACAAATATATGAGCTACCCTTTGGGTAGGCCTCAGGAATCCTCTTGTGCAGCTGCAGTCATGCTTTGCAAATGACTTGGTGATGTTCCACGTTCCATGCCAAGTATTTCTGCACCGAGTCTCGAACCGGTGATCGTGTGGTTGTCAGACTTTGGAATTGGGTCCTCATGGGGAGAGAGCCTTAGCTAGGGTTAGAGTTCGGTCCATGGACGTAGCCAGTGCTGAAGGGACATCAGTGGTGTGAATTCCATGGAGGGCTGATGTGAGGGCCCATGAGCGGTTGTGGGTCTGGTTTAGTTATAGTGTGATAGATAGGTTTAGGTGTAGGGTGAGGGTTATGGTTATGTTTATGGTTAGGGTTAGGGTTAGGTCCCAGGAGGCTCTAGGGACTGAACTCACAACAGTGCAGTTGGCTTTCCGAGTGGCTACACCGAGTGCACTAGGGAGGGTGCCAGTTAGGATTAGTCTTTGGGTTCCAAGGCAGACACTTAATGGGTCGCTCTTCAGGTAGGCCTGAGAAATCCTCTCTTGTAGCTGCAGTCGCGTTTTGGAAATGACATGGTCATGTTCCAGGTTCCATGCCAAGTATTTCTGCACCGATCCAGGAGCCAATTTGCGTGCTGTTGCCAGACTTTGGAATTGGGTCCTCATGGGGAGAGAGCCTTAACCAGGGTTAGGGTTCGGTCCAGTGATGTCGCCAGGGCTGAAGTGCCTGCAGTCTTGTGATCTCCCGGGAGCGCTGAATTTGAGGGTCCAGGCAAGCGTGCGGATCAAGTGTAGGGTTAGGGTGAGAGGTAGGGTTAGGTCTAGGTTGAGGGTTATGGTTAGGGTTCGGGTTAGGTCCCAGGAACCTCCAGGCACTGAACACACAAGAGTGCAGTTGTCTCCACAAATGGCTGTGTCGAGTCCACTAGGGAGGGTGCCAGGTAGGAATACTCTTTGTGTCCAAGCCAGAGAAGTGTATGAGACAGTCTTCAGGTAGGCCTCAGAAATCCGCTTTGTAGCTGAGGTCGCGCTTTCGAAATTACATGGTGATGTTCCCGGTTCCATGCCGAGTATTTCTGCACCAATTCCCGAACCTGTGTGCGTGCTGTTGTCAGACTTTTAAATTGGGTTCCCATGGGTAAAGAGTCTTCACTAGAGTTACAGTTCGGTCCAGGCATATCGCCAGGGCCGAAGCGACACCAGTGTTGTGAAATCCATGGAAGGCTGACGTGAGGGCACATGTGCAGCTGTGGATCTGGGTTAGTGTGATAGATAGGGTTATGTGTAGGTTGAGGGTCATGGTTAGGGTTACGGTTAGGGTTAGGGCTAGGTCCCAGGAGCTCCAGGCACTGAACCCACAGCAGAGCAGTTGTCTCCCCGAAGAGCTGAGTGGAGTACACTAGGGAGGGTTCCAGTCAGGATTAGTCTTTGGGTTCCAAGGCCAGACAACTTTTTGGTACGCTCTTCGGTTAGTCCTCAGAAATCCTCTCTTGTAGCTGCAGGTGTGCTTTGGAAATGACATGGTGATTTTCCAAGTTCCGTGCCGAGTTATTCTGCACTGATTCTCAAACATGTGTGTGTGCTCTTGTCAGAGTTTGGAATTGGGTCCCCATGAGGAGAGATCCTTAGCTAGGATTAGGGTTCGGTCCAGGGACATCTCCAGGTTTGTACTGTCATCAGTGTTGTGAAATCGCTGGAGGGCTGAAGTAAGTGCACATGCTCAGATGTGGGTCTGGTGTAGAGTTAGTGTGATAGATGGTGTTAGGTGTAGGGTGAGTGTTCTGTTTAGGGTTATGGTTAGGTCCCAGGAGGCTCCAGGCAATTACCCCACAGCAGAGCCATTTTCTCCCCGAAGGGCTGAGTGGAGTACACAAGGGAGGGTGCTGGTCAGGATTAATCTCTGGGTTCCAAGCCAAGACACGTGTATGGGCCACCCTTTGGGTAGGCTTCAGGAATCCTCTCGTGCAGCTGCAGTCGCGCTTTGGAAATGACCTGTTGATATTCCACGTTCTGTGCCGAGTATTTCTTCACCGATTCTCTAAACCATGTGTGTGCTGTTGGTGGAAAATATACAAATGTATATTTTCTGATGGAATGATATCTACATTGATGTCGTTCGTGTGTTAAAGTGCACTAGTATGATTGTTTGACTATCAAGTCTTTAAGTTTTTACTTATTTGTGTACTGGATGCTCTCAAGTTGAGCGCATTTATGTTCACAATTGGATCTTTTTGTTGGATTGTACCTTTTAGTATTATAGTGTCCTTCTTTGTCTCTTGTTGCAGTTTTATTTTTAAATCTATTTTGTCTGATATAGGTATGGCTACTGCTGTTTTTTTTTTTTTTTTGAGACTTTAGTTCTATAATTAGTCTCTTTTAGGTAGAAGATTGATGAGTCCTGTATCTTATTCATTCTATCACCCAGTGCCTTTTATTATGAGGAGAGAGAGAGCACAGGCATGGGAGGGCAGGGTGGGGGAATGGGGGAAGATAGAAAGAGAGAGAATGAGAATGAGGATGTATCTTAAGCAGGTTCCATGCTCAGTGCAGAGTCCACTTGGGGCTCAATTCCATGATCCTGGCATCATAGCCTGAGCTGAATTCAAGAGTAGAAATCTCGGGGTGCCTGGGTGGCTCAGTTGGTTAAGTGCCCGAGTTCGGCTCAGGTCATGATCTCGTGGTTCACGAGTTCAAGCCCCGCGTCGGGCTCTGTGCTGACAGCTCGGAGCCTGGAGCCTGCTTCCGATTCTGTGTCTCCCTCTGTCTCTGACCCTCCCCCCATTCATGCTCTGTCTCTCTCTGTTTCAAAAATAAATAAACGTTAAAAAAATTTTAAAAACAAAAAGATTAGAAATCTCAAACTATTGAGCCATCCAGGTGCCCCTATTTGTCACCCAGTGCCTTTTTTTTGAGCATTTATTCTGTTTCCATTCAAAGTAATTGATAGACATGTACTTGTCTTTTATTACTTGATGTTGGTTGTTTCTGAATCTTTCTGATCCTTTCTTCTTTTTCTCTTTTTTATGGTTTGCTGGGTTTCTTTAGTAGCACAGTTGAAATTGCTTGTCTTTATACACTGCATATGTATTAGTGGTGTTTGATTTGTGGTTATTATTAGGTTTGTACCTAACCACTTCTTCATATAGAAGTCTATATTAAGTTGATAGTTGTTTAAGTTTGAACCAGTTCTTTACTCCTCTCCTCCCCGTGTTGTAGGTATGTAGTGTCATATTTCAAAACCTTTCATATCGCGAATACCTTGGCTGATGTTTTATAGATATACTCATTTTTATTGCTTGTGCGTTTCGCATTTTAATACTGTCACTTTAGGTATTTCTTTTCCATTTAAAGAGTCCCCTTTAACATTTCTTGCAGGGGTGGTTTGTTGGTTATGAACTCGCTTAGTATTTATTTGGGAACATCTTTATCTCTCCTTCCATCTGAGTGATACTGTGCTGGATAGACTCTCTTTGGCTGCAGATGTTTTCCATTTGGCACCTTTACCATACCGTGCTGCTCACTTACGGTTTCAAAGTTTCTTCTGAAAAACATGCAGTGATAACCTTATGGGGTTTCCCTTGCAGGTAACTGCCATCTTTTGTTTTCCTGCTGTTAAAATTTTGCTTTATCGTGACATTCTGCATTTTAATTACTATATGATTTGGTGTGGATCTGCTTCTGTTGAATATATTGGGGGTTCTTTGTGCCTCCTGCTTCTGGATCTGTTTCCTTCCCGCATTAGGGAAATTTTCATCTATTGTGTCTTCAAATAAATTTTTTGGTTCTATTTCTTGGAGTTCTGAGAATGAGAAATAGGACAGGAAAGACCTATTGAAGGTTCTCTGATGAATCACTAGATTTGCATGTGTGGAGGATAGATTTGGGACTCAAATGAATAACCTACCTTTAACTTCAAAGAACTAGAAAAAAACTACAGTCTACGTCCAATGTTCTCAAAAGGGACAAAGTAATCCATATGAGAGTAGAAACCAATGAAACTGAGATCATGAAATCAATAGAAAATATGAAGAAGATCAAAAGTGGGTTTTCTGAAGAGTGAAACAAAATTGTCAATACTATACATAGACTATGCTAAGACAGAGGACCTTATTCAAAAGAATTATAAATAAAAGAGTAGACATTACACCTGATACCAAAGAAACATAAAGGAGACAAAGAGGCGACTACGGCCAAATTAGATGCCAGCAAACCGCCTACCTAGAAGAAATGGATAGATTCTTAGAAACACACAACCTACCAAGACTGTATCAGGAAGAAATAGAAGGTTTGCACAGACCCATTAAAGGAAGACTGCATCAATACAAGAAGATAACCAATGCAAGTAAATTGAGTCAGTAATCGAAATTCTCTCAGGGAAGAAAAGCCCAGGACCAGGTGGATTCACTGGTGAATGTGAATAAACGTTTGTAGAAGAAACTAACAGCAGTTGTCTCACTGATTCAAAAGGAATGAACACCACCAAACTCATTTCATGATACTGGAATTACCCTGGTAGGAGCCAGAAAAGGATACTACCTGAACAGAAAACTATAGGCCAGTATTCCCGTGGTGAATATAGATGACATGTAACATAGTGTGTCAGCTATTCCCAAATAACATGATTTTTTAAAATAAAGTAAAGGAATGAAATAAAAAGTTTAATGTAAAAGAACCTGTTAGTATCTAATCAAGAAAGGCAGTAAAGTTCCAAACTAGAAAGTCATATCAAATTCTATAGCATTCCTATACACTAACCAAATTATCTAAGAAGTAAAGAAAACAATCCCATTTACAATAGCATCAAAAACAATAAAATTTATAGGAATAAATTTAGCCAAGGAAGTGAAAAATCTCTCTACAGAAAACTATAACACCTGTGTACAGAAATGGAAGAAATTCAATTTGGATGAAAGAAACAGGAGAACACACAAGTCAGTGAAAAGCCATCCCACGTCCATCTTTTGCAGGAATTAATATAGATACAATGTCCATACTACCCAAAGCCATATAGAGATTCAGTGCAATCTCTATTAAGACTCCGATGCAATTTGTATGCAATTAGAAAATCATATCCTAAAATGTATTTGGAACCACAAAAAGACCCCAAGTAGCCAATGCAAGAAAGAACAAAACAGAAGGCATCACACTTCTTGATTTCAAGCTGCATTCTAACACAAAGAAATCAGATATATCACTGGCATAAGCACACACACAAGACAAGGGAATGGAAATTGAGAGGCCAAACTAAACCCTTGCATTGCACAGTCAACTAGTATTTGACAAGGGAGTCAAGAATACACAGTGGAGAAGGGTAGTCTCTTTTTAAAAAAAAATTTTTAACGTTTATTTATTTTTGAGACAGAGAGAGAGACAGCATGAACAGGGGAGGGTAGAGAAAGAGGGAGACACAGAATCTGAAACAGGCTCCAGGCTCTGAGCTGTCAGCACAGAGCCTGATGAGGGTCTCAAACTCACGGACCGCGAGATCATGACCTGAGCCGAAGTCGGACGTTTAACCGACTGAGCCATCCAGGTGCCCCGGAGAAGAGTAGTCTCTTGAATAACTGGTGCTGGGAAAAAAGGATATTCACGTGTGTAATGTGTAAAGCTTAGCACCTTATGTTATACCACTCCAAGAATTAACTAGAAATGGATTAAAGATGTAAATGAATGATACAGAAACAAAATTCTTCCTCATCATTTCAGCTCTTACTATGCCAACATGGAGCTGTTGAGGTGGTGAAGGGCTGGGTGGAGAGTAGTCCTGGAAATGGAAGACTGTGTAGAACAGACTTTCTTTAGTAGTCTGGAGTTATCCCTCTGATCCTTTAAGACTAGCCACTTCCTTCCCTACGTTTGCAGACACAGCTAGTACCATGCATGCTGCCAGCAATGCACTGCTTTGTCTCCTCCAACTCCTAAAAGCTCTAGGTGGGACCCAGTGGGAAGGGTGGAGTTTAGTGGCACCAATGATGCCCTGTTGAAGCCAGATGGAGGGGAAGGAGACAGGTACCATTCCAGCTTCATTGGGGTTCAGGTATGTTAGTATTGGTGTTGGATTTTTCACCTTTTACCCTAACACATCTCAAAAGTTTAATTTCTGTCCTGCAGGTCCACGTGGTTTCCAGAACATTTCCTCCTTTCCCAGAAGTGCCCTCCATGTCCTACTCCATGGGCTGCCCTTTATCACTGTCTGTGGGCTTTAGGCCACCTCCACCTTCTCCAAATTGGGGTCCTCTGGGACCTCACCTTCCACCTCCACCATCTGGAAAGATGATATGACCAGTATGAGTTGACTTATAAAACACGTTTTGTCTTTTACTTGTTATGTGTTTGGAGAAGATGCAGTGACGGCACCACAGGGGTTACAGGCCAGCCTGAGTGAGGATGTTGTAACGTGATTCAGGTTTCTCAGGACATGCATGAAATGGGCAGTCATTTCCACGTAGTGAGCTGGGCAACACGTGTCTCTGATAGAGAAGGAAAGAGGCCTTATACATGTGACAGACACAGCACTCCCTAGGATGTTGCTTGTACAGAGACCATGTGCTGGGCTCTCTGAGGGATGAGACACACTGCTAACTTAGTTTCTAGTGAGTTGAGACCTGAGCTGTTCACAGCTGCTTGATTAGTTATAAAAACACCCGAACCAGGGTCCTGTAAACCTTCCTCAAAAGACAGGATCAGATCTCCCTCTTGTCCTCAAGGGTCACCTGAGACACCTGAAAAACCCTCTGCCCCTGGTAAGGGACCCGAGAGTGTGAATGAGTTGAATATAATGAAACATGTGGCGGATGGTTTCTTTTTCTTCCACATAGTCTATGCAGGTCAGAATCAACCTCCATCTACCTCCATCATTTATGAGACCTAGGACGTGGTGCAGCTCCCATGGGGAATATCAGTTGTGTCTCTACCAAGGATGCAGAGAAAGACAAGGTAAATTCTGTTGCCCGTTTCAGTTGCAATGATTTCTGGAAAATTTTATCTGGCCTTGTCTGGGTTTCTATGTCCTCTAGTGTCTTTACTGCTTGATTTACATCCTCACAAGCCTCCAGGCTTCTCCAGTTTAAGATCATCATGTTAGCTAGAGCCTCTGGAAGCCACAAGTGCATGGAGGCTGAGGACCACGTGGCTCTCACTTTGTGTTTTTGGAAATAACTTGAAGAGGATGACACTTCATTGCACCCCAAGTCTTCTGGAGCATCTGACTCCTTCCCCACCTTCTTTACATGGGATTATCCTTATTATTTTCATTTTTTCCTATTTTAGTGTAGGCGATGAATTTGTTCAGAATGTCTGCTATGAGCCTCGTGACTGGAATAGATAAAAACTCTTTCCAACATTATATTGTGTGCTTTGTGCAGTGCTGAGGGTTTTTAGAAAAATTTCAGAATTCATTACTGGTCCTTCTGTGTTGGTAAATATACAATAGAGAATTTCTCCAGTTGTCCCCTTCGTGGAAATACTCTGAATTTTTAGAAGCGGCATGTGTAATCAAAAATGTATATGGAACTGCAGTCATGAAGGGAGAGAATCAGTGATTACCTGCAGGGCCAGTATCTCAGAGTTCTTTTTTTTTTTTTTTTTTTTTTAATTTTTTTTTCAACGTTTATTTATTTTTTGGGGGACAGAGAGAGACAGAGCATGAACAGGGAAGGGGCAGAGAGAGAGGGAGACACAGAATCGGAAACAGGCTCCAGGCTCTGAGCCATCATCCCAGAGCCCGACGCGGGGCTGGAACTCACGGACCGCGAGATCGTGACTTGGCTGAAGTCGGATGCTTAACCGACTGCGCCACCCAGGCGCCCCTCACAGAGTTCTTCAGTTGTGTTTATATGAGCAGGTTCTCTTGTGTCCTGGGAGCAGTTGTAATTGGTACTTTGTCTCATGTTACCTTATGCGAGTTTTACACCTGAAATTGAGACATGTTTCTGTTCATTCTTTTATTTAGAATTTCTACCTCCCTTTTACAATGGGACAAAATAGCTCTGCAATTCATATTGTATTTAAAAGCTGAATTACCTGTGAATTAAGATAAACATACTGGAGACCAATGAATGTGCACAGGTAATGTGTTTCTGTCAGAAAACACATTTTCAGGCCCCCTGCAGGACTCCAGGAATCCCCATCTCCTCAGAGGTCTCTGTGGCCTTGCACAGAAGATGTCTTTGTCAGGGAGGGAAGCAGAGTGAGGACAGGCATGGGATGGCAGGTTGAGCTTTGACCCTGGGGTGGCCCTGAATCTCTGTGTGGTGCTGGGCTTTTCTTTCATTCCTTCATGTTCTGTCTGTTCTCAGTGTGAAAATAAAAAGTCTGCAGATCTGGTGGAAGAGGGTTAGGGTTAGGGTTGCCTCCTGGAATACGCTCCTTTATTAGACCAGCATTACTGCCATCAATCTTCTAGAATAGGACTCCTTGGCTTTCTGCATTTGTAGACATGGGCAGTGACATGTGGCGACAGTAATTTTTCCTTGTGCTATCTGGTACCTTCAGGTTGTAGGTGGGACCTCGTGGGAGGGTAGAGTTTTCTGGCACTGATGCTCCATTCTGCTAGAACCTGTGAATGAACAAGGGGCCAGGTGCTGACACCTGCTTCATTGTGTTTCAGCTCCTGTGGGCGTTCTGCTTCTGTCTGTCATACCAACATACCTGACACTTCTGTTCTGTAGGTCCCTATGGATTCAAGAGGACCTCCTCCTTTCCCAGGTCCACTCTGCAGGCCCTTCCCCACAGATCCCCTTTATCACTGTTCAATGGCTCTATGAGCCACCTCCAGCTCTTTGGTGTTCTCATGGACAGGACTCACCACTTCCACCTGGACTCTTTGTGAGATGATCTGAACAGTATGAGTTGACATGTTCAGCTTCTGTGTTGTTGAGTCTTTGAGAAGATGTAGAGATGGCCTCACAGGCTTTGTAATGCAAGGGTGCTGCTGGATGAGGACACTGTTAAAATTCCTCAAATTTCTCAGGACATGCATATGTTGGGCTGTGTCATTTTCCATTGCTGAGCTGGGCTATATATGTCTCTTGTGGAGAAGGAAAGAGTCTTTTAATAGAAAAGCAGGCATATCAGTTCTGCAGATGTGCCTTGTACACAGTCCATGTCCCTGGCTCTGTGAGAGATGAGGCAAACCCTTACCATCAGGGGCTTCAAGTGTCCTAATGGGGAGAGAGTCACATGCATTAAATGACATGGAACTTCTGATCTACAGTAGTGGAAGCTCCAGTAATGGGTCCTCAAGTACAAAAGATGGAGACATGAATCTCATGGGAATGAATTGGAGGTTGTGCATGAGAAGGGAGAGCTGAGATGGTGCAGAGGGGAGGGTATTAGACTCAGTGAGATGGAGTTGGAGGCCATTTGTGGCAGGGCCCACAACCTGGGCAGGGAGAGTGAGTGCAGCATGAAGTTCACACGGAGCTGCTGCATGGGTTGAAGGACAGTTCATGCAGGTATCATCTCTGAAATTTCATTGTGGCCAAAGTGCACCTAGTTCATTATCTAAATAAAGACTGTTGTTTCCCTTGGTTTTCTGAAGGTTCTGGATCCGTGTGAAAGAATGCCCTGGAGAATTGTATTTTAACTTGGTTCTTATGGGATGCTTGTCTGCCTAAGTTTGTGTGCCTCTGTAAGACTAAATGCGACGAAAGGTTGATCAGCTGTGTGGCTTCCTTGGCCTTCAGCCTGAGTCAGACTCTTAGCGGGGAATTCAGGGTTGATCAGGAAACTCCCCTGCTGGACTCTTGTCACCGTACCCCTGAACCTACTGTCACCACCCTCCATGAAGGTTTGCATCTCTGAAACTTCCCTCACAATTTCCTGAGGCATTGCCTGGGATCCTGCTGTCTCAGTCCTAATGTCACCTCTCAGTGGGGCCATCTCAGAGCCTCAGCTTTGTAATCTGAGAAGCAGGGACAGTGTTGGTTTCTGAGGTCAGTGCGATGAAGAGGTGGTTAAGCACATAAGGAATTTGTAAAATGTATGGGATGAGTGGGCATTCACCCTTCTCAGGGTGGAAATGAATGTATCTGCACACAGAAGATCATCAGATGTTCATTCAATTTCATGAAACTAAGGGTATAATGCCTAAGGCTGGGAGATTGGCAATTCCTGTTTCAAAAGATACAGCAAACACCCCTGTGTTTTTTCTATTAAAATTCAGGTCCGACTTTACAGAGAAGGAAAAGATAAGTATGAGAATATGTACATTCAGGGATCTACATCTAAGATCTGAGGTAGACACACAAATGCAGCCACACAAATATGTGCTCATTCAAGGCCAAGATGTATTGTAGAAGAAAAATGTATAGAGGAGAAGAGAAGATCCCTTTGCAAGAACTCAAAATCACTTTGACGTAGAGGGCAATCAGTTTGAAATTTGTTTTTTTTTTTTTTTAAGTTTTTTTTTAACGTTTATTTATTTTTGAGACAGAGAGAGACATAGCACAAACGCGGGGAGGGTCAGAGAGAGAGGGAGTCACAGAATCTGAAACAGGCTCCAGGCTCTGAGCTGTCAGCACAGAGCCCGACGCGGGGCTCAAACTCACGGACTGCGAGATCATGACCTGAGCCGAAGTTGGACACGTAACTGACTGAGCCACCCAGGCGCCCCTGAAATTTGAATAGGACACGGAACCATTACAAACCAGCTGGTTATTATATATTTAGAGATGGTGTGTAATCTGCCCCTTGGTCTGAATGCTTTCCCTGCCCACCCTGTCCACTCCACTTTGTCCTTCCTAATGTCCCCTAATACACTTGTCACAGTTGGGTTTCTGTGTCAGCGTCTGCTTCCAGGAAGTTCGACCACTCATTCCCTATCAAGTGTATACTTTGGTGTTCCTAAATACGCAGTTAACCAACACATCGTATGTACAGGATTGGTGGAAGAAGACAGATCATTCTTTGGGGTTGTATTGCCTGGAAGGGACCTATAGTTCCATCTGAGGAGTTGGATACGTCCTTTAGGGAGCTCTGGTGGTGGTGGTTAATTCTGTAGATAGATACTCATGAGCACATGGTGCGCATGCTAGTTGATGGGGTTTGTGCTGATGAGCAGGGCAGGTATCTGTCTCCAGGAAAGGGTCTATTTTGATGGCGAGGAATGGATTCAGGAGACCAGTAAGGTGGCCCTTCATTAATTCAGCTCTTGTCCCCTTGTGCACCTTACCAGCTGCCCCCAATAGCACCAATCCAGGTGGCCTCCAAGGGGGCAAATGGCGCAATTTTTGTGGTGAGTCACATGATGTCCCACAAAGCTTTCCCTGTTGCCTTATTGAGGGGTGGGGAGGGCAGAGGTGTATGGTCTGAGATAGATTCCTTTGACACCACCCAGGAGAGTTGTGTGTAAGCCTATGGCTCCTTCTACATCGGCCAATCCAATCCACTTTGCCCCAGGGACTCTGAACCTGTGGGCCCCCTTTTCCTCCCAGCTTAGGGAAGCATCCAGCTCTCCAGCAGGTTTTGGATCATGGCTGGGCCACCATGGGTAAATGTCTGGCTGTCCACATGCTTCCAGCATTGCTATAGCAAATGTCAATGTGAGCAACTGCTGTACAGGGGATTCTCCTCCATTGTGATCGGGGCCTGGGACAAAACATGACAGGAGAAAGGGAGAGACAGGAGGGCCCTGTGCTCCTTGACAGGGCTGCATGCACATAGTAGATATCCTGAAGCCTGGGGAGAGGTGGAGAAAGAGGCAGGCAGGGAGAGACACTGGATGAGTGATAGGGGAACTGGGCAAGTCCTGGAGAGTGAAAGGAAGAAACAGAGAGAGATGTGGTTAGAGAGAAACAGAGACAAAGAGGAAGTACAAGGAGAAAGTAGAGACCTGGTCCAGGAATGTGGATGGGGTGAGATGGGCCAGGGGAGAGGGGATGTATGAGGTGTCTCTGAGTGCTGGGGCAGAAATGGCTGGTATCACGGGCATCAGAGTTCTGTGAGTCCAAGACTCCAACATCCCTGGGGCCAAGCTTTGCAGAGGTCATTGCATTTGAAAAGATGGGTATCCCTCATTTCTCCTGGAATTGTGGGGCTCATCCTCATGTTCTGTCATGGAGAGGGATGTCTTGAGGGAGAGTGTGCTGCTCTTTGGCAGGTAAACTCCAGATCCCGCCCTGTGGGGAGGGAACCCGGACCCATCTCTCTCACTTCCCCAGGCCCTGTTGGATTTCCCCGCCACTCCCTACCAGCTGGTCTTCCTCATGTCCTGAACCCAGGCATCAGGCATTGTGTTGCCCCCAGGTCCGGCAGTCTGGACCTGGCAGAGTTGAACTGCTGATATTGATAAAAAGTATTTGACAAAAAGGTCCATATTCTCCCTCTGGAACTAGCGGTGTGCATCAAGATCATGGGTTTCTATCCTCCTGTCCACTGCCAAACTGAGGATGCCAGATGGTAGGTGAACCCTTTAAAACACCATAGTCTTCTCTTACATCAAATTCAAAGACATTTTCTTCTCCCAGCTTTAATTCTGAAGAGATGGCAATTAGTAATTGAAGGCATAATGGTCCTATAGGAATTTGACCTATATGACCAATGGACATTATTTTATGCATCTGTATCCCTAACGCACATTTCATTAGAAATATTAGCCAAGGATAAATACAGTAAATTCATAACAGATGTGTAGCTCCCTGTAAGTTGCATTCTGACCTTGTCATGTATGTGTCATCAAAGATATCATTAGTGACTTTTCAGGTAAGCTTTCAACATCAAGATGGTGATGTTAGAGAATCTGGTGTAAGTGGAATTTCACAGATTCTAAATTAGGAATGATTTTTTAATATATAATGTTTCTGTTTTTCTTTTTTTGGGGAGAGCCTGAGCGGGGAAGGGGTGGAGAGAGCAGGAGACACCAAATCTGAGGCAGGCTCCAGGCTCTGAGCTGTCAGTACAGAGCCTGACGCAGGGCTCAAACTCATGGACTGCAAGATCATGACCTGGGTGGAAGTCGGACGCTTAACTGACTAAGCCACCCAAGCGCCCCAGAAATGATAGTTTATTGTTCACACATTTGTTGTATTAATTTCAGGCATACATTGTAGTTATTCCATATGTCTATAAATTATGTTGTACTTCAGCACAAGTGTAGCTATCATGTAGAAGCATGCAACAGTATTATTACAGGATGGACTCTCTTCCATTGGCTGTCCCTTGTATCCCTAGGACTCATTCATTCCATAGCTGGAAGCTGGTATCTCTCTCTCAAAGGTGTTAATTCTTTATCTAACCTAAACACTATGGTGGTAAACATGATGACCTCTTGTTCAGCATGTGTAAATTGCTGGTCTATTTTTCTGGGAACGTTACATAAAGCATTACAAAGGATGTCATTACATTAATAAATTCGGTTTCATTCTTCACTCACAAGAAAGGAGAAGGAAAAGATTTTTTATGTTCCAGGCCCTGTCACTAAGACCCTTCCCAATGTGGAGAACAGGCTGGGTTGCTCAGAGCACCTTCGATCCCTCAGCTGAGCGACCAGGGCTTTCAACATTGCAGGAATTCCCATGGTGGCCAGCAGAGAGAGCTCGAGCACCACACACCGGGAGGGCGGTTTCCTCTGCCTGGGCAGTGATGGCCAGCAGAGGGCGCATCATTGGCTTTTCTGACCCAGGAAACCTCAGAGCAGGAAGGGTTGCTGTTGCTCCCAGAGGACACAGGTCCTCTGCCGCTGCCTCAGGACAGAGAGCAGAGCTGCGTTTCCAGCGCGTTCTGCCGCCCACCCCAGGGGAGACCTTGGGAGTTTTGCAGCAACTTGGCATCTCCTGAGTCACCAGAGAGAAGCTGCCTTGTTGTACTGAGTGCTGAGGAGGGGGCGCTGGGTGGCTTCCCTGGGCAAGCTGGTTGCTGAGCACCACAGGCCCTTGCATTTTCTGGGCTGTCCCCATGTTTCATTCCTCCCCTTCCCAGACAGTATTTGAACAAGACATATTTTACTAAAGGACTCATGGATTGCGGGGTCCCACGACATCACCTCATAGATGCAGTCGATGGTTTGTTCCAGATTCGGGCTTGTTTCCGGGAAGAAACCCTGACAGAAATTCAGAAGAACGGGAGCTGCATTCAGTTAGGACGTGAATACATGGAATGCTCATCTCAGGACCTTCTAGAAGAATGAGCTGGGACCCACTTTCCGAGTCCTGCTGGAACCAGAGACCGAGGTAAGGGCACAAACTGTCCCCCACATCATACATGCTTTTTAAACAATTTCATGGTTATTTTTCCAACCTAGTGAAGTGATTGAAAACTACAGAAAACCTGGTAGGTAAGTCTCATTAACCTTATGTTATCTTTTACTGTAAATTCCAGTGAGTAAAAACACAGTGTAATATCAGTTTCAGGTGTACAATATAGAGCAACACTTCAACACGTCACCCGGTGCTCATCCCAGGTGCTTTCTTAATCCCCAGCAGCTGTTTCACCCATTCCCCATCTCGCTGTGGAAGCCCTCAGTTTGTTTCCAAGTTAAGAGCCTGTTTGTCACTGTCTCCCCCCACCCCCCACCTTGTTTTGTTTCATTTCCATGTGTTAGTGAAATCATCTGGTATTTGTCTTTCTGTGACAGTCTTATTTCACCCAGTATAACGTTCTCTCGCTCCATCCACCTCGTGGCCAATGACAAGATTTCATGTTTTTATGGCTAAATAATATTACATTCCATACACTACATCTCAGTTTATTCATCAGTTGATGGATGCTCGGGCAGTTTCCGTAATTTGGCTGTTGTAGAAAATGCTGGTGTAAACATCAGGGTGCATGTATCCCTTTGAAGAATTATTTTTGTATTCTTTGTGGAAATACTTCGTAGTGAAATTGCTGGATTGTAAGGCAGTTCTATTTCCATTTTTTTTTTTTAACAAATCTCCATGATGTTTTCCAGAGTGGCTCCACCTGTTTGCATTCCTACCCACAGTGCAAGAGGGTTTCTCTTTCCCCTTATCCTTGCAACACCTGCTGTTTCATTATTCATTGAGTTTAGTCATGCTGACAGATGTCATGTGTTATCTCATTGTAGTTTTGAATTGTGTTTCCCTGAAGATGAGTAATGTTGAGCATCTTTACATGTGTCTCTTGGCTATGTGTATATCTTCCTTGGGAAAATGCCCATTCATGTCGTCTGCCCATTTTTAGTTGGATTTTTCATTTCTTAGGTGCTGTATAACTTTATATATTTTGGACACTAACCCTTTATCAGATGTCGTTTACAAATATTATTCTTGTAGGTGTTTTAGTTTTGTTGACTATCTCCTTGGTGACAGAAGCTTTTTATTTTTATGAAGTACCATTATTTTTGCTTGTGTTTCCCTTACCTCAGGAGATATATCTACAAAGACGTTTGCAGACAAAGTCAAATAAGATACTGCCTGTGTTAGGTATCCTCTGGGATTTTTATGGTTTCAGGTTTCACACATAGGTATTTATCCGTGTTGGATTTATTTTTGTGTATGTTGTAAGGAAGTGGTCCGTTGTTGTTTTTGTTTTGTTTTCCAGGTTGCTGTCTAGTTTTTACAAAACCATATGTTGAGGAGACTTTTTTAAAGTTTATGTATTTATTTTTGAGAGAGAGAGAGCACGCAGAAGAGGGGCAGAGAGAAATGGAGAGAGAGAATCCCACGCATGCTCTGCACTGCCCTGAGATCATTATCTGAGCTGAATCCACAATCACATGCTTTGGAGCCACCGATGTGTCCCAAGACTATCTTTTTTTATTCCATTGGATATACTTTCCTGCTGTGTTGAGAATTAATTGACCATATAGGTGTGAATTCATTTCTGGGTTTCCATTCTATTGATGTCTGCGTCTGTATTTTTGTTGTTTTTGTTTGCTGGTACCATACTGTTATATTCAGTACAGCTTTGTAATATAACCTAAAGTCTGGAAGTGTGATGTCTGCAGCTTTAGTTTTCTTCTTCAAGTTTGTTTTGGCTGTTTGGAGTCTTTGTCGTTCCATACAAATTTTGGGATTATTTGTTCTAGTTCTTTGACAAATGTTTTTGTTAGTGTGATAGGTATTTCATTACATGTGCAGATTGTTTTGAGGAGCGTAGACATTTTAACAGTGTTTTGTTCTTCCCATCCATGAACATGAAATGTATTTCCTTTTCTTTGTGTCCTCTTCCATTTCTTTCATCAGTGTTTCATAGCCTTTAGAGTATAGGTCTTTCACCTCTTTGGTTAGGTATATTCCTGGTATCTTGTGGTATTTGTGAACCTGTCAATGGGATTGATCCCTTACTTTCTCTCTGTGTTAATTCATGATTCGTGTATAGAAATGCAATACATTTATGTACATTGATTTCTGAATATTGTGACTTGTCAAATTCATATATCAATTCTAGCAATTGTTAAGGGAGTCTTTCATGTTTTTTATAGAGCACATCATGTCAGTTCCAAATAGTGAAAGTGCTACTTCTTCCTTGCCGATTTGGATGTCTCTTATTTCTTTTTGTTGTCTGATGGCTGTGGCGAGGGTTTGCCGTACTATGTGGAATAACAGTGGTGAGAGGGGTCATCCCTGTCTTGTCCCTGACCTTGGAGGAAAAACTTTCAATTTTTCCCCATTGAGGATGAGATGAGCTGTGGGTTTTTCCTAGATGACCTTTATTATTTGCAGGTAGGTTGAGTATCAGTGTACTTTGCTGAGGGTTTTTATCATGAATGGATGTGACATTTTGTCAAATGGTTTTCCTGTATCTGTTGAAAGCATCATATTGTTCATATCCTTTCTTCTACTACTGTGGTGCATTATGTTGATTTGTGAATGTGGAACCACCCTTGCAGCCCAGGAATATATCCCTCTTGATTATGGTAAATGATTCTACTAATGTATTGTTGACTTTAATTTGAAGGTATTTTAATGAGAATTTGTGCATACATACTCATCAGGCTATTGGTCTGCAGTTTTATTAAAAAATTTTTTAACATTTTTTTAAATGTTTATTTCTTTACTTAGAGTACATAAAAGTGAGGTAGGGGCAGAGAGACAGGGAGAGAGAGAATCCTGGCCATGCCCCACACTGTCATGGCAGGTCCAATGTGGGACTGGAACCCACGCACCACAAGATAATGTCCTATTCTGAAATTAAGAGTTGGACAGTAAACCACCTGAGCCACACAGGTGCCGCTGCAGCTTTAAGTTTTAGTAGAGGCTTTATCTGGTTTTGGTATCAGGGTAATGATGGCCTCGTAAGATGAATTTGTACGTTTTCCTTCTTTTTTATTTTTTGTAATAATTCGAGGAGAATACATATTACCTCTTCTTTAAATGGATGGTAGAATTCATGAGTGAAGCCATGTAGCCCTGAACTCTTGTGTTTGGGGGGAGATTTTTTTAATTACTGATTTGATTTCTTTCTGTTTTCAGATTTTATGTATCTTCCTGTTTCAGTTTTGGTAGTTTGTGTGTTTCTAGGAATTTGTCCTTTTTTCTCAGAGTGTCCAATTTGTTGCATATAGTTTTTCATAGTATTATCTTCTAATTATATTTTTGTGGTGTTGACTCTTATTTCTCCTTTCTTGTGATTTTATTTACTTGAGTCCTTTCTCTCTTCTTTGTGAAAAGTCTGCCTAGGAGGTTTTCAAGTTGATTACTGCTTGCTAAGAACCAGCCCCTGGTTTCATTGATTTGGTCTAGTGTCTTTTTGGTTTCTATATTCCTTATTTCTGCCTTAATCTCTATTATTTCCTTCCTTCTGCTGTTCTTCTCATTCCTTTAGTTGTAAGTTAGGATTGTTTGAGATTTTTCTTGCTCTTTAAGGTAGGCTTGTATTGCTATATACTTCCATTGTAGACTGCTTTTGTCTCATTCCAAAGGTTTTTACCAGTGTATTTTCATTTTCATTTGTTTCAGTGTATTTTCTCAGTGATTTCCTGTTTGGCTCATTCATTTAGTAGCATGTTATTTAACCTCCCTTTATTTGTGGCCTTTCCCCCCTTCCCCCCCCCCCCCCCCCGCTTTTTTGTGGTGGACTTCAAGTTTCCTAGCTTTGTGGTCAGAAAAGATGCTTGGTCTGATCTCTGTCTTTGGGTACCTCTTGAAGCCTGATTTGTGAGCTAGAATGTGATCAGTTCTGGAGAATGCCCCATGTGCACTTTAAAAGAATGTGTACTCTGCCTTTTTAGTATGGAGTGTGCTGAATATATCTGTTAAACCTGGCTGGTCCAGTGTGTCATTCTAAGCCATTGTTTCCTTGTTGATTTTCTGTTTACAGGTTCTGTCCATTGATGTGACTGATGTGTTAAAGTCCTCTACTATCGTTATATTATTATAAATGAGTTCCTTTATGGTTGTTGTTAAATGTATTATGTACTTGGTGATCGCATGTTGGGTGCATCAAAATTTACAATGATTGGATGTTCTTGTTTGGCCGTCCCCTTTAGTATGAGATAGTGTCCGTCTTCATCTCTTATTATAGCTTTATTTATTTATTTATTTATTTATTTATTTATTTATTTATTTATTTATTTATTTTTATTTAAGTCTTAGTTGACATACAGTGCACTCTCGGATTCGAGAGTAGAATTCGGTGATTCATCCCTTACATACAACACCCAGTGCTCATCACAACAAGCGCTCTCCTTAATACTCGTCCCACATCTAGCCCAGCGCTGACCCATCTCCCTCCATCAACTTTCACTTTTTTTTTCCTCTAACATTAAGAGACTCATGTGGTTTGTTACCACTCTTCTCTTTTCCTGCCCCCTTCCGATGTTTTCATCTGTTTTGTTTCTTACATTCCACATGAGTGAAATCATATATTTGTCTTTCTCTGATTGACATATTTCACTTAGCATAATACATTCTAGCTCTATACACATTGTTGCCAATGGCAAGATTTCATTCTTCTTGAAGCTGAGTTATATTTCATTGTATATACGTATATATGTATATATGAACATAGATATGTGTATACATATGTATACGCGTGCGCGCACACACACACACACCCACACACCACAACTTTATACCTTCATCTATTGATGGATACTTGGGCTTTTCCATAGTTTGGCTACTGTTAATGCTGCTATAAATACTGGGTGCATGCGATGTCACTATTAGGTATTTACCCAAAGGGTACCAAAATAGAGCCTGGTTTTAAAGTTTATTTTTCCTGATATAAGTATTGCTACTGGTTTTCTTTTGACATTATTGGCATAAATGTTTCTTCATTCCCTCTCTTTAAATGTGCAGGTGACTTAAGTCCAAATAAGGCTTTGTAGGCAGCATCTAGATAGATGTTGTTTTTGTTTGTTTGTTTTGTCCATTTTGACACCCTATCCAATGTCTTTTTATTGGAGCATTTAGTCCACGAACATTCAGAGTGATTATTGATAGGTATATATTGAGTGCCATTCTACTAGTTGTTTTGCCATTGTTTCTTGATGTTTTCTCTGATCCTTTCTTGTCTGTAACACTTTTAGTCTTTCACTTCCACTCAAAGAGCCCGATTTAAATATTCCTTTCTTTTGACCGGTAGTACATTTCTTTACTTCTTTTTAATATTTCTTCTTTTTTAAATTTAAGCCCAAGTTAGTTACCTTATAGTCGAATACAGTTTCAGCAGAATTTAGTGATCCGTCAAGTACAAAATATACCCAAATACTCATCCCAAGTGCTGCCCGTAATGCCCATCACCCATTTAGCCCATACCCCTATTCAGTAACCCTCCTGAAACCCTGAGTTTCTTCTCTGTATTTAAGAGTCTCTTAGATCGTTTGAATCCCTCTCTGTATCTTATTTTTGTTTTCCTTTCACTACGTTCATCAGTTGTATTAAATTCCACAGAAGAGAAATCATATGACATGTGTCTTTCTCTGACATATTTTGCTTAGCATAATAAAGTAAGGTTCCATTCACGTTGTTGCAAATAGCAAGATTTCATTGTTTTTGATCGCCGAGTAATATTCCATTGTATGAATATACCACATCTTCTTTATCCATTCATCTATCAATGGACATTTGGGCTCTTTGCATAATTTAGCTATTGTTGATAATGCTGCTATAAACATTGGAGTGCATGTGCCACTTCGAGTCAGCATTAGTGTATCCTTTGGATAAATACCTAGTAGTGCAATTGCTGGGTCCTAGTGTAGTTCTATTTTTAGTTTTTTGACGAATCTCCATACTATTTCCCAGAGTGGCTACACCACTTTGCATCCCATCAGCATTTCAAAAACATTCCCTTTCCCTGCATCCTTGCCAACATCTGTCCTTTCCTGAGATGTTAATTTTAGCCATTCTGATAGGTGTGAGGGGATATCTCATTGTGGTTTCGATGTGTATTTCAGTGATGATGAGTGAGATTGCGCATCTTTTCATGTGTGACCATTCTGGATGTCATCTTTGTTAAAGTGTCTCTTCATGTCTTTTGCCCATTTCTTCACTGGATTATTTGGTTTTTGGGTGTTGAGTGTGATAAGTTCTTTTTAGATTTTGGATACTAACCCTTTATCTGATATGTCACCTGCAAATATCTTCTCCCATTTCATTCAGTTGCCTGTTAGTTTTGCTGATTGTGTCCTCTGCTGTGCAGAGCTTTTTATCTTGATGTCTCAATAGTTCATTTTGGTTTTTATTGCCCTTGCTTCAGAGACATGACAAGCAAGAAGTTGCTGTGGCCAGGATCAAGGAGGTAGATTGCCTCTTTTCTCCTCTAGGATTTTGATGGTTCCTTTCTTACATTTAGATCTTTCATCCATTTTGAGGTGTGTGTGTATGTGTGTGTGTGGTTTAAGAACATAGTCCAGGTTCATTCTTCTCACTGTCCAGTTTTCCCAGTACCATTTGCTGAAGAGACTTTTGTTTTCCCATTGGATATTCTTTCCTGCGTTATCAAAGATTACTCAGCCATATGTTTGAGGACCCATTTCTGGGTTCCCTATTCTGTTCCAATGATGTCTGTGTCCGTTTTTGTGCCTGTACCATACTGTCTTGATGATTGTGGCTTTCTAATACACCATAGAGTCCAGAATTGTAATGTCTCCAGCTTTGTTTTCTTTTTCAACACGACTTTGGCTATTTGGGGTCTTTTCTGGCTCCCTACAAATAATGCTGTTGTTATTTTGGTAAGGATTGCATTGAATGTGTCGATTGCTTTGGATAGTAATGATATTTTAACAATATTTGTTCTTCTAATCCATGCGCATGGAATGTTTTTCCATTTCTTTGTATTTCTTTAGTTTCTTTCGTAGATGTTGTATGGTTTGTTCCTTTATTTTATTAATGTTTATTTTTGAGACAGAGCGACAGAGAGAAAGAGAGAGCGCATGAGCAGGGGAGGGGCAGAGAGACAGAGAGACACATACTCGGAAGCAGGCTCCAGGCTCTGAGCTTCCAGCACAGAGCCCATAGCGGGACTTGAACCCACAAGTGAGGGATCATGACCTGAGCTGAAGTCAGCGCTTAACTGACTGAGCAACCCAGGCTTCCATCTGTTGTTTTAAGTGTACTGATCTTTAACCTCTTTGGTTTAGGTTTATCCCTGGGTATTTTATGTTCTTCAGTGCAGTTGTAAAGTATATCAATCCTAGATTTCTCTCTGCTGATTATTGGTATATAGAAATACAATCAATTTCTGTATATTGATTTTATATCCTGAGACTTTCCTGAATTCCTGTATCAGTCCTAAGAGTTTTTCCATGGAGTCTTTGGATTTCCATAGAAAGTATCATGTCTGCGAAGAGGGGAACTTTGACTCCTTCTTGCCAATTTGGACACCTTGTATTTCTTTTTGTTGTCTGATTGCTGAGGCTAGGACTTCCAACAGTATGTTGAGTAACAGTGGTGAGAGAGGACATCCCAGTCGTGTTCCTGACCTTAGGGGGAAAGCTCTCAGTTTTTCCCCATTGAAGATGACATTAGCTGTGGGACTTTTGTATCTGGACATACTGATATTGAGGCAAGATCTCTCTATCCCTCCTTTCATGAGTGCTTTTTTTTTCATCAAGAAAGGATGCTGCATTTTGTCAAATGCTTTTTCTGCATCTATTGAGAGGATCATGTGGTTGTTATCCTTTCTTTTATCAATGTGATGTGTCACATCAGTTGATTTGCAGATATTGAATCGGTTGTGCATCCCAGGAATAAATCCAATTCATTATGGTGAATAATTATTTGTATGTATTGTTGGATCCGGTTTGCTGTTTTTTGTTGAGAATTTTTACATTCAGGTTCATCAGGGAAATTGGTCTGTAGTTTTCCTTTTTGGTGGGGTCTTTGTCCAGTTTGGACTCAAGGCCGTGCTGGCCTCATAGAATGAGTTTGGAAGTGTTCCTTCCATTTCTCTGGTTATGACCTTATCTTGTTCTTTCATTTGGGATGCATTCCTCTTGTCTTGGAATTTTGGCTATTTGCTTCTCTGTGTTACCAAAGCTCATTGTGTTACCTGCCTGTGAGATGAATGGCTTTATGAAGAGGAAGTCATCTAGTGTCCAGGGCCTGGCACATCAGGGAGTGTCTGTGGTGTGTGTTGCATGCATTGTTTTGTGTCCTTGCTGCACTATTCTTCAGGCCAGTTGTATGGGCAATGTATGGTCCTTGGCCAGAATGTGCTGAGTTTTATCTAGGTCTGCTCCCATCTGCTCGTTAAATGAGACTTGAAACGACTGCCACTCAAAGTGAAGCCCTGCGGAACTGTCTAATCAAGAGAGGTGGTGTGGTCATGGGCTTCTGGTGAACCAGAAGGGGACACCTCCATTGGGACTGAGGCAAGCCTGATTGACCTAGAAGGCCAGTCTCACCAGAGCACAGGAATGTGGGGTTGGTGTAAGCAGCTTAGGCAGCCAGTGTGGGGATGGAACTGTTTCCAGCAGATGGCTCTGTTTATGCTGTGGGGAAGAGGAGGAAAATGGCGCCACCCAGCTCCTCTGTCCTAGCTCCTTTGTCCCCTTGTTGTAAACACTGCCTCTCAGGGATGCTCTCCATGATCAGTGTATAATCTCTCCACTGTGTACACCAGGAAATGTACAGATCACTGTTTCCATGCCATCTGCCTGCAAGTAATTTGCTGCCTTCTCTCAAGGAGTAGGCCAGTGCTCCTAGGGCTATATCCCAGCCAAGCCTGCTAAATTTTGAAACTCCACATTCTCGGGGTGTCTGGATGGCTTGGTTAAGTGTCCGAGTCTTGATCCTGGCTCAGATCATGACCTCGTTGTCGTGGAATTCTTTCTCCCTCTATTCCTGCCCCTCCCTTGCATGTGCTGTCTCTTGCAAAATAAACTTAAAACAAATTTAGTGGCATGGAATATCTTATTTAGGCAAGATTTCCTCCCTGAGGGGAATGGCAGTGGTCTGTCAGTTAAATTTCCAGCACTGACTAGGAAATTCTTTGCTGACTGGTTAAAGGTTACATTCCTACAGGAATGAAATTAGGTTTAGTGACATGGGTCCTTAGCATAAGTAACTCCATGATGGGCCTGTGATTTTTCTTAACATTCCAAACCCAAATGTTTACACATCCATTTTTTTAAATTAAAATATAGCCCTAAATAATATTTTAGCCATCTACTGCCGGCCCGATGATCATATCCTGTAAAACTGTGACCATCTCCTAATCATAGATGAAGATCAACTCTGTGGCTCTAAGATCTTTGTGAGTCTGGGTTATTGCTGGCCTTCTGAAATCTTTGACCCAGGGACCCCCAGCCAGGTTCCTGAGCCATCACTTATGCACAGAAGCACCCTTTCCAAGTCACCTCTTCCTAAAGCGTTGTCTTTCCCTCTGGTACTTCTGGGTCTTACCCTTTTGTAGATCACATGCTGTGATGGACGTCCCCTCCTGAAAACCTGTCAAAGTGGACCAGAGAAAGCTGCTTGCCTGTGACTGCCACTTCATGGTCACATCTTTTCCTTCTGAAACCCTTTGAACTCCGTATCATTCTTCCAGTCTTTGAATATCTCTTTGATTTGGAAATATTCCATTCTCTTGTATTCCTGCTAAAAATATGCATGAAAATATTAAAGCAAGGATTCTTTACAATAAGTGAGCCAGTCACAATGATCCATCTGGCAGTGTGTACTTTTTTGTTTTTTTTTTTTTGACAATGTTCAGGCATGATGTGAAGTACATCCTGTAAAATCTGAGTATCATTCATTATCTAGGATAACCACCTTTATGGAAAGCCATTCAATGACATGCTTGTTCAAGATCAGAAAAAACACTTAATTTACATACCACGTAATACAGTGGTATATACATATGTTATCTTAAAATATGTCAAGTAGATGTTTCTATGAAGTGTATATCATGCATTCAGTTTTCTGTACCATGAATGATATTTAAATTACACAATAGTAAGAACAAGAATAGGTACATGGCCATCACTAGTAACTAATACTAGAACTAGTCATATATTATGTGTTGAAAACATAAAACCATGATTACTAATAATCTGTTCATTCATGCTGGGTTTCTAGTTACCAGAAAAATTGGGAAGACATTATTGAGTCTCCACATACATCAGACTGTTTTCTGACTATTGATGTCTTATGAGTTGATACATGATCACAATCAATATCCCGAAGAGATATGGTAGTATTAACTAAAGTTTATATTTGTATTCAGATTGGTTCGGTTTTAACCTCTTCTGTCCCAGACTCATCCCAGCTGGCACATTACAGTCATCCTGTCTCCTTAGGCTCCACTTGACCATGACGATGTTTAGATTTTTCCATATTTTTCATAATCTGCAAAGTTTTGAGGGTACATCTGTAGAATGTATTTTGTAGAATGATCCCTGGTTGGGATATGTCTACCATTTGTTCAAATGCTTAGGCCAGAGTTACCGTGTTTTGGAGAAGATCCAGAGGCATAATGCCATCCATAATTATCACTTCACATAAATGTTGTTTACTCTGAAGCCTGTGGTCTTTATGGTTCCGTACAAATTTTAGGACTGTTCTAGTTTCATGAAAAATGTTGTTGCTATTTTGATGGCCATTGCATTAATTGTGTCAGTTGCTTTGGGAAGTGTAGACATTTTCATGAAATTTGTACTTCTGATCCATGAGTATGGAATATCCTTCATTTCTTTTATCACTCTTTTACAGTTTTCAGAGTATAGGTCGCTCACCACTTTGGTTAGATTTATTCGTAGATACCTTATTATTTGGTGTACAACTGTAAATGGGACTGTTTTCTTCATTTCTCTTTCTACTGCTTCATTGTTTAGAAATGCAACAGATTTCTGTACAACGATTTTGTATCCTGTGACATTGCTGAATTCATTTATCAGTTCTAGCAGTTATTGGACCGTGAGATCATGACCTGAGCCGAAGTCGGACGTTCAACCGACTAAGCCACCCAGGCGCCCCCATCTTACTTTTAGTAGGCACTTTTCTTTGTTCATAGAATTCTTCCAGGTTATGTGCTTTCTCCTTCAGCTGTTTGACTTTTGCTTCCTTTGTGGCTTTCACAGACCTCAATGCATTACACTTGTCTTTCAGGGCCTTTTTATTTTCTGGAAAAAGAAAAAGTGTTTTCTTGATAAATGTGCACATGACCTGAGTCTTGATTTTGGTGAGACAGAAAAAGGGCAAGGGCATGAAGGCATGAAAGTATTCTTTGCCTTACCAATGCAAAGTCATTGCCATCATATGGGGATTTCTCCCCAACAGAAAATATAACTTCTAGTTGACAGTTATTGGACCTCAAGGGTCTTAGCTCTACATCCTCGAATTCAACATTTGCATCTTGTGGTTAAGGCAGATATGAGGAAAGACTTTCACGGAAAACTGATCACACAACAATTTGTACCTCACACAGCAAGATCGTGCATTGCAATGAACAAAGACCTTGAGGCATGAATATAACTAGAAGACAAAGATGGTGGAAAATAGTTCATGTCTAACAAGTCATAAATGGCTTTCTTAGGGGCGCCTGGGTGGCGCAGTCGGTTAAGCGTCCGACTTCAGCCAGGTCACCATCTCGCGGTGAGTTCGAGCCCCGCGGCGGGCTCTGGGCTGATGGCTCAGAGCCTGGAGCCTGTTTCCAATTCTGTGTCTCCCTCTCTCTCTGCCCCTCCCCCGTTCATGCTCTGTCTCTCTCTGTCCAAAAAAATAAATAAACGTTGAAAAAATATTTAAAAAAAATGGCTTTCTTAGTGGTATACATATGTATGTGTGTGTGTTTATCCCCCCATTCACATTGAAAACTCACTATTCAGCCTTCAGCGAGAAAGAGACTATGGAGCACCTGGGTGGCTCAGTCATTTGAGCATCAGACTCTATTTTGGGTCAGGTCATGATTGTAGGATCATGTGATCCAGACCTGTATTGGGCTCCACACTGAGTGTGACTCCTGCTTAAGATTCTCTCTCTTTTCCTCTGCCCCTCTCCCCTGCTTGCATGCCACCCTCACTAAAATTAAAAACAAAATCATAAAGAATAATTTAAACATATTTTTTTTTAAAAGGGAAAGGATTACACACTTTGGCTATCACCCTTTCTCTCTCAACTATATTTGGGTATTTTCTACATATCTTGGAGGGCATAGTTGAATGATATGATAATTACATAGTTGTGAAAATAAAAGATAACTCGTAGTCCCTGAAATAACAAAACTCATTTTGGCAGTCCCAGTAAAATTCCAACTTATTGGTCACAAAGAGGTTTGGCTCCCAGAGGCCCACTCTCTACTGTGGTAAAGGGCAAGCAAATATGCTGTGCTCACTTCACCCAATGAAAAAAAGCCTCCAAAGCCAAATTACGGTAAAACTCAGCAGCCAACCCTTACCACTTCCTGATTCTTCACATTTCTTTCTCTGAGTTTGCAAGGTAGCAAGTGCACTTTGAAGGGTATCATTTAAAATTTCATTAAAGTGGGTGCCTGGGGGCTCAGTCAGTTGAGCATCCAACTTCAGCTCAGGTGGTCAATTCGTGGTTTGTGCTGACAGCTCAGAGTCTGAGGCCTGCGTCGGATTCTGTGTCTCCCTCTCTCTCTGCCCCTCCTCCACTCACACTCTAAACATAAATAATTTTATGTTTCTTTGTACTCAAGTACAAAAAGATAGAGATCATACCATGCATATTTTCAGACCCCAATGCTATGAAACTCAAAATCAACCACAAGAAAAAATTGGGAAAGATAACCAATACTTGTAGACTAAAGAACATCCCACTAAAAATTGAATGGTGGAATGCAAGCTGGTGCAGCCACTCTGGAAAACAGTATGGAGGCTCCTCAAAAAGCTAAAAAGAGAACTACCCAATGACACAGCAATTGCAGTACTAGGTATTTATCCGAGGGATACAGGTGTGCTGTTTAGAAGGGACACATGCACCCCCATGATTATAGCATCACTATCAACAATAGCCAGTTGGAATCTCATTGGTCAGAAAGAGATTTGGCTCCTAGAGGCCCCCTCTCTACTCTGGTAAAGGGCAAGCAAATATGCTGTGCTCACTTCACCCAATGAACAAAAAGCCTCCAAAGCCAAATTACAGTAAAACTCAATATGGAAGAAGCCCAAATGTCCACTGATGGATGAATGGATAAAGAAGATGTGGTGTGTGTGTGTGTATAATGGAGTATTACTCAGCAATCAAAAAGAATGAAATCTTGCCATTTGCAACTACATGGATTGACCTGGAGGGTATTATGCTAAGTGAAATTAGTAGTCAGAGAAAGACAAAAATCATATGACTTCACTCATAGGAGGACTTTAAGAGACAAAACAGATGAACATAATGGAAGGGAAACAAAAATAATATAAAAACAGGGAGGGGTACAAAACAGCATACACATAAATATGGAGAACAAACAGAGGGTTACTGGAGGGTTTGTGGGGGAGGATGGGCTAAATGGGTAAGGGGCACTAAGGAATCTACTCAAGAAATAACTATTGCACTATATGGTAACTAATTTGGGTGTAAATTGTAAATAATAAAAACTAAAATTAAAATTAATGGGTGAAAGAAGAAGTTGAAGAGAAAATTAAAAAGTACATGGAAGCCAGTGAAACTGATAACACCACAGCCCAAAACCTCTGGGATGCAGCAAATGTAGTCATAAGAGGAAGTTTATAGCAATCCAGGCCTTCCTAAAGAGGGAAGAAAGGTCTCAGATACACAACCTAACCTTATACATTAAAGAGATGGAAAAAAGATCAACAAATAAAAACCAAATCCAGCAGAAGACAAGCAATGATAAAGATTACAGCAAAAATCAATGCTATCGAAGCTGAAAACAAAAACAAACAATAACCACCACCCCCCCAACACACAAACAGTAGAAGAGATCAATGTAACCAGAAGCTGGTTCTTTGAAATAATTAATAAAATTGATAAACCACCAGCCAGTTGGATCCAAAAGAAGAAGGGAAGGACCCAAATAAAATCAAGAATGAAAGAGGCGAGATCACAACCAACACAGCAGAAATACAAACAATAATAATATTATCAGCAATTATATACCAATAAAATGGGCAATGTGGAAGAAATGGACAAATTCCTAGAAATATATAAACTACGAAAACTGAAAGAGAAAGAAAAAATTTGAACAGACCCATAACCAGTAAAGAATTAGTAATCAAAAATCTCCCAGAAAAACAGGAGCCCAGGGCCAGATGTGTCTCCAGGGGAATTCTATCAAACATTTAAGAGTTAATACTTATTCTCTTGAAGCTGTCCCAAAAACAGAAATGGAAGGAAAACTTTCCAAACTCTTCCTATGAATCAGCATTACCTGGATTCCAAAACCAGACAAAGACCCCACTAAAAAGGAGAGTACAGACCAATTTTCATGATGAACATGGACGCAAAAATCTTCCATAAGATATTAGCCAACCAGATCCAACAATACATTTAAACTTTATTCACCACGACCAAGTGGGATTTATATGCCTGGAATGTAAGGCTGGATCCATATCAACAAAACAATCAATGTGATTCATCACATCAATAAAAGAAGGGACAAGAACCACATGATGCACTCAGTAGATGCAGAGAAAGCATTTGACAAAATACAGCATCCTTTCTTGATAAAAGGATTCCACCAAAAAACTGCTAGAAATGATCCATGAATTCAGCAAAGTGGCAGGATATAAAATCAACGCACAGAAATTAGTTGCATTCTTGTACACAATGAAGCAACAGAAAGAGAAATCACAGAATCAATCCCGTCGACAATTGCACCAAACCCATAAAACACCTAGGAATAAATCTAACCACAGAGGTGAAAAATCTATACTGAAATCTATAGAAAGATTATGAGAGAAATTGAAGATGACAAACACACAAAAACGAAAAACATTCCATGCTCCTGGATAGTAAGAACAAATACTGTTAAAATGTCCATAGTACCAAGCAATCTACATATTCAATGCAATACCTCTCAAAATAACACCAGCATTCGTCACAGAGCTACAACAAACAATCCTCCAATTTGTATGGAACCAGAGAAGACCCTCAGTAGCCAAAGAAATCTTGAAAAAGAAAACCAAAGTAGGAGGTATCACAATCCTGGACTTCAAGCTGTATTACAAAGCTGTAATCATCAAGACAGTACGGTACTGGCACAAGAACAGACACTCAGATCAGTGGAACAGAATAGGAACACAGAATTGGACCCACAGATGTATGGCCAACTAATCTTTGACAAAAAGAAAGAATATCAATGGAATAAAGACAGTCTCCTCAGCAAGTGTGCTGGGAAAACTGGACTGTGATATGCAGAAGAATGAGCCTGGACCACTTTCTCACACAAAAAGACACTCAAAACGGATGAAAGACCTAAATGTAAGATAGGAAGGCATCAAAATCCTCAAGGAGAAAGCAGGCAAAGCCTCTTAATGTTGGCTTCCACAACTTCTTAACACAACACGTCTCCAGAGGCAAGGGAAACAAAAGCAAAAATGAACGATTAGGACCTCATCAAAATAAAAAGGCTTCTACACAGAGAAGGAAACCATCAACAAAACTAAAAGGCAACCAACAGAATGGGAGAAGATATTTGCAAATGACATATCAGATAAAGGATTAGTATTCAAAATCTATAAAGAACATACCAAACTCAACACCCCCAAAAAAGGTTATCCAGTGAAGAAATGGGCAAAGACATAAGCAAACACTCCTCCAAGGAAGGCATCCAGAGGGCCAACCGACACATGAAAAAATGCTCAACATCACTCATCATCAGGGAAATACAAACTAAACCACAATGAAACACCCCCTCACCCCTGTGAGAATGGCTAACATTAACAACTCAGGCAACAACAGATGTTGGCAAGGAAATGGAGAAAGAGGAACTCTTGCACTGCTGGTGGGAATGTAAACTGGTGCAGCCACTCTGGGAAACAGTATCTAGGTTCCTCAAAAAAATGAAAAAGAGGACTATCCTACAACCCAGAAGTTGCACTACTAGGTATTTATCCAAGGGATACAGATATGCTATTTCAAATGGACACGTGAACCCCAAAGTTTATAGCAGTACTATCAACAATAGGTAAAGTATGGAAAAAGCCCTAATCTCCATCGATGGATGAATGGATATAGATGTGGTATACATAGATACATACATATATATACAAATATACATATATATATATACATACACATACATAGTATAAATATGTATATATATGTATATATGTATGTGTGTGTATGTATGTGTATATATATATATATATATATATAGCCATCAAAAAGAATAAAATTTGTCCTTTGAAACTACGTGGATGGAGAGCCTCCTGGGACCTAACCCTAAACGTCACCATAACCCTAACCATAAGCCTCACCCTACACCTAACCCTATCTAGCACACTAACACTAAACCAGAGCCACAGCCCCGCATGTGCCCTCACTTCAGCCCTACATGGAATTCACAACACTGGTGTCACTTTGGCCTTGGTGACTTCCTTATACCGAACCCTGACCCTAGCTGAGTGTCTATCCCCATGGGGACCCAATTCCAAAGTCTGACAACAGCATGCACACGGGTTCAAGAATCGGTGAATGCTGGGCATGGAACGTGGAACATCACCATGTCATTTGCAAACTGCGTTTGCAGCTGCACGACAGGATTCCTGAGGCCTATTCCAAGGGTGGCCCATGTATCTCTCTGGCCTTGGATCCTAAGAACTGATACTGACCGGCACCCTCCCTATGTACTCCACTCAGCCCTTCAGGGAGGCAACTGCACTATTGTGGGTTCAGTGCCTGGAACCTCCTGGGACCTAACACTAACCTTAACCCTAACCATAACCGTCAACTACACCTAACCCTATCTCTAACTGAACCCTATACTTGAACCCCACCCTTGCAAGGGCCCTCACTCAGCCCTCGAGGGAGATCACGAGACTGAAGTTGCTTCGGCCCTGTCAGTGTCGCTTGACTGAACCCTAAGCTTGGCTAAAGCTCTCTCCCCATGGGGACCAATTCCAAAATCTAACAACAGCACCTACATGGGTTTGAAAGTCGGTGCAACAATACTCAGCATGGAATGTGGAACATCACCATGTCATTTCCAAAGTGCAACTGCAGCTGCACGAGAGGATTCCTGAGGCCTACCAGAAGAGTAACCTATACATTTGTCTGGCCTTGGAACCCAAAGACTAATCCTGACCAGCACCCTCCTTTGTGTCCTCCACTCAGCCCTTTGGGGAGACAATATCTCTACTGTGGGTTCAGTGCCTGGAGCCTCCTGGGACCTGACACTAACCCAAACTGTAACCCAACCATAAACCTCAACCTACACCTAATCCTATCTCTAATCCGAACACTACACTTGACCCGCACCTTCGCATGGGCACTCAATTCATCCCTCCAGCAAGATCACGAGACTAGAGTCTCTGGCCATGGCGACATCCCTGGAGCGAACGCTAACCCTAGCTAAGGCTCTCACCCCATGGGGACCCAATACCAAAGTCTGTAGTGCTCGCTTCGGCAGCACATATACCAAAGTCTGTCAACACCACACACCTGGGCTCCAGAAGCAGTGCAGGAAAACTCGGCATAGAACCTGGAACATCACCATGTCTTTTCCAAAGTGTGACTGCAGCTGCACGAGAGGATTCCTGAGGCCTACCCAAAGGGTGGCCCATACATCTGGTTGGCCTTGGAACCCAAATACTAAGACTGACGGGCACCCTCCCGTGTGTACTACACTCAGCTTTTAGGTTAACACCTGCTCTGTTTGGGGTCAGTGCTTGAAGTCTCGTGGGACCTAACCCTAACAGTAACCCTAACCGTAAAATCACCCTACACCGAATCCTATCTATCTCATTAAGTCTACACCAGACCCACAGCTGCACATGTGCTCTCACTTCAGCCCTCCATGGAATTCACAAGACTGGTGCCGCTAAGGCCCTGGTGACGTTCGTGATCCAAAACTAACCGTATCTAAGTCTGTCTCCCCATGGGGAACCAAACCCAAAGTTTGACAACAGCATGCACAAGCGTTCGAAAATAGGTGAAGAATTACTTGGCATGGGAACCCAATTCCAAATTTGACAAGAGCAGGCACACTGGTTCGAGAATCAGTGCAGAAATACCTGGCATGGAACGTGGAACATCACTATGTCATTTCCAAAGTGCAAGTGCACTTAGACAAGAGGATTCCTGAGGCCTATGGGAAGGGTGGCCCATACATGTGTCTGGCTTTGGACCCAAAGACTAATCCTGACCAGTACCCTACCTTGTATACTCCAGTCAGCCCTTCAGGGAGACATCTGCTTTGCTGTGGGGTCAATGCCTGGAGCCTCCTGGATGTAAACCTAACCCTAACCTTAATCCTAAACGTAATGCTCACCCTACACCTAACCCTATCAATCTCACTAAGCTACACCAGACCCACAGCCGCAGACGTGCCCTCACTTCAGCCCTCCAAGGAATTCACAACACTGATGTCGCTTTGGCCCTGGGGACATCCCTGGACTGAAACCAAATCCTATCTGAGGCTCTGTCCCCATGGGGACCCAATTTCAAAGTCTGACAAGAGCACGCACATGGTTTTGAGAATTGGTGCAGAAATACTCGGCGTGGAACGTGGAAATTCACTATGTCATTTGCAAAGTGCGACTGCAGCTTCACAAGAGGATTCCAGAGGCTGACCCGAAGTGTGGCCCATATATTTGTCTGGCCTAGGAAGACAAAGACTAATCCTGACTGGCAACCTACCTAGTGTAGTCCATTCAGCCCTACAGGGAGACAACTGCTCTGCTGTGGGTTCAGTACCTGGAGCCTTCTGGGACCTAACCCAAACCTTAAACGTAACCCTAACCATAACCCTCACTCTACACCTGACCCTCACCAGAACCAGAACACTAACTCTACATGAGATCCGCAGCTGCCCACATGCCCTCACTTCAGCCCACCATGGAATTCACAACACTGGTGTCGCTTCATCCCTGGCGACTTCCCTGGACCAAAGCCTACCCGTAGCTAAGACTCTCTCCCCATGGGGACCCATTTCCAAAGTCTGAAAACAGCATGCACACGGGTTCGAGAATCGGTGCAGAAATACTCGGCATGGAACGTGGAACATCACCATGTCATTTCCAAAGGACGACTGCAGCTGCACAAGATGAATCCTGAGGCCCACCTGAAGGGTGGCCCATACATTTGTCTAGCCTTGGAACCCAAAGACTAATTCTGACCAGCACCCTCCCTTGTATACTACACTCAGGCCTTCGGGTAGACATCTGCTCTGGTGTGAGTTCAGAGGCTGGAGCCTCCTGGGACCTAACCCTAACTCGAACCTTAACCCTAACCATAACCCTCAACCGAAACCAAACCCTATCATGAACCCTAACCCTATACTTGACCCGCACCCTCACATAGGCCCTGAATTCAGCCCTCCAGGAAGATCATAAAACTAGAGTCCCTTTGGCCCTGGCGACATCCTGGGACTGAACCCTAAGCCTAGCTAAGGCTCTCTCCCCAGGGGGACCCAATCCCAAAGTCTGATAACAGCACGAACATGGTTTTGAGAATCGGTGCAGAAATACTCAGCATGGAAAATGGAACACCACAATGTCATTTGCAAAGCACGATTGCGGCTGCACGAGAAGATTCCTGAGTCCAAAAAAAATGTGGCCCATACATTTTTCTGGCCTTGGAACCCAAAGACTAATCCTGACCGGCACCCTCCCTTGTAAACTTCACTCAGCCCTTTGGGGGAGACAACTGCTCTGGTTTGAGTTCAGAACCTGGATCCTCCTGGGACATAACCCTAAGCCCAATTGTAACCCTAACCATAACTCTCACCCTACACTGAAACCTATGTAGCCCACTTGCTCTACATCAGACCCACAACTGCACATGTTCCCTCACTTCAGCGCTCCATTTAATTCACAACACTGGTGTCGCTTTGGCCCTGGCGACTTCCCTGGAACGAACCCTAACCCTAGCTAAGGCGTTCTCCCCATGGGGACCCAATTCCAATGTCAGACAACAGCACACACACAGGTTAGATAATTGATGCAGAAATACTTGGCATGGAATGTTGAACATCACCATGTCATTTGCAAAGCGTGACTGCAGGTGCACGAGAGGACTGCTGAACCCTACCCTAAGGGTGATCCATACATTTGGCCCATACATGTGTCTGGCCTTGGAACCCAAAGACTTATCCTGACTGACACCCTCCCTTGGGGACACCACCTCAGCCCTTCGTGGAGACAACAGCACTGTTGTGGTTTCAGTGCCTAGAGCCCCCTGGGACCTAAACCTAACTGTAACTGTAAACCTAACTATAACCCTCACCCTACACCTAACCCTATCTAGCACACTAACTCTAAACCAGATCTACAGCCACCCATGGGCCCTCACTTCAGTCCTGCATGGAATTCAAAACAGTGGTTTTGCTTCAGCCTTGGCGAATGCCCTGTACCGAAACCTGACCCTAGCTAAGTGTCTATCCCCATGGAGACTCAATTCCAAAGTCTAACAGCACACAAACGGGTTTGAGAATCGGAGCAAAAATACTCGGCAAGGAACATGGAACGTCACCATGTCATTTGCAAAGCGCGATTGCACCTGCACAACGGGATTCCTGAGGCCATTTCCAAGGATGGCCCATACATCTCTCTGGCCTTGGATCCTACGAACTGATACTGACCGGCACCCTCCGTGTGTACTCTACTCAGCCATTCAGGGAGAGAACTGCTCTGTGTGTGTTCAGTGCCTGGAGCTTCCTGGGACCCAAACCTGACCCTCACGGTACCCTAAGCATAACCCTCAACCTACACCTAGCCCTATCTCTAAACCTAAGCCTACACTTGACACGCACCCTCGCATGGGTCTTCAATTCAGGCCTCAAGTAAGATCACGAAACGAGTCGCTTCGGACCTGGTGACTTCCCTGGACCTAACCCTAACCCTATCTAAGGCTCTGTCCCCAAGTGGAACAAATTCCAAAGTCGGACAACAGCATGCACACGGGTTTGAGAATCGGTGGAGAAATACTGAGCATGGAACGTGGAAATCACCATGGCATTTGCAAAGTGCGACTGCAGCTGCACGAGATGAATACTGAGGCCTAAATGAACAATGGCCCAACTTTCATCTAGCCATGGAACCCAAAGACTATCCCTGACCGGCACCCTTCCTTGTGTACTCCACTAAGCCCTTAGGGGAGACAACAACTCTGCTGTGAGGTCAGTGCCTGGAGCCTGCTGGGACCTAAACCTAAACCTAAACCTAACCCTAAACATAAACCTAACCATAAACCTCACGCTACATCTAAACCTATCTCCAACCCTAGCCCTATACTTTACCCGCACCCTCTTATGGGCGCTCAATTCAGGCCTCGAGGAAGATCATAAAACTGTAGTCACTTCGTCCCTGGTGACCTTCGTGGAACGAACCCTAACCCTAGCTAAGGCTCTCTCCCCTGGGGACCAATTCCAAAGTCTGACAACAGCATGCACACGGGTTTGAGAATCGGTGCATACTTGGAATGGAACGTGGAACATCATGTCATTTGAAAAGCACGACTGCAGATGCATGAGAGGATTCCTGAGTCCTACAAGAAGGGTGGCCCGTCCATTGTTCTGGCCTTGGAACCCAAAGACTATTCCTGACTGGCACCCTCCCTTGTAAACTCCACTCACCCCTTTGGGTAGACAACTGCTCTGGTGTTGTTCAGAGCCTGGAGACTCCTGGGACCTAACCCTAACTGTAGCCGTAATGCTAACCATAACACTTACCATACATCTAACCCTAACTAGAACACTAACTCTATACTAGACCTGCAGCCGCCCATGTATCCTCACTTCAGCCCTGCATGGAATTCAAAACACTGGTGTTGCTTCATCCCTGGCGACTTCCCTGGACCGAAGCCTAACCGTAGCTAAGGCTCTCTCCCCATGGGGACCCAATTCCAAAGTCTGAAAACAGCACACACACAAGTTCGAGAATCGGTGCAGAAATACTCAGCATGAAACGTGAAACATCACCATTGCACTTGCAAAGAGCGACTGAAACTGCACGAGATGAATCCTGAGGCCTACCTGAAGGGTGGTCCATACATTTGTCTAGCCTTGGAACCCAAAGACTAACCGTGACCGGCACCCTCCCTTGTGTACTCCACTAAGCCCTTTGGGGAAACAACAAGTCTGCTGTGAGGTTAGTGCCTGGAACCTGCTGGGACCTAACCCTAACCCTAAACTTAAATGTAACCATAAACCTCACGCTACACCTAAACCTGTCTCTAACCCTAACCCTATACTTGTCCCGCATCCTCTCATGGGCCCTCAATTTAGACCTCGAGGAAGATCACGAAACTGGGGTCTCGTCAGCCCTGGGACTTCCCTGGACCAAACCCTAACCCTATCTAAGTGTCTATCCCCATGGGGACCCCATTCCAAAGTCTGACAACAGCACACACATGGGTTCGAGAATTGGTGCAGAAATATTCGGCATGGAATGTGGAAATTCACCATGTCATTTGAAAAGCGCGACAGCAGGTGCACGAGAGGATTCCTGAGGCCTACCTGAGGGGTGGCCCATACATTTGTCGGCCTTGGACAAAAAAGACTAATTCTGACTGGCACCCTTTCTTCTACACTGCACTCAGCCCTTCAGGGAGACCAATGCTCTGCTGTGGGTTAGGTGCCTGAAGTCTCCTGGTACCTATCCAAACCCTAAACGTAACCCTACACATAACCTTCACCCTACACCGAACCCTATGTAGCACATTAAGTCCACACCAGACCCACAGCCACCCATGTACCCTCACTTCAGCCCTCCAAGGAATTCACAACACTGGTGTCACTTCATCCCTGGCGACTTCCCTGGACCGAACCCTAAACGTAGCTAAGACTCTCTGCCCAGGGGGACCCAATTCCAAAGTCTGACACCAGCACGCACATGGGTTCGAGAATCGGTGCAGAAATACTTGGCATGGAACGTGGAACATAACCATGTCATTTCCAAAGCGCGACTGCAGCTGCACAAGACAAATCCTTAGGCCTACCTGATGGCTCATACATTTCTCTAGCTTTGGAACCCAAAGCCTAATTCTGATGTGGACCCTCAATTGTGTACTCCACTAAGCCCTTTGGGGAGACAACTGCTCGGCTGTAGGGTCCGTGCCTGGAACCTGCTGGGACCTAACCCTAACCCTAACCATAAACCTAACCATAAACCTCACGCTACATCTAAACCTATCTCTAACCCAAACCCTATACTTGACCAGGACCCTCATATCAGCACTCAATAGAGCCCTCGAGGAAGATCACGAAACTGGAGTCGCTTTGGCCCTGGTGACTTCCCTGGACCGAACTGTAATCCTAGGTAAGTCTCTCTCCCCATTGGGACCCAATACCAATATCTGACAACACTACGTGCCTGGTGGCCAGAAGTGATGGAGGATCACTCAGCATAAAACCTGGAACATCACCATGTCGTTTTAAAGGCCTGGCTGCAGCTGCCCGAGAGGATTCCTCAGGCCTACCTGAACAGTGACCCAAAGAGTTGTCTGGCCTTGGAACACAAAGAATAATCCTGACCGGCAGCCTCCCTTGTGCCCTCCACTCAGGAGTTGGGGGAAAAAACTGCACTGCTATGGGTTCGCCGCATGGAGTCTCCTGGGACGTAACCTTAACCCTAACTTACCCCTAAGCAGAACCCTCAACCGAAACCAAACCCCATGTTGAACTATAACTCTCCATTTGACCTGCACCGTCAAATGGGCCCTCACTTCAGCCTTCGAGGGACATCACGAGACTGGAGTCTCTTGGGCCATGGCGATGTCCCTGGACCGAACCCTAACCCTACTTAAGGTACTCTCCCCATGGGGACCCAATCCCAAAGTCTGACAACACCACACACCTGGGGTCATGAAGCCGTGCAGGATTACTCAGCATAGACCTGGAACATCATGTTGTTTCCAAGGTGCGTCTGCAGCTGCCTGAGAGAATTCCTGAGGCCTACCGGACTGGTGGACCATAGAGTTCTGTGGCATTGGAAAACAAACATTAATCCTGAACAGAACCCTCCCTTGTACCCTCCACTCAGTCTTTCAGGGAGACAACTGCACTGCTGTGGGGTAAATGCCTGGAGTCTCCTGGGACCTAACCCTAACCCTAATCTTAACCCTAACTAGAACACTCAACCTAATATGGAACCATAACCCTACATTTGACCCTCACCATCGCATGGGCCCTCATTTCATACCTCGAGGGAGACCACAAGACAGGAGTCAATTCAGCCCTGGCGACATCCCTGGACTGAACCCTATCCCTAGGTAAAGTTCTCTCCCCATGGGTCCCAATAACAAAGTCTGACAAAACCATGGGCCTGGGGTCCAGAAGAGGTGCAGGATCACTCGGCATAGAACCTGGAACATAACCATGTGTTTCCAAGGCCCATCTGCACCTGCCCTTGAGGATACCCAAGACCTACAAAACCACTGGCCAATAGAGTTGTCTGGTCTGGGGATCCAAGACTAATCCTGACCGGCACACTCCGTTGTGCCCTCAACTCAAACCTTCGGGGAGACAACTACACTCCTGTGGTTTCAGCACCTAGAGCCTTCTGGGACTTAACCGTAAACCTACCCTAACACTAAACAGAACCCTCAACTGAAACCTAACCCCATCTCGAAAACTAACCCTACACTTGACCCACACCTTCGCATGGTCCCTCACTTCAGTCCACAAGGGAGATCACGAGACTGGAGTCGGTTCGGCCCTGGGGACATACCTGTAAGGAACCCTAATCCTAGGTAAAGATGTCTCCCCATGGGGACCCAATACCAAGGGCTGACAACACCATGCTCCTGGGGTCATGAAAAGGTGCAGGATCACTTGGCATAGAACCTCGAACAACACCATGTCCTTTCCAAGGCCCAGCTGAAGCTGCCCGAGAGGATTCCTGACCCTACCCGACAATTGCCCATAGAGATGTCTTGCCTTGGAACCCAAAGGCTAATGGTGACCGGCACCCTACCTCATTTGCTCCACTCAGCCCTTCTGGGAGACAACTACAGTGCTGTGTGTTCAGTGCCTGGAGCCTCCTGGAACATAACCCTAACCAGAACCCTCAACCAAACCCTAACATTATCTCGAAAACTATCCCTAAACTAGACCTGCACCGTCGCATGGGCCCTCACTTCAGACCTTGAAGGAGATCACGAGACTGTGTTCGCTTTGGCCTTGGCAACGTCCCTGGAACGAAACCGAAACCTAGCTAAGGTTCTCTCCCCATGGTGAACCAATACCAAATCTGACAACACAACATGCCTGGGGTCACGAAGAAGTGCAGGATCACTCGGCATAGAACCTGGAACTTCACCATGTTCTTTTCACGGCCTGGCTTCAGCTGCCTGAGAGGGTCCTGAGGCCTGCCCGAAAATTGGCCCATAGATTTGTGTGCCTGGAAACCAAAGACTAATCCTGACCGACACCCTCATATTTGTCCTCCACTCAGCCTTTCGGGAAGACAACTGCCCTGCTGTGGGTTTAGCGCCTGGAGCCTCCTGGGACCTCACCCTAACCCTAATACTAATCTTAACCCTAACCCTAACCATAACCATAACCCTAACCAGAATCCTCAACCGAATCGTAACCCTATCTCAAAACCTAATCCTAAACTAGACCCGCACTGTCACATGGGCCCTCACTTGAGGCCTCGAGGGATATCACGAGACTGAAGTCGCAGTGGCCTTGGTGAGGTCCCTGGACCAAACCCTAATGCTAGATAAGGTTCTCTACCCATGGGGAACAAATACCAATGTCTGACAACACCACACCCCTTGTGGTCCAGTGCAGGATTACACGGCATGAACCTGAACATCACCATGTCGTTTCCAAGGCCCAGCTGCAGCTGCCTGAGAGGATTCCTGAGGCCTACCCGACCAGTGACCCATATAGTTGTCGGTTCCCGGAACCCAAAAACTGATCCTGACTGGCACACTCCATGTACTCTCCACTCAGCCCTTCAGGGAGACAAATGCACTGCTGTGGGTTCAGCATCTGGAGTCTCATGGGAACTAACACTAAACTTAACCCTAATCAGAACCCTCAACCGAACCCTAACACTATCTCAAAACTTAACCCTACACTTGACCCACAATGTCACATGGGCCCTCACTTAAGCCCTGAAGGGACATCACCAGCCTGGTGTCACTTCAGCCATGGCGATGTCCCTGGATGGAACCCTAATCATAGCTAAGGCTCTCTCCCCAGGCAGACCCAATACCAAAGTCTGACAACCCCACACTCCTGGGGTCCAGAAGTGGTGCAAGATCACTCGGCATAAAACCTAGAAAATCACCATATCGTTCCAATGCATGTCTGCAGATGCCCCAGAGGATTCCTGAGGCCGACCCCACCATGGCCCATAGAGTTGTGTGGCCTTCAAACGCAAAGGCTAATCCTGACTGGCACTGTCCCTTGTACCCTCCACTCAGCCCTTTCGGGAGAAAACTGCACTGCTGAGGATTCAGGATCAGGAGCCTCTTGGGACTTAACCCTAACCCTACTCTAACCCTACACAGAACCCTCAACCGAAACCTAACCCCATCTCCAATCCTAACCCTACACTTGACCCGCATCATCGCATGGGCTCTCACTTCATCCCTCGAGGGACATCACGAGACTGGAGTCGCTTCGGCCCTGGCAACGTCCCTGGACCGAATCCTAACCCTAGCTAAGGCTCTCTCCCCATGGGGACCCAATACCAAAGTCTGACAACACCACATGCCTGGTGTCATAAATCCATCCAGGATCACTCAGCACAGAACCTGGAATATCACCACGTCATTTCCAAGGCCCAGCTGCAGCAGCCTGAGAGGATTACTGAGGCCTACCCGACCAGTGGCCCATAGAGTTGTGTGGCCTTGGAACCCAAAGACTAATCTTGACCGGCACCCTCCCTTGTGCCCTCCACTCAGCCCTTCGGGGAGACAAGTGCACTGCTGTGGGTTCAGCCCCTGGGCTCTCCTGGGACATAACCCTAACCAGATCCCTCAACTGAACCCTAACCCTATCTCAAACTCTAGCCCTACACTTGGTGTCCAGAAGAGGAGCAAGATTACTCAGCCTGGAACGTGGAATATCACCATGTAATATCCAAAGCCCAGATGTCCTTGCAGAAGGGGGCTGCCTGAGAGGCTTCCTGAGGCCTACCCGAAGGTTGGCCCATATATTTATCTGGCCTTGGAATCCAAAGACTATTGTCAACACTTTAGCACTTTATCTCGTTTGGAAAAGACCTAGATGTCCAATGAATTCAATTTCAATTTTTCATCCTAGCAAAACTGATACATTTCAGGTTACCAAATACTTTGGAAGCTATCTTCACAATTATCCATGAAAATTTTGAGAAAGAATTAACCATCATTTTAAGTTACCTTTTTTCTAACAAATTGCAACACAGATAACATGAGCGTATTTGACCTTTATTAAACCTAGATAAAGTTTTCTATTTAATGCTCATAACTCTACTTTTAATTAAGCCAACAAACTTACATTTATATACCTAATTAAGTTTCTCTTGCATCCACTTAAAAGACACTCAATTGTTCCCTATTGTCAGTTTTTACCTGGGACACTGGTGGGAAGATCTGAATTGGGTGGCCTAAGGGAATGCTCTTCACTCCCTGACATTAGAGGGTGGGAGGCGAAACCAATGGTGCCTGAGGCACTGAGGATGGTATAGGAGCCAGTTATGCAGGCCTCACCGAAGGTGGTGCAGATACAGGAGGAGGGGGGGAAGGCAGAAGAGGCAAGATTCTGCCTAAAATCCTGAGGCAGATAAAAGCTTAGAGGGCAGAGAGAGAGGTCTCCTGGTCCTCAAGTCTGTCAACTTGAACAGATGAGCAGATGTCAGGGTTTTTTCCACCAACAAGTGGAATTAGGCAGTCCGTGTAGAGAAGACCGAGAACTTCCATCGATTAAAAGTAGTTTTGGCAGCGGCTTGGGAATATTCCTGAAAGCCTCCAATCTGAGGTAGACTAACTAGAGACAGTTGGCTCTAATTACCATAGTCATTGACCCAGGAGATGAATGAGTGAGAGGCCCCCACATAGAGTTACAGTAACTGGAATCTATTAGGAAAAACAGTGAAAGAGTGTTAGAGTCCTCTTTACTAGGGATGGCCTGTGTCTTTTTCTTCCCCTACACCCTGGGATAGGTTTTGGAACACTTCTATATATTGATCAGGGTTGTCTGCACCTTTGCTCAGGTCGTTTTATTTGCTTAGGATATTCCAATGAAAATGGAACCTTCATGGGATCAAATTCACCATGAAGCATTTTAGTCAACAGACACATTGAATGTGTCTTCCTTTCAAGGGGAAGATTTTTCATCTCTGACAATCCTGGATAAGGAGGGCATGAGGGTCTCGCAGGTGGCTTTTCCTGAGAAGAGCCCTCAGAGGGCAAGTCTGCAAGAACTTGCTTTTATCAGCCCCTTTATGGGCCAGAAGGTTGGCACCTAACTTACAACACTTACATAAGGAAATTTTGACCATTTACCCTCCCTTTAACAATATAGATTGAACTTTAAGATAGTACTGGCTGAATGCCTGCCTCAGAAGACCAGGAATCTCCATTCTCCAGAAGGTATTTCAGGCACCTCTTAGCATTGGCAGGTCTAATATCAAGTCCTGACCCAGATAAGACTCCCAAGGAATTCTGACACCGCCTTAAGCCATATTGGTCACCAGAGAACCACGGATTGGGATTCAGTACTCGCTTTAGCAGCCTCATCAGGTCGGAAACGTTCCACTGTCCATCTCATTCACACACAGTCATAGAGTGACTCCAGCCTGTTGCCCGGTGTCCAGGGCCTTAGAGTTGCGGCTTCATTCCTTATTCGCTATGGAACTACTCGGGCATCTCTGGGAGGTGATCAGGCTCCCCTTCTGACTCTTAGGGGCAGGTCTACCAAACGAACCTGGGTTTTTACCAGTCTGACCACTCGTGCTCCCTGAGCTGATTCCTGGGCCTCACCAGGTTCTGTTGTGCATCTGGGGTCCTTGCCCCAGTGGGTCGGGAGGGGCTAGTCTCCTAAGAATCAAGTGGTCTGCTGGAACCAGGCGAGATCACTTCTCCTGGTGATTCAAGGTTCATACCCCAGTGATAAAGGAGGTGGAAACACACCATCCCCGAGTCCTGCAAGCAAGCCCCCAAGAAATATAGCAGGATTCTCGCACAGAGACAGGACACTGAGGCTTTCTTTGTCCCGGAAGCAATTTTTTGCGTTGTGCTTGCCGAGGCTCAGTGGGTTCATACTCGAAAAACTGAACCCCGAATACAGTGGAGTGTAGCCTTTTATGCAATTTCTACTTCTTTGTCTCCCATACGTGCTGACACATATAGTCTGATTGGACCCAGTCCAAGTTACAAAGTTATGTCAGAGCTATGCATATGTGTGAGGGACTCTACCTCATAGCTACCACCTATCTCATTACATCACTATTACAGTATCACATTATTATATATTATATTACATATTAATATCATAATAAGTATTCCTTATGCTCTGCTTTTTATTCCCATGACTTACTCCATTCACAAATGGAGGCCTGTATCTCCTTCTCCCCTTCTTCCATTTTGGACCCCCTAGCCATCTGGCAACCATCATTTTATTCTTTGCATTTATAGTTCTGATTCTGCTTATTTTCTTATTCATTATTTTAGATTGTATATATGAGTGGAATCATGTGGTATTTGTCTTTCTAAGCATGACTTATTTCACTCCGTATAATGCCCTGCAGGTCCTTCTATGTTGTCTCAGATGGCATGATCTCATGCTTTTTAAAGCTGCATATTATTCCATCATGTATGTATGCCATTTTCCCTTATCCTTTTGTCTACTAATGGGCACTGAGGTTGCTTCCATATCTTGGCTATTGTAAATAGTGCTGCAATAAACATAACGGTATGTATCTTTTCTAGTTAGTGTTTTCCTTTTCCTTGAGTAAAGATCAAGAGGGGTACTATTGGGTCATGTGGTATTTGTGTTATTAATTTTGCGTGTAAATACCATATTGTTTTCCCCAGCAGCTGTAACAACTTAAATTCCCAACAACAGTGCATGAGGTTCTCCTTTCTCCACATCCTCACCAACACTTGTTTTCTGTTATTGATTTTAGCCATTCTAACAGGCTTGAGGTGGTATCAATGCAGTTTTGATTTGCATTTCCCTGTTGATGAATGATATTGAGCATCTGATCTTTTCATGTGTCTGTTGGCCATCAGTATGATTTCTTTGGAAAAGTGTCTTTTCAGGTCCTCTGTCCATTTCTTAATTGGGTTTTTGGTGTTGAATTGTAGGAGTTCTTTTTATATTTTAGATATTAACTCCTACCTATCACAATATCATTTGCAAATACCTTCTCCCATTCAGTAGGTTGTGTTTTGTTTTGATGATGGTATCCTTTGTAGTGCAAAAGGTCTTTATGAGAGGTGAAAGACGTGCATTCTGAAAACTATAAAACACTGATGAAATCACAGATAACACAAATGGAATGATATTCCCTGCTCATGGATTGGAATAATGAGCATTGTTGGGACGTCCATATTACCCAAAGCAATCTACAGATTCAATGCAACCCCTATCAAAATAGCAAAAGGATTTTTGTGCAAAACTAGAATAATCCTAAAATACGTATGGAACCACAGAAAACCCCAAGTAGCCAAAGCAATAATGAGAAAGAAGAAGAAAGCTGGAGATAGCACAATCCAGATTTGAAGATCTACTATAAAGCTGTAGTAATCAAAGCAGGATGGTACTAGATCAAAAACAGACACATAGATCAATGGAACAGAACAGTGAACCCAGAAATAAACCCTCAGGTAGATGGCCAATCTATGACTAAGGAGACAAGGATATACAATAGGGAAAAGAAAGCCTTTTTAATAACTTCTTCTGGGGAAACTACAGCTACATATAAAACAATTAAACTGACTACTTTGTAACACCATACACAAAAATAAACTCAAGATTGATTAAAGACATAAATCCATACAAATCCTAGAAGAAAACACAGGCAGTCATTTCTCTGACATCAGTTACAGCAACAATTTTCTAGATACATCTCCTAAGGCAAAGGAATCAAAAGCAAAAATAAGCTATTGGGAATTCATCAAAATAAACAGACCCCAAGTATTTTATGTGCATAAGACTAAAGCTGAATTTCAAGCCAGAGTTAGAGCATACCCTAAAGTGACTGAAGACCATGATACATTTGCTGAACAATTTAGCATATTCATTCCAACTTACCAACCTGGTTTCTCAGATTTTTATCAGTTGGCTCACATGCTTGTTGCTGAGGGCTAGGCCAAATATTGCATAAAACTCTCCCACTGGTAACATCCTGAACTAGATTTAGAGAAACAGAAACTTCTCGGGGTGGGGCCAAGATGGCAGAGTAGCATGGAAGGTCTCAGCTTCTCTCATCCTTGAAATGCAGCAAGATCAGCACCAAACCATTTTTGCAAACTTAGGAAATTGATCTGAGGATTAACACAACAATGTGCATTATTTGAGCCACAGGACTTGGCAGGTACGTGGTGCAGAGAGGTTATGTGGGGGAGAGAGAAGCCGCGGATGGTAAGGAGCTGTTTTGGGGGGCGAGAGGACAGAGAAACTGGGGGAGAGTGTGGTGCACTGGGAAAGAACAGGAAAAACACTCCCCTGAAAGCTGCTTGAGAGAAAGAGTGGAAACACCCATAAGGGACTGAACAAGAAATCTGTTCCCCAAACAGAAATCTCCCCATTGATGGGGAGAAAAGAGAGGGTTTCAATACCATTAGGACTCTATAAACAGGGGAGCACAGAGTTGGAAATTCCAGAGCTCAATACCTGGCAGTGCTCTGGTGGGATGGGTGAATCCCCAATAGCAGAGAGTGAGGCCCGAGGGGTCTGTGGGCCACATGTGGAGAAGTGGTTCCCCTGCTTGGAGGGCATTTGGTAGAGGCCATACAGCCTCCCCACAGGCAAAGGTCCCAGCGGACCCTTGCGAGCAGCCATATTTCCTGGTATTGGAACAAAGATGCCAGAGTGGAGTGAAACCTGGTGCCAGCTATGTGTTGTAATTTGCCATAATCTCTGAACCTTTGCCACTACAAGGATCGCATGAACATTTTCTGGGGTAAGCTAGCATCCAGCCATTGCTCAGTGAGACCCTTCCCCAGATGGTCGGAGTGGGTCCAAGCAGCAGAGTTCTCAGAAGTGAGGGGTTTGGAAACACAACCCCATCTGAGATAAAATTTGATAGAGAAAGGTGCCACCTGGCAGGCTGACCGCTTGGACATGGACAGTGTAGAAGCGGGGAGTGGATGGAAGCCAGAGACAAAGGAGGAGTACCTGACTGCGGGTGGGTGAGAGCACAGGGTTCCTGTGCCAGAAACTAGGAAGCTGGGTGATGCCAGTTTCACCTGTCTCATGCATGTGCATGCACGTGCTCACATGCCACAACAATCCATCCCAGTAAGCAAAGCAGCACCACCTAGTGGAAAATGGAGCCATTATATCAAGCCCTGCTCAACTGTGCCCTCTAAGCACATGCCCTAGAGGATGACCACAAACGTCTCTGCCTGCTTAGAGTATGGATTACAGAGTGCTTCATAGTTGGAGTTCTAGGGGAAACTGAATGTAACTTGATGCACATTTCATTCTGTCTGCTGGTTCATGTGTTCAATTTTTTTTCCTTTTCCACCTTTCTTTTCTTTTTCTTGCACACAGAAAGGAAAAAAATATTTTTATTTTCCTTTTTAAAAAAATTAGTTTTACCATGTTTTTAAAAAAATTTTGGGGGGCACCTGGGTGGCGCAGTCGGTTAAGCGTCCGACTTCAGCCAGGTCACGATCTCGCGGTCCGTGAGTTTGAGCCCCGCGGCAGGCTCTGGGCTGATGGCTCAGAGCCTGGAGCCTGTTTCCGATTCTGTGTCTCCCTCTCTCTCTGCCCATCTCCGTTCATGCTCTGTCTCTCTCTGTCCCAAAAATAAATAAACGTTGAAAAAAAAATTTAAAAATTTTGGTAAATATTTTTATTCTATTTAATTTCTTCATTTAATTTTATTCTATTTTGTTGTATATATTTGTTTTAAATTTTTAAACTTTTTCTTACTTTTTTAAATTTTTAAATTTTTTTTCACTTATTTCCTTTATTCCTCTATTCTATCAAACTTCTTTCAACCACCAGACTGAAACACACGTAGCATATAGCTACCTTTACTTGATTTTTTTGTGTTTTTAATTTTTTAACTTAATTTTTATTTTATTAATGTTTTTACTTCCTCCAAAATGACAAAGTGAAGGAATTCAAACTGAAAGAAATAACAGGAAGAAATGGCAGCCAGGGGCTTATTCAACAAAGATATGGTAAGATGTCTGAACTAGAATTTAGAACCACAATAATAAGAATACTAGCACAGGCTGAGAAAAGCATAGAATCCATTTCCCTTCCTGTGGAGATAAAGGAAGTAAAATCTAGTTAGGATGAAGTTAAAACTACTATAACCGAGATGCAATCTTGAATGGATGCCATGGTGGAAAAAGTGGACAAAGCGGAGTTGTGAATCAGCATTACAGAAGACAAAATTATGGATAATAAGTAAGCATGAAAAAATAGGGAAACAAAGGCAAAAGAGCATAATGCAGGAAGTAGAGAAATCAGTCTTAGAAAAAAAGGGATAACATCTGAATCATAGGAATCCCAGAAGATGAAAAGAGAGAAAAAGGGGCAGAAGGTTTATGTCAGCAAATTGTAGGGGAAAACTTTTCTAATCTGGGACGGATACAGACATCACCATCCAAGGAGCACAGAGAACTCCCATTAGAGTCAACAAAACCCGACCATCAAAAAGGCATATCATAGTCAAATCCAGGAAAGGAAAGAAATATGAAAGCAGCAAGGGAAAAAAAGTCCTTAATCTACAAGGGAAGACAGGTCAGGTTGACAGCCGACCTGAAAACAGAAACTTGGCAGGCCAGAAAAGAGTGGCAGAATATATTCACCGTGCTGAATCGGAAAAATATGCAGCCAAGAATTCTTTCTCCAGAAAGTCTGTCATTCAAGATAAGGGAGAAATAAAGGGTTTTCCAGACAAACAAAAACTAAAGGAGTTTGTGACCACTAAACCAGCCTTGCAAGAAATGTTAAGGGGGCTCTCTGAGGGGAGAAAAGATGAAACAGAAAGACCAAAAGCAACAAAGACTAGAAAGGACCAGAGACCACCATCAGAAACTCCAACTCTACAGGCAACACAATGCAATAAATTTATATCTTTCAGTACTCACTCTAAATGTCAATGGACTAAACGCTCCAATCAAAAGACGTAGGGTATGAGAACAGATAAGAAAATAAAATCTCTGTATAGGCTGTTTACAAGAGACCCATTTTAGACCTAAAGACACCTTCAGATTGAAAGTAAGGGGATTGAGAACACCTTCAGATAGAAAGTAAGGGGATCTATCATGCTGATGGTCGCCAAAAGAAACAGCGAGTAGCCATACTGATATCAGACAAACTAGATTTTAAAATAAAGACTGTGCAGAGACGAAGAAGGGCATTATATCATAATTAAGAGGACTACCCACCAAGAAGAGCTAACAAATGTAAACATTTAAACCCCCAACGTGAGAGCACCCAAATATATAAATCAATTAATCACAAACACAAAGACACTTTTTGATAATAATACCATAATAGTAGGGGACTTCATCTCCCCATTTACAACAATGGACAGATCATCTAAGTAGAAAATCAACAAGGAAACAATGGCTTTGAATGACACACTGGACCAGATGGACTTAACAGACATATTCAGAACATTTCTTCCTAAAGGAGAAGAATACACATTCTTCTTCAGTGTACATGGAACATTCTCCAGAATGGATTACTTTACTGGGTCACAAATCAGCCCTCAACAAGAATAAAAGGATCAAGATCATACCATGCATAGTTTCAGATCACAATGTTATGAATCTCAAAATCAACCATAAGATAAAAGTTGGAAACCCCACAAAAACTTTGAGAGTAAAGAACACCCTACTAAAGAATGAATGGGCTAACCAAAACATTAAGGAAGAAATTAAAACGTACACGGAAGCCAATGAAAATGATAACACAACAGCCTGAAACCTCTGGGATGCAGCAAAGACAGTCATAAGAGGGAAGTATATAGAAATCCAGGCCTTCCTAAAGAAGGAAGGTCTCAAATACACAACCTAACCTTACACATTAAAGAGTTGGAGAAAGAACAGAAAATAAAGCCCAAAACAGGTAGAAGAAGGGAAAAAATAAAGATTTGAGCAGAAACCAATGATACCAAAGTCAAGAAAACAGAACCGATCAGTAAAACCAGGAGCTGGTTCCTTGAAAGAAGCAACAAAATTGATAAAAACCTAGCCAGATTGATCACAACAAAAAAAGGAAAGGACCCAAATAAATACAGTTAAGAATGAAAGAGAAGAGATCACAACGCTGCAGAAATAAAAAAACAATCTTAAGAGAATATGATGAGTAATTATATGCCATTTAATTGGGAAATCTAGAAGAAATGGAGAAATTCCCAGAAACATATAAGCTACCAAAAGTGAAACAGGAAGAAATAGAACATTTGAATAGACCCATCACCAGTAAAGAAAGTGGATTATTAATCAAAAATCTCCCAAAACCAAGAGTCCAGGGCCGCCGGATGGCTTTCCAGGGGAACTCTACCAAACATTTAAAGAAGAGTTAACACCTAATCTTTTGAAGCTTTCCCAAAAATTAGAAATGGAGGACAAGCTACCAAACTCATTCTCTGAGGCCAGCATTACCTTGATTCCAAAACCAGACAAAGACCCCACTTAAAAGAACTACAGACCAATTTCCCTGATTAACATGGATGCAAAAATTCTCAACAAGATACTAGCCAAGCAGATCCAACAATACATTAAAAGAATTATTCACAATGACAAAGTGGGATTTATGCCTGGGATGCAAGCCTGGTTCAATATCTGCAAATCAACCTATGTGATACATAACATTAATAAAATAAAGAAAAAGAACCACTTGATCCTCTCAATAGATGCAGAGAATGAATCTGACAAAATACAGCATCCTCTCTTGATAAAAGCCCTCAAGAAAGGAGGCATAGAAGGATCATACCTCAAGATCATAAAAGCTAGATACAAAAGACCCACTTCTAATATCACACTCAATGGGGAAAAACTGAGACCTTTCCCCTTAAGGTCAGGAACCTGACAAGGATGTCCATGCTCACCACTCTTATTCAGCGTAGTGTTGGAAATCCTAGCCTCAGCAATCAGACAACACAGAGAAATAAAAGGCAGCCAAATCGGCGAGGAGGAAGTCAAAATTTCAGTCTTTGCAGTTGATAAGATATTCTTTGTGGAAAATCCAAAAGATTCCACCAAAAACACTGCTAGAACTGATCCATGAATTCAGCAAAGTCGCAGAATATAAAATCAATGCACAGAAATCGGTTGGATTCCTATACGCCAATAAAGAAGCAGCAGAAAGAATCAAGAAATTGATTCCGTTTACAATTGCACCAAAAACCATAAAATATCTAGGGATAAACCTAACCACAGGGGTGAAAAATCCATACACTGAAAACTATAGAAAGCTTGTGAAAGAAATTGGAGAAGACACCAAAAAATGGAAAAATATTCCATGCTCATGGATTGGAAGAACAAATATTGTTAAAGTGTTGACACTACCCAAAGAAATCTACATATTCAATGTGATCCCTATCAAAATAACTCCAGCATTCTTCACAGAGCTACAACAAAATCCCTAAAATTTATATGGAACCAGAAAAGACCCCAAATAGCCGAAGCAATCCTGACAAAGAAAGGAGAATGGAGGTACCACAAGTTCGGACCTAAGGATGTATCACAGAGCTGTAATCATCAACACAGTATGGTACTGGCACAAAAGCAGATACATAGATCAACGGAAACAAATAGAGAACCCAGAAATTGACACACAAACGTATGGCCAACTAATCTTTGACAAAGCAGGAAAGAAGATCCAATGGAAAAAAGTCTCTCCAGCAAATGGTGCTGGGAAAACTGGAGAGCGACATGCAAAAGATGAAACTGGACCACTTCCTTACACCATACACAAAAGCAAACTCAGAACGGATGGAAGACCTAAACGTAACGCAGGAAGCCATCACAATCCTAGAGGAGAAAGCAGGCAAAAACCTCTTTGACCTTGGCCACAGCAACTACTAACTTGACATGTCTCTGGAGGCAAGGGAAATAAAAGCAAAAATGAACCATTGGGACCTCAACAAGATAAAGAGCTTAACCGACTGAGCCACCCAGATGCCCCTCCACTAAACAATTTTAACGGCTTTTCCTAAGCCTGAAGGTTGAAAGAAAGTTCAGTCTTATACCAAAAAAAGCCTCATGAATCTGTTCACGATTATCACCTTTGACTCTAAATTGTCTTTAATTAACTCTGCTCCTCCTTTAGATCTATGTTTATTAATGTGCTAGTCTGGGACCTTTCCCTTTTAGTTAAAAGGACCAAGAATAGAATGGGAAACTATGTCTACTCCAGGTTTAATTAACCTGGAAAATCACTTTGCTCAGACCCAAGATGAGTCATCTAGTGGAAAGACTATTAAATTTTCAATGCTCAACTCCAGCAAATAAAGACCCCCCCCCCCCGAAACTAGAAGTCTAGTTCCTGCTGTGACTGCAAGAACTAGGACATTGAAAAACGATGGTTATAAATTTAAGACCTTCAAGGCCCTGCAGCCCTCTTTCCAACCTTTTCAATGTCCTCCCAATTCCCAAAGATGGGATTCCAAGGAACCACGGAGCCCTTCCCAAGCCTCCGTCTTAATCTCTTTGGCGAAACTACTCTCCAGATTGGGAATGAATGTATCTCTGTCTTTACTGAAGCTGAAACTCACCCGAGTGCTATAAAGAAGCCTTAGCCTCGGGGTACAAAAACAGCTCAATTAGGGGGGATCTATTAGATTTCAACACGTTCCTACCTCTGAACCTATTCCCTTTGATCAAGGCCTTTTGAGAGATATACACCCTATTCTCCTTAGTTCTTCAACCCGTATTGATTACCTGGACTGAGATTTCTTAGAAAAATACCATGCTGGAATTTCTTTTGCCCAAAAGGGAAAAATAATTCTAGAATTTGACAACAGTAACCAAAATAGCAAAAAGGGATAACAGGATCCTTTGGCACCTTTTCTGTGCCGTGTCTGTGCTGGTCCTATAGCTGAGTCTGGAGGTACTGATCATTTATTCCTATTGGATCAGCTTCCATCCTCGTTATGGGCAAAATCTTCAACTAATCTTGGCAGAATCCACCGTGTACCCCCTGTCAAGATTCAAATCGATCCTGCAAAACTTCTCCCTAGAATTAATCAATATCCTGTAATTTAAGAAGGCCTTCAATGCATCAACACCATAATAGAATGTTACAAGGCTCATGGCCTCATAATCCCCTGCAGTAGTCCATATAACACCTCTATTATACCTGTGAGAAAACCCAACTGCTGAGGATATTATTTTGTCCAAGACCTCCGAGAAATAAATAGCACTGTAATCCCTCGACATCCCCTTCTTCCCAAACTTCACACTCTACCTACAATCGACTCCCATTGAAAGCAAAGTTTTCAATGTACTTGACCTATGTGGTGTAGTTTTTAGCATTCCAGTTTATAAGGATAGCCGGTATCCTTTTGCCTTCACTTGCAGGGAATGAATGACAATACATCTGGACTGCAACCTCCCTGGGTTTCACAGAGTGCTTCATGTTTCCCACAAACCTTAAAGGCTGATTTGGATGATGGAAAGTGTTCTGCAGGCTCTATTTTGTTACAATGTGTAGATGATTTGTTTCTCTGCTTCCCTGCTCATGCCTCTTCACACGAAGACAGCACCCCCCTGGGAAAACTTTTTGTTTTACAACTTAAGCCCATAAAGTCTCCAAAGAAAAACTGTAGTTTGCTCAAACTCAGGTTAGGTATTTAGCTCACCTGTTCTCAGAACAAGGCCCACATCTGGACCCAGGCAGACTGAAGGCATCCACAATCTCCCACAACCTAAAACTAAGAGCCAATTACAAGGCTTTCTTGGATGGCTGTCTACTCTCAAAACTGAATTCCAAACTTCTCTCTTAAGGCTCAGCACCTAAATGCTCTACTGAAAAAATGAGAATGCTAATCCTACTATTCGGAAAGAGGGGGATGACACAGCCTCGTAAACGTTATACCTTTAATTTATGTTCTGTGGGCCATTATGTATACAAGAGAGCCTGGTCCTTACCCACGACCGCTTTGCATGTCCTACCCTATGGACCATCCTTCATCACCAGTCATGGGCTATGACCCCCCCCCCCCCAACCTCAACCATTTGGTAAGATGACCTGAAGAAGTGGATGAGGGACTTGTAAAGCATATTCATCTTTTTCAGGAAAGACTTGGTGGGAATGTCGTAGAGATGGTTGTGAGGGCTTGGCAATTCAATTGCAAACCTGCCTGAGGACAGTGTAACATATCTCAAGCTTCTCAGGATGTATGTACAATGTGCTGTGTCATTTCCATGTAATGAGGTCAGCTATAGGTTTCTCTTGTCAAAAAGAAAGAGGATTTTTACACAAAGGCAGATGTATCATGAGTAGTTGTGCACACTTTACACATGTTTTGAGTTCTGTGAAGGATGAGATGCACTCCTAAGTGTAGGTGCCTCAGGTGTCTGTGTGAAATGGGGCACATGCATTATATAACACAGACCTTGTGTTCACCACCTGGAAGCACCTGTGAAGGAATGGGGGAAACTTGAATCACACAGGAATAGAAGGGAAATTGAGGACAGTAAGCAGAGTTTGAGGAGGTGAAAAGGGGAGGGTCTTGGGGTCAGTGAGATGCAGTTGCAGGCCATTCCTGACCACAGCCTGAGCAGGGAGCATGAGTTCCACATGGAGCTGCTATGTGGGATCACTCTCAGTGCACAATGCAGGGTTCATCTCCGAAATGTCATTTTTGTCAAAGTGCACCTAGGTGATCATCTAAAAAGGTTGCTGTCTCCCCATGTTGTCTGAAGGTTCTGGATATTTATGGGTGAGAAAGTACCCTGGACATATAGGAAATTTAGCTTGGTCTTAAGGAAATCCTTGTCTGCCTAAGTTCACATCCCTCAGTGAGACTAAAAGTGAAGACAGGATCTAGATCAGCTGAGAGCCTGCATTAGCCTTCAGCCTCGGTCAACCTACAGTTCAGGGCTGGCCAGATGCCACCCCTGCTGGACCCGACATCACCCTGACTACAGCTTTGCATCTATCTCCTTAAACTTTTCTCACAATATCCCGAGGATTTACCTGTGTTCCTGCTGTCTCAGCCAGAATACCAATTCTCACTGGGACCTACACAGAGCCTGAGCTGTGTTATCTGTGAAACAGAGGTAATATTTGTTTCTAAGGGCATAATAAAAAGACATTGAACACAGAATGCATCTGCAAAATGTCTGTGAAATGTCCACTCACCCTTCTCACAGTTTCAATTAAGACATCTCCACACAAATGATCATCAAAAACAGATGGTCACGGTCATACTCCTAGGCTTTTTGGACTTGGGTGGTTGCGTTTTATGCGCTACCCGACTGAAAGAGTGCCGGCACCACTAGGATGAAGCTCATAAGATTTTTGATGAAATTGAGTTATGAAACCATAACCATTGAAGTAAAGAATGGAACACAGGTCTATGGAACAATCACAGATGTAGATGTCAGCATGAATACACATCTTAAAGCAGTGAAAATGACTTTGAAGGATAGAGAACCAGTATAATTGGAAACACTGAGTATTCGAGGAAATAACATTTGATATTTTATACTGCCAGACAGCTTACCTCTGGATACACTACTTGTGGATGTTCAACCGAAGGTGAAATCTAAGAAAAGGGAAGCTGTTGCAGGAAGAGGCTGAGGCCGAGGAAGAGGAAGAGGATGTGGTTGGGGTAGAGGAAGAGGGGGTCCTAGGCGATAATGTCTCTCAAGATTACTATTTCAAAGTGATACGTGATTTGGAATATTTTTTGTACAGGCTTTGTTTGTTTATGTCAGTTTTTAATAAACAAATGTAGGACACAGTTGTCTACTGTCAAATTTTAATAGTTCATATAGATTCATGATATTTACATAGTAGGAGCTAAGCATTTCTACTAGGCAATCACAGACTGATTTCATTTTAGATCAGACTTTTAATTTTTTAACTAAAGTTTTTGCATGAATATATGTAGAATATGTACCTATTTCACATGCACTGAATATGCATTTTATTGTTTTACTTTGACTCCATTCTATAGAACCTGCCTACAAGTGAAATAATAAGTTCATTTTGGTACTTCAGGAAAAAAAAAACAGATGGTCGTGGAAGTTCATTAAACTAAGACTGTTAACACCTCAGCCAAGGGATTGGGAATCGCCATTTTAAACAATAAGACAAAGACATGCTTTTTCTATTAAAATTCAGGCCCTACCAGGCAAAGAAAGAAAATGATAATTACGAGAATGTGTATATCAGAGTTCTACATCTGAGATCTGAAGACAATCATATTCCATTAGAGACTCGCAGATGCATCCACACTCTAAAGTGTTCATCTGAGGCCACAGATTAACTATCGAAGAGGGAATGCAGGTAGGAAAACATATGACCATAGGGAAATAACCCCAAATCTCATAAATCTCACTGCCTTATATGACAACTATTTTGAAATTTGAAGAGGACTGTGTGAGCTGACAGAGTATGGTGATTATATATCTTAAAAATGTGTCAGATCTGCCTGCATGCTTTCTCTGCCCACCCGGTGCTCTCCACTTTGTTTTTCTTAGTATCCCTTAATAGTACTTTCACTGTTCTGTCTCTGTTTCAGTGTTTGCTTCTAGGAGGACCTACTCTCACTCCCCATCAAATGCACACAGTGCGGTTCGTATACACACAGGTAATAAACTAGCAGAAATTGAGGTGATGGAGGATAGTAGCAAGATCACCCTTTGTGCAGAGGAGCCCGAGTTTTCTGGGGTGATGGTAATTTCCTATATCTAGATGCATGGGGTCCTTGTGCTCATTTATTTTAGAAATACTCACTGACTCCTGGTGCTTCGGGTCACATAGACAGGTTCCTGACCCTAGAATATGGCTGATTTGTAATGGTGGGTAAGGATCAGGGACCAGCAGTGACTGTGGGAGATGAGTGAGGAGGCTACACATAGAGTCAGATCCTCACCCAGGATGCCATGTCTCCACAGACAGCAACCTTGTGCAGGAGGGCTCTGAGGATCACATATTTCTTGATCAGTCCTGTGAACTCCATAATCCTACTCCAGATTTCTCACTGAGGGATGGACAGGGCAGAGGCCAGCAGCTGTAGGACACCCTGATTATGGCTGGAGTGGAGCAGTGGGCCTGGAAGATTGAGTCAGAGAAAGGGAAAGGCAGAAGGTAGTGAAGAGGAGTTTGAGAGATAAAGGGAAGAGGAGAGAAGGCAGTGTTTTCTACTGACTTCACCCACATTTCTGTGTGAACAACAGGAGATTCTTGTCTTCAAGGGAAAGGAAGAGGGCTGGCAAAAAGACAGAGTGACATTCTCAGCTCAAGTGCTCAGGATATCTGGCTTGCTCTTGAATACCTAACACAGGAAGCCTGCACTTTGTCATAAATGGAACTGCAGCTCATACCATTTAGTGAAAATTAAAGTGATGATGAAGGCCTCATCATTAAAGTGGTGCAACAAAAGTATGTGAACATACAGAGAGATACAATAGAAGCAAAAGTCCAAAGTAGACCGACTGCAATACTTACGGGAATATAGACTATTGGAAAAGGAGGTACCCCAATGCAGGCTTTCAGACACCTGGGCAATATCTGAAAAAAAAAAAAAAAGTAGTCCTTACTTCAAAAGCAACATGACGTTAGACACAAAGGGATCGTGATGGAAGGTTTAGGGAGAAACCATATGATTTCATGGTCCTGTACCCATGGTCCTGTACCCTCATGTCTCACCAAATTATACCCTTTAACTTGAGGCTATTTGTTATATGTAAATTATCCTTCATTAAAGAGAGTTTCAAAACATAAAATACTAGAAGCAAATGTGGCAAAGTTCCTTTCAAATCCTGAAGTGCATGGGTGCTATGAGTCTGCCTGCCCATGTCTCAAAAATACAAAATAATAAGACATTTAAAAACTTAATAATAGCAGAGTAAGAGGACGTCAGCTCACCCTGTCCCACGTGTTCAACTACATAACATCCACATACAAGTCCATGAACCAGAGAGCGATCCAAAGACTGGCAGAACAAACTCCACACCTAAATAGAGAGAAGCTGCATCAGAAAGGTTAGGAAGGTCAGAAAGGTGGAGGCTGGCTGCCTGCAGAGAGGACAGAGAAAGTGAGCCCTCACACCAGGGAGCTCACACAGAGAAGACTAATCTCCATAACATTTGGCATTAAAACCCAGAGGGGCTGAATTTCCTTGAGTTTAGATCCAGGAGCTTTGGAGGTCAGCTGACCCAGCACTGGGTGATCCAGGAGAATGAGGACTAGCCAGGTCCCTGCCTGTGTAGAGAGGCAATGTAAATGTGGCATTTTACACAATGCCAAGGCAACAGGAGACAGATGTATTCATGCTGATTCCTGAGTGTCAGGAGGACTTCAACAATGAGGGAGCTCACAGGCACCATTCTTCTCCCCCAGCCTCCCAGAATAAGCATAGAAGCACCCACCAGTGGGTGAGGCTGCAACGACACTTACTACCTAACCTGTTAGCAGTGCGCCAGTCCCAGGGGTTCACTAGGGGACTTACCACACCAAGCCTCCTGATCTCAGGGCAAACATTCTTAAAACCACAACGGCACCCTGTCTGACAAGCATGCATAGCTGCCACAGTACGCTGTGCACATCTGCACCTCATCCAGCTGTGCACATCCAGCCACATGTCCTCATCTGTCTCACCCAGCCACATGTCCCCAGGCACAGACATGCTCTGTGCATATCCTCAAGCCTCTAGCTTCCACTGCTGGTCCACAGCCCCCAGCCACCAAAGGATATTGGGAAATCTGGCATAGGACTAGTAGCCTTGTGCAATTTTGCTAACACTCCTGCCCTGCTCCCAAGTTACCCAGTGGGCATACCACCCCACAGCTGGCCTGCCTGGGTCCCACTAATACCACTGAGAGCAAGCACAGCCCACAACAGGCATAAAATCAGTTCAGACACCTGCACTGAAAGGAAAAGTAACCCAGACACAACAGCAGGGAGTGAGCAATACCCATACGATATCCTCCTGAAGGTCCAGGTCCTATAAATGGAGACATGCACTACTGAGGACTCCAGGACCTCTTCTTCATACAGTCATTAATGTCAAGATCAGAAGGCACAGCTGACTTTCTTAACACAGAGAAATAGAGCCAGAGGGAAGACATACTGGACACACTGAGATGTTTATCCACAATGAAAGACCTAGTCAAAGCCACAGCCAGAGATCTAAGCCAAAGAGATATAAGTAATATACCTGATACAGAATTTAAGGCAATGATCATAAGGATACTCATTGGAGTTGCAAAATGAGTAGAAGAGTGAGACCCCTGACATAGAGATAAGATATAACACAGTAGACACTGAGGACACAATAAAGGAGAAACATGCTTGCTGGAACGAATAGAGGGATGGAAGAAGCAGAGGAACAAACCAGTGACCTCGAAGACTGAGTAATGGAAATTAATCAGAGAGAGAGAAAAGAATTCTGCAACGTGAGATGAGACTAAGGGAACTCAGTGACTACAGCAAACGTAATAATATTCATATTGTAGGAGTCCCAGAAGAAAGAGAAAAGGGGGAAGAAGATTTATTTGAGGAAATAATAGCTGAAAACTTCCCTAATTGGGGGAGGGAAACAAACATCCTCATCCCAGAGACTAGAGAACTCCCATCAAAATCAACAAAATCAGGCCAACACCCAGACATATTGTAAGCAAACTTGCAAATTACAGTGACAATAAAGAAAAACTCTTAAGAGGAGCAAGACAAAAGAGACCTTAACTTAGAAGGCAAGACCCATAAGGCTAGCTACAGATTTCTGAACAGAAACTTGGCAAGCCAGAAGGTAGTGACATCACATATTCAAAGTGCTGAATGGAAAAATCAGCAGCCAACAATATTCTATCCAGCAAGGCTATCCTTCAGAATGGAAGGAGACACAGACTTTCCAAACAAAAACTAAAGATGTTGTACCACTAAACCAATCCTGTAAGAAATATTAAGAGGGTCTCTTTGAGTGGAAAGGAGAGACCAAAAGTGACAGTATAAAGGTAAAAGACACAAATCAAGTAAAACATGAATATTTCTGTAAAAAATCAGTTAAGGAACTCAGAGAAATGGATTTGAAATATAATAACATCTACCAAAAGCCCAGGGAGGAGAAAATAATGGGTTCAAAGGTAAATGACCATCAACTTAATACCAACTGCTAAATGCAGAAGAGGTTATATAAACACCTAACAGTAACCATATACTAAAACCAGTCATAAATATGCTAAGAATAAAGATAAAGAAATCAAATGTATCACCAAAGAAAATAAGCAAAACATGAAAGACAGACAAGAAAGGATCGGAGAAAATCATTAGAAACCACAAGAAAACAGGTAATAAAATGGCAATACATACATACATATCAATCATTTCTTTGAAGGTAAATGGAATGAATGCTCCAATCTAGAGACGTAGGGTGTAAGAATGGATGAAAAAACAAAAGCTGGAGTAGCAATACTTGTATCAGAAAAAATACACTTAAAAAAAAGTACATAACGAGACAGAGGAGGACACTATATAACAGTAAAGGGTACAATCCAAAAAGAAGGTATAACAACTGTAAATATATCCCACAATTAAATGGGATTTATTCCCAAGGTGCAAGGGTGGTTCAATATTCGCAAACAATCAATGCGATACAATACATCAACAGGAGAAAGGATAAGAACCATACGATCTGGGCACCTGGGTGGCTCAATCTTTTAACGGTCCGACATCAGCTCAGGTCATGACCTCATGATTTGTGAGTTCAAGTCCTGCATTGGACTCCGTGCTGAAAGCTCAGAGCCAAGAGCCTCCATTGAATTCTGTGTCTCCCACTCTCTTTCTGCCCCTCCCCTGCTCACACTCTTGTCTCTCTCAAAATTAATAAACGTTTAAAGAAAAGAACAATACGGTCATTTCAATACATGCAGAAAAAAGTATTTGACACACTACAACATCCATTCATGATTATAACCCCCTAATATAGGTTTACAGGGAACATACATCAATGTAATAACAGTTATCTATGAAAACCCTGCAGTGAAAATCAACCTTAATGGGGAAAATATGAGAGCTTTTCCTGTAAGGTCAAGAAGAAGAGAAGGATGTTTACTCTTACCACTTTTAATAAACATAGTACTGGAAGTCCAAGCCACAGCCAGCAGATAAATGAAACGAAATGAAAGAAACAAAACAAAACAAAACAAAGTAAAGTATAATAAAATAAAATAAAAACAAACCCAAATCTGAAAGAAGTGAAACTTTCACACTTTGCAGAGTACATGACACTATATATAAAAAACCCTAAAGAGTCCACCCAATAATTGCTAGAACTGATAAATGAATTCAGCAATGTCACAGGATACAAAATCATTGTACAGAAATCTGTTGCATTTCTAAACAACAATAATGAAGCAGTAGAAAGAGAAATGAAGAAAACAGTCCCATTTACAGTTGTACACCAAATAATAAGGTATCTATGAATAAATCTAACCAGAGTGTTGAGCGACCTATACTCTGAAAACTATAAAACAGTGGTGAAAGAAATTCAAGATGACATAAAGAAATGGATACTCATGGATCAGAGGTACAAATATAGTGAAAATACCTATACTTCCCAAAACAATTGACACAATTAATGCAATTTCCACCAAAATACCAATAACATTTTTCACAGAACTAGAACAGTCCTAAAATTTGTATGGAACCACAAAAGACCCCAATCTTCAGAGTAAACAACCTTTATGTGAAGTGATAATTATGGATGGCATTATGCCTCTGGATCTTCTGCTCCAAAACACGGTAACTCTGGCCTAAGCATTTGAACAAACGGTAGACATATCCCAACCAGGGATCATTCTACAAAATACATTCTACAGATGTACCCTCAAAACTTTGCAGATTATGAAAAATATGGAAAAATCTAAACATCATCATGGTCAAGTGGAGCCTAAGGAGACAGGATGACTGTAATGTGCCAGCTGGGATGAGTCTGGGACAGAAGAGGTTAAAACCGAACCAATCTGAATACAAATATAAACTTTAGTTAATACTACCATATCTCTTCGGGATACTGATTGTGATCATGTACCAATTCATATGACATCAATAGTGAGGAGACAGTCTGATGTATGTGGAGACTCAAAAATAGCTTCCCAATTTTTTTGGAAACTAGAAACCCATCACGAATGAACAGATTATTAGTAATCATGGTTTTATGTTTTCAACACATAATATATGACTAGCTCTAGTATTAGTTACTAGTGATGGCCATGTACCTATTCTTGTTGTTCTTACTATTGTTTAATTTAAATAATAGCATTCATGTTACAGAAAACTGAATACTGATATACGATTCATAGAAACATCTACTTTACATATTTTAAGATAATAATGTATGTATATACCACTGTATTATGTGGTATGTAAATTAAGTGTTTTTCTGATCTTGAACGAGCATGTCATTGAACGGCTTTCCATAAAGGTGATTATCCTAGATAAGGAATGATACTCAGATTTTACAGGATGTACTTCACATCATGCCTGAACATTGTCAAAAAAAAAAAAAATGTACACACGGCCAGATGGATAACTGTGACTGGCTCAATTATTGTAAATAATCCTTGCTTTAATATTTTCACGCATATTTTTAGCAGCAGTATAAGAGAATAAAATTATTCCAAATCAAAGAGATATTCAAAGACTGGAAGAACGATATGGAGTTCAAAGGATTTCAGAAGGAAAAGATGTGACCATGAAGTGGCAGTCACAGGCAAGCAGTTTTCTCTGGTCCACTTTGACAGGTTTGCACGAGGGAATGTCCATCACAGCATATGATCTACAAAAGGGTAAGACCCAGAAGTACAAGAGGGAAAGAACACTTTAGGGGGAGGTGACTTGGAAAGGATGCTTCTGTGCCTAAGTGATGGTTCAGCAACCTGCTAGGGGTCCCTGGGTCAAAGACTTCAAAAGACCAGCAGTAACCTAGATCACAAAGATCTTACTAACATAGATCAAAGAAACTTAGAGCCACAAAGAGCTTAGAGCCCAGAGTTGATTTTCATCTATGATTAGGAGATGGTCACAGTTTTACAAGATATGATCATCGGGCCAGCAGTAGATGGTTAAAATATTATTTAGGGCTATATTTAAAAAAATTTTTTTAACGTTTATTTATTTTTGAGAGAGAGAGAGACAGAGCATGAATGGGGGTCAGAGAGAGAGGGAGACACAAAATCTGAAACAGGCTCCAGGCTCTGAGCCATGAGCACAAAGCCCAAAGTGGGGCTAGAACTCACGGACCGTGAGATCATGACTTGAGCCGAAGTCGGACGCTCAACCGACTGAGCCACCCGAGCGCCCCTTAGGGCTATATTTTAATAAAAAAATGGATGTGAAAAATTTGGTTTTGGAATGTTAAGAAAAATCACAGGCCCACCATGGAGTTACTTAGGTTAAGGCCCCATGTCACTAAACTTAATTTCATTCCTGCAGGAATGTAACCTTTAACCAGTCAGCAAGAATTTCCTAGTCAGTGCTGGAAACTTAACTGATAGACCCCTGCCATTCCCCTCAGGGAGGAAATCCTGCCTAAATAAGGTATTCCATGCCACCAAATTTGTTTTAAGTTTATTTATTTTGAGAGAGACAGAAAGAGAGCACATGCAAGGGAGGGGCAGGAATAGAGGGAGAGAGAGAATTCCACGACAACGAGGTCATGATCTGAGCCAGGACCAAGAGTCAGACACTTAACCAAGCCATCCAGGCACCCCGAGAATGTGGAGTTTCAAAATTTAGAAGGCTTGGCTGGGATACAGCCATGAGGTCACTGGCCTACACCTTGAGAGAAGGCAGCAAACTACTTGCAGGCAGATGGTACGGAAACAGTGGTGTGTACATTGCCTGGTGGACACAGTGGGGAGATTATACACTGATCATGGAGAGCATCCCTGAGAGGCAATGTTCACAACAAGGGGACAAAGGAGCTAAGACAGAGGAGCTGGGTGGCGCCATTTTCCTCCTCTTCCCCACAGCATAAACAGAGCCATCTGCTGGAAACAAGGTCATCCCCACACTGGCTGCCTAAGCTGCTTACACCAACCCCACATTCCTGTGCTCTGAAGAGACTGGCCTTATAGGTCAATCAAGCTTGCCTCAGTCCCAATGGAGGCGTTCCTTCCCCAGAAGACCAGCAGAAGCCCATGACCACACCACCTCTCTTGACCAGACAGTTCTGCAGGGCCTCACTTCGAGTGGCAGTCGTTTCAAGTCTCATTTAACAAGAAGATCAGAGAAGACCTAGACAAAACTCCTTGACTCACATTCTGGTCAAGGACCACACATTGCCCATACAACTGGCCTGAAGGATAGTGCAGCCAGAGCACAAAACAGTCCATGAAACACACACCACAGACACTCCCTGATGTGTCAGGCCCTGGACACTAGATGACCTCCTCTTGATAAAGCCATTCATGTCACAGGCAGGTAACACAATGAGGTTTGGTAACAGAGAGAAGACAAATACTCAGCTAAAATGCCAAGACAAGAAGAATACATCCCCAATGAAAGAACAAGATAAGGTCATGGCCAGAGAAATGGAAGGAACACTTCCAAACTCATTCTATGAGGCCAGCTTGGTCTTGAGTCCAAACTGGACAAAGACCCCACTAAAAAGGAAAACTCCAGACCAATTTCCCTGATGAACCTGGATGCAAAAATTCTCAACAAAAATTAGCAAACCGGATCCAACAATACATACAAATAATTATTCACCACAATGAATTGGATTTATTCCTGGGATGCACAACCGATTCAATATCTGCAAATCAACTGATGTGATACATCCCATTGATAAAAGAAAAGATAACAAACCACATGATCCTCTCAATAGATGCAGTAAAAGCATTTGACAAAATGCAGCATCCTTTCTTGATGAAAAAAAAGCACTCATGAAAGGAGGGATAGAAAGATCTTGCCTCAATATCAGTATGTCCAGATATAAAAGTCCCACAGCTAATATCATCATCAATGAGGAAAAACTGAGAGCCTTCCCCCTAAGGTCAGGAACACGACTGGGATGTCCACTCTCACCACTGTTATTCAACATACTGTTGGAAGTCCTAGCCTCAGCAATCAGACAACAAAAAGAAATACAAGGTGTCCAAATTGGCAAGTAGGAGTCAAACCTTCCCTCTGCACAGGCGTGATACATTCCATGGAAAATCCAAAAGACTCCACCGAAAAACTGCTAGGACTGATACAGGAATTCAGGAAAGTCTCAGGATATAAAATCAATATACAGAAGTTGGTTTCATTTCTATACACTAATAATGAATCAGCAGAAAGAAAAATCAAGGAACTGGTCTCATTTAAAACTGCTTTAAAACCATAAAATACCCAGGGATAAACCTAACCAAAGAGGTAAAAGATCAATCAGTACACTTAAAACAATATAGGGGCGCCTAGGTGGCTCAGGTGGTTAAACACTGACTTCAGGTCAGGTCATGATCCAGCATTTGTGGGTTCGAGTCCCGCGACAGGTTCTGTGCTGACAGCTCGGAGCCTGGAGCCTGCTTCAGAGTCTGTGTCTCCCTCTCTCTCTCTGCCCCTCGCCTGCTCATGTGGTCTCTCTTTCTCTCTCTCAAAAATAAACAAACATTAAAAAAATAAAGGAACAAACCATACAACGTCTATGAGAGAAATTGAAGAAACACAAAGAAAGGGAAAAACTTTCATGCTCATGGATTAGAAGAACAAATATTGTTAAAATGTCAGTACTACCCAAATCAATCGACACATTCAATGCAATCCCTATCAAAATAACAACATTCTGCACAGAGCTAGAACAAACAACCCTAAAATTTGTAAGGAGCCAGAAAAGACCCCAAATAGCCAAAGTCATGTTGAAAAAGAAAAGAAAGCTGGTGACATTACAATTCTGGAGTTTATGGTGTATTAGGAAGCCACAATCATCAGGACAGTATGGTACAGGCACAAAAACGGACACAGACATCAATGGAATGGAATAGGGAACACAGAAATGGACCCTCAAACATATGGCCGAGTAATCTTTGATAATGCAGGAAAGAATATCCAATGGAAAAAAAAATAGTCTCTTCAAAAAATGGTACTGGGAAAACTGGACAGTGAGAAGAATGAACTTGGACTATGTTCATAAACCACACACACACACACACACACACACACACACACACACTCACACACCCCTCAAAATGGATGAAAGATCTAAATGTAAGAAAGGAACCATCAAAATCCTAGAGGAGAAAAGAGGCAATCTACCTCCTTGATCCTGGCCACAGCAACTTCTTGCTTGTCATGTCTCTGAAGCAAGGGCAATAATAACCAAAATGAACTATTGAGACATCAAGATAAAAAGCTTCTGTACAGCAGAGGACACTATCAGGAAAACTAAAAGACAACTGAATGAGATGGGAGAAGATATTTGCAGGTGACATATCAGATAAAGGGTTAGTATCCAAAATCTAAAAAGAACTTATCACACTCAACACCCAAAAACCAAATAACCCATTGAAGAAATGGGCAAAAGACATGAAGAGACACATTAACAAAAATGACATCCAGAATGGTCACACATGAAAAGATGCTCAATCTCACTCGTCATCACTGAAATACAAATCAAAACCATAGTGAGATATCACCTCACACCTATCAGAATGGCTAAAATTAACATCTCAGGAAACGACAGATGTTGGCAAGGATGCAGAGAAAGGGAACGGTTTTGCAATGCTGGTGGGAATGCAAAGTGGTGTAGCCACTCTGGGAAATAGTATGGAGATTCGTCAAAAAACTAAAAATAGAACTACACTAGGACCCAGCAATTGCACTACTAGGTATTTATCCAAAGGATACACTAATGCTGACTCGAAGTGGCACATGCACTCCAATGTTTATAGCAGCATTATCAACAATAGCTAAATTATGCAAAGAGCCCAAATGACCATTGACAGATGAATGGATAAAGAAGATGTGGTATATTCATACAATGGAATGTTACTCGGCGATCAAAAACAATGAAATCTTGCTATTTCCAACAACGTGGATGGAATCGGACATTATGCCAAGCAAAATATGTCAGAGAAAGACACATATCATATGATTTCTCTCATCTGTGGAATGTAATACAACTGATGAACATAGTGAAAGGAAAGCAAAAATAAGATACAAACAGAGAGGGATTCAAACGATCTAAGAGACTCTTAAATACAGAGAAGAAACTCAGGGTTCCTTGAGGGTAACTGAATAGGGGTATGGGCTAAATGGGTGATAGGCATTTAGGGGGGTTACTTGAGATGAGTACTGGGTATATTTTGTACTTGATGGATCACTAAATTCTACTCCTGAGACTGTATTCCACTATAACATAACTAACTTGGGCTTAAATTTAAAAACGAAGAAATATTAAAAATAAGTAAAGAAATGTACTACCAGTGAAAAGCAAAGAATATTTAAATCGGACTCTTTGGGGGCACCTGGGTGGCTCAGTTTGTTGAGAGACCGAATTCGGCTCAGGTCATGATCTCATGGTTTGTGAGTGTGAACCTCGCATTGGGCACTGTGCTGACACCTCAGAGCCTGGAGCTTGCTTCTGATTCTGAGTCACCCTTTCTCTCCACCCCTCCCCCACTCGTGCTCTGTCTCTGTCTCAGAAATAAACATTAAAAAATTTTTTTTAAATCAGACTCTGAGTGGAAATGAAAGACCAAAAGTGTTACAGACAAGAAAGGATCACAGAAAACATCAAGAAACAATGGCAAAACAATTAGTAGAATGGCACTAAATACATACCTATCAATAATTACTCTGAATGTAAATCAACTAAATGCTCCAATCAAAAGACATTGGATAGGGTGTCAGAATGGACAAAAGAAAAAAAAAAAAGAAAAGAAACAAACAAACAAACAAGACCTATCTAGATGCTGCCTACAAAGCCTTATTTGGACTTAAGTCACCCACAGATTTAAAGTGAGGGAATGAAGAAACATTTATCATGCCAATAATGTCAAAAGAAAGCCAGTAGCAATACTTACATCAGGCAAAATAAACTTTAAAACCAAGACTCTATTTTGGTGCCATTTGGGTAAATACCTATTAGTGAAATTGCATGACCCAATATTTATAGCAGCATTATCAACAGTAGCCAAACTATGGAGAAAGCCCAAGTATCCAACAACTGATGAAAGTATAAAGAAGTTGTGTGTTGTGTGTGTGTGTGTGTTGTGTATAAGTATGTATACACATATGTACATATATACATATGTGTATGTTCATACATACATACATACATATGTATATACAATGAAATATAACTCAGCTTCAAAAAAAATGAAATCCTGCCATTTGCAATGATGTGGATGGAGCTAGAATGTGTTATGCTAAGTGAAACATGTCAATCAGAGAAAGACAAATGTATGATTTCACTCATGTGGAATGTAAGAAACAAAACAGATGAAAACATGGGAAGGGGGCAGGAAAAGAGAAGAGTGGTAACAAACTACATGAGTCTCTTAATGTTAGAGGAAAAAACTGAAGGTTGATGGAGGGAGATGGGTCGGCACTGGGCTAGATGGGGGACGAGTATTAAGGGGAGCACTTGTTGTGATGAGCACTGGGTGTTGTATGTAAGGGATGAATCACTGAATTCTACTCCCGAATCCAAGAATGCACTGTATGTCAACTAAGACTTAAATTAAAAAAATAAATAAAGCTGTAACAAGAGATGAAGATGGACACGATCTCATACTAAAGGGGACAACCAAACAAGAAGATCCAATGATTGTATATTTTGATGCACCCAACATTCAATCACCAAGTATATAAAACATTTAACAACAACCATAAGGGAACTCATTTATAATAATATAACGATAGTAGAGGACTTTAACACATCAGTCACATCAATGGACAGAACCTGTAAACAGAAAATCAACAAGGAAACAATGGCTTTGAATGACACACTGGACCAGACAGGTTTAACAGATATATTCAGAACACTCCATACTAAAATGGCAGAGTACACATTCTTTTAAAGTGCACATGGGGCATTCTCCAGAATTGATCGCATTCTAGGTCACAAATCAGGCTTCAAGAGGTACCCAAAGACAGAGATCACACCAAGCATCACTTCTGACTGCAAAGCTAGCAAACCTTCAAAACCTGTGGTTTTTGAAGTCAACCACAAAAAGAAGGTGGGGGGGAGGCCCCAAATAAAGGGAGGTTAAATAACATACTACTAAATGAATGGGCTAAACAGAAAATCAATGAGAAAATACATTGAAACAAATGAAAATGAAAATACACTGGTAAAACCCTTTGGAATGTGGCAAAAGTAGTCTACGATGGAAGTATATAGCAATACAAGCCTACCTTAAAGAGCAAGAAAAACCCCAAAGAACCCTAACTTACAACTAAAGGAATGAGAAAAAGAACAGCAGAAGGAAGGAAATAATAGAGATTAATACAGAAATAAGGAATATAGGAACCAAAAAGACACTAGACCAAATAAATGAAACCAGGGGTTGGTTTTTTGAAAACAGCAATCAACATGAAAACCACCTAGGCAGACTTTTCACAAAGAAGAGAGAAAGGACTCAAATAAAATCACAAATAAGAAAGGAGAAATTATAGTCAACACCACAAAAATACAGTTAGAATATAATATTATGAAAAACTATATGCAACAAATTGGACACTCTGAGAAAAAAAGGACAAATTTCTAGAAACACACCAACTACCAAAATTGAAACAGGAAGGTACATAAAATCTGAAAACAAAGTAATCTAAACAGTAGCAAAAAGCCCTCTCCAACACAAGAGTTCAGGGCCAGGTGGCTTCACTGATGAATTCTACCAAACATTTAAGGAAGAGGTAATATCTATTTTTCTCAAATTATTAAAAAAATAAAAAAAGAAGCAAAACTTACAAATTGATCTTATGGGGCCATCATTACCCTGATACCAGAACGAGAGAAAGCATCCACTAAAACCAAAAACTGCAGTGGTGCCTGCGTGGCTCAGTCGGTTTACTTTCCAACTCTTAATTTCGGATTAAGTAATTATCATGCGGTGTGTGGGTTCGAATCCTAAGTTGGACCCTGTGCTGACAGTGTGGAGCATGGCCAGGATTCTCTCTCTCCCGGTCTCTCTGCCCCTCCCTCACTTTTATGTATTCTATCTCTCCAAGTAAATAAACATTTTAAATATGCTAAAGTTTTTTCAATAAAACTTCAGACCAATAGCCTAATGAGTATGTATACACAAATTCTCATTAAAATACCTTCAAATTAAATTCAACAGTACATTAATAGAATCATTTACAATAATCAAGTGGGATATATTCCTGGGCTGCAAGGGTGGTTCCACATTCACAGATCAATCAACATGATGCACCACAGTAATGGAAGAAAGGATAGGAAAAATATGATGCTTTCAACAGATGCAGGAAAACCATTTGACAAAATGTCACATCCATTCATGATAAAATCCCTCAGCAAAGTACATGAGACTCAACCTACCTGCACATAATAAAGGTCATCTAGGGAAAACCCACAGCTAATCTCATCCCCAATGGGGAAAAATTGAAAGTTTTTCCTCCAAGGTCAGGGACAAGACAGGGATGATCCCTCTCACCACTGTTATTCCACATAGTACTGGAAGTCCTAGCCACAGCAATCAGACAACAAAAAGAAATAAGAGGCATCCAAATCAGCAAGGAAGAAGTAGAACTTTCACTATTTGGAACTGACATGATGCTCTCTATAAGAAACATGAAAGACTCCCATAAAAATTGCTAGAATTGATATATGAATGCGACAAATCACAATATACAGAAATCAATTTACATAAATCTACTGCATTTCTATAGATGAATAATGAATTAACAGAAAGAAAAAAGGGATCAATCCCATTGACAGGTGCACCAAATACCCCAAGATACCTGGAATAAACCTAACCAAGGAGGTGAAAGACCTGTACTCTAAAGGCTATGAAATACTGATGAAAGAAATGGAAGAGGACACAAAGAAGTGGAAATACATTTCATGTTCACAGATAGGAAGAACAAAATACTGTTAAAAGGTCTACACTCCACAAAACAATCTACACATGTAATGAAATCCCTATCCCACAAACAAAACATTTGTCACAGAACTAGAAGAAATAATCCCACAATTTGTATGGAATGACAAAGACCCCAAACATCAAAAACAAAATTGTAGAAAAGCAAAGCTGGAGACATCACAATTACAGACTTTAGGTTATATTACAAAGCTGTACTGAACAGAACAGTATGGTACTGGCAAAACAACAACAACAAAAATGCAGATGCAGAGATCAATAGAATGGAAACGCAGAAATGAACTTACACATATATGGTCAATTAATTCTCAACACAGCAGGAAAGAATATCCAGTGGAAAAAAAAGATAGTCTAGGGACACACAGGTGGCTCAGTCAACAAAGCGTGTGATTGTGAATTCAGTTCAGGTCATGATATCAGGGCAGTACAGAGCATGCATGGCATTCTCTCTCTCCATTTCTCTCTGCCCCTCATCTGCACGCTCTCTCTCTCTCAAAAATAAATAAACTTAAAAAAGTCCCCTCAACATATGGTTTTGGAAAAACTAGACAGCAACCTGCAAAACAAAACAAAAACAACAGACCACTTTCTTACAACATACACAAAAATAAATCCAACATGGATAGAGACCTATGTGTGAAACCTGAAACCATAAAAATCCCAGAGGATAACATAGGCAGTATCTTATTTGACAATGGCTGTACAAACATCTTTGTAGATATATCTCTAGAGGTAAGGGAAACACAAGCAAAAGTAAGGGGACTTCTTAAAAATAAAAAGCTTCTGTCACCAAGAAAATAATCAACAAAATTAAAACACTTACAGAATGATATTTGCAAACGACATCTGATAAAGGGTTAGTGTCCGAAACATATAAAGTTATACAGCACCCAAAAAAGGAGAAATCCGATTAACAATGGGCAGAAGACACGAATGGACATTTCCCAAGGAAGACATACACATGGCAAAGAGAGACATGAAAAGATGCTCAACAACACTGATCTTCAGGAAAATACAATTCAAAAGTACAACGAGATAACACATCACATCTGTCAGAATGACTAAAATCAATGAATGTTGAAACAGCAGGTGTTGCCAGGGATGTGGGGAAAGAGAAACCCTCTTGCACTGTGGGTAGGAATGCAAACTGGTGCAGCCAGTCTAGGAAACATCATGGAGATTCATAAAAAACAAAACAAAACAAAACAAAAACCCCAAAAACCCCTGCAAATACAATTACCTTACTATCCAGCAATTTCACTACGAGGCATTTACACAAAGAATACAAAAATAATTCTTCAAAGGGATACATGCACCCTGATGTTTACACCAGCATTTTCTACAACAGCCAAATTACAGAAACTGCCCGAGCATCCATCAACTGATGAATAAACTGAGATGTAGTGTATGGAATGTAATATTATTTAGCCGTAAAAACATGAAATCTTGTCATTTGCCACGAGGTGGATGGAGTGAGTGAATGTTATGCTGGGTGAAATAAGCCTGTCAGAGAAAGACAAATACCAGATGATTTCACTAACACGTGGAAATGAAACAAAATAAAGGGGCAGGGGGAAGGAGACAGTGACAAACAAACAGACTCTTAACTAGGAAACAAACTGAGGGCTTCCACAGTGAGGTGAGGGAATGGGTGAAACAGCTGCTGGGGATTAGAAGTGCACCTGGGATGAGCACCGGGTGACGTGTTGAAGTGTTGCTCTATATTGTACACCTGAAACTAATATTACACTGTGTTTTTACTCACTGGAATTTACAGTAAAAGATAACATAAGGTTAATGAGACTTACCTACCAGGTTTTCTGTAGTTTTCAATCACTTCACTAGGTTGGAAAAATAACCATGAAATTTTTTAAAAAGCATGTATGATGTGGGGGACAGTTTGTGCCCTTACCTCGGTCTCTGGTTCCAGCAGGACTTGGAAAGTGGGTCCCAGCTCATTCTTCTAGAAGGTCTTGAGATGAGCATTTCATGTATTCACATCCTAACTGAATGCAGCTCCCGTTCTTCTGAATTTCTGTCAGGGTTTCTTCCCAGAAACAAGCCTGAATCTGGAACAAACCATCGACTGCATCTATGAGGTGATGTCCTGGGACCCCACAATCCATGAGTCCTTTAGTAAAATACATCTTGTTCAGATACTGTCTGGGAAGGGGAGGAATAAAACATGGGGACAGCCCAGAAAATGCAAGGGCCTGTGCTGCTCAGCAACCAGCTTTCCCAGGGAAGCCACCCAGCGCCCCCTCCTTGGCACTCAGTACAAGGCAGCTTCTCTCTGGTGACTCAGGAGATGCCAAGTTGCTGCAAAACTCCCAAGGTCTCCCCTGGGGTGGGCGGCAGAACGCGCTGGAAACGCAGCTCTGCTCTCTGTCCTGAGGCAGCGGCAGGGGACCTGTGTCCTCTGGGAGCAACAGCAACCCTTCCTGCTCTGAAGTGCCCTGGGTCAGAAAAGCCGTTGGTGGGCCCTCTGCTGGCCATCACTGCCTGGCAGAGGAACCCGCCCCTCTGGGTGTGTGGTGCTCGAGCTCTCTCTGCTGGCCACCATGGGAATTCCTGCAATGTTGAAAGCCCTGGTGGCTCAGCTGAGGGACTGAAGGTGCTCTGGGCAACCTAAGCCTGTTCTCTACACTGGGAAGGGTCTTAGTGACAGGGCCTAGGACACAAAGAAATCTTTTCCTTCCCCCTTCTTGTGAGTGAAGAATGAAACCGAATTTATTAACATAATGACATCATTTGTAATGCTTTAAGCAATGTTCACAAGAAAATAGACCGCCAATTTACACACACATGCTGAACAAGAGGTAATTGTGTTTACCACCGAAGTGTTTAGGTTAGATAAAGGATTGACACCTTTGAGAGAGAGATAACTGCTTCCAGCTGTGGAATGAATGAGTCCTAGGGATACAAGGGATAGCCAATGGAATAGAGTCAGTCCTGTAATAATACTGTTGCATACTTCCACATGATATCTACACTTGTGCTTAAGTACAACATAATTTATAGACATATAGAATGACTACAATGTATGCCTGAAACTAATACAACAAATGTGTGAACAATACTTCAATTAAAAGTCGACATTCATTTATGCTATCTTTAATTTCTTCCTTCTTAATAAATTATCATTCCTGGGGCGCTTGGGTGGCTTAGTTAGTTAAGCATCCAACTTCCACTCAGGTCATGATCTTGCAGTCCATGAGTTTGAGCCCTGAATCAGGCTCTGTCCTGACAGCTCAGAACCTGGAGCCTGCCTCAGATTCAGTGTCTCCGGCTCTCTCCCCACCTTCGCTGTTCAGGGTCTCTCAAAAAAACAAAGAAAGAAACATTATAAATGAAAAAAAAAAAGCATTCCTAATTTAGAATCTGTGAAATTCCATTTATTGCAGAATGTCTAACATCACCATCTTGATGTTGAGAGCTTATCTAAAAAGTCACTTATATCTTTGATGACACATGTGACAAGGTCAGAATACAACTTACAGGGAGCTACACATCTGTTATGAATTTACTGTATGTATCCTTGGCTAATATTTCCAATGAAATGTGCTTTATGGATACAGATGGGTGAAATAATGTCCATTGGTCATATAGGTCAAATTCCTATAGGACCATTATGCCTTCAGTTACTAATTGTCATCTCTTCAGAATTAAAAGAAAGCTGGGAGAAGAAAACGTCTTTGAATTTGATGTAAGAGAAGACGATGGTTTTAAAGGGTTCACCTACCATCTGGGATCCTCAGTTTGGCAGAGGACTGGAGGATAGCAACCCAGGATCTTGTGGGTTCCATGAACTAGCACATTGCTAGTTCCAGAGGGAGAATACGGACCTTATTGTCAAATACTTTTTATCAATATCATCAGTCCAATTCTGCCAGGTCCAGACTGCAGGACCTGGGGGCAATACAATGACTGATGTCTCGGTTCAGAACAAGAGGAAGGCCAGCTGGTGGGGGTCAGGAGGGAAATCCAACAGGGCCTGGGGTAGTGAGGGAGATGGCTCCAGGTCACCTCCCCACAGGGAAGGCTCTGGAGTTTACCTGCCAAAGAGCAGCACACTCTCCCTCAAGACATCCCTCTCCTTGACAGAACATGAGGATGAGCCTCACAATTGCAGGAGAAATGAGGGATACCCACCTTTTCAAATGCAATGGCTTCTGTAAAGCTTGGCCCCAGGGATGTTAGAGTCTTGGAGTCACGGAACTCTGATGCCCATGATATCAGCCATTTCTGCCCCAGCACTCAGAGCCACTTCATACATCCCCTCCCCCCTGGCCCATCTCACCCCATCCACATTCCTGGACCAGGTCTCTACTTTCCTCCTTTTACTTCCTCTTTGTCTCTATTTCTCTCTAATTCTCTCTCTGTTTCTTCCTTTCACTGTCTAGAACTTGCCCAAATCCCCTATCACTCATCCAGTGTCTCTCCCTGCCTGCCTCTTTCTCCACCTCTCCCCAGGCTTCAGGATATCTACTATGTGCATGCAGCCCTGTCAAGGAGCACAGGGCCCTCCTGTCTCTCCCTTTCTCCTGTCATGTTTTGTCCCAGGCCCCGATCACAATGGAGTAGAATCCCCTGTACAGCAGTTGCTCACGTTGACATTTGCTATAGCAATGCTGGCAGCATGTGGACAGCCAGACATTTACCCATGGTGGCCCAGCCATGATCCAAAACCTGCTGGAGAGCTGGATGCTTCCCTAAGCTGGGAGGAAAAAGGGGCTCACAGGTTCAGAGTCCCTGGGGCAAAGTGGATTGGATTGGCCGATGTAGAAGGAGCCATAGGCTTACACACAACTCTCCTGGGTGGTGTCGAAGGAATCTATCTCAGACCATAGACCTCTGCCCTCCCCATCCCTCAATAAGGCAACAGGGAAAGCTTTGTGGGACATCATGTGACTCACCACAAAAATTGTGCCATTTGCCCCCTTGGAGGCCACCTGGATTGGTGCTACTAAGGGCAGCTGGTAAAGTGCACAAGGGGACAAGAGCTGAATTAATGAAGGGCCACCTTACTGGTCTCCTGAATCCATTCCTCGCCATCAAAATAGATTCTTTCCTGGAGACAGATACCTGCCCTGCTCATCAGCACAAACCCCACCAACTAGCATGTGCGCCGTGTGCTCATAGTATCTATCTACAGAATTAACCACCACCACCAGAGCTCCCTAAAGGACGTATCGACTCCTCAGATGGAACTATAGGTCCCTTCCAGGCAATACAACACCAAAGAATGATCTGTCTTCTTCCACCAATCCTGTACATACGATGTGTTGGTTAACTGCATATTCAGGAACACCAAAGTATACACTTGATGGGGTTGAGTGTCGAACTTTCTGGAAGCAGACACTAACACAGAAACACAACTGTGACAAGTGTATTAGGGGACATTAGGAAGGACAAATTGGAGTGGACAGGGTGGGCAGGGAAAGCATTCAGACCAAGGGGCAGATTAGACACCATCTCTAAATATATAATAACCACAGCTGGTTTGTAATGGTTCAGTGTCCTCTTCAAATTTCAAACGGATTGCCCTCTATGTCAAAGTGATTTTTAATTATTGCAAATGGATCTTCTGTTCTCCTCTATGCATTTGTCTTCTACAATACATCTGTGGCCTTGGATGAGCACACATTTGTGTGGCTGCATTTGTGTGTCTAACTGTAATGGAAGAGGATTATCTGCAGATCTTAGATGTAGATCCCTGAATGTACACATTTTCATATTTATCTTTCCTTCTTTGTAAAGTAGGACCTGAATTTTAATAGAAAAAACACAGGGGTCTTTGTTGTATCTTTTGAAACAGGAATTGCCAATCTCCCAGCCTCAGGCATTACACGCATAGTTTCATGAAATTGAATGAGAGTCTGTTTTTCAGACTTTGATTTCACTCCGTTGGTATCAACTTCATTAAGGGATAGGTGAACCTGAGCAAAACATTCTCTTTAGTGACTTCTTCCCAAGAAGAGGATCACTCAGTTGATAACATGTAAATCGAATATTCTAAGACATAAAGATTTGTTTTTCTTCAAAGCTAAAGTGTACAATAGATATCCTGCAGGAAATAGAGGCAATTTACTTCTGAAACTTCTCAAATGTTTACTAAAATAGCACCTTTCAAGTTCTTTGTAGATTTTTCCTTTCCCTGATTTGCAAGTAAGATAGAAACAAAACGTGTACTAGGCTTTCCAAACAAATACTGGACAATGTGTCACAAAGAAGCATTGTCAATAGAACATACCCCACAGTTAGTCCCTGTATCATTAAAAACAGTCGATCCAGTTTGGGCCAAAGAGAAAAGCCAGACACATAAAGAAATAAATGTGAAGAGAATGGAGGAAGGTGTCATTATTTCAGAGCAACTATCTGGGTTTCAAGACAATGGATCTGTGACTGGATGACAATGAAAAAGTGAAGAAAGTGTAAAATCTTTCAAACCAAACAGCTCCAATGAATGACTTTTCTTTATGGAAGAGTAATACTGTCACCAGATCACTTTCAAAATTCTCTGAATTAAGAGGAACACAACTGTTCAACATGGTGAGAAACCTCTAGTGCTCTCTCTGGCAACACTGAATGATATAAAACTTAAGCCAGGGTTATGAAAACAAATTCTGCCTCACTCCTACCTAAAAGAGGTACTGTGGTGTTACTGCTTGAAATAGCAGTGAACAACATGGAAGGTTGAGGGGCTCAATTCACCCAATGACCAAAAGGGCTCAAATATCAAATTATGTAACTCAAGAAGCCCCGATTCTTGACATTCTGATTTCTTTCAGACAGCAACGAAGCATGTGCACTTGGAATGATGTCGTTAAAAAATTCATTAGTGCGCCCAAGTGTCTCACGGTTATTCTTCAACAAAACACATAGTCATCAGGAATACTTACTCCTTACTTTTACTTCCATTTTTAAAGGACAAAGAAGTGATTTTAATACTTTTTTAAATTTATTTTTTGAGAGACAGAGCGAGCGAGCAGGGGAAGGGCAGACAGAGACACAGGGAGAGAATCCCAAGCAGGCTCCCCACCATCAGCATGGAGCCTGATGCAGGGCTCAACCTCACAAACCATGAGATCATGACCCGAGCTGAAACTAAGAGTTGGATGGTTAACCAACTGGGTCACCCAGGCGCCCCAGGACAAAGAAGGGATTTTTATCCTACATCTATGTACTTCATAAGAGGGAAGGTTATTTTGCCACATGGTTTCTTGAGCATAATGTCTTTGCTCCATTGATCTACACAAATAAGTAATAAAGGATTCAGAATTCAAAAATATTAATTACACTGACATAAAAACCTATCTCTTGTGGGTAAGTCATTACATAAATAAAGGATGTGCATATGTGATGATTGCTTTGAATTTATCCTGGTAGAGAATGGAATGAAATGGGACATCAGGATAAAAAAGGAGATTTCAAAATCAGTGAACCATAAGTGAACACAATTCCAGATGAAACAATGAAAATGAAAAAAAAGGGGGAGATGGTTTTACCTGCTGTTCACAAATGGATATTTTTTTCTGCACGTTTTATATTTTCCTTCATGTAGTAGTTAATCTTCTCAGAAATTTGATCTAAATTAACCAAAAAGAGGAAAAAGCAATCTCTTAAGGTTATTACCAAAACCAGCAAGATCAAATTACCCATCGTGTCAACAGAAAGGCACATGATCTGGCACTTTGTTTACATATAACATTTTGGCATTACTGTGGTCCCTGTAGAAAGCAAATTTTATTTAGTGGCATTTTATTTTTCTTTCTCTCTTTCTCTTCTCTCTCTCTCTTTTTTTTTCTTTCAGAGAGAGATAACACATGAGTGGGTGAAGGGTAGGGAGAGAGAGAGAATCTTAAGCATACTTCAGACTCAGCGCAGAGTCCAAGGCAGGGCTCGATCCCATGACCCTGCAATCATTTCCTGCGCAAAATCAAAAGTCAGAGACACAACCGACTGAGCCACGCAGGTGTCCCCTAATATGCCATCATTAAGCAAGATTATTCTTAGAATATATGAACAGTTCAAATTTCTTTGACATCACCAGAGGAGAAATGGAGGAAAATCAAGTATCCTACATACTTATATTCTGCCTTTCATGATCGAATAAGCAAATCAGTGCAATTACTTTAAAAACAAAAGTCAAAAAGAAAAAATAACCTACCTAATTTCTTCCAGGTTTTCCCCCACTTTCACTCACACTATAAAAATAAAGAAAGGGACACCTGGGTGGCTCTGTCAGTTGAGATCCAACTTCATTACAGGTCATCAACTTACAGCTCACCAGTTCCAGCCCATATCAGGCTCGCTGCTGTCAACACAGAGCCTGCGTCGGATCTTCTGTCCTCCTCTCCCTCTGCCCCCTCCTCACTTGCACCCTCACTCCCTCTCAAAAATAAGTAAATCTTTTAAATAAATGGATACATAAATAAATAACAATAAAAATAACAATAACAAAAACTGTAACAAGAGAGTCAGGCTCCTGGATGTGTGATCAGTTGATTTTGTCCAGGTCATGATCTTACAGTTGGTGAGATTGAGCCCTATGTGAGGCTCTATACTGAAAGCATGGAGGCTGCTTGAGATTCTCTCTCTCCTTCTCTCTCTGCCCCTCCACAACTCATGCACACACACTCTCTCTCTCTCAAAATAAGTAAATAAACATTTAAACAAATAGTGAGAGAGAAATTATTCTAAATGTCACTTGTTTGGCACTCAGAGGCCTCCAATGTCTTTCTGCTGCCCCACAGGGTCCTGTCCATGGGAACCAACATGGGATGCTCAGGTGGCCTTGGAATCAAACACACTTGGGTAAAATCTCAGGTTTACTACTTAGTAGCTAGAACCCTGGATAACTCCTAATGTCCCCAAATCACAAGAGGGTGAAAGCCCAAGATGCAAACCTTACCACCTGCATTACTGGTAAACACCATGCATGCAGGAAACACTCACCTTACACGTGGATAGCACATGGAAAGCACCTAGAACAGGGCCCAGTACTCCAGAATCTTCTGACAGGCATTGAATTCTATTGTTTGGTCCTAAGCTGCAAGCTTACCTTCTATTTGTACAATGTGAGAGCTCTGCTGCCCTGAGGCCACCCTTCTCTTTACCAGCAGTGCTGTATTCCTCATAGCAACACCAATATTTGAGGGCCCACTATGTGCTGGGTCACTTAATCAGCACAGTCCCTGAAGCCCATACACAATCCATTAGCCCCATTTGGCATCTTGTTCACTTCCACTCACTCTCCACCAGCATTAGAAGCTCTCTCCACCCAGGGCTTATAACACATGTTTAAACCTCTCTAGTGACACACACGTGGCCTGGCAATATCTGGCCTCTCCTCTAAGCCTGGAACTTCTTGACAGGCTCAGATAGTGCCTTAATCTGTACATTTCCCCCCATAGGCAGGTCATGCCAAAATACTCCTGCCACTGGATTCTTAAACATTTCTGACCAGAGTTAAACTCATCCACTTCTAATTGTCTGATTTTTTCCTCTACTTGGTCACCTCTCTCAGTTGGTGGCAACTCAATCTGTGTTGTCACTTAGAATGCAAACAAGGAAAAGTCACTGTAAAGAGTTAAGGGGCTAACTAGACCTGATAAGTCAATGTCTTTACTTCTAGCTGAATGAGAAACCACAGTGAACAGCTGTATTAAAAAAAAAAGTTTAAGGGGCACCTGGGTGGCTCAGTCGGTTGAGCATCCAACTCTTGATTGTGGCTCAGGTCATGATCTCATGGTTTGTGAGATCGAGCCCCGCACCAGGCTTTTGAATCTTTCTAAAAGAGATTTAAAAACAATAGATTACAAGGAAAATAGAAGCCTGAAATCTTACCTTCATATACTCAACTCTACCTAGAAGAGGGATAAAGAAAATTAAATTTGATGTAGAAACAATGTTTTTTTTTAATAAAAGTACAGCTCATGACAACAATGTCAAAATCATATTCCAATGTGATATTATAATAAAGGGTGGTTCAGCAAAATAAATTATTTTTGTAAGTGTTGCAATTCTACTATAGTTAACATACAGTGTTATATTTGATTTGGGTGCACATATCGGGGTTCAACAATACTGTATTTTACTCAGGGATCATCCTGGCAAGTGTACTCTTTAACCCCCATCACCTATTTCTCCCATCCCCCCACCCACCTCCCCTCTGGTAACCATCACTTTGTTCTCTAAAGTTAGGAATCTCTTTCTTGGTTTGTCTCTCTCTTTTTTCCTCCTTTGCTCATTTGTTCTGTTTCTTAAATTCCACATATGAGTGAAATCATATGGTATTTATCTTTCACTTAGCATTATATCCTATCAATCCGTGTTGTTGCACATGGAAATATTTCATTCCTTTTTTGGCTGAGTAATATTCGTGTGTGTGTGTGTGTGTGTGTGTGTGTGTGTGTGTGCGCGCGCGCGTGTGTGTGTTAATCACCTCTTCTTCATCCACTTATCTATGGATGGACACTTGGGCTGCTTCCACAATTTGGCTATTGTAAATAACGCTGCAGTAAACATAGGGGTGTGTCGTAGACTCTAAGTCTAAAGTTCTCTTTTGGCCAGCAAAAGAGCAGATGCAGGATTCAAACGAGAGATGGCTAATGTCCAGGAAAAGGACAAGAGCTCCGAATAAGGGTCCTTGCCCCCTATTTATTCAGATCAGAAGGCTTGCAAACATGAAGTGTATGTACAAAAAGACAAAGAAACTAGGAACATTAACTTGTGGATGTGAGGGGGAAAGGGGATTTTGAAGATATACAGTGTTTGGGGTTTGGGTCAACACAAAACAAAATCCAGGCACTGGGTAGATGGTTGTTAACAGCAGACAGGAGGCGCTGTGCCTAGTGTAGCCATGGTCTAGGATACTAAAAACTTAGAAGTAGAATTACCTATAGAAAGAATTTCCTTTCTACTTGCTGATATTTCAACAACCATTTCTATGGAAGAGAATTAATGTAGACATCTTATTTTTGACCAAAAGCTCTGTTTCCATTCTATGAAACAGATACCAAACTACTCACCTTCAATAATGGAAATGGCGGACTTACTTTAATAACCAATGCACCATTTACTTGCAATTCTTTTTTGTCAAGTCCAATAGCCATAATAAAGTCCAGAACCACAAATATTTCAGAGATTCAGACAAAAGAAAAGTAAAGGTAAAATCTTTGGACTAAAAGATGCCTCTGGCTACCAGAAACACCGGAGAAATGTCTCCTGCAATTGGCTATTTCCTGAACTGACAAACAATTCTGTCAAATCAGATCCTATGATTTTTCCCACATCACCACCAACAAAGGTTTTCAAATCAGAAAGGAAGTGGGAGATGGCTAGAGAAAACATACAAGCAACAACAGAAATGAAAACAAACGTTTCCAGAAAGTGCAAAAAGTGCTTCCTTGACGAGAGTCATTCCCTGAAGACATAAAATTGTAGCAGGCACTTGAGACGCCACAGAAAGATCTGAACAAAGTAAACAAAATCATAGAAATCATAGGAAGTATGTTCTCAGACCACAAATGACTCAAACTAGACATCAAGAACAAAAATTTCTTAGCTGGACAATGACAAAAAAAAATGAGATTAAACCACAACCTTCTCAAAAACACACGGATTTGAGGGGAGTTGGGTGGGGAGATGGCTGAAAGAGGTGAAGTAGATCAAGAGTACACTTGTGATGAGCACGAGAAATGCATGAAAGCACTGAGTCATATGGAACACCTGAAACTGATATTGCACTGTATGTTAATTATAGTTGAATTAAAAAAAAAAAGTCCATATAGGTCAGAGAAGACATTTCTATAGAAATTTTAACATATTTAGTCTAAATGATAATGAAAATTGAACGTATTAGAGGGAAATTTGTAATATAAGTGCATATAAAAGGTCCAGCTATTATAAAATTTTCTGCTTACTTATGATTACAAGTCTATGTAAAGGTACTTGAGTATACCCACAGCAAAAACAGATTACCAGAGGTAAATTAGACAAGCATAAGTTCCCATGGAGGCAGTAATAATGTTATGTTTCCAGAGAATTTCAAACATATCAGAGCCAAGAGGGAAATGGTCAGGCCAGTATGGACAGGCTGAAATGATATTGGAGATGATGAGGAATCTTAAAGACGTTTACAAAATATCTGTCATAAAGAATCATCTTTATAAACCCTCTACCAGTGCCCAGGAAGATAATAAGCACACATCTCAAATGTCTCCTCATGGAGGAACAAGAGGACAGATGGCTTACAAAGGTGCAGGAACAAACTTACGAGGGTGATGACTGTGTCTGCTATCTTACTGTGGCCATGGTTTCATTGCTGGTTACCTGTGTCAAATATCAATGAATTGTATTCTTTAAAAAGGTATTGTTATTCTATACAAAGTACACGACACTGAAGCTGTAGGAAAAATGTAATAGGCAACACTGAGAAGTTTTATTTTGCTGACAAACATATTGCAACTGTGTTTTAATAGTAAGAATTTGTAAGCCAATGTAAAATAGAAAAATTAAGAAAATGCGAATTCATAGTAGATAAGTCAATGACTTCTATTGTACATTCACAAAGTACCTGGAGAAAATCCTTTGGAATATCTTCAAACTATGCCCAAAACTCATGGAAGAATGGAAGTAAGTAACAACACAAAATGTATTAGAGATACAAATGAGATTGTTCTAGAGAAAGATGTTTACAGATACAGATATATCTGAGAAAGACAGGCAACTGCTAGTATAATAATATGTGATTATTTTTCCAAGAAGAGGAATTACACATTATGGTTCAGTTTTTGATGTTTTCTTTCAATGTTCACTTTGATTCTGACAGCTCAAAATGTCAGATTTCTGAGGTACAAAAAGATTTGCATAATCAGGTGATCTTGTATATTTTGATAATATCTGTGGGATTTTTAAGTTACCTGAACACACATCTTCAAATAGCCAGTGAAAGGAATTCTTGTTTCTATTTCATATTATTGTACCAAAATCAATCAATAGCAACTCTGAAAATTGATCTCTAAAAGAACACAGGGGCGCCTGGGTGACTCAGTTGGTTCAGCAACTGACTTTGGCTCAGGTCATGATTTCACAGTCCATGAGTTCGAGCCCCACATCAGGCATTGTGTTGACAGCTCAGAGCCTGGAGCCTGCTTCACATTCTGTGTCTCCTTCTCTCTCTGCCCCTCCCCTGCTCACGCTCTTTTTCTCTCAAAAATAAATAAACATTAAAAAATTTAAAAAAATAAAAAGTAAATAAAAGAACACAAAATTCCAGGATATGGTCACCAAAACAACAGAACACATATCATCCTACAAAAACTGGACTTAGAAGCACTCTAGGAGCAGCACACTCACAATGCAATTCACACCAGTTCACATACCAAGCTTAATTTGTGCAAATGAACATGTCTAGAAAGTAGCCTCTGAAATCTATAACCTTTTCAACTTCAGTTCTCAGGGATGAGGTCACAAAAATGTGTAATGGTAGGAAATATACACTGTCTTCGTCTAGCCGCTGTCTGAAAGAAAGCAGTAGCTGTCAGCACAATGGTTGGTCATGGGGCTCAAATGCACCAAAGACACAGGCCATCTTGTCACGAAGGTAAAACATCTTCAGCTATGGGCACTCTTGGTGTATCTGGCAGCTGTCTGGCTGCTGATATCGGTAGTTGACGCTGAACTAGATTAGATCCAATGGGGCCAATAAAGCTAACTTCTCACACTCAATGGCCATGAATAGGTGGAGGTGGGAAATGCAAGACAAATTAGTTGGAAGAATTCAGAGATGAGGTAGGGTGAGAGAGCTGAACCAATCTGTGAGAGGCAGCCTAAGTACAGGGGGGGAATTCTAATCAGGACAATCAAGAATTTTCCTCCTTCACAGTCTCAAAAGAAGTAGAACTGATTGTATTTAGATTGGAGGCATTCATGTGGAATGATTCTGCCTCAGTGCTAGGGTTATTCCTGACTACTGGGACTTTTCAGGTCCCTCTAGAAGGATCTGGTACATGCCAATCTAAAGAAATCTACTTATATCTCTGGTGTTCCCTGTCTGTTTGCCTCTCTCACTCTTTAGGGGTACGAGTTTTGATTAGTCACAATGGGAACCACGTATTTCATTTTATTGGGACAATCCTAAGGACATTCAAAACCCTTCTTGTTTTGAGTAAATCAACACTCTGCTCATACTTAAAGAAAGGACAACAATTTATTCACTTCCTAATTATGTTGCTCCTAGTGATTTTCCTATCGTAAATGTCCAAGCAAGATGCAATTACTTAGTTTCTGCTAGGCTTCTGTGGCTCCCAACATAGTTGGACACAGACTCCCTGAGGGCAGCTTCCAAGACCAGAGGCAAAGGGATGACTCAGACGTTGCTAAAAGTCAACAACCAGGAGCACATAGCCCAAAGACATTTCACTTTTTAACACTCTACTACTAACATCAATCCAGTCATCGCTGTTCCCAGGGCTACCAAACTTCACAAATATGAACAATGTGCTGATAGGAAAATGAACTACATATAAGATGGACCCTAAGCTTACAAAGCTTGAAGCAGGATCTTAACAGGGCTTCCCGGAGCCAGTCCCATACCCATAGTTCCCATTAAATAAAGGTTTTTGACATTTTAAAAACAACTTTAATGAAATAATTCACACATCCTAGAAACACCTATTTCAGTCAATCAGCTCAATAGCTTTTAGTATCTTCACAAATCTTTCCTTCTTGACACTATAAACCTACTATGTTCGGGTTTACATCCTGTCAGCACTGCTCTTTTTAGACCAAGCAACACAGACAGGACACAGAACTTGATGTGGACAGCTGTGGCCACAACCACTTCAGGCTGGTGGAGAAACCTGCCCTGTGGTTCTCAGTCTTCAGGATGAAATGAAGTCTTCTGAAGTTCTCATCAAAAGCCGCATAGAAAAGCTGTTGTTTAACCACAGTGTGAAAGAACACAATAGGAAGGAAGAATCCACCGATGTCCCAGGTTTACTCACATTTGTGTTTGGGTAACCGTGACACTCAGGCACAAGGAGCTAGAAACACAGCCTGTTCACCTTCCTGTCCCTGTCCTTTAAGGGAACTCTAGGGTTCCAGGCAGGAGGTGGACATGGGGGATGGGGTATAGGTGGGCAAGGGAGGAGTGGAGAGGGGTGGGAAAGGGGGGGAGGGTGGTAATTGGGGATGCGGGAGGAGTATAAAAATGGGGTGGGTTTAGGAACGGGGACTGTCAGGAGAAGAGGTCAGAGACAGTACGAGGATCAGATCAAGTACAAGAGGGGAGGGAGGAGGGTTCAGACAGGTTAGTAGGTTAGCAGGTCAGTAAATCAGTAGGTGAGCAGGACACAAACAGCAGGTTAAGTGGACTCTCAGGAGCAGGTGGAGCAGAGGAAGATCCTTCTTCTTCCAAGGCCTCACCAGACTGTCTGGGTGTTGCCTTAGCAACCCAGAACCTTTATACTCTCTCTCGACCAACCAGCTGCCCTTAGCCCTGGTAGAGAAATATAGACACCCCATGTGACCTCATTTTTAAAAAGCTGCTTCCCACCTGGTGCACCACCAAGGGCCATCCCAACTACAGTTCCTCTCTGGAAACTTGGCTGGCCTTCTGATTTCTGGGCCTCCTCACCCAGCTCCCTGTCACCTCTTCTGAGTGCTATCTCCTTCCTTTCTGTACTCCCATCTCCCATGGGCCATAGCTGAACAACTGAGAAAGCAAAGGAGGACAAAACTGCAAGAACAATCAAATACGCAAGCAGACAGGAAAGTTTAACCCTCTCTCAGTAAGTCAAAGCAGATAGAACATCCATAAGACAGAGATCTTGATAGCAAACCATCTGAATCCCACAGCTATATCTATCTATCTATCTATCTATCTATCTATCTATCTATCTATCTATCTATCTATCTATATCTGTATCTATATCCATATATATCCATATCATACACTGTAAAGGACACATTCACTTTAGGCACAGAGGATACAGTTATAAACATTCACCATATTTATTATGATCATAAGGGAAATTTCAAAGGAATGTAATGATTTGAGAGGAAGGAAATCAAACAAAGCATGGTTTGGTAATAGAATGTGCTAGAAATGATTAATAAAGAGGTAACTAGAAATTCCCATATGTTACTTGAAGACATCATAGCTTGGAACTTCCCTGAACTGGGAAAGGAAAAAGGCATTGAAATCCAAGAGGCACAGAGAACTCCCTTCAGATGTAACTTGAATCGATCTGCCAGTGAAACTGGCAAAATACAAGGATAAAGGGAGAATTCTGAAAGCAGCTAGGGCTAAACATGCTCTAACATATAAAGGGAGACCAATAAGACTCGTGATGGATCTGTCTACTGAAACTTGGCAGGCCAGAAGGAATGGCAGGAAATCTTCAATGTGAGGAACAGAAAAACCATGCAGCCAAGAATCCTTTATCCAGCAAGTCTGTCATTTAGAATAGAAGGAGAGATAAAGATCTTCCCAAACAAACAAAAACTGAAGGAATTCATCACCACTAAAGCAATCCTACAAGAGATCCTAAGGGGGATCCTGTGAGACAAAGTACCAGAGACATCACTACAAGCATGAAACCTATAGATAACACAATGACTCTAAACCCACATCTTTCAATACTAACATTGAATGTAAATGGACAAATGCTCCAACAAAAAGACACAGGGTATCAGAATGGATAAAAAAACAAGACCCATCTATTTGCTGTCTACAAGAGACTCATTTTACACCTTGAGATTGACAGTGAGGGGATGGAGAAATATCTATCATGCTACTGGAAATCAAAAGAAAGCTGGAGTAGCCATACATATATCAGACAAACTAGACTTTAAATTAAAGGCTGTAACAAGAGATGAAGAAGGGAATTATATAATAATTACAGGGTCTATCCATCAGGAAGAGCTAACAATTATAAATGTCTATGCACCGAATACGGGAGCCCCCAAATATATAAAACAATTAATCCCAAACATAACCTTATTGATAAGAATGTGGTAACTGCAGGGGACTTTAATACTCCACTTACAACATTGGACAGATCATCTAGACACAAGATCAATAAAGAAACAAGGGCCCTGAATGATACACTGGATCAGATAGACTTGACAGATATATTTAGAACTCTGCATCCCAAAGCAACAGAATATACTTTCTTCTTGAGTGCACATGGAACTTTCTCCAAGATAGATCACATACTGGGTCACAAAACAGTCCTTCATAAGTATACAAGAATTGAGATCATACCATGCATACTTTCAGACCACAATGCTATGAAGCTTGAAATCAACCACAGGAAAAAGTCTGGAAAACCTCCAAAAGCATGGAGGTTAAAGAACACCCTACTAAAGAATGAGTGGGTCAACCAGGCAATTAGAGGAGAAATTAAAAAATATATGGAAACAAATGAAAATACAACAATCCAAACCCTTTGGGATGCAGCAAAGGCAGTCCTGAGAGGAAAATACATTGCAATCCAGGCCTATATCCAGAAACAAGAAAAATCCCAAATAGAAAATCTAACAGCACGCCTAAAGAAAATAGAAGCAGAACAGCAAAGACACCACAAACCCAGAAGAAGAAGAGAAATAATAAAGATCAGAGCAGAAATAAACAATATAGATTGTAAAAAAAACTGTAGAGCAGATCAATGAAACCAAGAGTTGGTTTTTTGAAAAAATAAACAAAATTGATAAACCTCTAGCCAGGCTTCTCAAAAAGAAAAAAGAGAGGACTCAAATAGGTAAAATCATGAATGAAAATGGAATTATTACAACCAATCCCTCAGAAATACAAGTAATTATCAGGGAATACAATGAAAAATTATATGCCAACAAACTGGACAACTTGGAAGAAATGGACAAATTCCTAAACACCCACACACTTCCAAAACTCAAACAGGAAGAAATAGAAAGCTTGAACGGACCCATAACCAGTGAAGAAATTGAATCAGTTATCAAAAATCTCCCAACAAATAAGAGTCCAGGACCAGATGGCTTCCCAGGGAAACTCTACCAGACATGTAAAGCACAGATAATACCTATCCTTCTTAAGCTATTCCAAAAAATTGAAAGGGAAGGAAAACTTCCAGACTTATTCTATGAAACCAGCATTACTTTGATTCCTAAACCAGACAGAGACTCAGTAAAAAAAAGAGAACTACAGGCCAATATCCCTGATGAATATGGATGCAAAAATTCTCAACAAGATACTAGCAAATCGAATTCAACAGCATATAAAAAGAATTATTCACCATGATCAAGTGGGATTCATTCCTGGGCTGCAGGGCTGGTTCAACATTCGCAAATCAATCAATGTGATACATCACATTAATAAAAGAAAAGGTAAGAACCATATGATCCTGTCAATCGATGCAGAAAAAGCATTTGACAAAATTCAGCATCCTTTCTTAATAAAAACCTTCAAGAAAGGTTTTTATACTTAACTTAAACTTCATACTTAAACGTCATAGAAGCCATTTATGAAAAGCCCACAGCTAATATCATCCTCAATGGGGAACTACTGAGAGCTTTCTCCCTGAGATCAGGAAGACGACAGGGATGTCCACTCTCACCGCTGTTGTTTACAATAGTGTTGGAAGTTCTAGCATCAGAAATCAGACAACAAAAGGAAATCAAAGGCATCAAAATTGGCAAAGATGAAGTTAAGCTTTCACTTTTTGCAGATGACATGATATTATACATGGAAAACCTGATAGACCCCACCAAAAGTCTGCTAGAAGTGATACATGAATTCAGAAAAGTCTCAGGATACAAAATCAATGTACGGAAATCAGTTGCATTCTTAGACACTAATAATGAAGCAACAGAAAGACAAATAAAGAAACTGATCCCATTCACAATTGCACCAAGAAGCCTAAAATACCTAGGAATAAACCTTACCAAAGATGTAAAAGACCTGTATGCTGAAAACTATAGAAAGCTTATGAAGGAAATTGGAGAAGATATAAAGAAATGGAAAAACATTCCATGCTCATGGATTGGAAGAATAAATCTTGTCAAAATGTCAATACTACCCAAAGCTATCTACACATTCAATGCAATCCCAATCAAAATTGCAATAGCATTCTTCTCGAAGCTAGAACAAGCAATCCTAAAATTTGTATGGAACCACAAATGGCCCCGAATAGCCAAAGTAATTTTGAAGAAGGAGACCAAAGTAGGAAGCATCACAATCCCAGACTTTAGCCTCTACTATAAAGCTGTAGTCATCAAGACAGCATGATATTGGCACAAAAACAGACACATAGACCAATGGAATAGAATAGAAACCCCAGAACTAGACCCACAAACGTATGGCCAACTAATCTTTGACAAAGCAGGAAAGAATATCCAATGGAAAAAAGACAGTCTCTTTAATAAATGGTGCTGGGATAACTGGACAGCAACATGCAGAAGGATGAAACTAGACCACTCTCTTACACCATTCACAAAAATAAACTCAAAATGGATAAAGGACCTGAATGTGAGACAGGAAACCATCCAAACCCTAGAGGAGAAAGCAGGGAAAAACCTCTCTGACCTCAGTCGCAGCAATTTCTTACTTGACACATCCCCAAAGGCAAGGGAATTAAAAGCAAAAATGAATTACTGGGACCTTATGAAGATAAAAAGCTTCTGCACAGCAAAGGAAACAACCAACAAACCTAAAAGGCAACCAACGGAATGGGAGAGGATATTTGCAAATGACATATCAGACAAAGGGCTAGCATCCAAAATCTATAAAGAGCTCACCAAACTCCACACCTGAAAAACAAATAATCCAGTGAAGAAATGGGCAGAAAACATGAATAGACACTTCTCTAAAGAAGACATCCAGATGGCCAACAGGCACATGAAAAGATGCTCAATGTCGCTCATCAGGGAAGTACAAATCAAAACCACACTCAGATATCACCTCACACCAGTCAGAGTGGCCAAAATGAACAAATCAGGAGACTATAGATGCTGGAGAGGATGTGGAGAAACGGGAACCCTCTTGCACTGTTGGTGGGAATGCAAACTGGTGCAGCCACTCTGGAAAACAGTGTGGAGGTTCCTCAAAAAATTAAAAATAGACCTACCCTACGACCCAGCAATAGCACTGCTAGGAATTTACCCAAGGGATACAGGAGTCCTGATGCATAGGGGCACATGTATCCCAATGTTTATAGCAGCACTCTCATCAATAGCTAAATTATGGAAAGAGCCTAAATGTCCATCAACTGATGAATGGTTAAAGAAATTGTGGTTTATATACACAATGGAGTACTACGTGGCAATGAGAAAGAATGAAATATGGCCTTTTGTAGCAACATGGATGAAACTGGAGAGTGTTATGCTAAGTGAAATAAGTCATACAGAGAAGGACAGATTCCATATGTTTTCACTCCTATGTGGATCCTGACAAACTTAACAGAAGGCCATGGGGGAGGGGAAGGAAAAAAAAATGGTTAGAGTTGAAGACAGCCAAAACATAAGAGACTCCTAAAAACTGAGAACAAACTGAGGGTTGATAGGGGGTGGGAAGGAGGGGAGGGTGGTTGATGGGTATTGAGGAGGGTACCTTTTGGGATGAGCACTGGGTGTTGTATTGAAACCAATTTGACAATAAATTTCATTAAAAAAAGTATAGAAAAAAAAAGACATTCCCGTGTGTTTAGAAATTGAGAAGTTCCTCTAGAAGTAGAATATGAGTCAAGAAATCCCAAAGAAACAGAGCTATATTTTACTTCAATGATAGGAACATGATAAAATTGTAATCCAAAATGTCTCCTGGCCTGCAATATCCTGGAATATTGGTGGGAGAAGATTGTCTGGTCCCCATATCATGTCTAATTGACCTAGACATTTTAACACCACAAACAGTGGTAGATCTGTCACTTATCTGTGTGACTCTCCTACCTATTAGCATGGGCTGTACATTATGAACTTACAGGGGGGGGGGTCGTCAGAGAAGAAATCCAGCTGACTCAATAGGGATCTCCTGCGATCTCCAGGAATGACAGCATTTTAAGAGAAACAGTTCATCCTCGTCTCTCCTGGGGGACCCGCAACAACACCCAGAATGTTGGCAGTGCCAGGTGTGCTGGGCGGGGAGGGCTGAGCAGGTGGGCAGGGTCCAGGGACCCAGGGGACTAGACAAACCTACTGTGATCATCTCTCCTGGGCTCTGTCCTGAGCTGAGTTTCCTAAATAGTTTCTCTACATGATTGACTCAATGATTAGCCATCTGAAAATCATTGTTCTAAATCCCTTCACTTTCATTTTTATGTGAATTAGTTATATCAGGAACCACTCTGGCAATGCTAAAATAGCAAAGCAAGGTCTCCAACCTAAGTATAAAGAAACCATACAAAACAACGAAAACCAAACCCGAAACAAAACAGGAGTGAAAAACCAAAATAGTATTACATTCCCTTTAGGTAAAGAGCCCCAGTATTGGGCTGTCCAGGTTATACAAGGAGAGGCCAGCTCCAGAGGGGGTGGACTCCGAATGGCCCAAAAGAGAATGGTAGAGAGGCACTGATTGATTATAAGTGGACCTAGGGAATTCCAAGAAGGGTGGCCAGGGTCACCCTGATTATAACGGGAGCAGGGACCAGGGAAAGAAGAGGCAGTGAACAGAGTTTTGGCGGCCTTGAACAAGTGAGATCATTCATGGAGGTGTCCACAAAGCCAATGTCAGCCTCCCATCTTGGGAGCCTTTCATTGCCCCTGGCAGCAGGGCCAGGAGCCTAGAGTTTGAGATCCAGTGTGCTGCTGACCAGCTGTGTGAGCCTGGGCTGGTTTCCTTCAGTAAAATGGGAGTGTCCATGTCTGTGTCCAGAACTGTGCTGAAGACAAGATGAAGCCCTGTGCTGAGCACTAGTGGATATCAGAGTCATCACCTCCCTGGGGCATGTCTTCCCAGTCTGGTGAGTTAGACGTTGCATAGCTGTTAAAGGCAATAAAGGGGAAAACCACAGTTCCCTTCAGTTTCAGGCCTGTGCCAAGCCTTTGCCTTTGCAGCCATCAGCGCTCAGGACCCAGCGGCAATACCATCTCTAACCCCTTGCACAGATGGAGAACCAGGCTCAGAGCCCTCAAGGGGAAGGCTGGACCCAGGCTGAGAAAAAGCTCACTGCTGATTTGGGTCTGGAAGGGGATGTTGGGAGAGTGGGAAGCTGGAGCCTGGAGAATCCAGAGGGAGCAAGGGCCACAAAGATGCTTGGCCCCATAGCCCAGCTTTGCTCCAGGTCACCCTGTACAGAGCTGAGGCCAAACCAGAGGGCAAAGTCACAGCCCGGTTCCTGCACCTCAGGCTGACAGTCATTCATCTCTGTGGTGATGATAATGCTATCATATACTACTCCTGATGATGCCATTAGTGCTATTATTGTTGTGGGAGAGGGCGCAGCACTCTTTGACACACCCAAGGACTCTGGAGAAGGTCCCCTGTCTCCCTCACTTGACCTGGCGCCATGCAACACCCCCACTCTAAGTGTACCCTGTCTCTACCCTATGCCCCTGTCCCTGTGGCCACCCTACTCTGGCCACTCTCTGGAATCTAGGCCTGGGCACAACCCTCCATAAAGCAGTGACATGGGGCAGATGCCCAGCCCAGAGATGGAACCAGGAAACCACCCCCTTCCATGTCAACTTAGATGGGACACGTCATGCCACGTTCTGTGCACCCCTTCTAGTAATGGCCTGTAGTGGAGTGCCAGAACTGTTCTGGAGGGAGGGAGGGAGGGAGGGGGAGGGGGAGAGAGGGGGAGAGAGGGGGAGAGAGGGGGAGAGAGGGAGGGAGAGGGAGAGGGAGAGGGAGAGGGAGAGGGAGAGGGAGAGGGAGAGGGAGAGGGAGAGGGAGAGGGAGAGAGAGAGAGAGAGAAATCTACATTTTGCACCTGTGAGTCTGAGTTCTGTGACTGTGGGTATATTGACTGTGGACATGAATTTCCTAATATTTGGTTGTTTTCATGTTTTCTGACGACGTTTTGGGTGACAGTGGGGTTCGTAGTGTCTGGAGCTGACAGCCAAGAAAGAATTCTTGAAGTCATCTTTGTTGCAAAAAGGTGATTTCATTAAAGCTCTGGGACAGGACTCTTGGCCAAAGAGCTGGCCAGGTGCCATGAGGAGAGACTAGTTATACATGGAGATGGGGGGGTGGGGGGTGGTCAAGTCCAGGGAAGTTTCCAATGAGACTTTCATATGCTAAAGGAGACTCCCAGGACACTGGAGGCCTATCTATTGTCAAACTAGGTTTGTTTGCCCTCTAGCAAAACATTAGCATCAAGACAAAGGGAGTTCCTAGAGAAATGTTTTAGTCTGCAGGCCTCAAGTATGTGTCAATGGGCTGCAGGATGTAAGGAAATTTAATTCTCTCTGCCATTTCCTTCTGCCTTTGTTTCCTACATCACTATGGAGGGATGATGTTGGGGTTCTAGGAAACCAAGTCCATAGATTTCTGGAGATTAGTCTATTAATAAGATTGTGGTTTTCTCGTGATTGAGTTATTTGTAAATAGATGGAGACAGGCCCTGCAGGACTATGATCTCTATCAGTTAACCATATGTTTTTTTACTTTTCCTTTGTTCTTGGGCAGCCAGCAGTGCCCAGGGGATATCACACAGATCCCACCTGGGGGTGGGGGTGGGGGCGGGGATTTGAGGCCCTGCAGCTTGCCTTTTGTTTCCTCATCATTTTTCTCTGTTGTTTGTCTGTATGCATGTGTATCTGTGTCTGTGTCTCTGAAGGAGCATATATCCACTGTGCAAATCTCTGTATCTGTGACTATACTGTCTCTTGGGTACATGTGTCCCTGTGGGAGTATCTGTGTGTATCTGTGTTATGTGTCTGTGTGTGTATTGGTTGCCTGTGTGAATTTGCTCTCATTTTGGGTGTTTCTGATAAACAACTCTGTGTGTGTGTGTGTGTGTATGTGTGTGTGTGTGTGTGTTTTCTGTGTGTCCAGTGTGTGTAGGGTGTGTTTTGAAAGGGCGGGCCTACGACGGCCGACTCCATCTTGTTCTGTGTCCTTCACCTTGACCACACCTCCTCCTCTTGAGTAACCACCCCCTCACCTGCCTAACAGGACTCGGACCCTTCCCCAGCAAATCGGCTGAGGCCATAGCCATTACCTCACCAACTGCCCCTAGGCCCCAATAAAACCTTTGTCCTTTTGAAACTCGCTCTCTCTCCCTGGTATCTCACTGCTGCGTCGGTGCAGGTAGGGGATTGAGCTCGAGCTAGCTCGAATAAAGGCTCTTTTGCTTTTGCATCGGACTCGGCTCCCTGGTGGTCTTTGGGGATCACGAATTCTGGGCATAACATTTGGGGGCTCGGCCCGGGATCCCCAAGACCCCCGAAGGACCCCCGACCCGGAGAGCCTGACTGGCCATGGTTAGTGTCTGTTTGTTCTGTCTTTCTGTGTGAGCTCATTTCTGGAATTCTGGTAGTGCCCGACGTGGTCTAAGTGGACGTACTGGAGGACCACGGGCCGGGAGTTTCAGAAGACGTTCCGATCCTCCCTTCTGGAGGGACGTGGAATCCCCTCAAAGGTCTGAGACGAGGCGGGTCACTCCCACTGGTCGGCGTGAGGCCGTCGTCTTTGGAGGGACGTGGAATCCCCTCATCGGTTTTGGAGGGACGTGGAATCCCCTCAAATGTCTAAGCTAGCTTTCGGTTTTGCTTCCATGGAGTTGGAAGACTTTCTAGGGGCCCTCTGTTTGTCTGTTTTTGTGTTTCTCTGTTTTGTTCTGTGGACTTACTGGACGGACGTTATGGGACAGACTCAGACTACTCCTCTAAATATTATGATTGATCACTTTAAGGATGTGAGGGGAAGAGCTAACAACCTCAGTGTGGAAGTCCGAAAGGGTCGGTGGCAGTTTTTTTGTTCTAGCAAGTGGCCAACTTTCAATGTCGGATGGCCACCAGAGGGGATTTCGACCTCCCTACCATCCACCTAGTCAGGAGTATCATCTCTCGGCCTAAGACAAGCCATCTTAATCAGCTCCCTTACATTGTCACTTGGCAGGACCTTGTAGAAGACCCACCCTCTTGGCTTAAGCCCTTCCTAGCCCCGCTCCCTCCGGAGCCAAAATCCATTCTTGCTTTGCAGGGGACAAAGAAGAAGAAAAGTCTTACCCAGCCTTCAGCACCCCTCTACCCTGTCCTACAGAGGGGTACTGAAGAAGAATTAATTTTTCCTCCCCCGTATAACCCCTCTAGGATGCCGGAAGAACACCATCCTCCCCCTCCGGGGGAGGCAGACGCTGTTCCGAGAGCGGGAGGCAGAAGCGCTCCAGTGGGAAGCCCGCCCTTTACCAGACAAAGGGCTCAGAGGGAGCAATCCGCCTCCACCGCCGACTCCACTATTCTGCCCCTGCGAGCCACCGGACCCCCAGACGCGGAGGGGAATCAGCCCCATCACGATTGGCCTTTTGCCACTAGTGACCTCTACTATTGGAAAGTTCAGAATCCTAAGTTTTCCGAGAAACCGGCAGGGCTTATTGATTTATTAGACTCTGTTCTTTTTACCCATCAGCCCACGTGGGACAATTGCCAGCAGCTTTTGCAGGTCCTATTCACAACTGAAGAAAGAGAAAGAATCCTCAATGAGGCCCGAAAACTAGTTCTCTCCCTGCAAGGAGAGGGTGCAGACGGGAATCCCACCACCAACCAGGCTCAGATAGATGCCTTCTTCCCCTTAACTCAGCTCCAGTGGGATTTCAACACGGCAGAAGGTAAGGAGAGGCTCTGGGTCTACCGCCAGACTCTAATGGGGGGTCTCCTAATGGCTGCTAGAAAGCCAACCAATTTGGCCAAGGTAGGAAATGTACAACAGGGAAAAGATGAATCTCCGGCTGCCTTTTTAGAACGGATCATGGAGGCATTCCGTACCTATACCCCCATGGATCCAGAGGCTCTGGAAAGCAAGACAGCTGTTATCATGGCCTTTGTAAACCAATCGGCCATAGACATTAGGAGAAAATTACAGAAAATAGATAGACTAGGAGAAAAAAGTCTGCAGGACTTACTGGTGGTAGCCAAAATGGTATATAATAACCGGGAGCCTCCTGAGGACAAGCAGCCTCACGCCATGGCGGCTGCCAGCAGTAAGCAGACTCAAGACCTGGCCAGAATACTACTAGCTACCACTGCTGACTCCCCCGAGGAACGAGACCGCCATCTCCGGCAGCTGGCAGACGACGCAAGAAAAGGTAAAGGAACCACCAAGGGGGGGAAGCAGAGGCTGCAGAAGGATCAGTGCGCATACTGCAAGGAGATAGGGCATTGGGCCCGAGATTGTCCAAAAAGGGCCGGTGGGAAGGGAAGCAAGACTGATCGAGTAAAAGTCCTAGAGATAGATGAACTAAGTGATTAGGGGAGTCGGGGTTCAGACTCTCTCCCCGAACCCAGGGTAACTCTTAAAGTAGAGGGGACCCCTGTTGACTTCCTTGTCAGCACCAGAGCACAACATTCGGTCCTCCGCACCCCACAAGGAAAACTAGCCAGCAAGAAGTCCTGGGTACAAGGGGCAACTGGTATGAGCCAGTATTCATGGACTACCCGAAGAACAGTAGATTTGGGAACGGGCCGGGTATCCCACTCCTTTATGGTAATACCAGAATGCCCCTACCTGCTGTTAGGACGGGACTTACTGACCAAGAATGGAGCCCAGATAACTTTCAGACAAGGGGGGCCTCAGGTCACCGATGGCAAGGGCCACCCCATCCAGGTCCTGACCATGAAACTGGAGGATGAATACCTCCTCCACCAGGAGGCGCTCCCGAGAGAGGATAATATAGACGGATGGCTACAAGAATTCCCCTCGGTTTGGGCAGAGACGGGGGGATGGGACTAGCCGCTCACAGGACCCCAGTCCTGGTAGAGCTCAAGCCAGGCAAGAGTCCGGTAAGGATCAAACAATACCCCATGTCTCAGGAGGCCCGGAAGGGGATCCAGCCACACATCTGGAGACTACAAAGCCTAGGGGTACTAGTTCTTGCCAGTCTGCCTGGAACACCCCCCTTACTGCCAGTCAAAAAGCCTCACACAAATGACTACCGACTGGTACAAGACCTCCGGGAAGTAAATAAGAGGGTCGCGGACATACACCCAACTGTTCCCAACCCATATACTCTCTTGAGCTCCTTGGCGCCCTCCAGGGTCTGGTATACTGTACTAGATTTAAAGGACACCTTCTTCAGTCTGCCGCTGGCACCCCAGAGCCAACCCTTGTTCACCTTTGAGTGGCATGATCCGGAGGAGGGCTACAGTGGGCAACTCACCTGGACACGGCTACCTCAGGGATTCAAAAATTCACCCACCATCTTCGACGAGGCTCTACACGAGGACCTGGGTGAGTACAGAAGGGAGCACCCTGGCCTCACCCTTCTACAGTACGTAGATGACATCCTGATTGCTGCCGACATGGCCAAAGACTGTGAGCAAGGGACCCAGGACCTGCTGGCTACCCTGGGGGCCTTAGGGTACCGGGCATCCGCGAAGAAGGCTCAGATATGCAGGGAGAGGGTAAGTTACCTGGGATATATCCTGGAGGGCGGACAGCGGCGGTTATCAGATGCCAGAAAAGAAACTGTCCTAAAGATCCCTACTCCCACCTCCCGAAGAGAAATGAGGGAATTCCTAGGATCAGCCAGCTACTGCCGCCTCTGGGTTCCAGGTTTTGCTGAGATCGCCAGGCCCCTATATGAAGCTACCAAAGAGGGGAAAACATTAAATGGGCTGAAAAAGAAGAGACTGCCTTTATTCAGTTAAAAAAGGCCCTCCTAAGTGCCCCAGCCCTGGGTCTACCAGACATTACGAAGCCCTTCCACCTCTTTGTAGACAAACATAAAGGAATAGCAAAAGGGGTTCTAACTTAAGCCTTAGGCCCCTGGAACCGCCCTGTGGCTTACCTGTCCAAGAAACTAGACCCAGTGGCTGCCGGCTGGCTGCTATGCTTAAGAATTATTGCGGCGACAGCACTCCTAGTCAAGGATGCAGACAAACTGACCCTAGGACAGGAGATCTGGGTCACGACCCCACACGCCATTGAAGGGGTCCTGAAACAGCCTCCTGATAGATGGATGAGCAACACACATGTGACTCATTACCAGAGCCTCCTACCCAACCCTCCAAGACTGCAGTTCCACCCCAGTGCAGCCCTCAATCCTGCAACCCGGCTGCCCGACCCTGACCTAGGTGCTCCACTACATGACTGTGCGGGAATCCTGGAACAAGTACATGGATTCCGGACGGACCTGACCGACCGGCCCCTCCCCGATGCCGAGGCTACTTGGTTCACTGATGGCAGCAGCTTTGTGCGGGACGGACACAGGTATGCGGGTGCAGCGGTGGTCACCAAAACGGATACCGTATGGGCGGAGGCTCTACCCTCCGGAATGTCAGCCCAGCGAGCAGAGCTCATAGCCCTCACCAAGGCGCTGATGCTGGGAGCTGAAAAATGGCTCAACATCTACACAGACAGCTGTTATGCATTTGCCACAGCTCATATTCATGGGGCAATTTATCAGGAGAGGGGGTTACTGATGGCAGAAGGACGGGCTATAAAAAATAAGCAGGAGATACTTAACCTGCTTACGGCCTTATGGCTTCCTGACAAGCTAGCCATTATCCACTGCCAAGGGCACCAAAAAGCTGATAACCCAGTAGCTAGAGGTAATCGAAAGGCTGACCAGGCAGCCAAGGCAGTAGCCCTTACTCCAGTCCCCACCATGACCATACAACTACCGGACCCAGGAGACCCAGTTTTACCAGACCAGCCAAAATACTCCCAGAAGGAGTTACAGCGGATCAAGAAACTCCCCATGGCCCAGGAGATAAAGGGATGGTGGTATAACAAGGAGCTCGTGCTGCCAGACCAGCTCGGAGTCTCAATATTAGAGCACATGCATCGGTCTACTCACATGGGCGCCCGAAAATTAAAAGACTTAATCCGACATGCTGGAATCAGGATTCACCAACAGGATACCAAAATAGAGCAAGTTGTATCTGCCTGCAAGACCTTCCAACTCACCAACTCGAGAGCCACATCAAATAAAAAAGGAACCAAGCTCAGAGGCACCAGACCGGGAGCCCAATGGGAAGTCGACTTCACTGAAGTCGAACCAGGAAAGTATGGTTATAAATATCTTTTAGTATTTACAGACACCTTCTCTGGATGGGTGGAGGCATACCCAACCAAGCATGAAATGGCTCAGACGGTGGCTAAGAAGCTACTAGAAGACATCTTACCCAGGTATGGTTTTCCTGCCATGGTAGGATCAGACAACGGACCAGCTTTTATCTCGCAGGTAACACAGGCAGTAGCCAAGGCGGTGGGGGCAAACTGGAAATTACATTGTGCTTATAGGCCACGGAGCTCAGGACAGGTAGAAAGAATGAATAGAACCCTAAAAGAGACCCTTACCAAATTAACCATGGAGACTGGCGGGGACTGGGTGACTCTCCTACCATACACCCTTTACTGGATTAGTCACACTCCTTACACTCTGGGTTTTACTCCCTACGAGATCATGTTTGGCAGGCCACCCCCTGTTATTCCCAGCCTTCGAGCTGAACTTATTGCTGAGTTTAGAGATCAAGAACTTTTTCTTTCCTTGAGAGGGCTCCAGAGGGCTCACGAGGACATTTGGCCATGCTTCTGTGCCATCTACGAGGCTGGCCCAACCCCAACACCTCATCAGTACAGGCCGGGAGACTGGGTCTATGTCAGGAAGCACCACTGAGAGACCCTCGAGCCGCGCTGGAAGGGACCCTACATTGTGGTGTTGACAACCCCCACCGCTCTCAAAGTAGACGGCATCGCGACCTGGGTCCATCACACCCACGTTCAGCCAGTGGACCCCTCCTTGATCCGGAAGGACTTCGTCATGCAATGGGCCATCAGTCGAGACCAACACAACCCTCTCAAGCTCAAGCTACAGCGCATTCGACCCACCTAATATTGGTAACTCTGTTAACTCTGCTTGTCATTGCTCATGCTGCCGGGAGTCCCCACGCCCCCCAAAACATCACCTGGCAGATCATAGACACCAGCTCGGGGACAATACTTAATCAGACCTCCCAGAGCCACCCCAGGGACACTTGCTTCCCAGAACTTTGCGTAAACCTCCAAACTCTGTTCCCCTTGTCACCATAAATGCAGCCGGTCCCATGATTGGGTCCCTAAGCTACATCCCTAAGCTATGCCGGCCGACTCCGTCTTGTTCTGTGTCCTTCACCTTGACCACACCTCCTCCCCTTGAGGAACCCCCCCCCTCACCTGCCTAACAGGACTCGGACCCTTCCCCAGCAAATCGGCTGAGGCCATAGCCATTACCTCACCAACTGCCCCTAGGCCCCAATAAAACCTTTGTCCTTTTGAAACTCGCTCTCTCTCCCTGGTATCTCACTGCTGCGTCGGTGCAGGTAGGGGATTGAGCTCGAGCTAGCTCGAATAAAGGCTCTTTTGCTTTTGCATCGGACTCGGCTCCCTGGTGGTCTTTGGGGATCACGAATTCTGGGCATAACAGTTTCATGGGAGGGTTGCCCATGTCCCTGAATGTGTGTATCTGTGTGTGTGTGTGTGTGTGTGTGTGTGTGTGTGTGTGTGTGTGTGTGAGAGAGAGAGAGAGAGAGAGAGAGAGAGAGAGAGAGAGAGAGAGATCCTCTGAGGGTGTCTATGTCTGCAGTGTGGGTCTGTGTGTGAGCCTGTCCACGAGCCCCATACCTGAGTCCCCAGAGGAGGCTGTGCATGGTTCCATGCCTGTGTGTCTCTGTGCTTGTGGTGTCTGTTTCTTTCTCTGTGCATGTGTCCTTCTGTGCACCTCAGAAATGAGCAGCTGCAGAGGGGACCCTTCAAGAATGACTCCTGGGATGGCTGAGCAAGACACAATATGTGCTTCCCCCAACCTCAGGCTCAGCTCCCTCTACCCATTTTTCTCTCATCCTCCCATATCCTGCCTTGTGATTTAATCTGAGTCCCCAAGGATGGACGGAGTGAATGGTCAGCTCAGGATCACAGGCCAGCAGCTGGGAGAGCTGCAGATGACAGGAGGAGGTTGGAACGTGTGTGTGGGGGTGGGCGGGGGGGGGTTTCTGGGCCCCTGGCAAGGCTGAGGGATTCCTGGGCCCTGAGAGGGGTGCAGGGGTTGAGGCCCCTATGAAGGGCTGAGGAACAGAGCTCCTGAGCACCATGGAAGAAATGCAGGACTGGGAACCCCTGGAAAGAGCTGGAGGAGTCCTGCAGGACTCATGAGTCCCCAAAGGGCAGAACCCTCACTCACCTGTGCTGGTGCAAGCTGGGGCCTGGAAGCAGTAGCAGCATCCAGGAGCAGAAGAGGCAGCAGATCCATGGGATGGTGGATGGAGCAGTGAGCCACGATCGTGCAAACTCACCACTCTGGGCTGGCTGCCTTCAGTTCTTTCCCCCTTCCCCATCCACCTCAATAGCTCTGGCCCTGGCTTTACCCTCCATCAGGGCATGGGCAAGCCAGGCAAAGACGGACAACTGGGCCACAGGAATGATCCCCCTGACCTCTTTGTCCTAGTTTTTTATGGGCATAAGGAGTCACCCAGGGACCTTGGAACCAGGAGGGAGAATCTGGCCCCAGAGTCTTCTCCAATGGGGTTAGGAAGAATTATGGAGGGACAGCATTTAGTGGCAGTTCATTCACAGAATAAAAGCACAACACAGGTCACCTTGGCTTCTGAAGTGTTTTCTTAACCAGACCACATTTGAGCACTTACCCAGGGACTTGGAGGACTTAGATGCAAAAGAACTTAAAATTCAAAAGTCTCAATAAATTTGGTATAAAAGGAATTTACTTCAACATAATAAAGGCCATTTATGACAAGCCCACAGCGAATATCACATTCAGTAGTCAAAGCTGAAAGCTTTTGCAATAAGATCAGGAACAAGACAAGGGTGTCCACTCTCACCACTTGTATTCAATGTAGTATTGGAAGTCCCACCACAGCAATCAGGCAAGAAAAAGAAATAAAAAGCTTCCAAATCAGGAAGGAATAAGTAAAATCACCCATTTGCAAATAACATGATCTTATTATATAGAGAAATCACAAAGGCTCCACCAGAAAAAAGAAAGAAAGAAAGAAAGAAAGAAAGAAAAGAAAAGAAAGAAAGAAAGAAAGAAAGAAAGAAAGAAAGAAAGAAAGAAACATAGTACATGCTGTTCCTACATTTACCAAGTCACTGTATTTTAAGGGCAAACCCTGGCAATATGCCATTCCATCCATTCCAAGGCTCTACAGTAGTTGCACTTAATCAGCTGTATGTACTGCAGAGTCAGTTGCTAGGGCTTATACCCAGGCTAGGGGTCAGCCTCCTGATTGCCAGGGGATGTCAGTGCATTATGGCCTTGAAGGAGAGGGACACACAAAGCTTTAGGAACTTAAGTTGTGCATGCCATACATGTTGGCATGAGGAAGCAGCACTCTCAGGCATGAGGAGATAGACTGGGGCAGAATATGCAGATCAGGACCCCCAGGTTCTCCCCTCTTTCACTGGGGTATGCTCCATTACAGGTACAGTGAATTTCCACAGGTCTGCCTTTCAGCAGAACAACAGGATCCCAATAGAGATTGAGTAGATCCCCTTCACCCAGGGGTACAAAGTAACTCACCTATCCTATGGGACATCCCATGGCAAATTCCAATAAAGAACACATTTTGGTGTTCTCAGCAGCATAGCATATTAATCCACAGTGAGAGTGGGGGCTGAAAGAGTGGACCTACACCAGCCGACTCCATCTTGTTCTGTGTCCTCAACCTTGAGTGACTATGTCCCGACATGACCCCCTTTCCGGGAAAATCGCCGAAACCTCAGACCATGCCTCCTCCCTTTGAGTAACCTCCCGCTCACCCGTTCAAAATTCCTGATCAAAACACACCCGACAACCTGCGTAATGGCACTCCAACCCTTCCCCAGCCAATCGGCTGAGGCCACGACCCTTCCCCAGCCAATCGGCTAAGGCCACAACCATTATTTCACCAACTGCCCCTAGACCCCTATAAAACCTTTGTGCTTTTGAAACTCGCTGGCTCTCTCCGGCATCTCACCGCTGCGTCGGTAAAGGTAGGGGACTGAGCTCGAGCTAGCTCGAATAAAGGCTCTTTGCTTTTGCATCAGACTCGGCTCCTTGGTGGTCTTTGGGGATCGTGAATTCTGGGCATGACAAACGTATGGCCAACTAATCTTTGACAAAGATTAGAGAAAAAAATATATATATATATATAGAGAGAGAGAAAATTCTGGTCGGTAAGAACATGATGGGCTAAAAGTTTTTAGTGGAGATATGGGCTCTGTGGGATCTAAAACTCATTCTTATGACAAAGAAGGAAAGAATATCCAATGGAATAAAGACAGTCTCCTCAGCAAGAGTGCTGGGAAAACTGGACAGCGACATGCAGAAGAATGAATCTGGACCACTTTCTCACACTCAAAATGGACGGAAGACACTCAAAATGGATGAAAGACCTAAATGTAAGATAGGAAGCCATCAAAATCCTTGAGGTGAAAGCAGGCTAAAACCTGTTTAATGTTGGCCTCCACAACTTCTTACTCAACATGTCTCTGGAGGCAAGGGAAACAAAAGCAAAAATGAACGATTAGGACCTCATCAAAATGAAAACTTCTGCACAGCGAAGGAAACAATCAGCAAAACTAAAAGGCAACCAAGAGAATGGGAGAAGATAATTGCAAACGACATATCAGATAAAGGATTAGTATCCAAAATCTATAAAGAACTTATCCAACTAAACACCCCAAAAAACAAGTAATCCAGTGAAGAAATGGACAAAGACATGAACAAACACTTCTCCAAGGAAGACATCCAGAGGGCCAACAGAGAAATGAAAAAATGCTCAACATCACTCATCATCAGGGAAATACAAATCAAAACCACAATGAGATACCCCCTCACCCCTGTGAGAATGGCTAACATTAACAACTCAGGCAACAACAGATGTTGGCGAGGAGGTGGGAGAAAGAGGAGCTCTTGCCCTGCTGGTGGGAATGCAAACTGGTGCAGCCACTCTGGAAAACAGCAGGTAGGTTCCTCAAAAGATGAAAAAGAGGACAAACCTACAACCCGGCAGTTGCACTACTAGGTATTTATCCAAGAGTACAGATATGCTATTTCGAAGGGACACATGAACCCAAAGTTTCTAGTTGCACTATCAACAATAGCTAAAGTATGGAAAAAGCCCAAATGTCCATCAATGGATGAATGGACAAAGAAGATATGGTATATATACATACATACATATATACACATATATACATATATATGTGTAGATACATACATATATACATGGTATATATATGTATATATGTATATGTATACATATATATGTATGTAGATATACATACACAATGGAGTATTACTCAGCAAGCAAAAAGAATAAAATCTTGCCATTTGAAATTACGTGGATGGAACTAGAGGGTATTAGGCTAAGTGAAATTAGTCAGAGAAAGACAAGTATCTTAGGACTTCACTCATATGAGGACTTTAAGATACAAAACATATGAACATAAGGGAAGGGAAAGAAAAATAATATAAAAACAAGGAGGGAGAAAACATAAGAAACTCTTAAATGTGGAGAACAAACAGAGGGTTACTGGAGGGATTGTGGGAGGAGTGATGTGCTAAATGGGTAAGGGGCATTAAGGAATCTGCTGTTGAGATCATTGTTGCACATTATGCTAACTAACTTGGATGTAAATTAAAAAAAAAAAATAGAGTAAAAAAAAAAAAACCTAACCCAGTAAATAAAAGACTTTCCAACAGACTATTTTTTGAAAACCCTGAGTCAGTCATGAGTCCCCACTGAGCTTTGTAACTAAGTGGCTTTCTTAATTTCCCTAGTTTCTCATAAATACGGACAATGTGCTCTGACACAAATCTGCTCTTGCCCCGCCTCAGTGTTAGCAGAAAGAAAATATTCAATTCCTATAACTCTGGCTTGTTAAAAAGAAAAGAAAAGATGAAAGAAAATTCACTTGAGATAAACCAACTATTTCTCATGATGGAAAATCTGCATGATTACTTTGGACATAATGTATTGCATTTGTTTCTGGCTGACTTTGCCTAAACTAGTGAAACTTTTTACGTGACCAAATTTTGCACATTTCACTTAGTCACAACACACACGCGTGCGCGCGCGCGCGCGCACACACACACACACACACAGACAAATAGCATGAAACAAAAAGTGAATAGGATATAACATAAATGCAGTAAGGACATAAAAGATTAGTTTTCCTATAAAACGTAAAATAACTGCTTTGGGAACAGTTTTCCATTTGATAACTTCACAAGCAAACTTATGTTGACTTCCAATTTATTAACCATTTTTACAAATACTATTTTTAGTAACTCTAAATACAAATGGGGTTATGGTTCAGAAAAGAGGGAAACATTTTTTTCTTTTTAGGAAATGAATCATGCTGAAAACTGAAAGGATATCAGTTTTGCAAAAGACAATTCAGACAGACAACACTGTTGGTATCTGAACCATCATTTCAGTAAAAGTACAGTCAGTGAGGCTGTATCCTTGACTCAAAATCATGTACCATTTGTGGAGGGAATCCCAGAAACTCTCCTCCAACATGATAATTGTCATCCAGGAGCTGTAAATTTTTTTTTTATTGATGAAATGGAATGTTCAAACTATCTTCATCATGACTCCAGTCTCTGGATTTTTAACTCCAGCTCAGTTCTAAAATGGTCTTAATTCATTTGCCTCGGGTTACTTATCTTAATCCTGAATACCCAAATAAAAGAGACCTCAAATTAATTTTTTGATCATTAAAGAAAATAGGTCTACCACGATGATATATACCAAACCTTACAAGCTAATATAGTATGCTTATCTCTTCCCGTTACTAAAAGATTAATGCTTTTATTCAGCTTAATGGTCAA